>NC_092722.1:71722420-72322420 GCF_047496885.1 Scyliorhinus torazame | reverse complement strand
TTAGGGCTTTGGCAATGGCCCCACATCCCTTCTCTCCGGTGAGGTACTCTTTGAGTCCGGTGGTGGTGTCCATTTAAGGAAATGGAGGCAATTTTAAGCAACGTTCTAAACTGAGCTCCATGTCATTGCTGCTGCCTATTTATCATAACCACCTATTTGTACTGTTGAGTCTGGACACAACATTTAGGGTGTGGGAGGGAAGGGGCCATGAGAGCTTTTGGGGACCTGTCTGTGGAGGGGCAGTTTGCTAGTTTGGAGCAGCCGTCGACGAAGTTTCAACTGACAGGGTGAGCTCATTCCATTACTTCCAAATACCTGATTTTATTCGGAAGACATTTCCTACATTTCCCTCAGCTCTGTAACCCTCTTTGTGGAAAAGAACCTATCACTAACAGGGTCTGTGGGGGGGGGGGGGGGCAATCTCAGGTATCTTGGGGCTGACCCTGTCTATGGAGGTAGCCCCACTGGATGAGGTGCATTCAAAATGGGAGTGTGATGAATGATTACTGTACCCTTATCATCATGTAAGGTGATGTCCCCTTTAAGACCGGGCTTGGAATCCTGGGGGACTCCGCCTCCTGCTCCGCCCACCTGGGAGCCGTATCGCCTTGTGGGCGGTATCCAGTAAGCACCCGTCTCGGCACCAGGCTAGTTCTTAGCTTATTAAAGCCTTCTTTACCGTTTACTCTCTAAGCGTTGTTATTGAGGGTACAACAATTTAATAAGCTAAACTACATCAGGATGGACGCAGGTCTAAAACCAGAGACGCTCAATCTGGAAGCACGGACACCGGAGGCAAAGGACATTTTTAAATGCTGGCTCCGATGCTTCGAGGCCAACCTGGTCTCCTCAGGGACTCCTATCCTGGGCCACGCAAGCTGCGCCTACTCCACGCCCGGGTGAGTCACAGAATCTCCGCCACGCTCGAAAAGGTGACTACCTACGAGAGGCGGTCGAGTTACTACGCAAGCGGTTTGTCAAACCCATCAACGAGGTACATGCCCGGCATCTGCTCTCTACCTGCCGGCAGCGCTCAGGGGAATCACGAGACGAATTTGTAGAAAAACTCACTGTGCTCGCCAGGAACTGTGACCATCAGGATGTGACAGGGGAAATCCATATGAACTTGCACATCAGAGACGCTTTTGTGTCCAGCATCCACTCGACCTACATCCGGCAGCGGCTACTTGAAAACAGGGCAAAGGACTTCCGGGACACGCTAACGCTCACCTCCTTGCGGGAAATGGCCCGACATAATTTGGGCACGTACCCTGCGGATCCTGCGAGCCCCCCTCGGACTTCCCCTGACTTGGCCACGTTACGGTCCTGCACTGCGCGGCGACCCGCCCAGACCGGGGGCATACCGTGCTACTTCTGCGGGCAGGGCCAGCATCCACGCCCACGCTGCCCAGCCTGCTCCACCATCTGTAGCGACTGCGAGAAAAAGGGGCATTTTGTGAGGGTCTGCCTGGCCAGGGCCAAGGGCCAGAAACACAATGAACAGCAGGCCCGAAAATCAGGCTCACAGGCCCGCAGGCCTCGCAATGTGGCTGCGCATCGATCCGACACGCCCCCTTCTGACGCGTCATCCGCCTCGTGCGAATCATGGGGGCGGCCATCTTGTCAGCGGCCATCTTCTCGACCCGACACGTGCAACCGACGGCGGCGGCCATTTTACGAATCCGACTCGGCTGAGGACTCGGACTACCCGCAATTGTGAGCGGTCACCCTCGACCAAACACGGGCAAAACAACTGCAGAACTCTATGATGAAGGTCCAGGTCAACGGGCGCGACACGCCATGCCTTTTCGACTCCGGGAGCACGGAGAGCTTTATTCATCCTGAGACGGTAAGGCGCTGCTCCTTGCGCACCCATCCTGTGTCCCAAACCACAGCCCTCGCATCCGGGTCCCACTCGGTCCAAATCAAGGGCTATTGTATTGCGGATCTCTCGACCCAGGTCGCCGAATACACCCGTTTCAAACTGTATATCCTCCCTCACCTCTGCGCTCCCCTGCTGCTCGGACTGGATTTCCAGTGCAGCCACCGAAGCCTGACACTGAAGTTCGGCGGACCCTTGCCCCCCCTCACGGTATGCAGCCTTGCGACACTAAAAGTCACCCCCCCCTCTCTATTCGCGAACCTCACTCCCGACTGTAAGCCCGTCGCCACCAGGAGCTGGCGGTACAGTGCCCAAGACATGACTTTTATCAAGTCAGAGGTCCAGCGTTTACTGGGAGAAGGGGTCATCGAGGCTCGCAACAGCCCTTGGAGAGCGCAAGTGGTGGTAGTCCGGTCCGGGGAAAAGAAACGGATGGTTGTGAATTATAAACCGCTTCACGCAGCTTGATGCGTACCCCCTTCCTCGCATAGCAGAAATGGTAAATCGGATCGCCCAAAACCGTGTATTTTCCACGGTCAATCTCAAATCCGCCTACCACCAGCTCCCCATCCGACCGAAAGACCGCCCCTAAACTGCCTTCGAAGCAGCCGGCCGGCTCTTCCACTTCCTCAGGGTCCCCTTCTGCGTCACAAATGGGGTCTGCATCTTCCAAAGGGCGATGGATCAAATGGTGGACCAGTACGGTTTGCGGGCTACATACCCGTACTTGGACAATGTCACCATCTGCGGCCATGACCAGCAGGACCATGACGCGAACCTTGGAAAGTTCCTCGAGACCGCCCGAGCCCTCAACCTGACCTACAACAAGGAAAAATACGTTTTCCACATAACCCGGCTGGCCATCCTCGGCTATGTCATGGAAAACGGGATCCTAGGCCCCGACCCCGACCGCATGCACCCCCTTAAGGAACTCCCTCTCCCCCGCAGCCTCAAGGCCCTCAAACAGTGCTTGTGGCTTTTCTCCTATTACGCCCAGTGGGTCCCCAAATATGCGGACAAAGCCCGCCCACTCATAAAGACCACGATATTTCCCCTGTCGGCTGAGGCCCGATCGGCCTTCAGCCGCATCAAGGCCGACATCATCAAGGCCGCAATGCACGCGGTGGACGAAACTATCCCCTTCCAGGTAGAGAGCGATGCGTCAGACATCGTCCTGGCTGCTTCCCTCAACCAGGCAGGCAGGCCAGTAGCATTCTTCTCCCGGACCCTCACCGTCTCCGAGATTCGGCAGTCTGCAGTCGAGAAGGAGGCACAAGCCATTGTGGAGGCTGTGCGGCACTGGAGGCACTACCTAGCCGGTAGGAGGTTCACCCTCGTCACCGAGCAACGGTCGGTAGACTTTATGTTCGATAACGTACAACGGGGCAAAATAAAAAACGATAAAATTTTGAGGTGGAGGATCGAACTCTCCACCTACACGTACAATATCAAGTATCGTCCAGGGGAGCTCAACGAGCCCCCAGATGCCCTGTCCCGCGGCACATGTGCCAACGCGCAGGAGGACCGCCTGCAAGCCATCCACAATGACCTCTGCCACCCTGGGGTTACCCGGCTCGTCCACTTTATCAAGTCCCGCAACCTACCTTACTTAACCAAGGAGGTCAAGGCCATGGTCAGGGCCTGCCAGGTCTGTGCGGAGTGCAAACCGCACTTCTACCAGCCAAAGAAGACTCGTCTCGTGAAGGCCTCCGGGCCCTTTGAGCGACTAAGTGTGGACTTCAAGGGGCCCCTCCCGTCCACCAATCGTTATGCCTATTTCCTCACCGTTATGAGTTCTCCCGTTTCTCATTCACCATTCCCTGCACCGACATGACCTCAGCCACTGTGATTAAGGCACTCCACAGCATCTTCACCCTGTTTGGTTTCCCCGCTTATATCCACAGCGACCGGCGTACATCGTTCATGAGCGATGAACTGCGTCAGTATCTGCTCAGCAAAGGCATCGCCTCAAGCAGAACGACCAGTTATAACCCGCGGGGAAACGGGCAGGTGGAGAGGGAGAACGCGACAGTGTGGAAGGCTGTCCTTCTGTCCCTACGGTCGAGAAATCTCCCAACCACCCGCTGGCAGGAGGTCCTACCCGATGCCCTACACTCCATTTGGTCACTCCTCTGCACGGCCACGAATGAGACCCCTCACAACCGATTGTTTGTCTTCCCCAGGAACTCCACCTCCAGGGTCTCGCTTCCACCTTGGCTGACGGCTCCCGGACCTGTTCTTCTCCGGAGACAGGCGAGGAGCCATAAAACGGATCCCCTGGTCGAGAGGGTCCGATTACTACATGCGAACCCCAGATACGCCTACGTCGAGTACCCCGACGGCAGGCAAGATACGGTTTCCCTCCGGGACCTGGCACCCGCTGGTTCCCCCACTACAGATGCCCCCTCCCTCACAGACCCCTGCGGGATCCGGCACCCACAACACCCCCCCCCACCCCGGTCCCACTTCCCGCTGGTGGACACCGACCGCGCGCACCCCCTAGCGCCCCCCCTCTACACACCATGCCAGCACCGCTACTCCCAGCCCCAGCTAGTTCCCCTGCGCCCCGATCTCCTACTCTGACCCGGACCAACGCACCGACCACCGTGCTCCCGGACGTACCCTCAACTAAGACGTCCGTGTCTGCCACACCACCGCCCGAGCTGAGGAGGTCGATGAGGACAATCAGGCCGCCGAAATGAATGGACTTATGATGGCACTTCACCCCTGCCGGACCTTTTTTAAAAAACAGGGGGTGAATGTGATGAACGGTTACTGTATTACTGTACCCTTATCATCATGTAAGGTGATGTCCCCTTTAAGACTAGGCTTGGAACCCTGGGGGACTCCGCCTCCATCTCCGCCCACCTGGAAGCTGTATATAAGGGGCCACCTTATGGGCGGTACCCAGTATGCACCCGTCTTGGCACCAGGCTAGTTCTTAGCTTATTAAAGCCTTCTTTACCGTTTACTCTCCAAGCGTCGTTATTGAGGGTACCACAGGGAGGGGGGCTAGGACCTACGTTGGATGAGACCTTGTGGTGTGAGGCCCTTCACAGGGTAAACTCCACCTCCTCCTGTGCACGACTCAGTCTAATTCAGCTCAAGGCGGTATATAGGGCTCACCGAACTAAGGCCAGGATGAGTGGTTTCTTTTCGGGAGTGGAGGACAGGTGTAAGTGGTGTTCTCTGGGGCCGGCTAATCGCAGCCATATGTTCTTTCTTAAAAAATATATTTTATTCAAGTTTTTTGGCCAAACATAACAATACGTAGTGTTTTTTTAACACAACAATAAAGCAATATAAATAACCGTGGCCAGTTTTAAACAAATAAATAATATGTAAACAAAAACAAAAAACAAAACTAAATGGCAACTGCCTTGTCCAAAATAAATACTCTCCAAAAATACAATCCAATAATCCAATATACGATTACATATACCAAATACCTATACATATACAATAACATCCCTGAGAGTCCGTCCGATTCCTCCCCCCCCCTCCCCCCTCCCCCCTGGGTTGCTGCTATTATCTACTTCTTTTCCATTCCTCTATCTTTCTGTGAGGTAGTCGACAAATGGTTGCCACCGCCTGGTGAACCCCTGAGCCGAACCCCTTAACACGAACTTAATCCGTTCTAACTTTATGAACCCTGCCATATCGTTTATCCAGGTCTCCACACCCAGGGGTTTGGCTTCCTTCCACATTAACAATATCCTGCGCCGGGCTACAAGGGACGCAAAGGCCAACACGTCAGCCTCTCTCGCCTCCTGCACTCCCGGCTCTTCTGCAACCCCAAATATAGCCAACCCCCAGCTTGGTTCGACCCGGACCCCCACCACCTTCGAAAGCACCTTTGCCACCCCCACCCAGAACCCCTGTAGTGCCGGGCATGACCAGAACATGTGGGTGTGATTCGCTGGGCCTCTCGAGCATCTCGCACACCTATCCTCTACCCCCCAAAATTTACTAAGCCGTGCTCCAGTCATATGCGCCCTGTGTAGCACCTTAAATTGTATCAGGCTTAGCCTGGCACACGAGGACGATGGGTTTACCCTGCGTAGGGCATCAGCCCACAGCCCCTCCTCAATCTCCTCCCCCAGTTCTTCTTCCCATTTCCCTTTCAGCTCATCTACCATGATCTCCCCCTCGTCCCTCATCTCCCTGTATATGTCCACCACCTTACCGTCCCCCACCCATGTCTCTGAGATCACTCTATCCTGCACTTCCTGCGTTGGGAGCTGCGGGAATTCCCTCACCTGTTGCCTCGCAAAAGCCCTCAATTGCATATACCGAAATGCATTCCCTTGGGGCAACCCATATTTCTCCGTCAGCGCTCCCAGACTCGCAAACGTCCCATCTACAAATAGATCTCTTAATTGTACTACCCCAGCTCTTTGCCATGCTCCAAATCCCCCATCCATTCTCCCCGGAACGAACCTATGATTGTTTCTTATCGGGGACCGCACCGAAGCTCCCGTCCCTCCCCTATGCCGTCTCCACTGCCCCCAAATTTTCAACGTAGCCACCACCACCGGGCTTGTGGTGTATTTCTTTGGTGAGAACGGCAACGGCGCCGTCACCATTGCTTGCAGGCAAGTCCCCCTGCAGGACGCCCTCTCCAATCTCTTCCACGCCGCTCCCTCCCCTTCTCCCATCCACTTACACACCATTGAAACATTGGCGGCCCAGTAGTACTCACTTAGGCTCGGTAGTGCCAGCTCCCCCCTGTCCCTACTACGCTGCAAGAATCCCTGCCTCACTCTCGGGGTCCTCCCAGCCCACACAAAACTCATAATGCTCTTCTCAATTCTTTTGAAAAAAGCCTTCGTGATCACCACCGGGAGGCACTGGAACACAAAAAGGAATCTCGGGAGGACCACCATTTTAACCGCCTGCACCCTACCTGCCAATGACAGGGACACCATGTCCCATCTCTTGAAATCCTCCTCCATCTGTTCCACCAACCGTGTTAAATTAAGCCTATGTAATGTACCCCAATTCTTGGCTATCTGGATCCCCAGGTACAGTAAGTCCCTTGTTACCTTCCTCAACGGTAAATCCTCTATCTCTCTGCTCTGCTCCCCCGGATGCACCACAAATAACTCACTTTTCCCCATGTTCAGTTTATACCCTGAAAAATCCCCAAACTCCCCAAGTATCCGCATTATCTCTGGATCCCCTCCGCCGGGCCCGCCACATATAGCAACAAATCAACCGCATACAGAGATACCCGGTGTTCTTCTCCCCCCCTAAGTACTCCCCTCCACTTCCTGGAACCCCTCAGTGCTATGGCCAGGGGTTCAATCGCCAGTGCAAACAATAACGGGGACAGAGGACATCCCTGCCTCGTCCCTCTATGGAGCCGAAAATAGTCAGACCCCCATCCATTCGTGACCACGCTCGCCATCGGGGCCCTATACAGCAACTGTACCCACCTGATATACCCGTCCCCAAAGCCAAATCTCCTCAACACTTCCCACAAATAATCCCACTCCACTCTATCAAATGCTTTCTCGGCATCCATCGCCACCACTATCTCCGCTTCCCCCTCTGGTGGGGGCATCATCATTACCCCTAGCAGCCTCCGTATATTTGTATTTAGCTGTCTCCCCTTCACAAACCCAGTTTGGTCCTCATGGACCACCCCCGGGACACAATCCTCTATCCTCATTGCCATTACCTTCGCTAGAATCTTAGCATCCACATTCAGGAGGGAAATGGGCCTGTATGACCCGCATTGCAGCGGGTCTTTTTCCTTCTTTAGGAGGAGCGATATCGTTGCCTCTGACATAGTCGGGGGCGCCTTCCCCGCCTGCATGCTTCCAATCCCTTTCACTACTTCCTCCGTCTCAATCTGTGCTCCCAGCCCCACTCTCTCCTGTTCCTCCACCTTAGGAAATTCCAGCTGATCCAGAAAGCACATCATTCTCTCCTTCCCGTCCAGGGGCTGCGCTTCATATAATCTTTCATAAAATGCCTTGAACACTCCATTCACTCTCTCCGCTCCCCGCTCCATCTCTCCCTCCTCATCTCTCACCCCCCAATCTCCCTCGCTGCTCCCCTTTTCCTCGGTGGGCCAACAACCTACTCGCCTTCTCCCCATATTCGTACTGTACACCCTGTGCCTTCCTCCATTGTGCCTCTGCCTTACCCGTAGTCAACAAGTCAAATTCTACATGTAGCCTTTGCCTTTCCCTGTATAGTCCCTCCTCCGGTGCCTCCGCGCATTGTCTGTCCACCCCCAGAAGTTCTTTCAACAACCGCTCCCTTTCCCTACCCTCCTGCTTTCCTTTATGTGCCCTAATAGATATCAGCTCCCCTCTAACCAGTGCCTTCAGTGCCTCCCAGACCACTCCCACCTGTACCTCCCCATTATCATTAAGTTCCAAGTACCTTTCAATACACCCCCTCACCCTTAAACACACCCCCCTCATCTGCCAATAATCCCATGTCCATTCTCCAGGGTGGAAGCTGTTGTTTTTCTTCCCCTATCTCCAGGTCCACCCAGTGTGGAGCATGATCCGAGATGGCTATAGCCGTGTACTCCGTCCCCGTCACCTTTGGGATCATTGCCCTTCCCAAAACAAAAAAATCTATTCGTGAAAATACTTTATGTACATAGGAGAAAAACGAAAACTCCTTACTCCTAGGTCTACTAAATCTCCAGGGATCTACTCCTCCCATCTGCACCATAAAATCCTTAAGCACCCTAGCTGCAGCCGGCCTCCTTCCAGGCCTGGAACTCGATCTGTCCAGCCCTGGGTCCAGCACCGTATTAAAGTCTCCACCCATTACCAACTTCCCCACTTCTAGGTCCGGGATTCGTCCTAACATACGCCTCATAAAATTGGCATCATCCCAGTTCGGGGCATACACGTTCACTAATACCACCGCCTCCCCTTGCAGTTTGCCACTCACCATCACGTATCTGCCCCCACTATCCGCCACTATTGTCTTTGCCTCAAACATTACCCGCTTCCCCACTAGTATGGCCACCCCCCTGTTTTTTGCATCTAGCCCCGAATGAAACACCTGCCCCACCCATCCTTTGCGAAGTCTAACCTGGTCTATCAGCTTCAGATGCGTCTCCTGAAGCATAACCACATCTGCCTTAAGTTTCTTTAGGTGTGCGAGTACCCGTGCCCTCTTAATCGGCCCATTCAGCCCTCTCACATTCCACGTGATCAACCGGGTTGGGGGGCTCTTTACCCCCCCCCCCCCTTGACGACTAGCCATTTCCTTTTTCAATCCAGCTCCTCACCCGGTTCCCACGTAGCTGTATCCCCCCCAGTCGGCGCCCCCCCCGCCCCGATCCCCCCTCCCATACCAGCTCCCCCTTCTCCCCAGCAGCAGCAACCCAGTTAACCCCCCCCCCCCCCCCCGCTAGATCCCAAGCTAGCGTAATTGCACCCCCCATGTTGCTCCCAGAAGTCAGCAAACTCTGGCCGACCTCGGCTTCCCCCCGTGACCTTGGCTCACACTGTGCGAGGCCCCCTCCTTCCTGCTTCCCTGTTCCTGCCATGATTACCATAGCGCGGGAACAAAGCCCGCGCTTCCCCTTTTGGCCCCGCCCCCAATGGCCGACGCCCTCAGCTCCTCATCCTCCCTCACCCCCTCCCCCACGACATGGGGAAGAGAGAGAAGTTACAGGGTCGCAGGTTTAACAACCTGGGACGTTCTCTCTTCCCCCTTTTCCCCCCTTCATCCCACAAATTCACCCCCCCACTTTTGTCCCAAACGTTCTTTTTCTGGCCCGCTCACTCCAGCTTCTCCTCGACAATAAATGTCCACGCCTCGTCTGCCGTTTCGAAATAGTGGCGTTTCCCTAGATGTGTGACGCACAGACTTGCCGGTTGCAACATTCCGAATTTGACCTTCCTTTTATGCAACACCGCCTTGGCCCGATTAAAGCTTGCCCTCCTTCTCGCCACCTCCGCACTCCAATCTTGATATACGCGGATCACCGCATTCTCCCACCTACTGTTCCGAGTTTTCTTGGCCCATCTGAGGACCATCTCTCTGTCCTTGTATCGGAGAAATCTCACAACTATTGCTCGAGGAATTTCTCCAGCCCTCGGTCTTCGCGCCATAACCCGATAGGCTCCCTCCACCTCCAGCGGACCCGTCGGGGCCTCCGATCCCATTAACGAATGCAGCATCGTGCTCACATATGCCCCGACGTCCGCCCCTTCTGCACCTTCGGGAAGACCAAGAATCCTTAAGTTCTTCCTCCTCGCATTATTCTCCAGCACCTCCAGCCTTTCCACACATCTTTTGTGTTGTGCCTCGTGGATCTCCGTTTTCACCACCAGGCCCTGTATGTCGTCCTCATTCTCAGCAGCCTTTGCCTTCACGACCCGAAGCTCCTGTTCCTGGGTCTTTTGCTCCTCCTCTAGCCCCTCAATCGCTTGTAATATCGGGGCCAACAGCTCCTTCTTCATCTCCTTTTTGAGTTCATCTACGCAACGCCGCAGGAACTCTTGTTGGTCAGGGCCCCATATTAAACTGCCTCCTTCCGACGCCATCTTGCTTTGTGCCTGCCTTCCTGGCCGCTGCTCTTGAGGATCCACCGCAATCCGGCTCCTTTCCTCTCTTTTTTCCATCCGTGTCCAGGGGGGATTCCTTTCTGGATTACCGCACAGTGTTATTTGCCGTTAAAATTGCCGATGGGGCTCCTATCAAGAGCCCAAAAGTCCGTTCCACCGGGAGCTGCCGAAACGTGCGACTTAGCTGGTCATCGCCGCACCCGGAAGTTCAGCCATATGTTCTGATCGTGTCCCAGAATGGTAAGCTTTTGGGTCTCCTTCTTTGGCACCATGTCAGTGATTCTCAACATTGATCTGGAGCCTTGTCCTTTGGCGGCCATTTTCAGGTTGCCGGACTTGCTGGAGCTGCAGATGGGGCTGAAGGCAGACATCCTCGCCTTTGCCTCACTGTTAACCCGGAGGCAAGCTCTGCTGGGATGAAGGTCTCCTACTCCGCCCACAGCCTTGTTCTGGTTGGTGACCTCACGGAATTTTTACATCTAAAGAGGCCCAAGTTCACTGTCAGTGGGTTGGTCGACGAGTTCAACCTGAGGTGGCGGCCATTCATTTCTGACTTTAAAAAGTTAATCAGCATCAGCTGTTGTGGGGAGAGGGGAGTTGGGGTTAATTCTTGTTGGGGAAAGGGTGGTTCTCTGCTGGGTGGGATTTATATGGTCGGTTGTGATTTTCTAAGATTGCTTTTTGGAACATCCATTTTCAGTGTTGATATTGTGTTGTGTTTGGTATAAATGGAAATCTTTTAATGAAAGTATATACTTTTCAAAAATTGTTTGTGTTTTTTTCAAGGTTGAGGTTGCTGTTGAATTGTTCATGTTGCCAATATTGAGGTTGTTGTTGAAATTGTTGGTGTTTTTCAAAGTTGAAATTATTGTTGTCCTTACACACACGACTGTGTGGCAAAATTTGGCTCCAACTCCATCTCCAAGTTTGCTGATGACACTAACTGTATTGAGTCGGATCTCAAACAACGATGAGTCAGAGTACAGGAGGGATAGAGAACTTAGTGGCGTGGTGTAACAACAACAATCTCTCCCTCAATGCCAGTAAAACCAATGAGCTGGTCATCGACTTCAGGAAGGATTGTGTTGTGCACACCCCTGTCTGCATCAGTGGAGCCGAGGTGGAGATGGTTGACAGCTGCAAATTCCTATGTGTAAACATCACCAACAATCTATCTGAGTCCAACCTACTTGGTTGACGCTACCGACCAAGAAAGCACAACAGCGCCTATACTTACTCAGGAAATTAAGAAAACTCAACATGTCCGCAATGACTCTTACCAATTTTAAAGATGCACCAGAGAAAGCATCCTATCTGGCTGCATCAAGGCCTGGTCTTGCGACTGTTAGGCCCAAGTCTGTAAGAAATTAGAGAGTCGTGAACACAGTCCATCACCCGAACCCACCTTCCATCCAGTGACTGTCTACACCTACCGCTGCCCTGGGAAAGCAGGCAGCATAATCAGAGACGCTTCCCACCTGGGTTATTCTCTCTTCCAACCTCTCCCATCGGATAGAAGATATAAAAGTTGGAGAACATGCACTAACAGATTCAAAAATGGCTTCTTCCCCTCTGTTACCAGAGTCCTGAATGGTCCTCTTATGGGCTGAACTCATCTTTCTATGCGCCTTCTCTGCAGTTGTAGCACTATACTCTGTATGCTTCACCCGATGCCTATGTATTTACATTGTGCATTTATCATAGGTCCTATGTTTTTCATGTATGGAGGGATGTGTCTGTACTGTACGCAGAACTATAATTTTCACTGTACCTCGGTACATGTGACAATAAATCTCAAGCTAAATTTAAATTTGTTGCTGGATTCTGCTTCGACAGGATTCTCTGCTTCGCTGGCAGCACACCATGGGTTTCCCGACGGCACGGAATGGCAAAATGGAGAACCCCATTGGCCGGCTGCCTGAATGCAGAATCCCGCTGCCGGCGGGGGGTGGGGGTGGGGGGGCTGGAAAGCGGGGCTGGCGGGAGGGAGAATCCCACCTGGTGTTTCTCAATGGTGAGGTTGTTGTTGAATTTGTTGGTGTTTTTCAATGTTGAGGTTGTTGTTGAATTTGTTGGTGTTTTTCAATGTTGAGGTTGTTGTTGAATTTGTTGGTGTTTTTCAATGTTGAGGTTGTTGTTGAATTTGTTGGTGTTTTGCAATGTTGAGGTTGTTGTTGAATTTGTTGGTGTTTTTCAATGTTGAGGCTGTTGTTGAATTTGTTGGTGTTTTGCAATGTTGAGGTTGTTGTTGAATTTGTTGGTGTTTTTCAATGTTGAGGTTGTTGTTGAATTTGTTGGTGTTTTTCAATGTTGAGGTTGTTGTTGAATTTGTTGGTGTTTTTCAATGTTGAGGTCGTTGTTGCATTTGTTGGTGTTTTTCAATGTTGAGGTTGTTGAATTTGTTGCTGTTTTTCAATGTTGAGTTTGTTGTTGAATTTGTTGGTGTTTTGCAATTTGAGGTTGTTGTTGAATTTACAAACAAAGAACAAAGAAATGTACAGCACAGGAACAGGCCCTTCGGCCCTCCAAGCCCGTGCCGACCATGCTGCCCGACTAAACTACAATCTTCTGCACTTCCTGGGTCCGTATCCCTCTATTCCCATCCTATTCATGTATTTGTCAAGATGCCCCTTAAATGTCACTATCGTCCCTGCTTCCACCACCTCCTCTGGTAGCGAGTTCCAGGCACCCACTACTCTCTGTGTAAAAAACTTGCCTCGTACATCTACTCTAAACCTTGCCCCTCGCACCTTAAACCTATGCCCCCTAGTAATTGACCCTTCTACCCTGGGGAAAAGCCTCTGACTATCCACTCTGTCTATGCCCCTCATAATTGTGTAGACCTCTATCAGGTTGCCCCTCAACCTCCGTCGTTCCAGTGAGAACAAACCGAGTTTATTCAACCTCTCCTCATAGCTAATGCCCTCCATACCAGGCAACATTCTGGTAAATCTCTTCTGCACCCTCTCTAAAGCCTCCACATCCTTCTGGTAGTGTGGCGACCAGAATTGAACACTATACTCCAAGTGTGGCCTAACTAAGGTTCTGTACAGCTGCAACATGACTTGCCAATTCTTATACTCAATGCCCCGGCCAATGAAGGCAAGCATGCCGTATGCCTTATTGACTACCTTCTCCACCTGTGTTGCCCCTTTCAATGACCTGTGGAACTGTACACCAAGATCTCTCTGACTTTCAATACTCTTGAGGGTTCCCATTCACTATATATTCCCTACCTGCATTAGACCTTCCAAAATGCATTACCTCACATTTGTCCGGATTAAACTCCATCTGCCATCTCTCCGCCCAAGTCTCCAAACAATCTAAATTCTGCTGTATCCTCTGACAGTCCTCATCGCTATCCGCAATTCAACCAACCTTTGTATCGTCTGCAAACTTACTAATCAGACCAGTTACATTTTCCTCCAAATCATTTGGAGGAGTGGACTCGATGGGCCGAATGGCCTTACTTCCGCTCCGATGTCTTATGGTCTATTTATATATACTACAAACAGCAAAGGTCCCAGCACTGATCCCTGCGGAACACCACTAGTCACAGCCCTCCAATTAGAAAAGCATCCTTCCATTGCTACTCTCTGTCCTCTATGACCTAGCCAGTTCTGTATCCACCCTGATCCCGTGTGACTTCACCTTTTGTACTCGTCTACCATGAGGGACCTTGTCAAAGGCCTTACTGAAGTCCATATTGACAACATCCACTGCCCTACCTGCATCAATCATCTTTGTGACCTCCTCGAAAAACTCTATCAAGTTAGTGAGACACGACCTCCCCTTCACAAAACCATGCTGCCTCTCACTAATACGTCCATTTGCTTCCAAATGGGAGGAGATCCTGTCTCGAAGAATTCTCTCCAGTAATTTCCCTACCACTGACGTAAGGCTCACCGGCCTGTAGTTCCCTGGATTATCCTTGCTACCCTTCTTAAACAGAGGAACAACATTGGCTATTCTCCAGTCCTCCGGGACATCACCTGAAGACAGTGAGGATCCAAAGATTTCTGTCAAGGCCTCAGCAATTTCCTCTCTAACCTCCTTCAGTATTCTGGGGTAGATCCCATCAGGCCCTGGGGACTTATCGACCTTAATATTTTTCAAGACGCCCAACACCTCGTCTTTTTCTATCTCAATGTCACCCAGGCTATCTACAAACCCTTCTCCAGACTCAACATCTACCAATTCCTTCTCTTTGGTGAATACTGATGCAAAGTATTAATTTAGTACCTCGCCCATTTCCTCTGGCTCCACACATAGATTCCCTTGCCTATCCTTCAGTGGGCCAACCCTTTCCCTGGCTACCCTCTTGCTTTTTATGTACGTGTAAAAAGCCTTGGGATTTTCCTTAACCCTATTTGCCAATGACTTTTCGTGACCCCTTCTAGCCCTACTGACTCCTTGCTTAAGTTCCTTCCTACTTTCCTTATATTCCACACAGGCTTCGTCTGTTCCCAGCCTTTTAGCCCTGACAAATGCCTCCTTTTTCTTTTTGACAAGGCCTACAATATCTCTCATTATCCAAGGTTCCCGAAAATTGCTCCTTCTTCCTCACAGGAAGAAATTTATCCTTCTTCCTCACAGGAACATGCCGGTCCTGAATTCCTTTCAACTGACACTTGAAAGCCTCCCACATGTCAGATGTTGATTTACCCTCAAACATCCGCCCCCAATCTAGGTTCTTCAGTTCCCGCCTAATATTGTTATAATTAGCCTTCCCCCAATTTAGCACATTCACCCTAGGACCACTCTTATCCTTGTCCACCAGCACTTTAAAACTTACTGAATTGTGGTCACTGTTCCCGAAATGCTCCCCTACTGAAACCTCTACCACCTGGCCAGGCTCATTCGCCAATACCAGGTCCAGTACAGCCCCTTCCCTAGTTGGACTGTCTACATATTGTTTTAAGAAGCCCTCCTGGATGCTCCTTACAAACTCTGCCCTGTCTAAGCCACTGGCACTAAGTGAGTCCCAGTCAATATTGGGGAAGTTGAAGTCTCCCATCAGCACAACCCTGTTGTTTTTACTCTTTTCCAAAATCTGTCAACCTATCTGCTCCTAATCTCCCGCTGGCTGTTGGGAGGCCTGTAGTAAACCCGCAACATTGTGACTGCACCCTTCTTATTCCTGATCTCTACCCATATAGCCTCACTGCCCTCTGAGATGTCCTCCCGTATTACAGCTGTGATATTCTCCCTAACCAGTAGAGCAACACCGCCACCCCTTTTACATCGCCCTCTATCCCACCTGCAACATCTAAATCCTGGAATGTTTCGCTGCCAATCCTGCCCTTCCCTCAACCAGGACTCTGTAATGGCAACAACATCATAGTTCTTAGTACTAATCCAAGCTCTAAGTTCATCTGCCTTACCCGTAATACTTCTTGCATTAAAACATATGCACTTCAGGCCTCCGGACCCGCTGTGTTCAGCAACTTCACCCTGTCTACTCAGCCTCAGAGCCATACTGTTCCTATTCCCTAGTTCTCCCTCAATGCTCTCACCTTCTGACCTATTGCTCCCGTGCCCACCAAATTGTTGGTGTTTTTCAATGTTGAGTTGTTGAATTTGTTGGTGTTTTTCAATGTTGAGGTTGTTGTAGAATTTGTTGGTGTTTTTCAATGTTGAGGTAGTTGTTGAATTTGTTGCTGTTTTTCAATGTTCAGGTTGTTGTTGAATTTGTTGGTGTTTTTCAATGTTGAGGCTGTTGTTGCATTTGTTGGTGTTTTTTCGATGTTGAGGTTGTTGAATTTGTTGCTGTTTTTCAATGTTGAGTTTGTTGTTGAATTTGTTGGTGTTTTTCAATGTTGAGGTTGTTGTTGAATTTGTTGGTGTTTTTCAATATCGAGGTTGTTGTTA
Source organism: Scyliorhinus torazame (assembly GCF_047496885.1). Taxonomy (NCBI): domain Eukaryota; kingdom Metazoa; phylum Chordata; class Chondrichthyes; order Carcharhiniformes; family Scyliorhinidae; genus Scyliorhinus; species Scyliorhinus torazame. The sequence goes on along the minus strand of NC_092722.1, from coordinate 72,306,118 downwards.
AATTTGTTGGTGTTTTTCATTATTGAGGTTGTTGTTGAATTTGTTGGTGTTTTTCCATGTTCAGGTTGTTGTTGAATTTGTTGGTGTTTTTCAATGTTGAGGCTGTTGTTGCATTTGTTGGTGTTTTTCCGATGTTGAGGTTGTTGAATTTGTTGCTGTTTTTCAATGTTGAGTTTGTTGTTGAATTTGTTGGTGTTTTTCAATGTTGAGGTTGTTGTTGAATTTGTTGGTGTTTTTCAATGTTGAGGCTGTTGTTGAATTTATTGGTGTTTTTCATTATTGAGGTTGTTGTTGAATTTGTTGGTGTTTTTCAATGTTGAGGTTGTTGTTAAATTTGTTGGTGTTTTTCCTTATTGAGGATGTTGTTGAATTTGTTGGTGTTTTTCAATGTCGAGGTTGTTGTTAAATTTGTTGGTGTTTTTCAGTGTTGAGGTTGTTGTTGAATTTGTTGGTGATTTTCAATGTTGACGTTGTTGTTGAATTTGTTGGTGTTGTTCAATGTTGATGTTGTAGAATTTGTTGGTGTTTTTCAATGTTGAGGTTGTTGTTGAATTTGTTGGTGTTTTTCAAAGCTGAGGCTGTTGTTGAATTTGTTGGTGTTTTTCAATGTTGAGGTTGTTGTTAAATTTGTTGGTGTTTTTCATTATTGAGGATGTTGTTGAATTTGTTGGTGTTTTTCAATGTCGAGGTTGTTGTTAAATTTGTTGGTGTTTTTCAGTGTTGAGGTTGTTGTTGAATTTGTTGGTGTTTTTCAATGTTGACGTTGTTGTTGAATTTGTTGGTGTTTTTCAATGCTGAGGTTGTTGTTGAATTTGTTGGTGTTTTTCAATGTTGAGGTTGTTGTTGAATTTGTTGGTGTTTTCAATGTTGATGTTGTTGTTGAATTTGTTGGTGTTTTGCAATGTTGAGGTTGTTGTTGAATTTGTTGGTGTTTTTCAATGTTGAGGTTGTTGTTGAATTTGTTGGTGTTTTGCAATGTTGAGGTTGTTGTTGAATTTGTTGGTGTTTTGCAATGTTGAGGTTGTTGTTGAATTTGTTGGTGTTTTTCGATATTGAGGTTGTTGAATTTGTTGGTGTTTTTCAATGTTGAGGTAGTTGTTGAATTTGTTGCTGTTTTTCAATGTTCAGGTTGTTGTTGAATTTGTTGGTGTTATTCAATGTTGAGGCTGTTGTTGCATTTGTTGGTGTTTTTTCGATGTTGAGGTTGTTGAATTTGTTGCTGTTTTTCAATGTTGAGTTTGTTGTTGAATTTGTTGGTGTTTTTCAATGTTGAGGTTGTTGTTGAATTTGTTGGTGTTTTTCAATATCGAGGTTGTTGTTAAATTTGTTGGTGTTTTTCATTATTGAGGTTGTTGTTGAATTTGTTGGTGTTTTTCCATGTTCAGGTTGTTGTTGAATTTGTTGGTGTTTTTCAATGTTGAGGTTGTTGTTGAATTTGTTGGTGTTTTTCAATATCGAGGTTGTTGTTAAATTTGTTGGTGTTTTTCATTATTGAGGTTGTTGTTGAATTTGTTGGTGTTTTTCCATGTTCAGGTTGTTGTTGAATTTGTTGGTGTTTTTCAATGTTGAGGCTGTTGTTGCATTTGTTGGTGTTTTTCCGATGTTGAGGTTGTTGAATTTGTTGCTGTTTTTCAATGTTGAGTTTGTTGTTGAATTTGTTGGTGTTTTTCAATGTTGAGGTTGTTGTTGAATTTGTTGGTGTTTTTCAATGTTGAGGCTGTTGTTGAATTTATTGGTGTTTTTCATTATTGAGGTTGTTGTTGAATTTGTTGGTGTTTTTCAATGTTGAGGTTGTTGTTAAATTTGTTGGTGTTTTTCCTTATTGAGGATGTTGTTGAATTTGTTGGTGTTTTTCAATGTCGAGGTTGTTGTTAAATTTGTTGGTGTTTTTCAGTGTTGAGGTTGTTGTTGAATTTGTTGGTGATTTTCAATGTTGACGTTGTTGTTGAATTTGTTGGTGTTGTTCAATGTTGATGTTGTAGAATTTGTTGGTGTTTTTCAATGTTGAGGTTGTTGTTGAATTTGTTGGTGTTTTTCAAAGCTGAGGCTGTTGTTGAATTTGTTGGTGTTTTTCAATGTTGAGGTTGTTGTTAAATTTGTTGGTGTTTTTCATTATTGAGGATGTTGTTGAATTTGTTGGTGTTTTTCAATGTCGAGGTTGTTGTTAAATTTGTTGGTGTTTTTCAGTGTTGAGGTTGTTGTTGAATTTGTTGGTGTTTTTCAATGTTGACGTTGTTGTTGAATTTGTTGGTGTTTTTCAATGCTGAGGTTGTTGTTAAATTTGTTGGTGTTTTTCATTATTGAGGTTGTTGTTGAATTTGTTGGTGTTTTTCCATGTTCAGGTTGTTGTTGAATTTGTTGGTGTTTTTCAATGTTGAGGCTGTTGTTGCATTTGTTGGTGTTTTTCCGATGTTGAGGTTGTTGAATTTGTTGCTGTTTTTCAATGTTGAGTTTGTTGTTGAATTTGTTGGTGTTTTTCAATGTTGAGGTTGTTGTTGAATTTGTTGGTGTTTTTCAATGTTGAGGCTGTTGTTGAATTTATTGGTGTTTTTCATTATTGAGGTTGTTGTTGAATTTGTTGGTGTTTTTCAATGTTGAGGTTGTTGTTAAATTTGTTGGTGTTTTTCCTTATTGAGGATGTTGTTGAATTTGTTGGTGTTTTTCAATGTCGAGGTTGTTGTTAAATTTGTTGGTGTTTTTCAGTGTTGAGGTTGTTGTTGAATTTGTTGGTGATTTTCAATGTTGACGTTGTTGTTGAATTTGTTGGTGTTGTTCAATGTTGATGTTGTAGAATTTGTTGGTGTTTTTCAATGTTGAGGTTGTTGTTGAATTTGTTGGTGTTTTTCAAAGCTGAGGCTGTTGTTGAATTTGTTGGTGTTTTTCAATGTTGAGGTTGTTGTTAAATTTGTTGGTGTTTTTCATTATTGAGGATGTTGTTGAATTTGTTGGTGTTTTTCAATGTCGAGGTTGTTGTTAAATTTGTTGGTGTTTTTCAGTGTTGAGGTTGTTGTTGAATTTGTTGGTGTTTTTCAATGTTGACGTTGTTGTTGAATTTGTTGGTGTTTTTCAATGCTGAGGTTGTTGTTGAATTTGTTGGTGTTTTTCAATGTTGAGGTTGTTGTTGAATTTGTTGGTGTTTTCAATGTTGATGTTGTTGTTGAATTTGTTGGTGTTTTGCAATGTTGAGGTTGTTGTTGAATTTGTTGGTGTTTTTCAATGTTGAGGTTGTTGTTGAATTTGTTGGTGTTTTGCAATGTTGAGGTTGTTGTTGAATTTGTTGGTGTTTTGCAATGTTGAGGTTGTTGTTGAATTTGTTGGTGTTTTTCGATATTGAGGTTGTTGAATTTGTTGGTGTTTTTCAATGTTGAGGTAGTTGTTGAATTTGTTGCTGTTTTTCAATGTTCAGGTTGTTGTTGAATTTGTTGGTGTTATTCAATGTTGAGGCTGTTGTTGCATTTGTTGGTGTTTTTTCGATGTTGAGGTTGTTGAATTTGTTGCTGTTTTTCAATGTTGAGTTTGTTGTTGAATTTGTTGGTGTTTTTCAATGTTGAGGTTGTTGTTGAATTTGTTGGTGTTTTTCAATATCGAGGTTGTTGTTAAATTTGTTGGTGTTTTTCATTATTGAGGTTGTTGTTGAATTTGTTGGTGTTTTTCCATGTTCAGGTTGTTGTTGAATTTGTTGGTGTTTTTCAATGTTGAGGTTGTTGTTGAATTTGTTGGTGTTTTTCAATATCGAGGTTGTTGTTAAATTTGTTGGTGTTTTTCATTATTGAGGTTGTTGTTGAATTTGTTGGTGTTTTTCCATGTTCAGGTTGTTGTTGAATTTGTTGGTGTTTTTCAATGTTGAGGCTGTTGTTGCATTTGTTGGTGTTTTTTCGATGTTGAGGTTGTTGAATTTGTTGCTGTTTTTCAATGTTGAGTTTGTTGTTGAATTTGTTGGTGTTTTTCAATGTTGAGGTTGTTGTTGAATTTGTTGGTGTTTTTCAATGTTGAGGCTGTTGTTGAATTTGTTGGTGTTTTTCATTATTGAGGTTGTTGTTGAATTTGTTGGTGTTTTTCAATGTTGAGGTTGTTGTTAAATTTGTTGGTGTTTTTCAGTGTTGAGGTTGTTGTTGAATTTGTTGGTGTTTTTCAATGTTGACGTTGTTGTTGAATTTGTTGGTGTTGTTCAATGTTGATGTTGTAGAATTTGTTGGTGTTTTTCAATGTTGAGGTTGTTGTTGAATTTGTTGGTGTTTTTCAATGCTGAGGCTGTTGTTGAATTTGTTGGTGTTTTTCAATGTTGAGGCTGTTGTTGAATTTGTTGGTGTTTTTCATTATTGAGGTTGTTGTTGAATTTGTTGGTGTTTTTCAATGTTGAGGTTGTTGTTAAATTTGTTGGTGTTTTTCATTATTGAGGATGTTGTTGAATTTGTTGGTGTTTTTCAATGTCGAGGTTGTTGTTAAATTTGTTGGTGTTTTTCAGTGTTGAGGTTGTTGTTGAATTTGTTGGTGTTTTTCAATGTTGACGTTGTTGTTGAATTTGTTGGTGTTGTTCAATGTTGATGTTGTAGAATTTGTTGGTGTTTTTCAATGTTGAGGTTGTTGTTGAATTTGTTGGTGTTTTTCAATGCTGAGGCTGTTTGTTGAATTTGTTGGTGTTTTGCAATGTTGAGGTTGTTGTTGAATTTGTTGGTGTTTTTCATTATTGAGGTTGTTGTTGAATTTGTTGGTGTTTTTCAATGTTGAGGTTGTTGTTAAATTTGTTGGTGTTTTTCATTATTGAGGATATTGTTGAATTTGTTGGTGTTTTTCAATGTCGAGGTTGTTGTTAAATTTGTTGGTGTTTTTCAGTGTTGAGGTTGTTGTTGAATTTGTTGGTGTTTTTCAATGTTGACGTTGTTGTTGAATTTGTTGGTGTTGTTCAATGTTGATGTTGTAGAATTTGTTGGTGTTTTTCAATGTTGAGGTTGTTGTTGAATTTGTTGGTTTTTTTCAATGCTGAGGCTGTTGTTGAATTTGTTGGTGTTTTGCAATGTTGAGGTTGTTGTTGAATTTGTTGGTGTTTTTCAATGTTGAGGTTGTTGTTGAATTTGTTGGTGTTTTTCAATGCTGAGGTTGTTGTTGAAATTGTTGGTGTTTTTCAATGTTGAGGTTGTTGTTGAATTTGTTGGTGTTTTGCAATGTTGAGGTTGTTGTTGAATTTGTTGGTGTTTTGCAATGTTGAGGTTGTTGTTGAATTTGTTGGTGTTTTTCGATATTGAGGTTGTTGAATTTGTTGGTGTTTTTCAATGTTGAGGTTGTTGTTGAATTTGTTGGTGTTTTTCAATGTTGAGGTTGTTGTTGAATTTGTTGGTGTTTTTCAATGCTGAGGTTGTTGTTGAATTTGTTGGTGTTTTCAATGTTGAGGTTGTTGTTTAATTTGTTGGTGTTTTGCAATGTTGAGTTTGTTGTTGAATTTGTTGGTGTTTTTCAATGTTGAGGTTGTTGTTTAATTTTGTTGGTGTTTTTCAATGTTGAGGTTGTTGTTGAATTTGTTGAAGCATTTCAATGTTGAGGATGTTGCCGTGTTTATTATAATTTTACAATATTGAGGTTCTTTTTGGATTTGTTGTTGTTTTACAATGTTGAGTTTGGTGTTCAAATTGTTTTTTTCAACATTGAGGTTCTTGTTGATTTTATTGGTGATTTTCATGTTGTGATTTTTGTTGAATTGGTTTGTGTTTTGGGGCGGCAGGTTGGTGAAATGGTTAGCACTGCTGCTTCACGCCGCTGAGGACCCGAATACGATCCTGGCCTCAGGTCATTGTACGTGTGGAGTTTGCACATTATCCCATGGGGTCTCACCCCCACAACCCAAAGGTGTGCAGGGCAGGTGGATTGGCCATGCTAAATTGTCCCTTAATTGGAAAAAAAAGAATTGAGCCCTTCAAATTTAAAAAAAGAAGAAAAATAATAATCTGTTGGTGTTTTCACTGTTTTCTTTATAAACATTTTTATTGAATATTACATTTCTACACTATACAGGAGATGATTGAAATAGTTATTACTTACAATTTACATGTTTTTCTTTATTAGGCACTCCCTCTCCCCCCATAAAAGCAAATTACTGCGGATGCTGGAATCTGAAACCAAAGGGAAAATGCTGGAAAATCTCAGCAAGTCTGACAGCATCTGTCGGGAGAGAAAAGAGCTAACGTTTCGAGTCCAGACGACCCTTTGTCAAGAGCAAGAAGATTGCGAATTCCTTCTCACCTGGGTGCAGGAACCGCCATGGATTCACTGCCCCCATCTGCTCCATGAACATTCCCAGTTCCCTAGCCATGCATGTCTTTTTCCCCCGTTCTGGGGTTTGATCGGTCCATCAGTGGGTCCTATACACCGTTAAAGTTCCCCTCCACCCGTCCCCCTTGATAGTCAGTGTGTGTCGATGTCGAGGATTTTCGCCATGGTCTTCTTTATGAAATCCATGTCATCCCAGTTGGGCACATACATGTTTACCAGGATCATCGGTGCCCCATCTAGGACACCTCTGACCATGTACCGTCCCTCTTGGTTTGTAACCATCCTCTTGCTAATCCAGACAGCTCCCTCCCGAGCCCTTGTCCCGTAACATGATTTGTGGGTCTGTCCCACCCAGCCCTTCCTTACCCGCCGTCAGTCCTTCTCCCTCAGGTGCATCTCTTGAAGTAAGACTATGTCGGCTTTCAAAGTTCTCAAATGGGCAAAGACTCTGGATCTTTTCACTGGGCCATTAAGTCCCCTGAGGTTCCAGAAGATAATCCTGGTGGGATCAACCACATTGCGCTCCGAGGTTTCCCTTTGTTTAGGGACCCTCCAAGGTCCCGCCATATTGTTCCCTCAACCTGCACCTTACCTGCTGAAGCCAATCTGAAACCCATCTCTTTCTTATCCTTGTATACACCCTATGTTTCACCTTCCCCCCTCTGTACCCCTTCTACCTTCCCCCCCATGTTGCCCCTCCCTATCTCCCCACTGACATTCCCCATCCCTGTGGTTCGCGCCACCCCTCCCCCTGCCAGGCGCTCCTTCACTGCTGGGAGGTGCGCCATGGCCACCCTTGCTTTCATGCTTCCGAACACTAGCTTTTCCCGCTAGTGTGGTGGCCCCCCCTCCCGGATCTGATCTTAACGCTTTCCTATGCTCACTATATAGATGTTCGCTCTGTCTCCTCTTCACCCTCTTCTGTGTTCCGCTGCCTTCGCCCTTCCCTGTGGTCTGATATTTTTGCTCAAAGGCAGTATTGTTCTGCGGAAATATTGTTTAAGTTTTCAACATTGAGGTTGTTGTTGAATTTGTTGGTATTTTCAACAGTACATTGATCGTTGGGAGTGGGCTGGAGCAAAATTCAGCGATGGTAATGTTATTGAATGTATTATATCCCTGTATATCTTTTCTCATTACCCTAGTCTAAATCAGAGAAGCCCGAGTTTGATTGTTCGATCTGATTGTTTTGCCTTGATATCATTTTAACAACATGACTGTGGCAGAAGGGGTCAAACATTTTGGCAGCAAGATTGAGCACAGGTACGGCCTGTTGAACAGGGTTAGATGGTGCTCTGTGGCATGAGTCAATCTTCGACGTACGGTTAGAGGATAATATCGGAGAGCGTTGAGAATGTAAGAGTGCTGAATGCACCGGAAAGCGTTGGTGCCATCAGTGATAGAGCCGGATGAGCTGCATTCAGCCCATCAAAGAACAAAGAACAGTACAGGAACAGGCCCTTTGCCCCTCCAAGCCTGTAGCGGTCATGATACCTGTTATACTTTAAATAATGACTTATCTAAAATATATACATTACTCTTCAATCTACCAGGATGATAAAATGACCAATAGTTTTCTTGTTGAAAGATGAACTATTTAACGAGTAATAAAATAATAAACCGTGAGTCCTTTTACTCAATATTAAACTAACAATAAAGAAATAAAGTACAATACAGATAACTATACAACTCTACACTATTATAACAAACTAGTTCAAACTTCTCTCACTCTAGCTATTCTATGTCTTGCTTGTTCACTGTCTGAATCACATCATCATGTTCATCTGACTTAGCTAAAGGCAGGAAACCAGTTCTTATAGTATCTGACTGTGAGACATCTAGTGTTGAAATGACTTTACTACATTTACATACATTGATCATGTGTATTAATATCTGAATATCACTACAATACCAACCTTGTGCTGTATCCCTCTATACCCATCCTATCCATGTGTTTGTCAAGATGCCTTTTGAATGCCGTTAATGTATCTGTTTCCACAACCTCCCCTGGCAAAGCATTCCAGGCACTCACCACCCTCTGTATAAAAAACCTGACTCGCACATCTCCTCTAAACTTTGCCCCATGGACCTTAAACTTATGCCCCCTGGTGATTGACCCCACCAACCCGGGAAAGAGTGCCTGCCCATCCACTCTACATGGACAGTGAGCCTTACCAAGGTTCTATACAATTATAGCATGATTTGACAGTTTTTATACTCGATGCTCCGTCCAATGAAGGCAAGCATTCCGTATGCTTTCTTGACTACCTTGTCCACTTGTGTTGCCACCTTCAAAGATCTGTGGACCTGCACGCCCAGATCTCTCTGACTTTCTATTTTCCTTGTTTTTAAATTTTAGAGTACCCAGTTAATTTTTTCCAATTAAGGGGCAATTTAGCGTGGCAAATACACCTACCCTGCACACCTTTGGGTTGTGGGGGCAAAACCCACACAAACAAGGGGAGAATGTGCAAACTCCACATGGACAGTGACCCAGAGCTGCGAACGAACCTGGGACCTCGGCCCCCTGATGCAGCAGTGCTAACCACTTTGCCACTGTGCTGCCCGACTTTCTATATTCCTAAGAATTTTGCCATTTACGTATATTTGCCTCTATGTTAGACCGACCAAAATGCATTACCTCACATTTGTTCGGATTAAACTCCATTTGCCATTTCTCTGCCCAAGTCTCCAACCTATCTATGTCCTGCTGTACCTTCTCACGGCACTGTGGTCCCAGGTTCGATCCCGGCTCTCGGTCACTGTCCGTGTGGAGTTTGCACATTCTCCCCACGTTTGTGTGGGTTTCGCCCCCACAACCCACGTGTTGATCCTCACTTGGCATCTATTCCATAGCTGGGCTTCTCCTCCCTTTAACAGAGACTTCTCAGTCTGACCCAATTCCCCAGAACTCCCTCAGTCTGACCCAATTCCCCAGAACTCCCTCAGTCTGACCCAATTCCCCAGAACCCCCTCAGTCTGACACAATTCCCCAGAACTCCCTCAGTCTGACCCAATTCCCCAGAACCCCCTCAGTCTGACACAATTCCCCAGAACTCCCTCAGTCTGACCCAATTCCCCAGAACTCCCTCAGTTTGACCCAATTCCCTAGAAGTCCCTCAGTCTGACCCAATTCCCCAGAACTCCCTCAGTCTGACCCAATTCCCCAGAACACCCTCAGTCTGACCCAAATCCCCAGAACTCCCTCAGTGTGACCCAATTCCCCAGAATCCCTTCAGTCTGGCCCAATTCCCCAGAACTGGATGATAATGGCATAGTGTAGGTTAGATGGCTTTTGTTTTGGTGCAACATCGTGGGCCGAAGGGCCTGTACTGCGCTGAATCGTTCTATGTTCTATGTAACCCCCTCAGTCTGACCCAATTCCCCAGAACCCCCTCAGCCTGACCCAATTCCCCAGAACCCCCTCAGTCTGACCCAATTCCCCAGAACTCCCTCAGTCTGACCCAATTCCCCAGAACGCCCCTCAGTCTGACCCAATTCCCCAGAACCCCCTCAGCCTGACCCAATTCCCCAGAACCCCCTCAGCCTGACCCAATTCCCCAGAACCCCCTCAGCCTGACCCAATTCCCCAGAACCCCCTCAGCCTGACCCAATTCCCCAGAACCCCCACAGCCTGACCCAATTCCCCCAGAACCCCCTCAGTCTGACCCAATCCCCCAGAACCCCCTCAGTCTGACCCAATTCCCAGAACTTGCTCAGTCTGACCCAATTCCCCAGAACTCCCTCAGTCTGACCCAATTCCCAGAACTTGCTCAGTCTGACCCAATTCCCCAGAACTCCCTCAGTCTGACCCAATTCCCAGAACTTGCTCAGTCTGACCCAATTCCCCAGAACTCCCTCAGTCTGACCCAATTCCCCAGAACCCCCTCAGTCTGACCCAGTTCCCCAGAACTCCCTCAGTCTGACCCAATTCCCCAGAACTCCCTCAGTCTGACCCAATTCCCCAGAACTCCCTCAGCCTGACCCAATTCCCCAGAACTCCCTCAGCCTGACCCAATTCCCCAGAACTCCCTCAGTCTGACCCAATTCCCCAGAACCCCCTCAGTCTGACCCAATTCCCCTGAACCCCCCCAGACTTACCCAGTTCCCCATAATTCCCTCAGTCTGACCCAATCCCCCAGAACTCCCTCAGCCTGACCCAATACCCCAGAACTCCCTCAATCTGACCCAATTCCCCAGGACTCCCTCAGTCTGACACAATTCCCCAGAACTCCCTCAGTCTGACCCAATTCCCCAGAACCCCGTCAGTCTGACCCACTTCCCCAGAACTCCCTCAGTCTGACTCAATTCCCCAGAACTCCCTCAGTCTGACCCAATTCCCCAGAACTCCCTCAGTCTGACCCAATTCCCCAGAATCCCTTCAGTCTTACCCAATTCCCCAGAACCCCCTCAGAATGACCCAATTCCCCAGAACTCCCTCAGTCTGACCCAATTCCCCAGAACCCCCTCAGTCTGACCCAATTCCCCAGAACCCCCTCAGTCTGACCCAATTCCCCAGAATTGGATGATAATGGCATAGTGTAGGTTAGATGGCTTTTGTTTCGATGCAACATAGTGGGGCGAAGGGCCTGTACTGCGCTGAATCGTTCTATGTTCTATGTAACCCCCTCAGTCTGACCCAATTCCCCAGAACCCCCTCAGTCTGACCCAATTCCCCAGAACCCCCTCAGTCTGACCCAATTCCCCAGAACCCCCTCAGTCTGACCCAATTCCCCAGACCTCCCTCAGTCTGACCCAATTCCCCAGAACCCCCTCAGTCTGACCCAATTCCCCAGAACTCCCTCAGCCTGACCCAATTCCCCAGAACCCCCTCAGTCTGACCCAATTCCCCAGACCTCCCTCAGTCTGACCCAATTCCCCAGAACTCCCTCAGTCTGTCCCAATTCCCCAGAACTCCCTCAGTCTGACCCAAATCCCTAGAATTCCCTCAGTCTGACCCAATTCCCCTGAACTCCCTCAGTCTGACCCAATTCCCCAGAACCCCCTCAGTGTGTCCCAATTCCCCAGAATCTCTTCAGTCTGACCCAATTCCCCAGAACTGGATGATAATGGCATAGTGTAGGTTAGATGGCTTTTGTTTTGGTGCAACATCGTGGGCCGAAGGGCCTGTACTGCGCTGAATCGTTCTATATTCTATGTTCTATGTAACCCCCTCAGTCTGACCCAATTCCCCAGAACCCCCTCAGTCTGACCCAATTCCCCAGAACTCCCTCAGTCTGACCCAATTCCCCAGAACTCCCTCAGTCTGACCCAATTCCCCAGAACTCCCTCAGTCTGACCCAATTCCCCAGAACCCCCTCAGTGTGACCCAATTCCCCAGAATCCCTTCAGTCTGACCCAATTCCCCAGAACTGGATGATAATGGCATAGTGTAGGTTAGATGGCTTTTGTTTTGGTGCAACATCGTGGGCCGAAGGGCCTGTACTGCGCTGAATCGTTCTATGTTCTATGTAACTCCCTCAGTCTGACCCAATTCCCCAGAACTCCCTCAGTCTGACCCAATTCCCCAGAACTCCCTCAGTCTGACCCAATTCCCCAGAACCCCCTCAGCCTGACCCAATTCCCCAGAACCCCCTCAGTCTGACCCAATCCCCCAGAACGCCCCCAGACTGGCCCAGTTGCCCAGAACTCCCTCAAACTGACCCAATTCCCTAGAACTCCCTCAGTCGGACACAATTCCCCAGAACTCCCTCAGTCTGACCCAATTCCCCAGAACTCCCTCAGTCTGACCCAATTCCCCAGAACTCCCTCAGTCTGACCCAATTCCCCAGAACTCCCTCAGTCGGACCCAATTCCCCAGAACCCCCTCAGTTTGACCCAATTCCCCAGAACTCCCTCAGTCTGACCCAATTCCCCAGAACTCCCTCAGTCTGACCCAATACCCCAGAACCCCCTCAGTTTGACCCAATTCCCCAGAACTCCCTCAGTCTGACCCAATTCCCCAGAACTCCCTCAGTCTGACCCAATACCCCAGAACCCCCTCAGTTTGACCCTATTCCCCAGAACTCCCTCAGTCTGACCCAATTCCCAGAACTTGCTCAGTCTGACCCAAATCCCCAGAACTCCCTCAGTCTGACCCAATTCCCAGAACTCCCTCAGTCTGACCCAATTCCCAGAACTTGCTCAGTCTGACCCAAATCCCCAGAACTCCCTCAGTCTGACCCAATTCCCAGAACTTGCTCAGTCTGACCCAAATCCCCAGAACTCCCTCAGTCTGACCCAATTTCCCAGAACCCCCTCAGTCTGACCCAATTCCCCAGAACTCCCTCAGTCTGACCCAATTCCCCAGAACCCCCTCAGCCTGACCCAATTCCCCAGAACCCCCTGAGTCTGACCCAATTCCCCAGAACTCCCTCAGTCTGACCCAATTCCCCAGAACCCCCTCAGTCTGACCCAATCCCCCAGAACGCCCCCAGACTGGCCCAGTTGCCCAGAACTCCCTCAAACTGACCCAATTCCCTAGAACTCCCTCAGTCGGACACAATTCCCCAGAACTCCCTCAGTCTGACCCAATTCCCCAGAACTCCCTCAGTCTGACCCAATTCCCCAGAACTCCCTCAGTCTGACCCAATTCCCCAGAACTCCCTCAGTCGGACCCAATTCCCCAGAACCCCCTCAGTTTGACCCAATTCCCCAGAACTCCCTCAGTCTGACCCAATTCCCCAGAACTCCCTCAGTCTGACCCAATACCCCAGAACCCCCTCAGTTTGACCCAATTCCCCAGAACTCCCTCAGTCTGACCCAATTCCCCAGAACTCCCTCAGTCTGACCCAATACCCCAGAACCCCCTCAGTTTGACCCAATTCCCCAGAACCCCCTCAGTCTGACCCAGTTCCCCAGAACTCCCTCAGTCTGACCCTATTCCCCAGAACTCCCTCAGTCTGACCCAATTCCCAGAACTTGCTCAGTCTGACCCAAATCCCCAGAACTCCCTCAGTCTGACCCAATTCCCAGAACTTGCTCAGTCTGACCCAATTCCCCAGAACTCCCTCAGTCTGACCCAATTCCCCAGAACCCCCTCAGTCTGACCCAATTCCCCAGACCTCAATCAGTCTGACCCAATTCCCCAGGACTCCCTCAATCTGACCCAATTCCCCAGAACCCCCTTAGTCTGACCCAATTCCCCAGAACCCCCTCAGTCTGACCCAATTCCCCAGAACCCCCTCAGTCTGACCCAATTCACCAGAACTCCCTCAGTCTGACCCAGTTCACCAGAACGCCCCTCAGTCTGACCCAATTCCCCAGAACTCCCACAGTCTGACACAATTCCCCAGAACTCCCTCAGTCTGACCCAATTCCCCAGAACCCCCTCAGTCTGACCCAATTCACCAGAACTCCCTCAGTCTGACCCAATTCCCCAGAACCCCCTCAGTCTGACCCAATTCCCCAGAACTCCCTCAGTCTGACCCAATTCCCCAGAACTCCCTCAGTCTGACCCAATTCCCCAGAACTCCCTCAGTCTGACCCAATTCCCCAGAACCCCCTTAGTCTGAACCAATTCCCCAGAACTCCCTCAGTATGACCCAATTCCCCAGAACCCCCTCAGTCTGACTCAAATCCCCAGAACTCCCGCAGTCTGACCCAATTCCCCAGAACCCCCTCAGTCTGACCCAGTTCCCCAGAACTCCCTCAGTCTGACCCAATTCCCCAGAACTCCCTCAGTCTGACCCAATTCCCCAGAACTCCCTCAGTCTGACCCAATTCCCCAGAACTCCCTCAGTCTGACCCAATTCCCCAGAACTCCCTCAGTCTGACCCAATTCCCCAGGACTCCCTCAGTATGACCCAATTCCCCAGAACACCCTCAGTCTGACCCAATTCCCCAGAACTCCCTCAGTCTGACCCAATTCCCCAGGACTCCCTCAGTCTGACCCAATTCCCCAGAACACCCTCAGTCTGACCCAATTCCCCAGAACTCCCTCAGTCTGACCCACTTCCCCAGAACCCCCTCAGTCTGACCCAATTCCCCAGAACTCCCTCAGTCTGACCCAATTCCCCAGAACTCCCTCAGTCTGACCCAATTCCCCAGAACTCCCTCAGTCTGACCCACTTCCCCAGAACCCCCTCAGTGTGACCCAATTCCCCAGAATCCCTTCAGTCTGACCCAATTCCCCAGAACTGGATGATAATGGCATAGTGTAGGTTAGATGGCTTTTGTTTTGGTGCAACATCGTGGGCTGAAGGGCCTGTACTGCGCTGAATCGTTCTATGTTCTATGTAACCCCCTCAGTCTGACCCAATTCACCAGAACTCCCTCAGTCTGACCCAATTCCCCAGAACCCCCTCAGTCTGACCCAATTCCCCAGAACTCCCTCAGTCTGACCCAATTCCCCAGAACCCCCTCAGTCTGACCCAATTCCCCAGAACTCCCTCTGTCTGACCCAATTCCCCAGAACTCCCTCAGTCTGACCCAATTCCCCAGAACTCCCTCAGTCTGACCCAATTCCCCAGAACCCCCTCAGTCTGAACCAATTCCCCAGAACTCCCTCAGTATGACCCAATTCCCCAGAACCCCCTCAGTCTGACTCAAATCCCCAGAACTCCCTCAGTCTGACCCAATTCCCCAGAACTCCCTCAGTCTGACCCAATTCCCCAGAACTCCCTCAGTCTGACCCAATTCCCCAGGACTCCCTCAGTATGACCCAATTCCCCAGAACACCCTCAGTCTGACCCAAATCCCCAGAACTCCCTCAGTCTGACCCACTTCCCCAGAACCCCCTCAGTGTGACCCAATTCCCCAGAATCCCTTCAGTCTGACCCAATTCCCCAGAACTGGATGATAATGGCATCGTGTAGGTTAGATGGCTTTTGTTTTGGTGCAACATCGTGGGCTGAAGGGCCTGTACTGCGCTGAATCGTTCTATGTTCTATGTAACCCCCTCAGTCTGACCCAATTCCCCAGTACCCCCTCAGCCTGACCCAATTCCCCAGAACCCCCTCAGCCTGATCCAATTCCCCAGAACTCACTCAGTCTGACCCAATTCCCCAGAACTCCCTCAGTCTGACCCAATTCCCCAGAACTCCCTCAGTCTGACCCAATTCCCCAGAACCCCCTCAGCCTGACCCAATTCCCCAGAACCCCCTGAGTCTGACCCAATTCCCCAGAACTCCCTCAGTCTGACCCAATTCCCCAGAACCCCCTCAGTCTGACCCAATCCCCCAGAACGCCCCCAGACTGGCCCAGTTGCCCAGAACTCCCTCAAACTGACCCAATTCCCTAGAACTCCCTCAGTCGGACACAATTCCCCAGAACTCCCTCAGTCTGACCCAATTCCGCAGAACTCCCTCAGTCTGACCCAATTCCCCAGAACTCCCTCAGTCTGACCCAATTCCCCAGAACTCCCTCAGTCGGACCCAATTCCCCAGAACCCCCTCAGTTTGACCCAATTCCCCAGAACTCCCTCAGTCTGACCCAATTCCCCAGAACTCCCTCAGTCTGACCCAATACCCCAGAACCCCCTCAGTTTGACCCAATTCCCCAGAACTCCCTCAGTCTGACCCAATTCCCCAGAACTCCCTCAGTCTGACCCAATACCCCAGAACCCCCTCAGTTTGACCCTATTCCCCAGAACTCCCTCAGTCTGACCCAATTCCCAGAACTTGCTCAGTCTGACCCAAATCCCCAGAACTCCCTCAGTCTGACCCAATTCCCAGAACTTGCTCAGTCTGACCCAATTCCCCAGAACCCCCTCAGTCTGACCCAATTTCCCAGAACCCCCTCAGTCTGACCCAATTCCCCAGAACTCCCTCAGTCTGACCCAATTCCCCAGAACCCCCTCAGCCTGACCCAATTCCCCAGAACCCCCTCAGTCTGACCCAATTCCCCAGAACTCCCTCAGTCTGACCCAATTCCCCAGAACCCCCTCAGTCTGACCCAATCCCCCAGAACGCCCCCAGACTGACCCAGTTGCCCAGAACTCCCTCACCCTGACCCAATTTTCCAGAACTCCCTCAGTCTGACCCAATTCCCCAGAACCCCCCCAGACTGACCCAGTTCCCCAGAACTCCCCTCAGTCTGACCCAATTCCCCAGAACTCCCTCAGTCTGACCAAATTCTCCAGAACTCCCTCAGTCTGACCCAATTCCCCAGAACCCCCTCAGCCTGACCCAGTTGCCCAGAACTCCCTCAGTCTGACCCAATTCCCCAGAATCGCCTCAGTCTGACCCCGTTCCCCAGAACTCCCTCAGTCTGACCCAATTCCCCAGAACTCCCTCAGTCTGACACAATTCCCCAGAACTCCCTCAGTCTGACCCAATTCCCCAGAACTCCCTCAGTCTGACCCAATACCCCAGAACCCCCTCAGTCTGACCCAATTCCCCAGAACCCCCTCAGTCTGACCCAATTCCCAGAACTTGCTCAGTCTGACCCAATCCCCCAGAACCCCCCCCCCCAGACTGACTCAATTCCCCAGAACTCCCTCAGTCTGACCCAATTCACCAGAACTCCCTCAGTCTGACCCAATTTCCCAGAACTTGCTCAGTCTGACCCAATTCCCCAGAACTCCCTCTGTCTGACCCAATCCCCCTGAACCCCCCCCCCCAGACTGACCCAATTCACCAGAACTCCCTCAGTCTGACCCAATTCCCAGAACTCCCTCAGCCTGACCCAATTCCCCAGAATTCCCTCAGCCTGACCCAATTCCCCAGAACCCCCTCAGTCTGACCCAATTCCCCAGACCTCAATCAGTCTGACCCAATTCCCCAGGACTCCCTCAATCTGACCCAATTCCCCATAACCCCCTTAGTCTGACCCAATTCCCCAGAACCCCCTCAGTCTGACCCAATTCCCCAGAACCCCCTCAGTCTGACCCAATTCACCAGAACTCCCTCAGTCTGACCCAGTTCCCCAGAACGCCCCTCAGTCTGACCCAATTCCCCAGAACTCCCACAGTCTGACACAATTCCCCAGAACTCCCTCAGTCTGACCCAATTCCCCAGAACCCCCTCAGTCTGACCCAATTCCCCAGAACCCCCTCAGTCTGACCCAATTCCCCAGAACTCCCTCAGTCTGACCCAATTCCCCAGAACCCCCTCAGTCTGACCCAATCCCCCAGAACGCCCCCAGACTGACCCAGTTGCCCAGAACTCCCTCACCCTGACCCCATTTTCCAGAACTCCCTCAGTCTGACCCAATTCCCCAGAACCCCCCCAGACAGACCCAGTTCCCCAGAACTCCCTCAGTCTGACCCAATTCCCCAGAACTCCCTCAGTCTGACCAAATTCTCCAGAACTCCCTCAGTCTGACCCAATTCCCCAGAACCCCTTCAGCCTGACCCAGTTGCCCAGAACTCCCTCAGTCTGACCCAATTCCCCAGAATCGCCTCAGTCTGACCCCGTTCCCCAGAACTCCCTCAGTCTGACCCAATTCCCCAGAACCTCCTCCAGTCTGACCCAATTCCCCAGAGCTCCCTCTGTCTGACCCAATCCCCCAGAACCCCCCCCCCCCAGACTGACTCAATTCCCCAGAACTCCCTCAGTCTGACCCAATTCACCAGAACTCCCTCAGTCTGACCCAATTTCCCAGAACTTGCTCAGTCTGACCCAATTCCCCAGAACTCCCTCTGTCTGACCCAATCCCCCTGAACCCCCCCCCCCCCAGACTGACCCAATTCACCAGAACTCCCTCAGTCTGACCCAATTCCCAGAACTCCCTCAGCCTGACCCAATTCCCCAGAATTCCCTCAGCCTGACCCAATTCCCCAGAACCCCCTCAGTCTGACCCAATTCCCCAGACCTCAATCAGTCTGACCCAATTCCCCAGGACTCCCTCAATCTGACCCAATTCCCCAGAACCCCCTTAGTCTGACCCAATTCCCCAGAACCCCCTCAGTCTGACTCAATTCCCCAGAACTCCCTCAGTCTGACCCAATTCCCCAGAACCCCCTCAGTCTGACCCAATTCACCAGAACTCCCTCAGTCTGACCCAATTCCCCAGAACCCCCTCAGTCTGACCCAATTCCCCAGAACTCCCTCAGTCTGACCCAATTCCCCAGAACTCCCTCAGTCTGACCCAATTCCCCAGAACTCCCTCAGTCTGACCCAATTCCCCAGAACCCCCTTAGTCTGAACCAATTCCCCAGAACTCCCTCAGTATGACCCAATTCCCCAGAACCCCCTCAGTCTGACTCAAATCCCCAGAACTCCCGCAGTCTGACCCAATTCCCCAGAACCCCCTCAGTCTGACCCAGTTCCCCAGAACTCCCTCAGTCTGACCCAATTCCCCAGAACTCCCTCAGTCTGACCCAATTCCCCAGAACTCCCTCAGTCTGACCCAATTCCCCAGAACTCCCTCAGTCTGACCCAATTCCCCAGAACTCCCTCAGTCTGACCCAATTCCCCAGGACTCCCTCAGTATGACCCAATTCCCCAGAACACCCTCAGTCTGACCCAATTCCCCAGAACTCCCTCAGTCTGACCCAATTCCCCAGGACTCCCTCAGTCTGACCCAATTCCCCAGAACACCCTCAGTCTGACCCAATTCCCCAGAACTCCCTCAGTCTGACCCACTTCCCCAGAACCCCCTCAGTCTGACCCAATTCCCCAGAACTCCCTCAGTCTGACCCAATTCCCCAGAACTCCCTCAGTCTGACCCAATTCCCCAGAACTCCCTCAGTCTGACCCACTTCCCCAGAACCCCCTCAGTGTGACCCAATTCCCCAGAATCCCTTCAGTCTGACCCAATTCCCCAGAACTGGATGATAATGGCATAGTGTAGGTTAGATGGCTTTTGTTTTGGTGCAACATCGTGGGCAGAAGGGCCTGTACTGCGCTGAATCGTTCTATGTTCTATGTAACCCCCTCAGACTGACCCAATTCCCCAGAACCCCTTCAGCCTGACCCAGTTGCCCAGAACTCCCTCAGTCTGACCCAATTCCCCAGAATCGCCTCAGTCTGACCCCGTTCCCCAGAACTCCCTCAGTCTGACCCAATTCCCCAGAACTCCCTCAGTCTGACCCAATTCCCCAGAACCTCCTCCAGTCTGACCCAATTCCCCAGAGCTCCCTCTGTCTGACCCAATCCCCCAGAACCCCCCCCCCCCAGACTGACTCAATTCCCCAGAACTCCCTCAGTCTGACCCAATTCACCAGAACTCCCTCAGTCTGACCCAATTTCCCAGAACTTGCTCAGTCTGACCCAATTCCCCAGAACTCCCTCTGTCTGACCCAATCCCCCTGAACCCCCCCCCCCCAGACTGACCCAATTCACCAGAACTCCCTCAGTCTGACCCAATTCCCAGAACTCCCTCAGCCTGACCCAATTCCCCAGAATTCCCTCAGCCTGACCCAATTCCCCAGAACCCCCTCAGTCTGACCCAATTCCCCAGACCTCAATCAGTCTGACCCAATTCCCCAGGACTCCCTCAATCTGACCCAATTCCCCAGAACCCCCTTAGTCTGACCCAATTCCCCAGAACCCCCTCAGTCTGACTCAATTCCCCAGAACTCCCTCAGTCTGACCCAATTCCCCAGAACCCCCTCAGTCTGACCCAATTCACCAGAACTCCCTCAGTCTGACCCAATTCCCCAGAACCCCCTCAGTCTGACCCAATTCCCCAGAACTCCCTCAGTCTGACCCAATTCCCCAGAACTCCCTCAGTCTGACCCAATTCCCCAGAACTCCCTCAGTCTGACCCAATTCCCCAGAACCCCCTTAGTCTGAACCAATTCCCCAGAACTCCCTCAGTATGACCCAATTCCCCAGAACCCCCTCAGTCTGACTCAAATCCCCAGAACTCCCGCAGTCTGACCCAATTCCCCAGAACCCCCTCAGTCTGACCCAGTTCCCCAGAACTCCCTCAGTCTGACCCAATTCCCCAGAACTCCCTCAGTCTGACCCAATTCCCCAGAACTCCCTCAGTCTGACCCAATTCCCCAGAACTCCCTCAGTCTGACCCAATTCCCCAGAACTCCCTCAGTCTGACCCAATTCCCCAGGACTCCCTCAGTATGACCCAATTCCCCAGAACACCCTCAGTCTGACCCAATTCCCCAGAACTCCCTCAGTCTGACCCAATTCCCCAGGACTCCCTCAGTCTGACCCAATTCCCCAGAACACCCTCAGTCTGACCCAATTCCCCAGAACTCCCTCAGTCTGACCCACTTCCCCAGAACCCCCTCAGTCTGACCCAATTCCCCAGAACTCCCTCAGTCTGACCCAATTCCCCAGAACTCCCTCAGTCTGACCCAATTCCCCAGAACTCCCTCAGTCTGACCCACTTCCCCAGAACCCCCTCAGTGTGACCCAATTCCCCAGAATCCCTTCAGTCTGACCCAATTCCCCAGAACTGGATGATAATGGCATAGTGTAGGTTAGATGGCTTTTGTTTTGGTGCAACATCGTGGGCTGAAGGACCTGTACTGCGCTGAATCGTTCTATGTTCTATGTAACCCCCTCAGACTGACCCAATTCACCAGAACTCCCTCAGTCTGACCCAATTCCCCAGAACCCCCTCAGTCTGACCCAATTCCCCAGAACTCCCTCAGTCTGACCCAATTCCCCAGAACCCCCTCAGTCTGACCCAATTCCCCAGAACTCCCTCAGTCTGACCCAATTCCTCAGAACTCCCTCAGTCTGACCCAATTCCCCAGAACTCCCTCAGTCTGACCCAATTCCCCAGAACCCCCTCAGTCTGAACCAATTCCCCAGAACTCCCTCAGTATGACCCAATTCCCCAGAACCCCCTCAGTCTGACTCAAATCCCCAGAACTCCCTCAGTCTGACCCAATTCCCCATAACCCCCTTAGTCTGACCCAATTCCCCAGAACCCCCTCAGTCTGACCCAATTCCCCAGAACCCCCTCAGTCTGACCCAATTCACCAGAACTCCCTCAGTCTGACCCAGTTCCCCAGAACGCCCCTCAGTCTGACCCAATTCCCCAGAACTCCCACAGTCTGACACAATTCCCCAGAACTCCCTCAGTCTGACCCAATTCCCCAGAACCCCCTCAGTCTGACCCAATTCCCCAGAACCCCCTCAGTCTGACCCAATTCCCCAGAACTCCCTCAGTCTGACCCAATTCCCCAGAACCCCCTCAGTCTGACCCAATCCCCCAGAACGCCCCCAGACTGACCCAGTTGCCCAGAACTCCCTCACCCTGACCCCATTTTCCAGAACTCCCTCAGTCTGACCCAATTCCCCAGAACCCCCCCAGACAGACCCAGTTCCCCAGAACTCCCTCAGTCTGACCCAATTCCCCAGAACTCCCTCAGTCTGACCAAATTCTCCAGAACTCCCTCAGTCTGACCCAATTCCCCAGAACCCCTTCAGCCTGACCCAGTTGCCCAGAACTCCCTCAGTCTGACCCAATTCCCCAGAATCGCCTCAGTCTGACCCCGTTCCCCAGAACTCCCTCAGTCTGACCCAATTCCCCAGAACTCCCTCAGTCTGACCCAATTCCCCAGAACCTCCTCCAGTCTGACCCAATTCCCCAGAGCTCCCTCTGTCTGACCCAATCCCCCAGAACCCCTCCCCCCCAGACTGACTCAATTCCCCAGAACTCCCTCAGTCTGACCCAATTCACCAGAACTCCCTCAGTCTGACCCAATTTCCCAGAACTTGCTCAGTCTGACCCAATTCCCCAGAACTCCCTCTGTCTGACCCAATCCCCCTGAACCCCCCCCCCCAGACTGACCCAATTCACCAGAACTCCCTCAGTCTGACCCAATTCCCAGAACTCCCTCAGCCTGACCCAATTCCCCAGAATTCCCTCAGCCTGACCCAATTCCCCAGAACCCCCTCAGTCTGACCCAATTCCCCAGACCTCAATCAGTCTGACCCAATTCCCCAGGACTCCCTCAATCTGACCCAATTCCCCAGAACCCCCTTAGTCTGACCCAATTCCCCAGAACCCCCTCAGTCTGACTCAATTCCCCAGAACTCCCTCAGTCTGACCCAATTCCCCAGAACCCCCTCAGTCTGACCCAATTCACCAGAACTCCCTCAGTCTGACCCAATTCCCCAGAACCCCCTCAGTCTGACCCAATTCCCCAGAACTCCCTCAGTCTGACCCAATTCCCCAGAACTCCCTCAGTCTGACCCAATTCCCCAGAACTCCCTCAGTCTGACCCAATTCCCCAGAACCCCCTTAGTCTGAACCAATTCCCCAGAACTCCCTCAGTATGACCCAATTCCCCAGAACCCCCTCAGTCTGACTCAAATCCCCAGAACTCCCGCAGTCTGACCCAATTCCCCAGAACCCCCTCAGTCTGACCCAGTTCCCCAGAACTCCCTCAGTCTGACCCAATTCCCCAGAACTCCCTCAGTCTGACCCAATTCCCCAGAACTCCCTCAGTCTGACCCAATTCCCCAGAACTCCCTCAGTCTGACCCAATTCCCCAGAACTCCCTCAGTCTGACCCAATTCCCCAGGACTCCCTCAGTATGACCCAATTCCCCAGAACACCCTCAGTCTGACCCAATTCCCCAGAACTCCCTCAGTCTGACCCAATTCCCCAGGACTCCCTCAGTCTGACCCAATTCCCCAGAACACCCTCAGTCTGACCCAATTCCCCAGAACTCCCTCAGTCTGACCCACTTCCCCAGAACCCCCTCAGTCTGACCCAATTCCCCAGAACTCCCTCAGTCTGACCCAATTCCCCAGAACTCCCTCAGTCTGACCCAATTCCCCAGAACTCCCTCAGTCTGACCCACTTCCCCAGAACCCCCTCAGTGTGACCCAATTCCCCAGAATCCCTTCAGTCTGACCCAATTCCCCAGAACTGGATGATAATGGCATAGTGTAGGTTAGATGGCTTTTGTTTTGTTGCAACATCGTGGGCTGAAGGGCCTGTACTGCGCTGAATCGTTCTATGTTCTATGTAACCCCCTCAGACTGACCCAATTCACCAGAACTCCCTCAGTCTGACCCAATTCCCCAGAACCCCCTCAGTCTGACCCAATTCCCCAGAACTCCCTCAGTCTGACCCAATTCCCCAGAACCCCCTCAGTCTGACCCAATTCCCCAGAACTCCCTCAGTCTGACCCAATTCCTCAGAACTCCCTCAGTCTGACCCAATTCCCCAGAACTCCCTCAGTCTGACCCAATTCCCCAGAACCCCCTCAGTCTGAACCAATTCCCCAGAACTCCCTCAGTATGACCCAATTCCCCAGAACCCCCTCAGTCTGACTCAAATCCCCAGAACTCCCTCAGTCTGACCCAATTCCCCAGAACTCCCTCAGTCTGACCCAATTCCCCAGAACTCCCTCAGTCTGACCCAATTCCCCAGGACTCCCTCAGTATGACCCAATTCCCCAGAACACCCTCAGTCTGACCCAAATCCCCAGAACTCCCTCAGTCTGACCCACTTCCCCAGAACCCCCTCAGTGTGACCCAATTCCCCAGAATCCCTTCAGTCTGACCCAATTCCCCAGAACTGGATGATAATGGCATAGTGTAGGTTAGATGGCTTTTGTTTTGGTGCAACATCGTGGGCTGAAGGGCCTGTACTGCGCTGAATCGTTCTATGTTCTATGTAACCCCCTCAGTCTGACCCAATTCCCCAGAACCCCCTCAGCCTGACCCAATTCCCCAGAACCCCCTCAGCCTGATCCAATTCCCCAGAACTCCCTCAGTCTGACCCAATTCCCCAGAACGCCCTCAGTCTGACCCAATTCCCCAGAACTCCCTCAGTCTGACCCAATTCCCCAGAACTCCCTCAGTCTGACCCAATACCCCAGAACTCCCTCAGTCTGACCCAATTCCCCAGAACCCCCTCAGTCTGACCCAATTCCCCAGAACCCCCTCAGCCTGACCCAATTCCCCAGAACTCCCTCAGTCTGACCCAATTCCCCAGATCTCCCTCAGTCTGACCCAATTCCCCAGAACGCCCCTCAGTCTGACCCAATTCCCCAGAACCCCCTCAGCCTGACCCAATTCCCCAGAACCCCCTCAGCCTGACCCAATTCCCCAGAACCCCCTCAGCCTGACCCAATTCCCCAGAACCCCCTCAGCCTGACCCAATTCCCCAGAACCCCCTCAGCCTGACCCAATTCCCCAGAACCCCCTCAGCCTGACCCAATTCCCCAGAACCCCCTCAGCCTGACCCAATTCCCCCAGAACTCCCTCAGTCTGACCCAATCCCCCAGAACCCCCTCAGCCTGACCCAATTCCCAGAACTTGCTCAGTCTGACCCAATTCCCCAGAACTCCCTCAGTCTGACCCAATTCCCAGAACTTGCTCAGTCTGACCCAATTCCCCAGAACCCCCTCAGTCTGACCCAATTCCCAGAACTTGCTCAGTCTGACCCAATTCCCCAGAACTCCCTCAGTCTGACCCAATTCCCCAGAACCCCCTCAGTCTGACCCAGTTCCCCAGAACTCCCTCAGTCTGACCCAATTCCCCTGAACTCCCTCAATCTGACCCAATTCCCCAGAACTCCCTCAGCCTGACCCAATTCCCCAGAACTCCCTCAGTCTGACCCAATTCCCCAGAACCCCCTCAGTCTGACCCAATTCCCCTGAACCCCCCCAGACTTACCCAGTTCCTCATAATTCCCTCAGTCTGACCCAATTCCCCAGAACTCCCTCAGTCTGACCCAATACCCCAGAACTCCCTCAATCTGACCCAATTCCCCAGGACTCCCTCAGTCTGACCCAATTCCCCAGAATCCCTTCAGTCTTACCCAATTCCCCAGAACCCCCTCAGAATGACCCAATTCCCCAGAACTCCCTCAGTCTGACCCAATTCCCCAGAACTTCCTCAGTCTGACCCAATTCCCCAGAACGACATCAGCCTGACCCAATTCCCCAGAACCTCCTCCAGTCTGACCCAATTCCCAAGGACTCCCTCAGTCTGACCCAATTCCCCAGATCTCCCTCAGTCTGACCCAATTCCCCAGATCTCCCTCAGTCTGACCCAATTCCCCAGAACTCACTCAGTCTGACCCAGTTCCCCAGAACCCCCTCAGTCTGACCCAATTCCCCAGAACTCCCTCAGTCTGACCCAATTCCCCAGAACTCCCTCAGTCTGACCCAATTCCCCAGAACTCCCTCAGTCTGACCCACTTCCCCAGAACCCCCTCAGTGTGACCCAATTCCCCAGAATCCCTTCAGTCTGACCCAATTCCCCAGAACTGGATGATAATGGCATAGTGTAGGTTAGATGGCTTTTGTTTTTGTGCAACATCGTGGGCTGAAGGGCCTGTACTGCGCTGAATCGTTCTATGTTCTATGTAACCCCCTCAGACTGACCCAATTCACCAGAACTCCCTCAGTCTGACCCAATTCCCCAGAACCCCCTCAGTCTGACCCAATTCCCCAGAACTCCCTCAGTCTGACCCAATTCCCCAGAACCCCCTCAGTCTGACCCAATTCCCCAGAACTCCCTCAGTCTGACCCAATTCCTCAGAACTCCCTCAGTCTGACCCAATTCCCCAGAACTCCCTCAGTCTGACCCAATTCCCCAGAACCCCCTCAGTCTGAACCAATTCCCCAGAACTCCCTCAGTATGACCCAATTCCCCAGAACCCCCTCAGTCTGACTCAAATCCCCAGAACTCCCTCAGTCTGACCCAATTCCCCAGAACTCCCTCAGTCTGACCCAATTCCCCAGAACTCCCTCAGTCTGACCCAATTCCCCAGGACTCCCTCAGGATGACCCAATTCCCCAGAACACCCTCAGTCTGACCCAAATCCCCAGAACTCCCTCAGTCTGACCCACTTCCCCAGAACCCCCTCAGTGTGACCCAATTCCCCAGAATCCCTTCAGTCTGACCCAATTCCCCAGAACTGGATGATAATGGCATAGTGTAGGTTAGATGGCTTTTGTTTTGGTGCAACATCGTGGGCTGAAGGGCCTGTACTGCGCTGAATCGTTCTATGTTCTATGTAACCCCCTCAGTCTGACCCAATTCCCCAGAACCCCCTCAGCCTGACCCAATTCCCCAGAACCCCCTCAGCCTGATCCAATTCCCCAGAACTCCCTCAGTCTGACCCAATTCCCCAGAACGCCCTCAGTCTGACCCAATTCCCCAGAACTCCCTCAGTCTGACCCAATTCCCCAGAACTCCCTCAGTCTGACCCAATACCCCAGAACTCCCTCAGTCTGACCCAATTCCCCAGAACCCCCTCAGTCTGACCCAATTCCCCAGAACCCCCTCAGCCTGACCCAATTCCCCAGAACTCCCTCAGTCTGACCCAATTCCCCAGATCTCCCTCAGTCTGACCCAATTCCCC
The DNA here is from genome assembly GCF_047496885.1 of Scyliorhinus torazame. Taxonomy (NCBI): domain Eukaryota; kingdom Metazoa; phylum Chordata; class Chondrichthyes; order Carcharhiniformes; family Scyliorhinidae; genus Scyliorhinus; species Scyliorhinus torazame. The sequence goes on along the minus strand of NC_092722.1, from coordinate 72,279,665 downwards.
AGAACGCCCCTCAGTCTGACCCAATTCCCCAGAACCCCCTCAGCCTGACCCAATTCCCCAGAACCCCCTCAGCCTGACCCAATTCCCCAGAACCCCCTCAGCCTGACCCAATTCCCCAGAACCCCCTCAGCCTGACCCAATTCCCCAGAACCCCCTCAGCCTGACCCAATTCCCCAGAACCCCCTCAGCCTGACCCAATTCCCCAGAACCCCCTCAGCCTGACCCAATTCCCCCAGAACTCCCTCAGTCTGACCCAATCCCCCAGAACCCCCTCAGCCTGACCCAATTCCCAGAACTTGCTCAGTCTGACCCAATTCCCCAGAACTCCCTCAGTCTGACCCAATTCCCAGAACTTGCTCAGTCTGACCCAATTCCCCAGAACCCCCTCAGTCTGACCCAATTCCCAGAACTTGCTCAGTCTGACCCAATTCCCCAGAACTCCCTCAGTCTGACCCAATTCCCCAGAACCCCCTCAGTCTGACCCAGTTCCCCAGAACTCCCTCAGTCTGACCCAATTCCCCTGAACTCCCTCAATCTGACCCAATTCCCCAGAACTCCCTCAGCCTGACCCAATTCCCCAGAACTCCCTCAGTCTGACCCAATTCCCCAGAACCCCCTCAGTCTGACCCAATTCCCCTGAACCCCCCCAGACTTACCCAGTTCCTCATAATTCCCTCAGTCTGACCCAATTCCCCAGAACTCCCTCAGTCTGACCCAATACCCCAGAACTCCCTCAATCTGACCCAATTCCCCAGGACTCCCTCAGTCTGACCCAATTCCCCAGAATCCCTTCAGTCTTACCCAATTCCCCAGAACCCCCTCAGAATGACCCAATTCCCCAGAACTCCCTCAGTCTGACCCAATTCCCCAGAACTTCCTCAGTCTGACCCAATTCCCCAGAACGACATCAGCCTGACCCAATTCCCCAGAACCTCCTCCAGTCTGACCCAATTCCCAAGGACTCCCTCAGTCTGACCCAATTCCCCAGATCTCCCTCAGTCTGACCCAATTCCCCAGATCTCCCTCAGTCTGACCCAATTCCCCAGAACTCACTCAGTCTGACCCAGTTCCCCAGAACCCCCTCAATCTGACCCAATTACCCAGAACTCCCTCAGTCTGACCCAATCCCCAGAACTCCCTCAGTCTGACCCAATTCCCCAGAACTCCCTCAGTCTGACCCAATTCCCTAGAACTCCCTCAGCCTGACCCAATTCCCCAGAACTTCCTCAGTCTGACCCAATTCCCCAGAACTCCCTCAGTCTGACCAAATTCCCCAGAACTCCCTCAGCCTGACCCAATTCCCCAGAACTCCCTCAGTCTGACCCAATTCACCAGAACTTACTCAGTCTGACCCAATTCCCCAGAAATCCCTCAGTCTGACCCAATTCCCCAGAACTCCCTCAGTCTGACCCAATTCCCCAGAACCCGCTCAGTCTGACACAATTCCCCAGAACTTCCTCAGTCTGACCCAATTCCCCAGAACGACCTCAGTTTGACCCAATTCCCTAGAAGTCCCTCAGTCTGACCCAATTCCCAGAACTCCCTCAGTCTGACCCAATTCCCCAGAACTCCCTCAGTCTGACCCAATTCCCCAGAACTCACTCAGTCTGACCCAATTCCCCAGAACCCCCTCAGCCTGACCCAATTCCCCAGAACTCCCTCAACCTGACCAAATTCCCTAGAACTCACTCAGTATGACCCAATTCCCCAGTACTCTCTCAGTCTGACCCAATTCCCCAGAACCCCCTCAGTTTGACCCAATTCCCCAGAACCCCCTCAGTCTGATCCAATTCCCCAGAACCTCCCCAGTCTGACACAATTTCCCAGAACGCTCTCAGTCTGACCCAATTCCCCAGAACTCGCTCAGTCTGACCCAATTCCCCAGAACCCCCTCAATCTGACCCAATTACCCAGAACTCCCTCAGTCTGACCCAATTCCCCAGAACCCCCTCAATCTGACCCAATTACCCAGAACTCCCTCAGTCTGGCCCAATTCCCCAGAACCCTCCCAGACTGACCAAATTCCCCAGAACCCACTAAGCCTGACCCAATTCCCCAGAACCCCCTCAGTCTGACCCAATTCCCCAGAAATCCCTCAGTCTGACCCAATTCCCCAGATCTCCCTCAGTCTGACCCAATTACCCAGAACTCCCTCAGTCTGACCAAATTCCCCAGAACCCACTAAGCCTGACCCAATTCCCCAGAACCCCCTCAGTCTGACCCAATTCCCCAGAACTCCCTCAGTCTGACCCAATTCCCCAGATCTCCCTCAGTCTGACCCAATTACCCAGAACTCCCTCAGTCTGACCAAATTCCCCAGAACCCACTAAGCCTGACCCAATTCCCCAGAACCCCCTCAGTCTGGCCCAATTCCCCAGAACCCCCTCAGTCTGACCCAATTCCCCAGAAATCCCTCAGTCTGACCCAATTCCCCAGAACCCCCTCAGTCTGACCCAATTTTCCAGAACTCCCTCAGTCTGACCCAATTCCCCAGAACCCCCCCAGACTGACCCAGTTCCCCAGAGCTCCCCTCAGCCTGACCCAATTCCCCAGAACTCCCTCAGTCTGACCAAATTCTCCAGAACTCCCTCAGTCTGACCCAATTCCCCAGAACCCCCTCAGCCTGACCCAGTTGCCCAGAACTCCCTCAGTCTGACCCAATTCCCCAGAAATCCCTCAGTCTGACCCAATTCCCCAGAACTCCCTCAGTCTGACCCAATTCCCCAGAACCTCCTCCAGTCTGACCCAATTCCCCAGAACTCCCTCTGTCTGACCCAATCCCCCAGAACCCCCCCCCCCAGACTGACCCAATTCCCCAGAACTCCCTCAGTCTGACCCAATTCACCAGAACTCCCTCAGTCTGACCCAATTTCCCAGAACTTGCTCAGTCTGACCCAATTCCCCAGAACTCCCTCTGTCTGACCCAATCCCCCAGAACCCCCTCAGTCTGACCCAATTCCCAGAACTCCCTCAGCCTGACCCAATTCCCCAGAATTCCCTCAGCCTGACCCAATTCCCCAGAACCCCCTCAGTCTGACCCAATTCCCCAGACCTCAATCAGTCTGACCCAATTCCCCAGGACTCCCTCAATCTGACCCAATTCCCCAGAACCCTCTTAGTCTGACCCAATTCCCCAGAACCCCCACAGTCTGACTCAATTCCCCAGAACTCCCTCAGTCTGACCCAATTCCCCAGAACCCCCTCAGTCTGACCCAATTCACCAGAACCCCCTCAGTCTGACCCAATTCCCCAGAACTCCCTCAGTCTGACCCAATTCCCCAGAACCCCCTCAGTCTGACCCAATTCCCCAGAACTCCCTCAGTCTGACCCAATTCCCCAGAACTCCCTCAGTCTGACCCAATTCCCCAGAACTCCCTCAACCTGACCAAATTCCCTAGAACTCCCTCAGTCTGACCCAATTCCCCAGAACTCCCTCAGTCTGACCCAATTCCCCAGAACTCACTCAGTCTGACCCAATTCCCCAGAACCCCCTCAGCCTGACCCAATTCCCCAGAACTCCCTCAACCTGACCAAATTCCCTAGAACTCACTCAGTATGACCCAATTCCCCAGTACTCTCTCAGTCTGACCCAATTCCCCAGAACCCCCTCAGTTTGACCCAATTCCCCAGAACCCCCTCAGTCTGATCCAATTCCCCAGAACCTCCCCAGTCTGACACAATTTCCCAGAACGCTCTCAGTCTGACCCAATTCCCCAGAACTCGCTCAGTCTGACCCAATTCCCCAGAACCCCCTCAATCTGACCCAATTACCCAGAACTCCCTCAGTCTGACCCAATTCCCCAGAACCCCCTCAATCTGACCCAATTACCCAGAACTCCCTCAGTCTGGCCCAATTCCCCAGAACCCTCCCAGACTGACCAAATTCCCCAGAACCCACTAAGCCTGACCCAATTCCCCAGAACCCCCTCAGTCTGACCCAATTCCCCAGAAATCCCTCAGTCTGACCCAATTCCCCAGATCTCCCTCAGTCTGACCCAATTACCCAGAACTCCCTCAGTCTGACCAAATTCCCCAGAACCCACTAAGCCTGACCCAATTCCCCAGAACCCCCTCAGTCTGACCCAATTCCCCAGAACTCCCTCAGTCTGACCCAATTCCCCAGATCTCCCTCAGTCTGACCCAATTACCCAGAACTCCCTCAGTCTGACCAAATTCCCCAGAACCCACTAAGCCTGACCCAATTCCCCAGAACCCCCTCAGTCTGGCCCAATTCCCCAGAACCCCCTCAGTCTGACCCAATTCCCCAGAAATCCCTCAGTCTGACCCAATTCCCCAGAACCCCCTCAGTCTGACCCAATTTTCCAGAACTCCCTCAGTCTGACCCAATTCCCCAGAACCCCCCCAGACTGACCCAGTTCCCCAGAACTCCCCTCAGCCTGACCCAATTCCCCAGAACTCCCTCAGTCTGACCAAATTCTCCAGAACTCCCTCAGTCTGACCCAATTCCCCAGAACCCCCTCAGCCTGACCCAGTTGCCCAGAACTCCCTCAGTCTGACCCAATTCCCCAGAAATCCCTCAGTCTGACCCAATTCCCCAGAACTCCCTCAGTCTGACCCAATTCCCCAGAACCTCCTCCAGTCTGACCCAATTCCCCAGAACTCCCTCTGTCTGACCCAATCCCCCAGAACCCCCCCCCCCAGACTGACCCAATTCCCCAGAACTCCCTCAGTCTGACCCAATTCACCAGAACTCCCTCAGTCTGACCCAATTTCCCAGAACTTGCTCAGTCTGACCCAATTCCCCAGAACTCCCTCTGTCTGACCCAATCCCCCAGAACCCCCTCAGTCTGACCCAATTCCCAGAACTCCCTCAGCCTGACCCAATTCCCCAGAATTCCCTCAGCCTGACCCAATTCCCCAGAACCCCCTCAGTCTGACCCAATTCCCCAGACCTCAATCAGTCTGACCCAATTCCCCAGGACTCCCTCAATCTGACCCAATTCCCCAGAACCCTCTTAGTCTGACCCAATTCCCCAGAACCCCCACAGTCTGACTCAATTCCCCAGAACTCCCTCAGTCTGACCCAATTCCCCAGAACCCCCTCAGTCTGACCCAATTCACCAGAACCCCCTCAGTCTGACCCAATTCCCCAGAACTCCCTCAGTCTGACCCAATTCCCCAGAACCCCCTCAGTCTGACCCAATTCCCCAGAACTCCCTCAGTCTGACCCAATTCCCCAGAACTCCCTCAGTCTGACCCAATTCCCCAGAACTCCCTCAGTCTGACCCAATTCCCCAGAACCCCCTCAGTCTGAACCAATTCCCCTGAACTCCCTCAGTATGACCCAATTCCCCAGAACCCCCTCAGTCTGACTCAAATCCCCAGAACTCCCGCAGTCTGACCCAATTCCCCAGAACCCCCTCAGTCTGACCCAGTTCCCCAGAACTCCCTCAGTCTGACCCAATTCCCCAGAACTCCCTCAGTCTGACCGAATTCCCCAGAACTCCCTCAGTCTGACCCAATTCCCCAGAACTCCCTCAGTCTGACCCAATTCCCCAGAACTCCCTCAGTCTGACCCAATTCCCCAGAACTCCCTCAGTCTGACCCAATTCCCCAGGACTCCCTCAGTATGACCCAATTCCCCAGAACACCCTCAGTCTGACCCAAATCCCCAGAACTCCCTCAGTCTGACCCACTTCCCCAGAACCCCCTCAGTGTGACCCAATTCCCCAGAATCCCTTCAGTCTGACCCAATTCCCCAGAACTGGATGATAATGGCATAGTGTAGGTTAGATGGCTTTTGTTTTGGTGCAACATCGTGGGCTGAAGGGCCTCTACTGCGCTGAATCGTTCGATGTCCTATGTAACCCCCTCAGTCTGACCCAATTACCCAGAACCCCCTCAGTCTGACCCAATTCCCCAGAACTCCCTCAGTCTGACCCGATTCCCCAGAACCCCCTCAGTCTGACCCAATTCCCCAGAACTCCCTCAGTCTGACCCAATTCCCCAGAACCCCCTCAGTGTGACCCAATTCCCCAGAATCCCTTCAGTCTGACCCAATTCCCCAGAACTGGATGATAATGGCATAGTGTAGGTTAGATGGCTTTTGTTTTGGTGCAACATCGTGGGCTGAAGGGCCTCTACTGCGCTGAATCGTTCGATGTCCTATGTAAACCCCTCAGTCTGACACAATTACCCAGAACCACCTCAGTCTGACCCAATTCCCCAGAACTCCCTCAGTCTGACCCAATTCCCCAGAACCCCCTCAGTCTGACCCAATTCCCCAGAACTCCCTCAGTCTGACCCAATTCCCCAGAACCACCTCAGTCTGACCCAATTCCCCAGAACTCCCTCAGTCTGACCCGATTCCCCAGAACCCCCTCAGTCTGACCCAATTCCCCAGAACTCCCTCAGTCTGACCCAATTCCCCAGAACTCCCTCAGTCTGACCCAATTCCCCAGAACCTCCTCCAGTCTGACCCAATTCCCCAGAACTCCCTCTGTCTGACCCAATCCCCCAGAACCCCCCCCCCCAGACTGACCCAATTCCCCAGAACTCCCTCAGTCTGACCCAATTCACCAGAACTCCCTCAGTCTGACCCAATTTCCCAGAACTTGCTCAGTCTGACCCAATTCCCCAGAACTCCCTCTGTCTGACCCAATCCCCCAGAACCCCCTCAGTCTGACCCAATTCCCAGAACTCCCTCAGCCTGACCCAATTCCCCAGAATTCCCTCAGCCTGACCCAATTCCCCAGAACCCCCTCAGTCTGACCCAATTCCCCAGACCTCAATCAGTCTGACCCAATTCCCCAGGACTCCCTCAATCTGACCCAATTCCCCAGAACCCTCTTAGTCTGACCCAATTTCCCAGAACCCCCACAGTCTGACTCAATTCCCCAGAACTCCCTCAGTCTGACCCAATTCCCCAGAACCCCCTCAGTCTGACCCAATTCACCAGAACCCCCTCAGTCTGACCCAATTCCCCAGAACTCCCTCAGTCTGACCCAATTCCCCAGAACCCCCTCAGTCTGACCCAATTCCCCAGAACTCCCTCAGTCTGACCCAATTCCCCAGAAATCCCTCAGTCTGACCCAATTCCCCAGAACTCCCTCAGTCTGACCCAATTCCCCAGAACCCCCTCAGTCTGAACCAATTCCCCTGAACTCCCTCAGTATGACCCAATTCCCCAGAACCCCCTCAGTCTGTCTCAAATCCCCAGAACTCCCGCAGTCTGACCCAATTCCCCAGAACCCCCTCAGTCTGACCCAGTTCCCCAGAACTCCCTCAGTCTGACCCAATTCCCCAGAACTCCCTCAGTCTGACCCAATTCCCCAGAACTCCCTCAGTCTGACCCAATTCCCCAGAACTCCCTCAGTCTGACCCAATTCTCCAGAACTCACTCAGTCTGACCCAATTCCCCAGAACTCCCTCAGTCTGACCCAATTCCCCAGGACTCCCTCAGTATGACCCAATTCCCCAGAACACCCTCAGTCTGACCCAAATCCCCAGAACTCCCTCAGTCTGACCCACTTCCCCAGAACCCCCTCAGTGTGACCCAATTCCCCAGAATCCCTTCAGTCTGACCCAATTCCCCAGAACTGGATGATAATGGCATAGTGTAGGTTAGATGGCTTTTGTTTTGGTGCAACATCGTGGGCTGAAGGGCCTCTACTGCGCTGAATCGTTCGATGTCCTATGTAACCCCCTCAGTCTGACCCAATTACCCAGAACCCCCTCAGTCTGACCCAATTCCCCAGAACTCCCTCAGTCTGACCCGATTCCCCAGAACCCCCTCAGTCTGACCCAATTCCCCAGAACTCCCTCAGTCTGACCCAATTCCCCAGAACCCCCTCAGTGTGACCCAATTCCCCAGAATCCCTTCAGTCTGACCCAATTCCCCAGAACTGGATGATAATGGCATAGTGTAGGTTAGATGGCTTTTGTTTTGGTGCAACATCGTGGGCTGAAGGGCCTCTACTGCGCTGAATCGTTCGATGTCCTATGTAAACCCCTCAGTCTGACCCAATTACCCAGAACCACCTCAGTCTGACCCAATTCCTCAGAACTCCCTCAGTCTGACCCAATTCCCCAGAACCCCCTCAGTCTGACCCAATTCCCCAGAACTCCCTCAGTCTGACCCAATTCCCCAGAACCACCTCAGTCTGACCCAATTCCCCAGAACTCCCTCAGTCTGACCCGATTCCCCAGAACCCCCTCAGTCTGACCCAATTCCCCAGAACTCCCTCAGTCTGACCCAATTCCCCAGAACTCCCTCAATCTGACCCTATTCCCCAGAACTCCCTCAGTCTGACCCAATTCCCAGAACTTGCTCAGTCTGACCCAATTCCCCAGAACTCCCTCAGTCTGACCCAATTCCCAGAACTTACTCAGTCTGACCCAATTCCCCAGAACTCCCTCAGCCTGACCCAATTCCCCAGAACTCCCTCAGTCTGACCCAATTCCCCAGAACTCCCTCAGTCTGAACCAATTCCCCAGAACTCCCTCAGTCTGACCCAATTCCCCAGAACTTCCTCAGTCTGACCCAATTCCCCAGAAATCCCTCAGTCTGACCCAATTCCCCAGAACTCCCTCAGTCTGACCCAATTCCCCAGAACTCCCTCAGTCTGACTCAAATCCCCAGATCTCCCTCAGTCTGACCCAATTCCCCAGAACCCCCTCAGTCTGACCCAATTCCCCAGAACCCCCTCAGTCTGACCCAATTCCCCAGAACTCCCTCAGTCTGACCCAATTCCCCAGAACTCCCTCAGTATGACCCAATTCCCCAGAACACCCTCAGTCTGACCCAAATCCCCAGAACTCCCTCAGTGTGACCCAATTCCCCAGAATCCCTTCAGTCTGGCCCAATTCCCCAGAACTGGATGATAATGGCATAGTGTAGGTTAGATGGCTTTTGTTTTGGTGCAACATCGTGGGCCGAAGGGCCTGTACTGCGCAGAATCGTTCTATGTTCTATGTAACCCCCTCAGTCTGACCCAATTCCCCAGAACCCCCTCATCCTGACCCAATTCCCCAGAACCCCCTCAGTCTGACCCAATTCCCCAGAACTCCCTCAGTCTGACCCAATTCCCCAGAACTCCCTCCGTCTGACCCAATACCCCAGAACTCCCTCAATCTGACCCAATTCCCCAGGACTCCCTCAGTCTGACCCAATTCCCCAGAACCCCCTCAGTCTGACCCAATTCCCCAGAACCCCGTCAGTCTGACCCAGTTCCCCAGAACTCCCTCAGTCTGACCCAATTCCCCAGAACTCCCTCAGTCTGACCCAATTCCCCAGAACTCCCTCAGTCTGACCCAATTCCCCAGAATCCCTTCAGTCTTACCCAATTCCCCAGAACCCCCTCAGAATGACCCAATTCCCCAGAACTCCCTCAGTCTGACCCAATTCCCCAGAACCCCCTCAGTCTGACCCAATTCCCCAGAATTGGATGATAATGGCATAGTGTAGGTTAGATGGCTTTTGTTTCGATGCAACATAGTGGGGCGAAGGGCCTGTACTGCGCTGAATCGTTCTATGTTCTATGTAACCCCCTCAGCCTGACCCAATTCCCCAGAACCCCCTCAGTCTGACCCAATTCCCCAGAACCCCCTCAGTCTGACCCAATTCCCCAGAACCCCCTCAGTCTGACCCAATTCCCCAGACCTCCCTCAGTCTGACCCAATTCCCCAGAACCCCCTCAGTCTGACCCAATTCCCCAGAACTCCCTCAGCCTGACCCAATTCCCCAGAACCCCCTCAGTCTGACCCAAATCCCCAGAATTCCCTCAGTCTGACCCAATTCCCCAGAACTCCCTCAGTCTGACCCAATTCCCCAGAACCCCCTCAGTGTGTCCCAATTCCCCAGAATCTCTTCAGTCTGACCCAATTCCTCAGAACTGGATGATAATGGCATAGTGTAGGTTAGATGGCTTTTGTTTTGGTGCAACATCGTGGGCCGAAGGGCCTGTACTGCGCTGAATCGTTCTATATTCTATGTTCTATGTAACCCCCTCAGTCTGACCCAATTCCCCAGAACTCCCTCAGTCTGACCCAATTCCACAGAACTCCCTCAGTCTGACCCAATTCCCCAGAACCCCCTCAGTCTGACCCAATTCCCCAGAACTCCCTCAGTCTGACCCAATTCCCCAGAACCCCCTCAGTCTGACCCAATTCCCCAGAACTCCCTCAGTCTGACCCAATTCCCCAGAACCCCCTCAGTCTGACCCAATTCCCCAGAACCCCCTCAGTCTGACCCAATTCCCCAGAACTCCCTCAGTCTGACCCAATTCCCCAGAACTCCCTCAGTCTGACCCAATTCCCCAGAACTCCCTCAGTCTGACCCAAATCCCCAGAACACCCTCAGTCTGACCCAAATCCCCAGAACTCCCTCAGTGTGACCCAATTCCCCAGAATCCCTTTAGTCTGACCCAATTCCCCAGAACTGGATGATAATGGCATAGTGTAGGTTAGATGGCTTTTGTTTTGGTGCAACATCGTGGGCCGAAGGGCCTGTACTGCGCTGAATCGTTCTATGTTCTATGTAACTCCCTCAGTCTGACCCAATTCACCAGAACTCCCTCAGTCTGACCCAATTCCCCAGAACTCCCTCAGTCTGACCCAATTCCCCAGAACTCCCTCAGTCTGACCCAATTCCCCAGAACCCCCTCAGCCTGACCCAATTCCCCAGAACCCCCTCAGTCTGACCCAATTCCCCAGAACTCCCTCAGTCTGACCCAATTCCCCAGAACCCCCTCAGTCTGACCCAATCCCCCAGAACGCCCCCAGACTGACCCAGTTGCCCAGAACTCCCTCAACCTGACCCAATTCCCTCGAACTCCCTCAGTCGGACACAGTTCCCCAGAACTCCCTCAGTCTGACCCAATTCCCCAGAACTCCCTCAGTCTGACCCAATTCCCCAGAACTCCCTCAGTCTGACCCAATTCCCCAGAACTCCCTCAGTCGGACCCAATTCCCCAGAACCCCCTCAGTTTGACCCAATTCCCCAGAACTCCCTCAGTCTGACCCAATTCCCCAGAACTCCGTCAGTCTGACCCAATACCCCAGAACCCCCTCAGTTTGACCCAATTCCCCAGAACTCCCTCAGTCTGACCCAATTCCCCAGAACTCCCTCAGTCTGACCCAATACCCCAGAACCCCCTCAGTTTGACCCTATTCCCCAGAACTCCCTCAGTCTGACCCAATTCCCAGAACTTGCTCAGTCTGACCCAAATCCCCAGAACTCCCTCAGTCTGACCCAATTCCCAGAACTTGCTCAGTCTGACCCAATTCCCAGAACTTGCTCAGTCTGACCCAATTCCCCAGAACCCCCTCAGTCTGACCCAATTCCCAGAACTTGCTCAGTCTGACCCAATTCCCCAGAACCCCCTCAGTCTGACCCAATTCCCCAGAACTCCCTCAGTCTGACCCAATTCCCAGAACTTGCTCAGTCTGACCCAATTCCCCAGAACCCCCTCAGCCTGACCCAATTCCCCAGAACCCCCTCAGTCTGACCCAATTCCCCAGAACTCCCTCAGTCTGACCCAATTCCCCAGAACTCCCTCAGTCTGACCCAATTCCCCAGAAATCCCTCAGCCTGACCCAATTCCCCAGAACTCCCTCGGTCTGACCCAATTCCCCAGAACTCCCTCAGTCTGACCCAATTCCCCAGAACTCCCTCAGTCTGACCCAATTCCCCAGAATTCCCTCAGCCTGACCCAATTCCCCAGAACTCCCTCAGTCTGACCCAATTCCCCAGAACTCCCTCAGTCTGACCCAATTCCCCAGAACTCCCTCAGTCTGACCCAATTCCCCAGAACTCCCTCAGTCTGACCCAATTCCCCAGAACTCCCTCAGTCTGACCCAATTCCCCAGAACTCCCTCAATCTGACCCAATTCCCCAGAACCCCCTCAGTCTGACCCAATTCACCAGAACTCCCTCAGTCGGACCCAATTCCCCAGAACCCCCTCAGTTTGACCCAATTCCCCAGAACTCCCTCAGTCTGACCCAATTCCCCAGAACTCCCTCAGTCTGACCCAGTTCCCCAGAACTCACTCAGTCTGCCCCAATTCCCCAGAACTCCCTCAGTCCGACCCAATTCCCCAGAGCTCCCTCAGTCTGACCCAATTCCCCAGAATCCCTTCAGTCTGACCCAATTCCCCAGAACTCCCTCAGTCTGACCCAATTCCCCAGAACTCCCTCAGTCCGACCCAATTCCCCAGAACCCCCTCAGAATGACCCAATTCCCCAGAACTCCCTCAGTATGACCCAATTCGTCAGAACAGCCTCAGTCTGACCCAAATCCCCAGAACAGCCTCAGTCTGACCCAAATCCCCAGAACCCCTTCAGTCTGACCCAATTCCCCAGAACTGTATGAGAATGGCATAGTGTAGGTTAGATGTCTTTTGTTTCGATGCAACATAGTGGGGCGAAGGGCCTGTACTGCGCTGAATCGTTCTATGTTCTATGTAACCCCCTCAGTCTGACCCAATTCCCCAGAACCCCCTCAGTCTGACCCAATTCCCCAGACCTCCCTCAGTCTGACCCAATTCCCCAGAACCCCCTCAGTCTGACCCAATTCCCCAGACCTCCCTCAGTCTGACCCAATTCCCCAGAACCCCCTCAGTCTGTCCCAATTCCCCAGAACTCCCTCAGTCTGACCCAATTCCCCAGAACCCCCTCAGTCTGACCCAATTCCCAGAACCCCCTCAGTCTGACCCAATTCCCCAGACCTCCCTCAGTCTGACCCAATTCCCCAGAACCCCTTCAGTCTGTCCCAATTCCCCAGAACTCCCTCAGTCTGACCCAATTCCCCAGACCTCCCTCAGTCTGACCCAATTCCCCAGAACCCCCTCAGCCTGACCCAGTTCCCCAGAACCTCCTCAGTCTGACCCAATCCCCAGAACCCCCTCAGTCTGACCCAATCCCCAGAACTCCCTCAGTCTGACCCAATTCCCCAGAACCCCCTCAGTGTGTCCCAATTCCCCAGAATCTCTTCAGTCTGACCCAATTCCCCAGAACTGGATGATAATGGCATAGTGTAGGTTAGATGGCTTTTGTTTTGGTGCAACATCGTGGGCCGAAGGGCCTGTACTGCGCTGAATCGTTCTATGTTCTATGTAACCCCCTCAGTCTGACCCAATTCCCCAGAACTCCCTCAGTCTGACCAAATTCCCCAGAACTCCCTCAGTCTGACCCAATTCCCCAGAACTCCCTCAGTCTGACCCAATTCCCCAGAACTCCCTCAGTCTGACCCAATTCCCCAGAACCCCCTCAGTCTGACCCAATTCCACAGAACCCCCTCAGTCTGACCCAATTCCCCAGAACTCCCTCAGTCTGACCCAATTCCCCAGAACTCCCTCAGTCTGACCCAATTCCCCAGAACTCCCTCAGTCTGACCCAATTCCCCAGAACCCCCTCAGTCTGACCCAATTCCCCAGAACTCCCTCAGTCTGACCCAATTCCACAGAACCCCCTCAGTCTGACCCAATTCCCCAGAACTCCCTCAGTCTGACCCAATTCCCCAGAACTCCCTCAGTCTGACCCAATTCCACAGAACCCCCTCAGTCTGACCCAATTCCCCAGAACTCCCTCAGTCTGACCCAATTCCCCAGAACCCCCTCAGTCTGACCCAATTCCCCAGAACTCCCTCAGTCTGACCCAATTCCCCAGAACCCCCTCAGTCTGACCCAATTCCCCAGAACTCCCTCAGTCTGACCCAATTCCCCAGAACTCCCTCAGTCTGACCCCATCCCCAGAATTCCCTCAGTCTGACCCAATTCCCCAGAACCACCTCAGTGTGACCCAATTCCCCAGAACTCCCTCAGCCTGACCCAATTCCCCAGAACTCCCTCAGTCTGACCCAATTCCCCAGAACTCCCTCTGTACTTCTCTGAGCCCAGTTACCGGGTGAGACACAATGGACCGGATGTCAACAGCCTCCAGGCTAGTTTCTCTTTTTAAAAAAATATTTAAAATGACACCAAAATACACCAGTTTTCTTTTTGAACCATTGCTCCAATCCTCAACAAATGTTTCTCCCTATCAACCTCAGGTTTCTTGCTTCTCAGAGTCTCTCAGCTGTGTCAGAGGTTCAGGCATGATTCAGACACAACAGTCAGGGATGCTAAACCGACCCGACAGAGCACCATCCACAATGTTATGGCGTTGTGGCAACGCTACTGGTCTAGTAATTCAGTGGCCTCGGCTAAACCTCTGGGATCACGGGTTCAAATCCCACCATGGCAGATGGTGGAATTTAAACTCAATTAAATATCTGGGGTGGGGTTCCCCGACGCCCACCGAGTCGGAGAATCCTCGGGGTGTGGCGTGAATCCCGCCCCGCCGCCCCACGCCGGGTGCCGTATTCTCCAACGCCTTTTTTCGGGCGGGGGCGGGATTCACGTCACGCCAGTCAGGGCCGTCGGCAGCGGCCCTCCGGCAGTTCTCCGGGCCCCAAAGGGGTGAGCGTCCGTCCGTTTTTGGCCAGTCCCACCGGTGTGGGTTACGTATGGTCCTACATGGCGGGACCTGGCAGGTAAGTCGGCGGGGGCGGTCCTCGGGGGCATGCAGGGGATCTGACCCCGGGGGGTCTCCACGGTGGCCTGGCCCGCGATCGGAGCCCACTGATCTGCGGGCGGGCCTGTTCTATGGGGGCACTTCTTCCTTCCGTGCCGGCTCCTGTAGGGATCCGCCATGGCCGGTGCGGAGAAGAGAACCCCGGCGCATGCACCAAAATACGCTGGCCGGTCTGCGCATGCGCGGAACTACGCTGGCGGTTCTGCGCATGCACGAAAGCACGCCGACCCTTTGGCGCCTGCTGGATCTCGTGCCATCCCTTTAATGCCGGCTGGAGCAGCGCCAACCCCTCCAGCGTCCACCTGGCCCCCGAGACAGGTGAGAATTCCTCACCTTGGGGGCCCATTGACGTGGAGTTGTTTACGCCGGTTTTCCCGCCGGCGTGGGGACTTAGTCCCCGGAAGGGAGGATTCCCCCTGCTGATCTCTAAAGCTGGCCCCTGTAATGATGACCATGAAAACCTATCTGGTTCACTAATGTCCTTGAGGGAAGGAAATCTGCCGTCATTGCCAGGTCTGGCCTACATGTGATATCACACCCAGAGCAATGCGGCTGTTAGTTAACTGCCTGCCCAGCCTGAATCCAACGGCAGGATGGGCATAAAATTCTGGATGTACCAACTACAACCATACACAACCCAGGAAGGAATAAAAATAACCCTCAAACTGAAAAGTAATCCTCAAAATTATCCACAAGAGAGACAGTTCTAACAGGCCAGAAATACCTTTTATGCAGCCATCATAGAAGTTCAGTCCAATCAGGTGTATAAACAAATTCTAATAAACTAGATTTCAAAGCATTATAGTCAGTAATAAATAAAAACACATGATTCTTCTGCTTATTTGTTGGAAGACTCCCAAAAGCAGAGACAGCTATAATCCAATCCAATAGCCAGAGGGTGATATCTTAGTGGACAGAAATCTGGTGTGCACATACGCACGGGGTGTTCACATACCCAACTGCCCTGGTTTATTCTGGTTTGATTATATACATACGTACAGAGGGAAATGGGCTCTGGGACAAGTAACAAGCATGTGTTAAAGGCAGATTGGGTGGGGAGTGGGAGAGCTGTAAGCGGACATGGAGGGTGTGACAGGAATGGTGGGGGATGGGCTGATGATTCTTCTCGGGCACATGACGTTCGCAGTCTCTTAAGTGTCGAGAAGGTTCTGGAAAGTTCCAAAAGGTGGGTTTGGGCTGACATGTAACTGCTGACCCCCCTCCCACTCTGCGTATTACTGAATCCCAATACCCAGAACTAGTTCCCAGTTTGGGAGATCCTGCAACAAATGGTGAACTGGATACAGATCAGGGGCAAAATTCTCCCCCAACGGCGCGATGTCCGCCGACTGGCGCCAAAAACGGCGCCAATCAGACGGGCATCGCGCCGGCCCAAAGGTGCGGAATGCTCCCCATCTTTGGGGGCCGAGCCCCGACATTGAGGGGCTAGGCCGGCGCCGGAGGGATTTCCGCCCCGCCAGCTGGCGGAAATGGCGTTTGTTGCCCCGCCAGCTGGCGCGGAAATGCGGCGCATGCGCGGGAGCATCAGCGGCCACCGACAGTTTCCCGCGCATGCGCAGTGGGGAGAGTCTCTTCCGTCTCCGCCATGGTGGAGGCCGTGACGGAGGCGGAAGGGAAAGAGTGCCCCCACGGCACAGGACGGCCCGCGGATCGGTGGGCCCCGATCGCGGGCCAGGCCACCGTGGGGGCACCCCCCGGGGTCAGATCGCCCCACGCCCCCCCCTCCCAGGACCCCAGAGCCCGCCCACGCCGCCTGGTCCCGCCGGTAAATACCAGCTTTGATTTACGCCAGCGGAACAGGCAATTTCTGGACGGGACTTCGGCCCATTCGGGCCGGAAAATTGAGCAGGGGGTCCCGCCAACCGGCGCGGCCCGATTCCCGCCCCCGCCCAATCTCCGGTACCGGAGACTTCGGCGGGGGCGGGGGGCGGGATTCACGGCGGCCAACGGCCATTTTCCGACCCGGCGGGGAGTCGGAGAATGATGCCCGAGGAGTGTGAAGAGTCAACCGGGGTGGGGGTGGGAGTGGGCGGGGGTGGGGGCGAGGATTTGACCAACAGAGAGTTGCTTCGAATGATATCAGCAGGAACTGTGCAAACGCAGACATTTATTCACAAAAAACACAGACTCACAAAGCTGAAAACTCAGGAGGAAGAGAAAGATTGGAACATTTACAATTAAATATCTGTCCCTTCAACTGGGGAACTAAACAAGAAAATAAAACTATAAAAACTGTATAGACAGAGGACACATTGGGGAACAGAGGGATATAGAGAGAGAGGACACACTGGGGAACAGAGGGATAGAGAGAGAACAGAGTGGGGAATAGAGGGATAGAGAGAGAGAACATATTGGGAACCAGAGGGATAGAGAGAGAGAACACACTGTGGATCAGAGGGATATACAGAGAGAGAACACATTGAGGAACAGAGAGATAGAGAGGTGACACAGCAGAGAACAGAGAGATGTAGAGAGAGGACACATTGGGGATCAGAGAATTTAGGGAGAGGTCACACAGGGGAACAGAGGAATATAGAGAGAGAACACACTGGGGAACAGAGGGATAGAGAGAGAGAACACACTGGGGAACAGAGGGATAGAGAGAGAGGACACACTGGGGAACAGAGGGATATAGAGAGAGAAAACACACTGGGAGCAGAGGGATAGAGAGGACACACAGAAAAACAAAGAACAAGAACGAAGAAATAGATACAAGGAGGGAATAAGGAAACAATTGGAAATAATGTAAACATCTACCTTAAACTGAATACAACAAACTTAACCCAGTTTAACCTTTTCCCTGTGACGTTCACCCTGGTTGGTTTTTACACAGACTCATACCCTGGGAGGCAGGTCCCGGTTCCCTGAGTCTGGCTGCACAGGGGCACTCCTCAGGTCTGTCTTCCATCCTCACCAACACAATTAGCTGGTCCAAGTGTTGCCGTCGCCGACAATCCAGCAACGCGACCCGGCCGACACGTGTTGATCCTCACTTGGCATCTATTCCATAGCTGGGCTTCTCCTCCCTTTAACAGAGACTTCTCAGTCTGACCCAATACCCCAGAACTCCCTCAGTCTGACCCAATTCCCCAGAACCCCCTCAGTCTGACCCAATTCCCCAGAACCCCCTCAGTCTGACCCAATTCCCCAGAACCCCCTCAGTCTGACCCAATTCCCCAGAACTCCCTCAGTCTGACCCAATACCCCAGAACTCCCTCAGCCTGACCCAATTCCCCAGAACGACCTCAGTCTGACCCAATTCCCCAGAACTCCCTCAGTCTGACCCAATTCCCCAGAACGACCTCAGTTTGACCCAATTCCCCAGAACTCCCTCAGTCTGACCCAATTCCCCAGAACCCCCTCAGTCTGACCCAATTCCCCAGAACTCCCTCAGTCTGACCCAATTCCCCAGAACACCCTCAGTCTGACCCAATTCCCCAGAACTCCCTCAATCTGACCCAATTCCCCAGAACTCCCTCAGTCTGACCCAATTCCCCAGAACCCCCTCAGTCTGACCCAATTCCCCAGAACTCCCTCAGTCTGACCCAATTCCCCAGAACCCCCTCAGTCTGACCCAATTCCCCAGAACTCCCTCAGTCTGACCCAATTCCCCAGAACTCCCTCAGTCTGACCCAATTCCCCAGAACCCCCTCAGTCTGACACAATTCCCCAGAACCTCCTCAGTCTGACACAATTCCCCAGAACCCCCTCAGTCTGACACAATTCACCAGAACTCCCTCAGTCTGACCCAATTCCCCAGAACTCCCTCGGTCTGACCCAATTCCCCAGAACTCCCTCAGTCTGGCCCAATTCCCCAGAACTCCCTCAGTCTGACCCAATTCCCCAGAGCCCCCTCAGTCTGACCCAATTCCCCAGAACCCCCTCAGCCTGACCCAATTCCCCAGAACTCCCTCAGTCTGACCCAATTCCCCAGAACTCCCTCAGTCTGACCCAATTCCCAGAACCCCCTCAGCCTGACCCAATTCCCCAGAACCCCCTCAGCCTGACCCAATTCCCCAGAACCCCCTCAGCCTGACCCAATTCCCCAGAACCCCCTCAGTCTGACCCAATTCCCAGAACTCCCCTCAGTCTGACCCAATTCCCCAGAACTCCATCAGTCTGACCCAATTCCCCAGAACTCCCTCAGTCTGACCCAATTCCCCAGAACTCCCTCAGCCTGACCCAATTCCCCAGAACTCCCTCAGTCTGACCCAATTCCCAGAACTCCCTCAGTCTGACCCAATTCCCAGAATTCCCTCAGTCTGACCCAATTCCCCAGAACCCCCTCAGTCTGACCCAATTCCCATAACTCCCTCAGTCTGACCCAATTCCCAGAATTCCCTCAGTCTGACCCAATTCCCCAAAACCCCCTCAGTCTGACCCAATTCCCAGAACTCCCACAGTCTGACCCAATTCCCAGAATTCCCTCAGTCTGACCCAATTCCCCAGAACTCCCTCAGTCTGACCCAATTCCCCAGAACTCCCTCAGTCTGACCCAATTCCCAGAACTCCCTCAGTCTGACCCAATTCCCAGAACCCCCTCAGCCTGACCCAATTCCCCAGAACCCCCTCAGTCTGACCGAATTCCCCAGAACCCCCTCAGTCTGACCCAATTCCCCAGAACCCCCTCAGTCTGACCCAATTCCCCAGAACTCCCTCAGTCTGACCCAATTCCCCAGAACCCCCTCAGTCTGACCGAATTCCCCAGAACCCCCTCAGTCTGACCCAATTCCCCAGAACCCCCTCAGTCTGACCGAATTCCCCAGAACCCCCTCAGTCTGACCCAATTCCCCAGAACCCCCTCAGTCTGACCCAATTCCCCAGAACCCCCTCAGTCTGACCGAATTCCCCAGAACCCCCTCAGTCTGACCCAATTCCCCAGAACCCCCTCAGTCTGACCCAATTCCCCAGAACCCCCTCAGTCTGACCCAATTCCCCAGAACTACCTCAAGTTGACACAATTCCCCAGAATCCCCTCAGTCTGACCCAATACCCCAGAACCCCCTCAGTTTGACCAAATTCCCCAGAACTTCCTCAGTCTGACCCAATTCCCCTGAACTCCCTCAATCTGACACAACTTCACAGAGCCCGCTCAGTCTGACCCAATTCCCCAGAATGCCCTCAGTCTGGCCCAAGACCCCAGAACTCCATTAGTCTGACCCAATACACCAGAACTCCCTCAGTGTGACCCAATTCCCCAGAACACCCTCAGTCTGACCCAATTCCCCAGAACTCCCTCAGTCGGACCCAATTCCCCAGAACCCCCTCAGTCTGACCCAATTCCCCAGAACTCCCTCAGTCTGACCCAATTCCCCAGAACTCCCTCAGTATGACCCAATTCCCCAGAACCCCCTCAGTCTGACCCAATTCCCCAGAACTCCCTCAGTCTGACCCAATTCCCCAGAACTCCCTCAGTCTGACCCAATTCCCCAGAACCCCCCCAGTCTGACACAATTCCCCAGAACCTCCTCAGTCTGACACAATTCCCCAGAACCCCCTCAGTCTGACACAATTCACCAGAACTCCCTCAGTCTGACACAATTCACCAGAACTCCCTCAGTCTGACCCAATTCCCCAGAACTCCCTCAGTCTGGCCCAATTCCCCAGAACTCCCTCAGTCTGACCCAATTCCCCAGAGCCCCCTCAGTCTGACCCAATTCCCCAGAACCCCCTCAGCCTGACCCAATTCCCCAGAACTCCCTCAGTCTGACCCAATTCCCCAGAACTCCCTCAGTCTGACCCAATTCCCAGAACCCCCTCAGCCTGACCCAATTCCCCAGAACTCCCTCAGTCTGACCCAATTCCCAGAACCCCCTCAGCCTGACCCAATTCCCCAGAACCCCCTCAGCCTGACCCAATTCCCCTGAACCCCCTCAGCCTGACCCAATTCCCCAGAACCCCCTCAGTCTGACCCAATTCCCCAGAACTCCCTCAGTCTGACCCAATTCCCCAGAACCCCCTCAGTCTGACCCAATTCCCCAGAACTCCCTCAAGTTGACACAATTCCCCACAATCCCCTCAGTCTGACCCAATACCCCAGAACCCCCTCAGTTTGACCAAATTCCCCAGAACTTCCTCAGTCTGACCCAATTCCCCTGAACTCCCTCAATCTGACACAATTTCACAGAGCCCGCTCAGTCTGACCCAATTCCCCAGAATGCCCTCAGTCTGGCCCAAGACCCCAGAACTCCATTAGTCTGACCCAATACACCAGAACTCCCTCAGTGTGACCCAATTCCCCAGAACACCCTCAGTCTGACCCAATTCCCCAGAACTCCCTCAGTCTGACCCAATTCCCCAGAACCCCCTCAGTCTGACCCAATTCCCCAGAACTCCCTCAGTCTGACCCAATTCCCCAGAACTCCCTCAGTCTGACCCAATTCCCCAGAACCCCCTCAGTCTGACACAATTCCCCAGAACCTCCTCAGTCTGACACAATTCCCCAGAACCCCCTCAGTCTGACACAATTCACCAGAACTCCCTCAGTCTGACACAATTCACCAGAACTCCCTCAGTCTGACCCAATTCCCCAGAACTCCCTCAGTCTGGCCCAATTCCCCAGAACTCCCTCAGTCTGACCCAATTCCCCAGAGCCCCCTCAGTCTGACCCAATTCCCCAGATCCCCCTCAGCCTGACCCAATTCCCCAGAACTCCCTCAGTCTGACCCAATTCCCCAGAACTCCCTCAGTCTGACCCAATTCCCAGAACCCCCTCAGCCTGACCCAATTCCCCAGAACTCCCTCAGTCTGACCCAATTCCCAGAACCCCCTCAGCCTGACCCAATTCCCCAGAACCCCCTCAGCCTGACCCAATTCCCCAGAACCCCCTCAGCCTGACCCAATTCCCCAGAACCCCCGCAGTCTGACCCAATTCCCCAGAACACCCTCAGTCTGACCCAATTCCCCAGAACTCCCTCAATCTGACCCAATTCCCCAGAACTCCCTCAGTCTGACCCAATTCCCCAGAACCCCCTCAGTCTGACCCAATTCCCCAGAACTCCCTCAGTCTGACCCAATTCCCCAGAACCCCCTCAGTCTGACCCAATTCCCCAGAACTCCCTCAGTCTGACCCATTTCCCCAGAACTCCCTCAGTCTGACCCAATTCCCCAGAACCCCCTCAGTCTGACACAATTCCCCAGAACCTCCTCAGTCTGACACCATTCCCCAGAACCCCCTCAGTCTGACACAATTCACCAGAACTCCCTCAGTCTGACCCAATTCCCCAGAACTCCCTCGGTCTGACCCAATTCCCCAGAACTCCCTCAGTCTGGCCCAATTCCCCAGAACTCCCTCAGTCTGACCCAATTCCCCAGAGCCCCCTCAGTCTGACCCAATTCCCCAGAACCCCCTCAGCCTGACCCAATTCCCCAGAACTCCCTCAGTCTGACCCAATTCCCCAGAACTCCCTCAGTCTGACCCAATTCCCAGAACCCCCTCTGCCTGACCCAATTCCCCAGAACCCCCTCAGCCTGACCCAATTCCCCAGAACCCCCTCAGCCTGACCCAATTCCCCAGAACCCCCTCAGTCTGACCCAATTCCCAGAACTCCCCTCAGTCTGACCCAATTCCCCAGAACTCCCTCAGTCTGACCCAATTCCCCAGAACTCCCTCAGTCTGACCCAATTCCCCAGAACTCCCTCAGCCTGACCCAATTCCCCAGAACTCCCTCAGTCTGACCCAATTCCCGAGAACTCCCTCAGTCTGACCCAATTCCCCAGAACCCCGTCAGTCTGACCCAGTTCCCCAGAACTCCCTCAGTCTGACCCAATTCCCCAGAACTCCCTCAGTCTGACCCAATTCCCCAGAACTCCCTCAGTCTGACCCAATTCCCCAGAATCCCTTCAGTCTTACCCAATTCCCCAGAACCCCCTCAGAATGACCCAATTCCCCAGAACTCCCTCAGTCTGACCCAATTCCCCAGAACCCCCTCAGTCTGACCCAATTCCCCAGAATTGGATGATAATGGCATAGTGTAGGTTAGATGGCTTTTGTTTCGATGCAACATAGTGGGGCGAAGGGCCTGTACTGCGCTGAATCGTTCTATGTTCTATGTAACCCCCTCAGCCTGACCCAATTCCCCAGAACCCCCTCAGTCTGACCCAATTCCCCAGAACCCCCTCAGTCTGACCCAATTCCCCAGAACCCCCTCAGTCTGACCCAATTCCCCAAACCTCCCTCAGTCTGACCCAATTCCCCAGAACCCCCTCAGTCTGACCCAATTCCCCAGAACTCCCTCAGCCTGACCCAATTCCCCAGAACCCCCTCAGTCTGACCCAATTCCCCAGACCTCCCTCAGTCTGTCCCAATTCCCCAGAACTCCCTCAGTCTGACCCAATTCCCCAGAACTCCCTCAGTCTGTCCCAATTCCCCAGAACTCCCTCAGTCTGACCCAAATCCCCAGAATTCCCTCAGTCTGACCCAATTCCCCAGAACTCCCTCAGTCTGACCCAATTCCCCAGAACCCCCTCAGTGTGTCCCAATTCCCCAGAATCTCTTCAGTCTGACCCAATTCCTCAGAACTGGATGATAATGGCATAGTGTAGGTTAGATGGCTTTTGTTTTGGTGCAACATCGTGGGCCGAAGGGCCTGTACTGCGCTGAATCGTTCTATATTCTATGTTCTATGTAACCCCCTCAGTCTGACCCAATTCCCCAGAACTCCCTCAGTCTGACCCAATTCCACAGAACCCCCTCAGTCTGACCCAATTCCCCAGAACCCCCTCAGTCTGACCCAATTCCCCAGAACTCCCTCAGTCTGACCCAATTCCCCAGAACTCCCTCAGTCTGACCCAATTCCCCAGAACTCCCTCAGTCTGACCCAAATCCCCAGAACACCCTCAGTCTGACCCAAATCCCCAGAACTCCCTCAGTCTGACCCACTTCCCCAGAACCCCCTCAGTGTGACCCAATTCCCCAGAATCCCTTCAGTCTGACCCAATTCCTCAGAACTGGATGATAATGGCATCGTGTAGGTTAGATGGCTTTTGTTTTGGTGCAACATCGTGGGCCGAAGGGCCTGTACTGCGCTGAATCGTTCTATGTTCTATGTAACTCCCTCAGTCTGACCCAATTCCCCAGAACGACCTCAGTTTGACCCAATTCCCCAGAACTCCCTCAGTCTGACCCAATTCCCCAGAACCCCCTCAGTCTGACCCAATTCCCCAGAACCCCCTCAGTCTGACCAAATTCCCCAGAACTCCCTCAGTCTGACCCAATTCCCCAGAACACCCTCAGTCTGACCCAATTCCCCAGAACTCCCTCAATCTGACCCAATTCCCCAGAACTCCCTCAGTCTGACCCAATTCCCCAGAACGACCTCAGTTTGACCCAATTCCCCAGAACTCCCTCAGTCTGACCCAATTCCCCAGAACCCCCTCAGTCTGACCCAATTCCCCAGAACTCCCTCAGTCTGACCCAATTCCCCAGAACACCCTCAGTCTGACCCAATTCCCCAGAACCCCCTCAGTCCGACCCAATTCCCCAGAACTCCCTCAGTCTGACCCAATACCCCAGAACTCCCTCAGTCTGACCCAATTCCCCAGAACTCCCTCAGTCTGACCCAATTCCCCAGAACGACCTCAGTTTGACCCAATTCCCCAGAACTCCCTCAGTCTGACCCAATTCCCCAGAACCCCCTCAGTCTGACCCAATTCCCCAGAACTCCCTCAGTCTGACCCAATTCCCCAGAATACCCTCAGTCTGACCCAATTCCCCAGAACTCCCTCAATCTGACCCAATTCCCCAGAACTCCCTCAGTCTGACCCAATTCCCCAGAACCCCCTCAGTCTGACCCAATTCCCCAGAACTCCCTCAGTCTGACCCAATTCCCCAGAACCCCCTCAGTCTGACCCAATTCCCCAGAACTCCCTCAGTCTGACCCAATTCCCCAGAACTCCCTCAGTCTGACCCAATTCCCCAGAACCCCCTCAGTCTGACACAATTCCCCAGAACCTCCTCAGTCTGACACAATTCCCCAGAACCCCCTCAGTCTGACACAATTCACCAGAACTCCCTCAGTCTGACCCAATTCCCCAGAACTCCCTCGGTCTGACCCAATTCCCCAGAACTCCCTCAGTCTGGCCCAATTCCCCAGAACTCCCTCAGTCTGACCCAATTCCCCAGAGCCCCCTCAGTCTGACCCAATTCCCCAGAACCCCCTCAGCCTGACCCAATTCCCCAGAACTCCCTCAGTCTGACCCAATTCCCCAGAACTCCCTCAGTCTGACCCAATTCCCAGAACCCCCTCAGCCTGACCCAATTCCCCAGAACCCCCTCAGCCTGACCCAATTCCCCAGAACCCCCTCAGCCTGACCCAATTCCCCAGAACCCCCTCAGTCTGACCCAATTCCCAGAACTCCCCTCAGTCTGACCCAATTCCCCAGAACTCCATCAGTCTGACCCAATTCCCCAGAACTCCCTCAGTCTGACCCAATTCCCCAGAACTCCCTCAGCCTGACCCAATTCCCCAGAACTCCCTCAGTCTGACCCAATTCCCAGAACTCCCTCAGTCTGACCCAATTCCCAGAATTCCCTCAGTCTGACCCAATTCCCCAGAACCCCCTCAGTCTGACCCAATTCCCATAACTCCCTCAGTCTGACCCAATTCCCAGAATTCCCTCAGTCTGACCCAATTCCCCAAAACCCCCTCAGTCTGACCCAATTCCCAGAACTCCCACAGTCTGACCCAATTTCCAGAATTCCCTCAGTCTGACCCAATTCCCCAGAACTCCCTCAGTCTGACCCAATTCCCCAGAACTCCCTCAGTCTGACCCAATTCCCAGAACTCCCTCAGTCTGACCCAATTCCCAGAACCCCCTCAGCCTGACCCAATTCCCCAGAACCCCCTCAGTCTGACCGAATTCCCCAGAACCCCCTCAGTCTGACCCAATTCCCCAGAACCCCCTCAGTCTGACCCAATTCCCCAGAACTCCCTCAGTCTGACCCAATTCCCCAGAACCCCCTCAGTCTGACCGAATTCCCCAGAACCCCCTCAGTCTGACCCAATTCCCCAGAACCCCCTCAGTCTGACCGAATTCCCCAGAACCCCCTCAGTCTGACCCAATTCCCCAGAACCCCCTCAGTCTGACCCAATTCCCCAGAACCCCCTCAGTCTGACCGAATTCCCCAGAACCCCCTCAGTCTGACCCAATTCCCCAGAACCCCCTCAGTCTGACCCAATTCCCCAGAACCCCCTCAGTCTGACCCAATTCCCCAGAACTACCTCAAGTTGACACAATTCCCCAGAATCCCCTCAGTCTGACCCAATACCCCAGAACCCCCTCAGTTTGACCAAATTCCCCAGAACTTCCTCAGTCTGACCCAATTCCCCTGAACTCCCTCAATCTGACACAACTTCATAGAGCCCGCTCAGTCTGACCCAATTCCCCAGAATGCCCTCAGTCTGGCCCAAGACCCCAGAACTCCATTAGTCTGACCCAATACACCAGAACTCCCTCAGTGTGACCCAATTCCCCAGAACACCCTCAGTCTGACCCAATTCCCCAGAACTCCCTCAGTCGGACCCAATTCCCCAGAACCCCCTCAGCCTGACCCAATTCCCCTGAACCCCCTCAGCCTGACCCAATTCCCCAGAACCCCCTCAGTCTGACCCAATTCCCCAGAACTCCCTCAGTCTGACCCAATTCCCCAGAACCCCCTCAGTCTGACCCAATTCCCCAGAACTCCCTCAAGTTGACACAATTCCCCAGAATCCCCTCAGTCTGACCCAATACCCCAGAACCCCCTCAGTTTGACCAAATTCCCCAGAACTTCCTCAGTCTGACCCAATTCCCATGAACTCCCTCAATCTGACACAATTTCACAGAGCCCGCTCAGTCTGACCCAATTCCCCAGAATGCCCTCAGTCTGGCCCAAGACCCCAGAACTCCATTAGTCTGACCCAATTCCCCAGAACCCCCTCAGTCTGACCCAATTCCCCAGAACTTCCTCAGTCTGACCCAATTCCCCAGAACTCCCTCAGTCTGACCCAATTCCCCAGAACTCCCTCAGTCGGACCCAATTCCCCAGAACCCCCTCAGTTTGACCCAATTCCCCAGAACTCCCTCAGTCTGACCCAATTCCCCAGAACCCCCTCAGCCTGACCCAATTCCCCAGAACCCCCTCAGCCTGACCCAATTCCCCAGAACTCCCTCAGTCTGACCCAATTCCCCAGAACCCCGTCAGTTTGACCCAATTCCCCAGAACTCCCTCAGTCTGACCCAGTTCCCCAGAACTCACTCAGTCTGCCCCAATTCCCCAGAACTCCCTCAGTCTGACCCAATTCCCCATAACTCCCTCAGTCTGACCCAATTCCCCAGAACTCCCTCAGTCTGACCCAATTCCCAGAACTTGCTCAGTCTGACCCAATTCCCCAGAACCCCCTCAGCCTGACCCAATTCCCCAGAACTCCCTCAGTCTGACCCAATTCCCCAGAACCCCGTCAGTTTGACCCAATTCCCCAGAACTCCCTCAGTCTGACCCAGTTCCCCAGAACTCACTCAGTCTGCCCCAATTCCCCAGAACTCCCTCAGTCCGACCCAATTCCGCAGAACTCCCTCAGTCCGACCCAATTCCCCAGAACCCCCTCAGAATGACCCAATTCCCCAGAACTCCCTCAGTATGACCCAATTCGTCAGAACAGCCTCAGTCTGACCCAATTCGTCAGAACAGCCTCAGTCTGACCCAAATCCCCAGAACTCCCTCAGTCTGACCCAATTCCCCAGAACTCCCTCAGTCTGACCCAATTCCCCAGAACCCCCTCAGTGTGTCCCAATTCCCCAGAACCCCTTCAGTCTGACCCAATTCCCCAGAACTGGATGAGAATGGCATAGTGTAGGTTAGATGGCTTTTGTTTCGATGCAACATAGTGGGGCGAAGGGCCTGTACTGCGCTGAATCGTTCTATGTTCTATGTAACCCCCTCTGTCTGACCCAATTCCCCAGACCTCCCTCAGTCTGACCCAATTCCCCAGAACCCCCTCAGTCTGTCCCAATTCCCCAGAACTCCCTCAGTCTGGCCCAATTCCCCAGACCTCCCTCAGTCTGACCCAATTCCCCAGAACCCCCTCAGTCTGACCCAATTCCCCAGAACCCCCTCAGCCTGACCCAATTCCCCAGAACCCCCTCAGTCTGTCCCAATTCCCCAGAACCCCCTCAGTCTGACCCAATCCCCAGAACTCCCTCAGTCTGACCCAATTCCCCAGAACCCCCTCAGTGTGTCCCAATTCCCCAGAATCTCTTCAGTCTGACCCAATTCCCCAGAACTGGATGATAATGGCATAGTGTAGGTTAGATGGCTTTTGTTTTGGTGCAACATCGTGGGCCGAAGGGCCTGTACTGCGCTGAATCGTTCTATGTTCTATGTAACCCCCTCAGTCTGACCCAATTCCCCAGAACCCCCTCAGCCTGACCCAATTCCCCAGAACCCCCTCAGTCTGACCCAATTCCCCAGAACCCCCTCAGCCTGACCCAATTCCCCAGAACTCCCTCAGTCTGACCCAATTCCCCAGAACTCCCTCAGTCTGACCCAATACCCCAGAACTCCCTCAGTCTGACCCAATTCCCCAGAACCCCCTCAGTCTGACCCAATTCCCCAGAACCCCCTCAGCCTGACCCAATTCCCCAGAACCCCCTCAGTCTGACCCAATTCCCCAGAACTCCCTCGGTCTGACCCAATTCCCCAGAACCCCCTCAGTCTGACCCAATTCCCCAGAACTCCCTCAGTCTGACCCAATTCCCCAGAACCCCCTCAGTCTGACCCAATTCCCCAGAACTCCCTCAGTCTGACCCAATTCCCCAGAACTCCCTCAGTCTGACCCCATCCCCAGAATTCCCTCAGTCTGACCCAATTCCCCAGAACCACCTCAGTGTGACCCAATTCCCCAGAACTCCCTCAGCCTGACCCAATTCCCCAGAACTCCCTCAGTCTGACCCAATTCCCCAGAACTCCCTCTGTACTTCTCTGAGCCCAGTTACCGGGTGAGACACAATGGACCGGATGTCAACAGCCTCCAGGCTAGTTTCTCTTTTTAAAAAAATATTTAAAATGACACCAAAATACACCAGTTTTCTTTTTGAACCATTGCTCCAATCCTCAACAAATGTTTCTCCCTATCAACCTCAGGTTTCTTGCTTCTCAGAGTCTCTCAGCTGTGTCAGAGGTTCAGGCATGATTCAGACACAACAGTCAGGGATGCTAAACCGACCCGACAGAGCACCATCCACAATGTTATGGCGTTGTGGCAACGCTACTGGTCTAGTAATTCAGTGGCCTCGGCTAAACCTCTGGGATCACGGGTTCAAATCCCACCATGGCAGATGGTGGAATTTAAACTCAATTAAATATCTGGGGTGGGGTTCCCCGACGCCCACCGAGTCGGAGAATCCTCGGGGTGTGGCGTGAATCCCGCCCCGCCGCCCCACGCCGGGTGCCGTATTCTCCAACGCCTTTTTTCGGGCGGGGGCGGGATTCACGTCACGCCAGTCAGGGCCGTCGGCAGCGGCCCTCCGGCAGTTCTCCGGGCCCCAAAGGGGTGAGCGTCCGTCCGTTTTTGGCCAGTCCCACCGGTGTGGGTTACGTATGGTCCTACATGGCGGGACCTGGCAGGTAAGTCGGCGGGGGCGGTCCTCGGGGGCATGCAGGGGATCTGACCCCGGGGGGTCTCCACGGTGGCCTGGCCCGCGATCGGAGCCCACTGATCTGCGGGCGGGCCTGTTCTATGGGGGCACTTCTTCCTTCCGTGCCGGCTCCTGTAGGGATCCGCCATGGCCGGTGCGGAGAAGAGAACCCCGGCGCATGCACCAAAATACGCTGGCCGGTCTGCGCATGCGCGGAACTACGCTGGCGGTTCTGCGCATGCACGAAAGCACGCCGACCCTTTGGCGCCTGCTGGATCTCGTGCCATCCCTTTAATGCCGGCTGGAGCAGCGCCAACCCCTCCAGCGTCCACCTGGCCCCCGAGACAGGTGAGAATTCCTCACCTTGGGGGCCCATTGACGTGGAGTTGTTTACGCCGGTTTTCCCGCCGGCGTGGGGACTTAGTGCCCGGAAGGGAGGATTCCCCCTGCTGATCTCTAAAGCTGGCCCCTGTAATGATGACCATGAAAACCTATCTGGTTCACTAATGTCCTTGAGGGAAGGAAATCTGCCGTCATTGCCAGGTCTGGCCTACATGTGATATCACACCCAGAGCAATGCGGCTGTTAGTTAACTGCCTGCCCAGCCTGAATCCAACGGCAGGATGGGCATAAAATTCTGGATGTACCAACTACAACCATACACAACCCAGGAAGGAATAAAAATAACCCTCAAACTGAAAAGTAATCCTCAAAATTATCCACAAGAGAGACAGTTCTAACAGGCCAGAAATACCTTTTATGCAGCCATCATAGAAGTTCAGTCCAATCAGGTGTATAAACAAATTCTAATAAACTAGATTTCAAAGCATTATAGTCAGTAATAAATAAAAACACATGATTCTTCTGCTTATTTGTTGGAAGACTCCCAAAAGCAGAGACAGCTATAATCCAATCCAATAGCCAGAGGGTGATATCTTAGTGGACAGAAATCTGGTGTGCACATACGCACGGGGTGTTCACATACCCAACTGCCCTGGTTTATTCTGGTTTGATTATATACATACGTACAGAGGGAAATGGGCTCTGGGACAAGTAACAAGCATGTGTTAAAGGCAGATTGGGTGGGGAGTGGGAGAGCTGTAAGCGGACATGGAGGGTGTGACAGGAATGGTGGGGGATGGGCTGATGATTCTTCTCGGGCACATGACGTTCGCAGTCTCTTAAGTGTCGAGAAGGTTCTGGAAAGTTCCAAAAGGTGGGTTTGGGCTGACATGTAACTGCTGACCCCCCTCCCACTCTGCGTATTACTGAATCCCAATACCCAGAACTAGTTCCCAGTTTGGGAGATCCTGCAACAAATGGTGAACTGGATACAGATCAGGGGCAAAATTCTCCCCCAACGGCGCGATGTCCGCCGACTGGCGCCAAAAACGGCGCCAATCAGACGGGCATCGCGCCGGCCCAAAGGTGCGGAATGCTCCCCATCTTTGGGGGCCGAGCCCCGACATTGAGGGGCTAGGCCGGCGCCGGAGGGAATTCCGCCCCGCCAGCTGGCGGAAATGGCGTTTGTTGCCCCGCCAGCTGGCGCGGAAATGCGGCGCATGCGCGGGAGCATCAGCGGCCACCGACAGTTTCCCGCGCATGCGCAGTGGGGAGAGTCTCTTCCGTCTCCGCCATGGTGGAGGCCGTGACGGAGGCGGAAGGGAAAGAGTGCCCCCACGGCACAGGACGGCCCGCGGATCGGTGGGCCCCGATCGCGGGCCAGGCCACCGTGGGGGCACCCCCCGGGGTCAGATCGCCCCACGCCCCCCCCTCCCAGGACCCCAGAGCCCGCCCACGCCGCCTGGTCCCGCCGGTAAATACCAGCTTTGATTTACGCCAGCGGAACAGGCAATTTCTGGACGGGACTTCGGCCCATTCGGGCCGGAAAATTGAGCAGGGGGTCCCGCCAACCGGCGCGGCCCGATTCCCGCCCCCGCCCAATCTCCGGTACCGGAGACTTCGGCGGGGGCGGGGGGCGGGATTCACGGCGGCCAACGGCCATTTTCCGACCCGGCGGGGAGTCGGAGAATGATGCCCGAGGAGTGTGAAGAGTCAACCGGGGTGGGGGTGGGAGTGGGCGGGGGTGGGGGCGAGGATTTGACCAACAGAGAGTTGCTTCGAATGATATCAGCAGGAACTGTGCAAACGCAGACATTTATTCACAAAAAACACAGACTCACAAAGCTGAAAACTCAGGAGGAAGAGAAAGATTGGAACATTTACAATTAAATATCTGTCCCTTCAACTGGGGAACTAAACAAGAAAATAAAACTATAAAAACTGTATAGACAGAGGACACATTGGGGAACAGAGGGATATAGAGAGAGAGGACACACTGGGGAACAGAGGGATAGAGAGAGAACAGAGTGGGGAATAGAGGGATAGAGAGAGAGAACATATTGGGAACCAGAGGGATAGAGAGAGAGAACACACTGTGGATCAGAGGGATATACAGAGAGAGAACACATTGAGGAACAGAGAGATAGAGAGGTGACACAGCAGAGAACAGAGAGATGTAGAGAGAGGACACATTGGGGATCAGAGAATTTAGGGAGAGGTCACACAGGGGAACAGAGGAATATAGAGAGAGAACACACTGGGGAACAGAGGGATAGAGAGAGAGAACACACTGGGGAACAGAGGGATAGAGAGAGAGGACACACTGGGGAACAGAGGGATATAGAGAGAGAAAACACACTGGGAGCAGAGGGATAGAGAGGACACACAGAAAAAACAAAGAACAAGAACGAAGAAATAGATACAAGGAGGGAATAAGGAAACAATTGGAAATAATGTAAACATCTACCTTAAACTGAATACAACAAACTTAACCCAGTTTAACCTTTTCCCTGTGACGTTCACCCTGGTTGGTTTTTACACAGACTCATACCCTGGGAGGCAGGTCCCGGTTCCCTGAGTCTGGCTGCACAGGGGCACTCCTCAGGTCTGTCTTCCATCCTCACCAACACAATTAGCTGGTCCAAGTGTTGCCGTCGCCGACAATCCAGCAACGCGACCCGGCCGACACGTGTTGATCCTCACTTGGCATCTATTCCATAGCTGGGCTTCTCCTCCCTTTAACAGAGACTTCTCAGTCTGACCCAATACCCCAGAACTCCCTCAGTCTGACCCAATTCCCCAGAACCCCCTCAGTCTGACCCAATTCCCCAGAACCCCCTCAGTCTGACCCAATTCCCCAGAACCCCCTCAGTCTGACCCAATTCCCCAGAACTCCCTCAGTCTGACCCAATACCCCAGAACTCCCTCAGTCTGACCCAATTCCCCAGAACTCCCTCAGTCTGACCCAATTCCCCAGAACGACCTCAGTTTGACCCAATTCCCCAGAACTCCCTCAGTCTGACCCAATTCCCCAGAACCCCCTCAGTCTGACCCAATTCCCCAGAACTCCCTCAGTCTGACCCAATTCCCCAGAACACCCTCAGTCTGACCCAATTCCCCAGAACTCCCTCAATCTGACCCAATTCCCCAGAACTCCCTCAGTCTGACCCAATTCCCCAGAACCCCCTCAGTCTGACCCAATTCCCCAGAACTCCCTCAGTCTGACCCAATTCCCCAGAACCCCCTCAGTCTGACCCAATTCCCCAGAACTCCCTCAGTCTGACCCAATTCCCCAGAACTCCCTCAGTCTGACCCAATTCCCCAGAACCCCCTCAGTCTGACACAATTCCCCAGAACCTCCTCAGTCTGACACAATTCCCCAGAACCCCCTCAGTCTGACACAATTCACCAGAACTCCCTCAGTCTGACCCAATTCCCCAGAACTCCCTCGGTCTGACCCAATTCCCCAGAACTCCCTCAGTCTGGCCCAATTCCCCAGAACTCCCTCAGTCTGACCCAATTCCCCAGAGCCCCCTCAGTCTGACCCAATTCCCCAGAACCCCCTCAGCCTGACCCAATTCCCCAGAACTCCCTCAGTCTGACCCAATTCCCCAGAACTCCCTCAGTCTGACCCAATTCCCAGAACCCCCTCAGCCTGACCCAATTCCCCAGAACCCCCTCAGCCTGACCCAATTCCCCAGAACCCCCTCAGCCTGACCCAATTCCCCAGAACCCCCTCAGTCTGACCCAATTCCCAGAACTCCCCTCAGTCTGACCCAATTCCCCAGAACTCCATCAGTCTGACCCAATTCCCCAGAACTCCCTCAGTCTGACCCAATTCCCCAGAACTCCCTCAGCCTGACCCAATTCCCCAGAACTCCCTCAGTCTGACCCAATTCCCAGAACTCCCTCAGTCTGACCCAATTCCCAGAATTCCCTCAGTCTGACCCAATTCCCCAGAACCCCCTCAGTCTGACCCAATTCCCATAACTCCCTCAGTCTGACCCAATTCCCAGAATTCCCTCAGTCTGACCCAATTCCCCAAAACCCCCTCAGTCTGACCCAATTCCCAGAACTCCCACAGTCTGACCCAATTCCCAGAATTCCCTCAGTCTGACCCAATTCCCCAGAACTCCCTCAGTCTGACCCAATTCCCCAGAACTCCCTCAGTCTGACCCAATTCCCAGAACTCCCTCAGTCTGACCCAATTCCCAGAACCCCCTCAGCCTGACCCAATTCCCCAGAACCCCCTCAGTCTGACCGAATTCCCCAGAACCCCCTCAGTCTGACCCAATTCCCCAGAACCCCCTCAGTCTGACCCAATTCCCCAGAACTCCCTCAGTCTGACCCAATTCCCCAGAACCCCCTCAGTCTGACCGAATTCCCCAGAACCCCCTCAGTCTGACCCAATTCCCCAGAACCCCCTCAGTCTGACCGAATTCCCCAGAACCCCCTCAGTCTGACCCAATTCCCCAGAACCCCCTCAGTCTGACCCAATTCCCCAGAACCCCCTCAGTCTGACCGAATTCCCCAGAACCCCCTCAGTCTGACCCAATTCCCCAGAACCCCCTCAGTCTGACCCAATTCCCCAGAACCCCCTCAGTCTGACCCAATTCCCCAGAACTACCTCAAGTTGACACAATTCCCCAGAATCCCCTCAGTCTGACCCAATACCCCAGAACCCCCTCAGTTTGACCAAATTCCCCAGAACTTCCTCAGTCTGACCCAAGACCCCAGAACTCCATTAGTCTGACCCAATACACCAGAACTCCCTCAGTGTGACCCAATTCCCCAGAACACCCTCAGTCTGACCCAATTCCCCAGAACTCCCTCAGTCGGACCCAATTCCCCAGAACCCCCTCAGTCTGACCCAATTCCCCAGAACTCCCTCAGTCTGACCCAATTCTCCAGAACTCCCTCAGTCTGACCCAATTCCCCAGAACCCCCTCAGTCTGACCCAATTCCCCAGAACTCCCTCAGTCTGACCCAATTCCCCAGAACTCCCTCAGTCTGACCCAATTCCCCAGAACCCCCCCAGTCTGACACAATTCCCCAGAACCTCCTCAGTCTGACACAATTCCCCAGAACCCCCTCAGTCTGACACAATTCACCAGAACTCCCTCAGTCTGACACAATTCACCAGAACTCCCTCAGTCTGACCCAATTCCCCAGAACTCCCTCAGTCTGGCCCAATTCCCCAGAACTCCCTCAGTCTGACCCAATTCCCCAGAGCCCCCTCAGTCTGACCCAATTCCCCAGAACCCCCTCAGCCTGACCCAATTCCCCAGAACTCCCTCAGTCTGACCCAATTCCCCAGAACTCCCTCAGTCTGACCCAATTCCCAGAACCCCCTCAGCCTGACCCAATTCCCCAGAACTCCCTCAGTCTGACCCAATTCCCAGAACCCCCTCAGCCTGACCCAATTCCCCAGAACCCCCTCAGCCTGACCCAATTCCCCTGAACCCCCTCAGCCTGACCCAATTCCCCAGAACCCCCTCAGTCTGACCCAATTCCCCAGAACTCCCTCAGTCTGACCCAATTCCCCAGAACCCCCTCAGTCTGACCCAATTCCCCAGAACTCCCTCAAGTTGACACAATTCCCCAGAATCCCCTCAGTCTGACCCAATACCCCAGAACCCCCTCAGTTTGACCAAATTCCCCAGAACTTCCTCAGTCTGACCCAATTCCCCTGAACTCCCTCAATCTGACACAATTTCACAGAGCCCGCTCAGTCTGACCCAATTCCCCAGAATGCCCTCAGTCTGGCCCAAGACCACAGAACTCCATTAGTCTGACCCAATATACCAGAACTCCCTCAGTGTGACCCAATTCCCCAGAACACCCTCAGTCTGACCCAATTCCCCAGAACTCCCTCAGTCTGACCCAATTCCCCAGAACCCCCTCAGTCTGACCCAATTCCCCAGAACTCCCTCAGTCTGACCCAATTCCCCAGAACTCCCTCAGTCTGACCCAATTCCCCAGAACCCCCTCAGTCTGACATAATTCCCCAGAACCTCCTCAGTCTGACACAATTCCCCAGAACCCCCTCAGTCTGACACAATTCACCAGAACTCCCTCAGTCTGACACAATTCACCAGAACTCCCTCAGTCTGACCCAATTCCCCAGAACTCCCTCAGTCTGGCCCAATTCCCCAGAACTCCCTCAGTCTGACCCAATTCCCCAGAGCCCCCTCAGTCTGACCCAATTCCCCAGATCCCCCTCAGCCTGACCCAATTCCCCAGAACTCCCTCAGTCTGACCCAATTCCCCAGAACTCCCTCAGTCTGACCCAATTCCCAGAACCCCCTCAGCCTGACCCAATTCCCCAGAACTCCCTCAGTCTGACCCAATTCCCAGAACCCCCTCAGCCTGACCCAATTCCCCAGAACCCCCTCAGCCTGACCCAATTCCCCAGAACCCCCTCAGCCTGACCCAATTCCCCAGAACCCCCGCAGTCTGACCCAATTCCCCAGAACACCCTCAGTCTGACCCAATTCCCCAGAACTCCCTCAATCTGACCCAATTCCCCAGAACTCCCTCAGTCTGACCCAATTCCCCAGAACCCCCTCAGTCTGACCCAATTCCCCAGAACTCCCTCAGTCTGACCCAATTCCCCAGAATCCCCTCAGTCTGACCCAATTCCCCAGAACTCCCTCAGTCTGACCCAATTCCCCAGAACTCCCTCAGTCTGACCCATTTCCCCAGAACTCCCTCAGTCTGACCCAATTCCCCAGAACCCCCTCAGTCTGACACAATTCCCCAGAACCTCCTCAGTCTGACACCATTCCCCAGAACCCCCTCAGTCTGACACAATTCACCAGAACTCCCTCAGTCTGACCCAATTCCCCAGAACTCCCTCGGTCTGACCCAATTCCCCAGAACTCCCTCAGTCTGGCCCAATTCCCCAGAACTCCCTCAGTCTGACCCAATTCCCCAGAGCCCCCTCAGTCTGACCCAATTCCCCAGAACCCCCTCAGCCTGACCCAATTCCCCAGAACTCCCTCAGTCTGACCCAATTCCCCAGAACTCCCTCAGTCTGACCCAATTCCCAGAACCCCCTCAGCCTGACCCAATTCCCCAGAACCCCCTCAGCCTGACCCAATTCCCCAGAACCCCCTCAGCCTGACCCAATTCCCCAGAACCCCCTCAGTCTGACCCAATTCCCAGAACTCCCCTCAGTCTGACCCAATTCCCCAGAACTCCCTCAGTCTGACCCAATTCCCCAGAACTCCCTCAGTCTGACCCAATTCCCCAGAACTCCCTCAGCCTGACCCAATTCCCCAGAACTCCCTCAGTCTGACCCAATTCCCGAGAACTCCCTCAGTCTGACCCAATTCCCCAGAACCCCGTCAGTCTGACCCAGTTCCCCAGAACTCCCTCAGTCTGACCCAATTCCCCAGAACTCCCTCAGTCTGACCCAATTCCCCAGAACTCCCTCAGTCTGACCCAATTCCCCAGAATCCCTTCAGTCTTACCCAATTCCCCAGAACCCCCTCAGAATGACCCAATTCCCCAGAACTCCCTCAGTCTGACCCAATTCCCCAGAACCCCCTCAGTCTGACCCAATTCCCCAGAATTGGATGATAATGGCATAGTGTAGGTTAGATGGCTTTTGTTTCGATGCAACATAGTGGGGCGAAGGGCCTGTACTGCGCTGAATCGTTCTATGTTCTATGTAACCCCCTCAGCCTGACCCAATTCCCCAGAACCCCCTCAGTCTGACCCAATTCCCCAGAACCCCCTCAGTCTGACCCAATTCCCCAGAACCCCCTCAGTCTGACCCAATTCCCCAGACCTCCCTCAGTCTGACCCAATTCCCCAGAACCCCCTCAGTCTGACCCAATTCCCCAGAACTCCCTCAGCCTGACCCAATTCCCCAGAACCCCCTCAGTCTGACCCAATTCCCCAGACCTCCCTCAGTCTGTCCCAATTCCCCAGAACTCCCTCAGTCTGACCCAATTCCCCAGAACTCCCTCAGTCTGTCCCAATTCCCCAGAACTCCCTCAGTCTGACCCAAATCCCCAGAATTCCCTCAGTCTGACCCAATTCCCCAGAACTCCCTCAGTCTGACCCAATTCCCCAGAACCCCCTCAGTGTGTCCCAATTCCCCAGAATCTCTTCAGTCTGACCCAATTCCTCAGAACTGGATGATAATGGCATAGTGTAGGTTAGATGGCTTTTGTTTTGGTGCAACATCGTGGGCCGAAGGGCCTGTACTGCGCTGAATCGTTCTATATTCTATGTTCTATGTAACCCCCTCAGTCTGACCCAATTCCCCAGAACTCCCTCAGTCTGACCCAATTCCACAGAACCCCCTCAGTCTGACCCAATTCCCCAGAACCCCCTCAGTCTGACCCAATTCCCCAGAACTCCCTCAGTCTGACCCAATTCCCCAGAACTCCCTCAGTCTGACCCAATTCCCCAGAACTCCCTCAGTCTGACCCAAATCCCCAGAACACCCTCAGTCTGACCCAAATCCCCAGAACTCCCTCAGTCTGACCCACTTCCCCAGAACCCCCTCAGTCTGACCCAATTCCCCAGAACCCCCTCAGTCTGACCCAATTCCCCAGAATCCCTTCAGTCTGACCCAATTCCTCAGAACTGGATGATAATGGCATAGTGTAGGTTAGATGGCTTTTGTTTTGGTGCAACATCGTGGGCCGAAGGGCCTGTACTGCGCTGAATCGTTCTATGTTCTATGTAACTCCCTCAGTCTGACCCAATTCACCAGAACTCCCTCAGTCTGACCCAATTCCCCAGAACTCCCTCAGTCTGACCCAATTCCCCAGAACTCCCTCAGTCTGACCCAATTCCCCAGAACCCCCTCAGCCTGACCCAATTCCCCAGAACCCCCTCAGTCTGACCCAATTCCCCAGAACTCCCTCAGTCTGACCCAATTCCCCAGAACCCCCTCAGTCTGACCCAATCCCCCAGAACGCCCCCAGACTGACCCAGTTGCCCAGAACTCCCTCAACCTGACCCAATTCCCTCGAACTCCCTCAGTCTGACCCAATTCCCCAGAACTCCCTCAGTCTGACCCAATTCCCCAGAACTCCCTCAGTCTGACCCAATTCCCCAGAACTCCCTCAGTCTGACCCAATTCCCCAGAACTCCCTCAGTCGGACCCAATTCCCCAGAACCCCCTCAGTTTGACCCAATTCCCCAGAACTCCCTCAGTCTGACCCAATTCCCCAGAACTCCGTCAGTCTGACCCAATACCCCAGAACCCCCTCAGTTTGACCCAATTCCCCAGAACTCCCTCAGTCTGACCCAATTCCCCAGAACTCCCTCAGTCTGACCCAATACCCCAGAACCCCCTCAGTTTGACCCTATTCCCCAGAACTCCCTCAGTCTGACCCAATTCCCAGAACTTGCTCAGTCTGACCCAAATCCCCAGAACTCCCTCAGTCTGACCCAATTCCCAGAACTTGCTCAGTCTGACCCAATTCCCCAGAACTCCCTCAGTCTGACCCAATTCCCAGAACTTGCTCAGTCTGACCCAATTCCCCAGAACCCCCTCAGTCTGACCCAATTCCCCAGAACTCCCTCAGTCTGACCCAATTCCCAGAACTTGCTCAGTCTGACCCAATTCCCCAGAACCCCCTCAGCCTGACCCAATTCCCCAGAACCCCCTCAGCCTGACCCAATTCCCCAGAACCCCCTCAGTCTGACCGAATTCCCCAGAACTCCCTCAGTCTGACCCAATTCCCCAGAACTCCCTCAGTCTGACCCAATTCCCCAGAAATCCCTCAGCCTGACCCAATTCCCCAGAACTCCCTCGGTCTGACCCAATTCCCCAGAACTCCCTCAGTCTGACCCAATTCCCCAGAACTCCCTCAGTCTGACCCAATTCCCCAGAATTCCCTCAGCCTGACCCAATTCCCCAGAACTCCCTCAGTCTGACCCAATTCCCCAGAACTCCCTCAGTCTGACCCAATTCCCCAGAACTCCCTCAATCTGACCCAATTCCCCAGAACTCCCTCAGTCTGACCCAATTCCCCAGAACCCCCTCAGCCTGACCCAATTCCCCAGAACCCCCTCAGTCTGACCCAATTCCCCAGAACTCCCTCAGCCTGACCCAATTCCCCAGAACCCCCTCAGTCTGACCCAATTCCCCAGAACCCCCTCAGCCTGACCCAATTCCCCAGAACCCCCTCAGTCTGACCCAATTCCCCAGAACTCCCTCAGTCTGACCCAATTCCCCAGAACCCCCTCAGTCTGACCCAATCCCCCAGAACTCCCTCAGTCTGACCCAATTCCCCAGAACTCCCTCAGTCTGACCCAATTCCCCAGAACTCCCTCAGTCTGACCCAATTCCCCAGAACCCCCTCAGCCTGACCCAATTCCCCAGAACCCCCTCAGTCTGACCCAATCCCCCAGAACGCCCCCAGACTGACCCAGTTGCCCAGAACTCCCTCAACCTGACCCAATTCCCTCGAACTCCCTCAGTCGGACACAGTTCCCCAGAACTCCCTCAGTCTGACCCAATTCCCCAGAACTCCCTCAGTCTGACCCAATTCCCCAGAACTCCCTCAGTCTGACCCAATTCCCCAGAACTCCCTCAGTCGGACCCAATTCCCCAGAACCCCCTCAGTTTGACCCAATTCCCCAGAACTCCCTCAGTCTGACCCAATTCCCCAGAACTCCGTCAGTCAGACCCAATACCCCAGAACCCCCTCAGTTTGACCCAATTCTCCAGAACTCCCTCAGTCTGACCCAATTCCCCAGAACTCCCTCAGTCTGACCCAATACCCCAGAACCCCCTCAGTTTGACCCTATTCCCCAGAACTCCCTCAGTCTGACCCAATTCCCAGAACTTGCTCAGTCTGACCCAAATCCCCAGAACTCCCTCAGTCTGACCCAATTCCCAGAACTTGCTCAGTCTGACCCAATTCCCCAGAACTCGCTCAGTCTGACCCAATTCCCAGAACTTGCTCAGTCTGACCCAATTCCCCAGAACCCCCTCAGTCTGACCCAATTCCCCAGAACTCCCTCAGTCTGACCCAATTCCCAGAACTTGCTCAGTCTGACCCAATTCCCCAGAACCCCCTCAGCCTGACCCAATTCCCCAGAACCCCCTCAGTCTGACCGAATTCCCCAGAACTCCCTCAGTCTGATCCAATTCCCCAGAACTCCCTCAGTCTGACCCAATTCCCCAGAAATCCCTCAGCCTGACCCAATTCCCCAGAACTCCCTCGGTCTGACCCAATTCCCCAGAACTCCCTCAGTCTGACCCAATTCCCCAGAACTCCCTCAGTCTGACCCAATTCCCCAGAATTCCCTCAGCCTGACCCAATTCCCCAGAACTCCCTCAGTCTGACCCAATTCCCCAGAACTCCCTCAGTCTGACCCAATTCCCCAGAACTCCCTCAATCTGACCCAATTCCCCAGAACCCCCTCAGTCTGACCCAATTCCCCAGAACTCCCTCAGTCTGACCCAATTCCCCAGAACTCCCTCAGTCTGACCCAATTCCCCAGAACTCCCTCAGTCTGCCCCAATTCCCCAGAACTCCCTCAGTCTGACCCAATTCCCCAGAACTCCCTCAATCTGACCCAATTCCCCAGAACCCCCTCAGTCTGACCCAATTCCCCAGAACTTCCTCAGTCTGACCCAATTCCCCAGAACTCCCTCAGTCTGACCCAATTCCCCAGAACTCCCTCAGTCGGACCCAATTCCCCAGAACCCCCTCAGTTTGACCCAATTCCCCAGAACTCCCTCAGTCTGACCCAATTCCCCAGAACTCCCTCAGTCTGACCCAATTCCCCAGAACCCCCTCAGCCTGACCCAATTCCCCAGAACCCCCTCAGCCTGACCCAATTCCCCAGAACTCCCTCAGTCTGACCCAATTCCCCAGAACCCCGTCAGTTTGACCCAATTCCCCAGAACTCCCTCAGTCTGACCCAGTTCCCCAGAACTCACTCAGTCTGCCCCAATTCCCCAGAACTCCCTCAGTCTGACCCAATTCCCCATAACTCCCTCAGTCTGACCCAATTCCCCAGAACTCCCTCAGTCTGACCCAATTCCCAGAACTTGCTCAGTCTGACCCAATTCCCCAGAACCCCCTCAGCCTGACCCAATTCCCCAGAACTCCCTCAGTCTGACCCAATTCCCCAGAACCCCGTCAGTTTGACCCAATTCCCCAGAACTCCCTCAGTCTGACCCAGTTCCCCAGAACTCACTCAGTCTGCCCCAATTCCCCAGAACTCCCTCAGTCCGACCCAATTCCGCAGAACTCCCTCAGTCCGACCCAATTCCCCAGAACCCCCTCAGAATGACCCAATTCCCCAGAACTCCCTCAGTATGACCCAATTCGTCAGAACAGCCTCAGTCTGACCCAATTCGTCAGAACAGCCTCAGTCTGACCCAAATCCCCAGAACTCCCTCAGTCTGACCCAATTCCCCAGAACTCCCTCAGTCTGACCCAATTCCCCAGAACCCCCTCAGTGTGTCCCAATTCCCCAGAACCCCTTCAGTCTGACCCAATTCCCCAGAACTGGATGAGAATGGCATAGTGTAGGTTAGATGGCTTTTGTTTCGATGCAACATAGTGGGGCGAAGGGCCTGTACTGCGCTGAATCGTTCTATGTTCTATGTAACCCCCTCAGTCTGACCCAATTCCCCAGACCTCCCTCAGTCTGACCCAATTCCCCAGAACCCCCTCAGTCTGTCCCAATTCCCCAGAACTCCCTCAGTCTGACCCAATTCCCCAGACCTCCCTCAGTCTGACCCAATTCCCCAGAACCCCCTCAGTCTGACCCAATTCCCCAGAACCCCCTCAGCCTGACCCAATTCCCCAGAACCCCCTCAGTCTGTCCCAATTCCCCAGAACCCCCTCAGTCTGACCCAATCCCCAGAACTCCCTCAGTCTGACCCAATTCCCCAGAACCCCCTCAGTGTGTCCCAATTCCCCAGAATCTCTTCAGTCTGACCCAATTCCCCAGAACTGGATGATAATGGCATAGTGTAGGTTAGATGGCTTTTGTTTTGGTGCAACATCGTGGGCCGAAGGGCCTGTACTGCGCTGAATCGTTCTATGTTCTATGTAACCCCCTCAGTCTGACCCAATTCCCCAGAACCCCCTCAGCCTGACCCAATTCCCCAGAACCCCCTCAGTCTGACCCAATTCCCCAGAACCCCCTCAGCCTGACCCAATTCCCCAGAACTCCCTCAGTCTGACCCAATTCCCCAGAACTCCCTCAGTCTGACCCAATACCCCAGAACTCCCTCAGTCTGACCCAATTCCCCAGAACCCCCTCAGTCTGACCCAATTCCCCAGAACTCCCTCAGTCTGACCCAATTCCGCAGAACCCCCTCAGTCTGACCCAATTCCCCAGAACTCCCTCAGTCTGACCCAATTCCCCAGAACTCCCTCAGTCTGACCCAATTCCCCAGAACTCCCTCAGTCTGCCCCAATTCCCCAGAACTCCCTCAGTCTGACCCAATTCCCCAGAACTCCCTCAATCTGACCCAATTCCCCAGAACCCCCTCAGTCTGACCCAATTCCCCAGAACTTCCTCAGTCTGACCCAATTCCCCAGAACTCCCTCAGTCTGACCCAATTCCCCAGAACTCCCTCAGTCGGACCCAATTCCCCAGAACCCCCTCAGTTTGACCCAATTCCCCAGAACTCCCTCAGTCTGACCCAATTCCCCAGAACTCCCTCAGTCTGACCCAATTCCCCAGAACTCACTCAGTCTGCCCCAATTCCCCAGAACTCCCTCAGTCTGACCCAATTCCCCATAACTCCCTCAGTCTGACCCAATTCCCCAGAACTCCCTCAGTCTGACCCAATTCCCAGAACTTGCTCAGTCTGACCCAATTCCCCAGAACCCCCTCAGCCTGACCCAATTCCCCAGAACTCCCTCAGTCTGACCCAATTCCCCAGAACCCCGTCAGTTTGACCCAATTCCCCAGAACTCCCTCAGTCTGACCCAGTTCCCCAGAACTCACTCAGTCTGCCCCAATTCCCCAGAACTCCCTCAGTCCGACCCAATTCCGCAGAACTCCCTCAGTCCGACCCAATTCCCCAGAACCCCCTCAGAATGACCCAATTCCCCAGAACTCCCTCAGTATGACCCAATTCGTCAGAACAGCCTCAGTCTGACCCAATTCGTCAGAACAGCCTCAGTCTGACCCAAATCCCCAGAACTCCCTCAGTCTGACCCAATTCCCCAGAACTCCCTCAGTCTGACCCAATTCCCCAGAACCCCCTCAGTGTGTCCCAATTCCCCAGAACCCCTTCAGTCTGACCCAATTCCCCAGAACTGGATGAGAATGGCATAGTGTAGGTTAGATGGCTTTTGTTTCGATGCAACATAGTGGAGCGAAGGGCCTGTACTGCGCTGAATCGTT
Organism: Scyliorhinus torazame; assembly: GCF_047496885.1. NCBI lineage: Eukaryota > Metazoa > Chordata > Chondrichthyes > Carcharhiniformes > Scyliorhinidae > Scyliorhinus > Scyliorhinus torazame. Next base: position 72,235,801 of record NC_092722.1, on the reverse strand, counting down.
CTATGTTCTATGTAACCCCCTCAGTCTGACCCAATTCCCCAGACCTCCCTCAGTCTGACCCAATTCCCCAGAACCCCCTCAGTCTGTCCCAATTCCCCAGAACTCCCTCAGTCTGACCCAATTCCCCAGACCTCCCTCAGTCTGACCCAATTCCCCAGAACCCCCTCAGTCTGACCCAATTCCCCAGAACCCCCTCAGCCTGACCCAATTCCCCAGAACCCCCTCAGTCTGTCCCAATTCCCCAGAACCCCCTCAGTCTGACCCAATCCCCAGAACTCCCTCAGTCTGACCCAATTCCCCAGAACCCCCTCAGTGTGTCCCAATTCCCCAGAATCTCTTCAGTCTGACCCAATTCCCCAGAACTGGATGATAATGGCATAGTGTAGGTTAGATGGCTTTTGTTTTGGTGCAACATCGTGGGCCGAAGGGCCTGTACTGCGCTGAATCGTTCTATGTTCTATGTAACCCCCTCAGTCTGACCCAATTCCCCAGAACCCCCTCAGCCTGACCCAATTCCCCAGAACCCCCTCAGTCTGACCCAATTCCCCAGAACCCCCTCAGCCTGACCCAATTCCCCAGAACTCCCTCAGTCTGACCCAATTCCCCAGAACTCCCTCAGTCTGACCCAATACCCCAGAACTCCCTCAGTCTGACCCAATTCCCCAGAACCCCCTCAGTCTGACCCAATTCCCCAGAACTCCCTCAGTCTGACCCAATTCCACAGAACCCCCTCAGTCTGACCCAATTCCCCAGAACTCCCTCAGTCTGACCCAATTCCCCAGAACTCCCTCAGTCTGACCCAATTCCACAGAACCCCCTCAGTCTGACCCAATTCCCCAGAACCCCCTCAGTCTGACCCAATTCCCCAGAACCCCCTCAGCCTGACCCAATTCCCCAGAACCCCCTCAGTCTGACCCAATTCCCCAGAACTCCCTCAGTCTGACCCAATTCCCCAGAACCCCCTCAGTCTGACCCAATTCCCCAGAACTCCCTCAGTCTGACCCAATTCCCCAGAACCCCCTCAGTCTGACCCAATTCCCCAGAACTCCCTCAGTCTGACCCAATTCCCCAGAACTCCCTCAGTCTGACCCCATCCCCAGAATTCCCTCAGTCTGACCCAATTCCCCAGAACCACCTCAGTGTGACCCAATTCCCCAGAACTCCCTCAGCCTGACCCAATTCCCCAGAACTCCCTCAGTCTGACCCAATTCCCCAGAACTCCCTCTGTACTTCTCTGAGCCCAGTTACCGGGTGAGACACAATGGACCGGATGTCAACAGCCTCCAGGCTAGTTTCTCTTTTTAAAAAAATATTTAAAATGACACCAAAATACACCAGTTTTCTTTTTGAACCATTGCTCCAATCCTCAACAAATGTTTCTCCCTATCAACCTCAGGTTTCTTGCTTCTCAGAGTCTCTCAGCTGTGTCAGAGGTTCAGGCATGATTCAGACACAACAGTCAGGGATGCTAAACCGACCCGACAGAGCACCATCCACAATGTTATGGCGTTGTGGCAACGCTACTGGTCTAGTAATTCAGTGGCCTCGGCTAAACCTCTGGGATCACGGGTTCAAATCCCACCATGGCAGATGGTGGAATTTAAACTCAATTAAATATCTGGGGTGGGGTTCCCCGACGCCCACCGAGTCGGAGAATCCTCGGGGTGTGGCGTGAATCCCGCCCCGCCGCCCCACGCCGGGTGCCGTATTCTCCAACGCCTTTTTTCGGGCGGGGGCGGGATTCACGTCACGCCAGTCAGGGCCGTCGGCAGCGGCCCTCCGGCAGTTCTCCGGGCCCCAAAGGGGTGAGCGTCCGTCCGTTTTTGGCCAGTCCCACCGGTGTGGGTTACGTATGGTCCTACATGGCGGGACCTGGCAGGTAAGTCGGCGGGGGCGGTCCTCGGGGGCATGCAGGGGATCTGACCCCGGGGGGTCTCCACGGTGGCCTGGCCCGCGATCGGAGCCCACTGATCTGCGGGCGGGCCTGTTCTATGGGGGCACTTCTTCCTTCCGTGCCGGCTCCTGTAGGGATCCGCCATGGCCGGTGCGGAGAAGAGAACCCCGGCGCATGCACCAAAATACGCTGGCCGGTCTGCGCATGCGCGGAACTACGCTGGCGGTTCTGCGCATGCACGAAAGCACGCCGACCCTTTGGCGCCTGCTGGATCTCGTGCCATCCCTTTAATGCCGGCTGGAGCAGCGCCAACCCCTCCAGCGTCCACCTGGCCCCCGAGACAGGTGAGAATTCCTCACCTTGGGGGCCCATTGACGTGGAGTTGTTTACGCCGGTTTTCCCGCCGGCGTGGGGACTTAGTCCCCGGAAGGGAGGATTCCCCCTGCTGATCTCTAAAGCTGGCCCCTGTAATGATGACCATGAAAACCTATCTGGTTCACTAATGTCCTTGAGGGAAGGAAATCTGCCGTCATTGCCAGGTCTGGCCTACATGTGATATCACACCCAGAGCAATGCGGCTGTTAGTTAACTGCCTGCCCAGCCTGAATCCAACGGCAGGATGGGCATAAAATTCTGGATGTACCAACTACAACCATACACAACCCAGGAAGGAATAAAAATAACCCTCAAACTGAAAAGTAATCCTCAAAATTATCCACAAGAGAGACAGTTCTAACAGGCCAGAAATACCTTTTATGCAGCCATCATAGAAGTTCAGTCCAATCAGGTGTATAAACAAATTCTAATAAACTAGATTTCAAAGCATTATAGTCAGTAATAAATAAAAACACATGATTCTTCTGCTTATTTGTTGGAAGACTCCCAAAAGCAGAGACAGCTATAATCCAATCCAATAGCCAGAGGGTGATATCTTAGTGGACAGAAATCTGGTGTGCACATACGCACGGGGTGTTCACATACCCAACTGCCCTGGTTTATTCTGGTTTGATTATATACATACGTACAGAGGGAAATGGGCTCTGGGACAAGTAACAAGCATGTGTTAAAGGCAGATTGGGTGGGGAGTGGGAGAGCTGTAAGCGGACATGGAGGGTGTGACAGGAATGGTGGGGGATGGGCTGATGATTCTTCTCGGGCACATGACGTTCGCAGTCTCTTAAGTGTCGAGAAGGTTCTGGAAAGTTCCAAAAGGTGGGTTTGGGCTGACATGTAACTGCTGACCCCCCTCCCACTCTGCGTATTACTGAATCCCAATACCCAGAACTAGTTCCCAGTTTGGGAGATCCTGCAACAAATGGTGAACTGGATACAGATCAGGGGCAAAATTCTCCCCCAACGGCGCGATGTCCGCCGACTGGCGCCAAAAACGGCGCCAATCAGACGGGCATCGCGCCGGCCCAAAGGTGCGGAATGCTCCCCATCTTTGGGGGCCGAGCCCCGACATTGAGGGGCTAGGCCGGCGCCGGAGGGATTTCCGCCCCGCCAGCTGGCGGAAATGGCGTTTGTTGCCCCGCCAGCTGGCGCGGAAATGCGGCGCATGCGCGGGAGCATCAGCGGCCACCGACAGTTTCCCGCGCATGCGCAGTGGGGAGAGTCTCTTCCGTCTCCGCCATGGTGGAGGCCGTGACGGAGGCGGAAGGGAAAGAGTGCCCCCACGGCACAGGACGGCCCGCGGATCGGTGGGCCCCGATCGCGGGCCAGGCCACCGTGGGGGCACCCCCCGGGGTCAGATCGCCCCACGCCCCCCCCCTCCCAGGACCCCAGAGCCCGCCCACGCCGCCTGGTCCCGCCGGTAAATACCAGCTTTGATTTACGCCAGCGGAACAGGCAATTTCTGGACGGGACTTCGGCCCATTCGGGCCGGAAAATTGAGCAGGGGGTCCCGCCAACCGGCGCGGCCCGATTCCCGCCCCCGCCCAATCTCCGGTACCGGAGACTTCGGCGGGGGCGGGGGGCGGGATTCACGGCGGCCAACGGCCATTTTCCGACCCGGCGGGGAGTCGGAGAATGATGCCCGAGGAGTGTGAAGAGTCAACCGGGGTGGGGGTGGGAGTGGGCGGGGGTGGGGGCGAGGATTTGACCAACAGAGAGTTGCTTCGAATGATATCAGCAGGAACTGTGCAAACGCAGACATTTATTCACAAAAAACACAGACTCACAAAGCTGAAAACTCAGGAGGAAGAGAAAGATTGGAACATTTACAATTAAATATCTGTCCCTTCAACTGGGGAACTAAACAAGAAAATAAAACTATAAAAACTGTATAGACAGAGGACACATTGGGGAACAGAGGGATATAGAGAGAGAGGACACACTGGGGAACAGAGGGATAGAGAGAGAACAGAGTGGGGAATAGAGGGATAGAGAGAGAGAACATATTGGGAACCAGAGGGATAGAGAGAGAGAACACACTGTGGATCAGAGGGATATACAGAGAGAGAACACATTGAGGAACAGAGAGATAGAGAGGTGACACAGCAGAGAACAGAGAGATGTAGAGAGAGGACACATTGGGGATCAGAGAATTTAGGGAGAGGTCACACAGGGGAACAGAGGAATATAGAGAGAGAACACACTGGGGAACAGAGGGATAGAGAGAGAGAACACACTGGGGAACAGAGGGATAGAGAGAGAGGACACACTGGGGAACAGAGGGATATAGAGAGAGAAAACACACTGGGAGCAGAGGGATAGAGAGGACACACAGAAAAACAAAGAACAAGAACGAAGAAATAGATACAAGGAGGGAATAAGGAAACAATTGGAAATAATGTAAACATCTACCTTAAACTGAATACAACAAACTTAACCCAGTTTAACCTTTTCCCTGTGACGTTCACCCTGGTTGGTTTTTACACAGACTCATACCCTGGGAGGCCGGTCCCGGTTCCCTGAGTCTGGCTGCACAGGGGCACTCCTCAGGTCTGTCTTCCATCCTCACCAACACAATTAGCTGGTCCAAGTGTTGCCGTCGCCGACAATCCAGCAACGCGACCCGGCCGACACGTGTTGATCCTCACTTGGCATCTATTCCATAGCTGGGCTTCTCCTCCCTTTAACAGAGACTTCTCAGTCTGACCCAATACCCCAGAACTCCCTCAGTCTGACCCAATACCCCAGAACTCCCTCAGTCTGACCCAATTCCCCAGAACCCCCTCAGTCTGACCCAATACCCCAGAACTCCCTCAGTCTGACCCAATTCCCCAGAACCCCCTCAGTCTGACCCAATACCCCAGAACTCCCTCAGTCTGACCCAATTCCCCAGAACCCCCTCAGTCTGACCCAATTCCCCAGAACTCCCTCAGTCTGACCCAATTCCCCAGAACTCCCTCAGTCTGACCCAATTCCCCAGAACGACCTCAGTTTGACCCAATTCCCCAGAACTCCCTCAGTCTGACCCAATTCCCCAGAACCCCCTCAGTGTGTCCCAATTCCCCAGAACTCCCTCAGTCTGACCCAATTCCCCAGAACCCCCTCAGTCTGACACAATTCCCCAGAACCTCCTCAGTCTGACCCAATTCCCCAGAACCCCCTCAGTCTGACCCAATTCCCCAGAACCCCCTCAGTCTGACCCAATTCCCCAGAACTCCCTCAGTCTGACCCAATTCCCCAGAACCCCCTCAGTCTGACCCAATTCCCCAGAACTCCCTCAGTCTGACCCAATTCCCCAGAACTCCCTCAGTCTGACACAATTCCCCAGAACCTCCTCAGTCTGACACAATTCCCCAGAACCCCCTCAGTCTGACACAATTCACCAGAACTCCCTCAGTCTGACCCAATTCCCCAGAACTCCCTCAGTCTGGCCCAATTCCCCAGAACTCCCTCAGTCTGACCCAATTCCCCAGAGCCCCCTCAGTCTGACCCAATTCCCCAGAACCCCCTCAGCCTGACCCAATTCCCCAGAACTCCCTCAGTCTGACCCAATTCCCCAGAACTCCCTCAGTCTGACAAAATTCCCAGAACCCCCTCAGCCTGACCCAATTCCCCAGAACCCCCTCAGCCTGACCCAATTCCCCAGAACCCCCTCAGCCTGACCCAATTCCCCAGAACCCCCTCAGTCTGACCCAATTCCCAGAACTCCCCTCAGTCTGACCCAATTCCCCAGAACTCCCTCAGTCTGACCCAATTCCCCAGAACTCCCTCAGTCTGACCCAATTCCCCAGAACTCCCTCAGCCTGACCCAATTCCCCAGAACTCCCTCAGTCTGACCCAATTCCCAGAACTCCCTCAGTCTGACCCAATTCCCAGACTTCCCTCAGTCTGACCCAATTCCCCAGAACCCCCTCAGTCTGACCCAATTCCCATAACTCCCTCAGTCTGACCCAATTCCCAGAATTCCCTCAGTCTGACCCAATTCCCCAAAACCCCCTCAGTCTGACCCAATTCCCAGAACTCCCTCAGTCTGACCCAATTCCCAGAATTCCCTCAGTCTGACCCAATTCCCCGGAACTCCCTCAGTCTGACCCAATTCCCCAGAACTCCCTCAGTCTGACCCAATTCCCAGAACTCCCTCAGTCTGACCCAATTCCCAGAACCCCCTCAGCCTGACCCAATTCCCCAGAACCCCCTCAGTCTGACCGAATTCCCCAGAACCCCCTCAGTCTGACCCAATTCCCCAGAACCCCCTCAGTCTGACCCAATTCCCCAGAACTCCCTCAGTCTGACCCAATTCCCCAGAACTCCCTCAGTCTGACCCAATTCCCCAGAACCCCCTCAGTCTGACCCAATTCCCCAGAACCCCCTCAGTCTGACCCAATTCCCCAGAACTCCCTCAAGTTGACACAATTCCCCAGAATCCCCTCAGTCTGACCCAATACCCCAGAACCCCCTCAGTTTGACCAAATTCCCCAGAACTTCCTCAGTCTGACCCAATTCCCCTGAACTCCCTCAATCTGACACAACTTCACAGAGCCCGCTCAGTCTGACCCAATTCCCCAGAATGCCCTCAGTCTGGCCCAAGACCCCAGAACTCCATTAGTCTGACCCAATACACCAGAACTCCCTCAGTGTGACCCAATTCCCCAGAACACCCTCAGTCTGACCCAATTCCCCAGAACTCCCTCAGTCGGACCCAATTCCCCAGAACCCCCTCAGTCTGACCCAATTCCCCAGAACTCCCTCAGTCTGACCCAATTCCCCAGAACTCCCTCAGTCTGACCCAATTCCCCAGAACCCCCTCAGTCTGACCCAATTCCCCAGAACTCCCTCAGTCTGACCCAATTCCCCAGAACTCCCTCAGTCTGACCCAATTCCCCAGAACCCCCCCAGTCTGACACAATTCCCCAGAACCTCCTCAGTCTGACACAATTCCCCAGAACCCCCTCAGTCTGACACAATTCACCAGAACTCCCTCAGTCTGACACAATTCACCAGAACTCCCTCAGTCTGACCCAATTCCCCAGAACTCCCTCAGTCTGGCCCAATTCCCCAGAACTCCCTCAGTCTGACCCAATTCCCCAGAGCCCCCTCAGTCTGACCCAATTCCCCAGAACCCCCTCAGCCTGACCCAATTCCCCAGAACTCCCTCAGTCTGACCCAATTCCCCAGAACTCCCTCAGTCTGACCCAATTCCCAGAACCCCCTCAGCCTGACCCAATTCCCCAGAACTCCCTCAGTCTGACCCAATTCCCAGAACCCCCTCAGCCTGACCCAATTCCCCAGAACCCCCTCAGCCTGACCCAATTCCCCAGAACCCCCTCAGCCTGACCCATTTCCCCAGAACCCCCTCAGTCTGACCCAATTCCCCAGAACTCCCTCAGTCTGACCCAATTCCCCAGAACCCCCTCAGTCTGACCCAATTCCCCAGAACTCCCTCAGTCTGACCCAATTCACCAGAACCCCCTCAGTCTGACCCAATTCCCCAGAACTCCCTCAAGTTGACACAATTCCCCAGAATCCCCTCAGTCTGACCCAATACCCCAGAACCCCCTCAGTTTGACCAAATTCCCCAGAACTTCCTCAGTCTGACCCAATTCCCCTGAACTCCCTCAATCTGACACAATTTCACAGAGCCCGCTCAGTCTGACCCAATTCCCCAGAATGCCCTCAGTCTGGCCCAAGACCCCAGAACTCCATTAGTCTGACCCAATACACCAGAACTCCCTCAGTGTGACCCAATTCCCCAGAACACCCTCAGTCTGACCCAATTCCCCAGAACTCCCTCAGTCTGACCCAATTCCCCAGAACCCCCTCAGTCTGACACAATTCCCCAGAACCTCCTCAGTCTGACACAATTCCCCAGAACCCCCTCAGTCTGACACAATTCACCAGAACTCCCTCAGTCTGACACAATTCACCAGAACTCCCTCAGTCTGACCCAATTCCCCAGAACTCCCTCAGTCTGACCCAATTCCCAGAACCCCCTCAGCCTGACCCAATTCCCCAGAACTCCCTCAGTCTGACCCAATTCCCAGAACCCCCTCAGACTGACCCAATTCCCCAGAACCCCCTCAGCCTGACCCAATTCCCCAGAGCCCCCTCAGCCTGACCCAATTCCCCAGAACCCCCTCAGTCTGACCCAATTCCCAGAACTCCCCTCAGTCTGACCCAATTCCCCAGAACTCCCTCAGTCTGACCCAATTCCCCAGAACTCCCTCAGTCTGACCCAATTCCCCAGAACTCCCTCAGTCTGACCCAATTCCCCAGAACTCCCTCAGCCTGACCCAATTCCCCAGAACTCCCTCAGTCTGACCCAATTCCCAGAACTCCCTCAGTCTGACCCAATTCCCAGAATTCCCTCAGTCTGACCCAATTCCCCAGAATCCCCTCAGTCTGACCCAATTCCCATAACTCCCTCAGTCTGACCCAATTCCCAGAATTCCCTCAGTCTGACCCAATTCCCCAAAACCCCCTCAGTCTGACCCAATTCCCAGAACTCCCTCAGTCTGACCCAATTCCCAGAATTCCCTCAGTCTGACCCAATTCCCCAGAACTCCCTCAGTCTGACCCAATTCCCCAGAACTCCCTCAGTCTGACCCAATTCCCAGAACTCCCTCAGTCTGACCCAATTCCCAGAACCCCCTCAGCCTGACCCAATTCCCCAGAACCCCCTCAGTCTGACCCAATTCCCCAGAACCCCCTCAGTCTGACCCAATTCCCCAGAACCCCCTCAGTCTGACCCAATTCCCCAGAACTTCCTCAGTCTGACCCAATTCCCCTGAACTCCCTCAATCTGACACAATTTCACAGAGCCCGCTCAGTCTGACCCAATTCCCCAGAATGCCCTCAGTCTGGCCCAAGACCCCAGAACTCCATTAGTCTGACCCAATACACCAGAACTCCCTCAGTGTGACCCAATTCCCCAGAACCCCCTCAGTCTGACCCAATTCCCCAGAACTCCCTCAGTCTGACCCAATTCCCCAGAACCCCCTCAGTCTGACCCAATTCCCCAGAACTCCCTCAAGTTGACACAATTCCCCAGAATCCCCTCAGTCTGACCCAATACCCCAGAACCCCCTCAGTTTGACCAAATTCCCCAGAACTTCCTCAGTCTGACCCAATTCCCCTGAACTCCCTCAATCTGACACAATTTCACAGAGCCCGCTCAGTCTGACCCAATTCCCCAGAATGCCCTCAGTCTGGCCCAAGACCCCAGAACTCCATTAGTCTGACCCAATACACCAGAACTCCCTCAGTGTGACCCAATTCCCCAGAACACCCTCAGTCTGACCCAATTCCCCAGAACTCCCACAGTCTTACTGAAGTCCCCTGAACTCCCTCAGTCTAACCCAATTTCACAGAGCCCGCTCAGTCTGACCCAATTCCCCAGAATGCCCTCAGTCTGGCCCAAGTCCCCAGAACTCCCTCAGACTGACCAAATTTCCCAGAACCCCCTCAGCCTGACCCAATTCCCCAGAACCCCCTCAGCCTGACCCAATTCCACAGAACCCCCTCAGCCAGACCCAATTCCCCAGAACTCCCTCAGTCTGACCCAATTCCCCAGACCTCCCTCAGTCTGACCCAATTCCCCAGAACTCCCTCAGTCTGACCCAATTCCCCAGAACCCCCTCAGTCTGACCCAATTCCCCAGAACTCCCACAGTCTGACACAATTCCCCAGAACTCCCTCAGTCTGACCCAATTCCCCAGAATTCCCTTTGTCTGACACAATTCCTCAGAACTCCCTCAAGTTGACACAATTCCCCAGAACTCCCTCAGTCTGACCCAATACCCCAGAACCCCCTCAGTTTGAGCAAATTCCCCAGAACTCTCTCAGTCTGACCCAATTCCCCAGAACCTCCTCAGCCTGACCCAGTTCCCCAGAACTCCCTCAGTCTGACACAAGTCCCCAGAACTCCCTCAGCCTGACCCAATTCCCCAGAACTCCCTCAGTCTGACCCAATTCCCCAGAACTCCCTCAGTCTGACCCAATTCACCAGAACTCCGTCAGTCTGACCAAAATCCCACGAACCCCCTCAGTCATGCCCAATTCCCCAGAACTCTCTCAGTTTGACCAAATTCCCCAGAATCTCCTCAGCGTGACCCAATTCCCCTGAACCCCCTCAGTCTGACCCAATTCCCCAGAACTCCCTCAGTCTGACCCAATTCCCCAGAACTCCCTCAGTCTGACCCAATTCACCAGAACTCCCTCAGTCTGACCCAATTCCCCAGAACCCTCCCTCAGTCTGACCCAATTCCCCAGAACTCCCTCAGTCTGACCCAATTCCCCAGAACTCCCTCAGTCTGACCCAATTCCCCAGAGCTCCCTCAGTCTGACCCAATTCCCTAGAACCCCCTCAGTGTGACCCAATTCCCCAGAACCCTCCCTCAGTCTGACCCAATTCCCCAGAGCTCCCTCAGTCTGACCCAATTCCCTAGAACCCCCTCAGTGTGACCCAATTCCCCAGAACCCTCCCTCAGTCTGACCCAATTCCCCAGAACTCCCTCAGTCTGACCCAATTCCCCAGAACTCCCTCAGTCTGACCCAATTCCCCAGAACCCTCCCTCAGTCTGACCCAATTCTCCAGAACTCCCTCAGTCTGACCCAATTCCCCAGAACTCCCTCAGCCTGACCCAATTCCCCAGAACTCCCTCAGTCTGACCCAATTCCCCAGAACCCCCTCAATCTGACCCAATTCCCCAGAACACCCTCAGTCTGACCCAATTCCCCAGAACTCCCTCAGTCTGACCCAATTCCCCAGAACTTCCTCAGTCTGACCAAAGTCCCCAGAACTTCCTCAGTCTGACCAAAGTCCCCAGAATTCCCTCAGTCTGACCCAATTCCCCAGAACTCCCTCAGTCTGACCCAATTCCCCAGAACCCCCTCAGCCTGACCCAATTCCCCAGAACTCCCTCAATCTGACCCAATTCCCCCGAATTCCCTCAGTCTGACCCAATTCCCCAGAACTCCCTCAGTCTGACCCAATTCCCCAGAACTTCCTCAGTCTGACCCAATTCCCCAGAACTCCCTCAGTCTGACCCAATTCCCCAGAACCCCCTCAGTCTGACCCAATTCCCCAGAACCCCCTCAGTCTGACCCAATTCCCCAGAACTCCCTCAGTCTGACCCAATTCCCCAGAACTCCCTCAGTATGACCCAATTCCCCAGAACTCCCTCAGCCTGACCCAATTCCCCAGAACTCCCTCAGTCTGACCCAATTCCCCAGAAATCCCTCAGTCTGACCCAATTCCCCAGAACTCCCTCAGTCTGACCCAATTCCCCAGAACTCCCTCAGTCTGACCCAATTCCCCAGAACTCCCTCAGTCTGATCCAATTCCCCAGAAATCCCTCAGCCTGACCCAATTCCCCAGAACTCCCTCGGTCTGACCCAATTCCCCAGAACTCCCTCAGTCTGACCCAATTCCCCAGAACTCTCTCTGTCTGACCCAATTCCCCAGAATTCCCTCAATCTGACCCAATTCCCCAGAACCCCCTCAGTCTGACCCAATTCCCCAGAACTCCCTCAGTCTGACCCAATTCCCCAGAACCCCCTCAATCTGACCCAATTCCCCAGAACTCCCTCAATCTGATCCAATTCCCCAGAACCCCCTCAGTCTGACCCAATTCCCCAGAAATCCCTCAGTCCGACCCAATTCCCCAGAACTCCCTCAGTCTGACCCAAATCCCCAGAACTCCCTCAGTCTGACCCAATTCCCCAGAACTCCCTCAGTCCGACCCAATTCCCCAGAACTCCCTCAGTCTGACCCAATTCCCCAGAACTCCCTCAATCTGACCCAATTCCCCAGAACTCCCTCAGTCCGACCCAATTCCCCAGAACTCCCTCAATCTGACCCAATTCCCCAGAACCCCCTCACCCTGACCCAATTCCCCAGAACCCCCTCAGTCTGACCCAATTCCCCAGAACCCCCTCACCCTGACCCAATTCCCCAGAACCCCCTCAGTCTGACCCAATTCCCCAGAACTTCCTCAGTCTGACCCAATTCCCCAGAACTCCCTCAGTCTGACCCAACTCCCCAGAACTCCCTCAGCCTGACCCAATTCCCCAGAACCCCCTCAGTACGACCCAATTCCCCAGAAATCCCTCAGTCTGACCCAATTCCCCAGAACTCCCTCAGTCTGACCCAATTCCCCAGAACTCACTCAGTCTGACCCAATTCCCCAGAACCCCCTCAGTCTGACCCAATTCCCCAGACGTCCCTCAGTCTGACCCAATTCCCCAGAACTCCCTCAGTCTGACCCAATTCCCCAGAACCCCCTCAGTCTGACCCAATTCCCCAGAACTCCCTCAGTCTGACCCAATTCCCCAGAAATCCCTCAGTCTGACCGAATTCCCCAGAACTCCCTCTGTACTTCTCTGAGCCCAGTTACCGGGTTAAACACAACGGACCAGGGGCGAAATTCTCCGTTATCGGCGGAAAGTCCGCCGATCGGCGCAAAAAACGGCGCAAATCCCACTTGCGTCACGTCATAAAAATGGGCCGATAGTCACCGGCCCGAAATGGGCTAGCAGCGACGTAACGTGATCCGCGCTTGCGCAGTGGTTCACGCCGTGCAGCGTCATACGCGCTGCACGGCGTGACGGCTCATTAGGCCGCGCAGCTCCCCCCCACCCGACCGGAACACCCGACCGCAACACCCGACTGGATGGCTGGCCGTCGCTCAGCCCCGAGGTTCGAGTCACGTGATGTGGAGGCGCTCCTGGACGCGGTGGAGCAGAGGAGGGATGCCATGTATCCCGGGCACGGCCGCAGAGTTGCCCCACGCCACAGCCGGCGTCTGTGGAGGGAAGTGGCAGAGGCCGTCACCGCTGTGGCCCTGACACCACGGACAGGCACCCAGTGCCACAAGAAGGTGAACAACCTCGTTAGAGCAGGCAGGGTGAGCCTCCCCATATCCCCCCTCCCCCATATCCCCCCTCCCCCATATCCCCCCTCCCCCATATCCCCCCTCCCCATATCCCCCCCTCCCCCATATCCCCCCTCCCCCATATCCCCCCTCCCCCATATCCCCCATATCCCCCTCCCCCATATCCCCCACTCCCCCATATCCCCCCCTCCCCCATATCCCCAAGTGAATCCAGCCCTAACCTTAACCTCTGCAATGCACGCGCAACCGATGGCGTGCATTCATATACCTGCCTAACACTGTTGCCTTTTACCCCTGCCACCACCCGCCCCCCCCCCCCCCCCCCCACAGGAGAAGCGCGCACACAACAATAGGGAGCATGTGAGGACTGGAGGAGGGCCCGCTGATGAGAGGCCACTGACCGTACACGAGGAAAGGGCCCTGGAACTGGCTGGCGGACCTGAGGACCGGGAGGTTGCTGATGCAGAGGTCGGGGGCCCACGAGCAAGTGAGCCACCAACAGCCCGTCCCCATATCCCCCCTCCCCTATATCCCCCTCCCCCGTATCACTTGATCACTGCCTGATGTCTAACCATGCATGCTTCATTGTGTATCGCAGGACCAAACGTCCTGGCACCCATCCCCGCAGATGCACACCGCCCGCAGGATGCCCCTCGGAGACCACGGGAGATGGAGAGACCCGGACCCTCCAGCATGCGACGCCCGCAGGATGCCCCTCGGAGACCACGGGAGACGGAGAGACCCGGACCCTCAAGCATGCGACGCCCGCAGGATGCCCCTCGGAGACCACGGGAGACGGAGAGACCCGGACCCTCCAGCATGCGACACCCGCAGGATGCCCCTCGCACACCACGGGAGACGGAGAGACCTGGAGCAACAGGGAGACGACACCCCCGTCACGTGCGGGAGCGACCACCCAGCGATGAGGGGGGCAGCCACAGACCCCCGTCACATCCGAGCCAGGACACCACTACCCAGGACACCACTATCCAGGACACCCCTACCCGGGACACCACTACCCAGGACACCCCTACCCGGGACACCACTACCCAGGACACCCCTACCCGGGACAGCACTACCCGGGACACCACTACCCAGGACACCCCTACCCGGGACAGCACTACCCGGGACAGCACTACCCGGGACAGCACTACCCAGGACACCCCTACCCGGGAAGACGAAATACCGGACAGTGACTCAGAGTGGATGGGTGGAGACGAACCCCCACCCCAAAGTGCCATGGAGTCAGAGTGGGACGAAGAGCACGACACAACGCCACTGCTGTCACCAACACCCTCCACCATCGCAGAAACACTCACCACGGTTGGGCACTTTAGTGATGAGGCGTCTGGTACACTCACTGGTGCGCACAACACAGCCGTCCCGGTACAGCAGGTGGAGGTAGGAGCAGCAGAGGGACCGGGCGGTCGGAGGGCAGCCCAGGCCAAGCGAACATCTGCCGCCCAGATGGATCCCGGGTTCCTGCAGTTACCACACCCACACATAGATCCGATGCAACCACCGACACGGAGACGAGCGAATAGGGTGACAGGTGGCTTGCGGCGGCTGCGGTCGCAGGTGGAGGAGTCCACCCGCGTCCAGGAGCTGGGAGTGGTCCCGGTCATGCGTGCCACCCAGGCTGACACCGCACGGGTGGCGTCCGCGGTGGAGGCAATGGGTGCGACGGTGTCAGACATGGGGAACGGTTTGCGAGGCCTGGGGCCTTCCGTGCAGGCGGCGTCTGTGGCCCAGGAAATGGCTGCCCTCTCACAGGAGGCCATGAGCCAGTGCCAGCGCCAGATGGCAGAGGCGCTCAACGCCATAGCCCAGTCTCAGCAGGCCATGGCCCAGTCTCAGCAGGCCATGGCCCAGTCTCAGCAGGCCATAGCCCAGTCTCTGCAGGCCATGGCCCAGTCTCTGCAGGCCATGGCCCAGTCTCTGCAGGCCATGGCCCAGTCTCTGCAGGCCATGGCCCAGTCTCAGCAGGCCATCGCTGAGGGCATCGGCGCCAGTGGCCATGTGCGAGCCGGCGTCGCACTGTCACAGACAGGGTTTGACAACCCCCTGGGCTCCATGGCTGCAAACCTGCAGACCCCTGTCGATACCAGCACGGGCCTCCAGGACTGGCAGCGCCAGATGTCGGGGGCGCGTCGGATGGCCAGTCCGTTCGCATCCCCCACCCATGTAAGGCCTGGGGGCCATCGGGCACCCCGAGGGAGGAGGAGGTGGTGTGGTCCGTCCCGGCTCCCTCTGTAGGGGAGGTCCCGGTACACCGCGACACCTCGAACTCCCCCCCTTCCGTCCCAGGTGCATCGGGTGGGCAACGGGCAGGACAGGCTGGCAGCTCGCCATCCCAGTCGCCCGGGCCGCAGCCTGGCCCATCTAGGCCAGGACGCCCCAGGAAACGGCCACCTAAGGGATCCAGTGTCAGAGGGCAGGAATCACAGGAGTCCACCTCCAGTTCTGCTGTACCGTCTGGGGAACCACGTAGACGTAGCCAAAGGGCCCGTAAGGCCAAACAATTAGACACTGAGTAAGTTGGCACGGGTGCAGGGCACAGATGAGTTTTAGGGGCTAGGGCACGTGCATGAACTCCTTTGGTTATTAAAGTCAATGTTACACCTACCGAAGCTGCCTTTGTGCTCTGTCCAAAGTGTGCGGGCGTGTCATGTACGTTGAGCGCAAGTGTGTGTGTGACGGGTGGTCTTACCTCAGCCCCAGGTGAGTCTGCCCCCTTCCCCCTGGGCCGTCATCAACATCCCCCGGGCAGAGGACGGGACCGTGCGCTGCAGTGTCACAGCCGCATGCAGGGATGGTCCGGGTGGATGGTGGTACTGTGGCCATGGGTCAGACATAGACCAACGATGTAGAGCCAGGAGCTCATCGGAGGCGGGTTGTCATCATCCTCCATGGCCTGCGATAGACACGCGTCCACCCGCAACTGGGTGAGCCCGGCCCGTTGTGCCGCCGGTGGATCGGCAATTGGGGGGGGGGGGGGTGGTGTGCATGCGGGTGGGGTGGGTGGGGTTGGGGAGGGGGGTGAGGGTGCTGGGTGGGTGGATGGGTGGGGGGTGTGGGTGGTCGGCTGTTGCCATGGTGTGCGGTCTGTGGCCATACTACCCGATTCCCACGCCCATCTAGTCAGTGAAGCGGGCGTCTATCAGTCTGTCCCGTGCCCGCTGGGCCAGCCGGTAACGGTGGACAGCCACCCGCCTGTGTCTACCCCGTCTGCCCTGACCATTGCCCCCATCCCCCTCATCTGGGGAGGACTGGGCCTCTTCCTGCTGCTCCTCCACTCCGCCCTCCTCTGCCTGCGGCACATCGCCCCTCTGCTGGGCTATGTTGTGCAGGACGCAGCACACCACAATGATGCGGCCGACCCTATCTGACCGATACTGGAGGGCGCCCCCAGAGAGGTCCAGGCACCTGAAACGCATCTTCAGCACGCCAAAGCACCTCTCGATCACTCCCCTTGTCGCTACATGGGCATCATTGTAGCGGTTCTCCGCCTCATTGCGTGGCCTCCGTATAGGCGTCATCAGCCACGATCGCAATGGGTAGCCCCTGTCGCCCAGCAACCAGCCCCTCAGCCGGGGATGGCGTCCCTCGTACATGCTGGGGATGGATGACCGCGACAACACGAATGAGTCGTGTACACTGCCTGGGTGACGGGCGCAGACGAGCAGGATCATCATGCGGTGGTCGCAGACCACCTGTACGTTCATCGAATAGGTCCCCTTCCTATTAGTGAACACGGCCCTGTTCTCTGCAGGTGGCCGCACGGCGACGTGCATCCCATCGATCGCGCCCTGGACCATGGGGAACCCGGCAACGGCAGAGAAGCCCACGGCCCGGGCATCTTGGCTGGCCCGGTCCACGGGGAAGCGGATGTAGCGGTGCGCCATGGCATAAAGGGCATCTGTCACTGCCCGGATGCACCGATGCACCGATGTCTGCGATATGCCGGACAGGTCCCCACTCGGTGCCTGGAATGACCCCGTTGCATAAAAGTTCAGGGCCACCGTAACCTTGACGGACACGGGGAGAGGGTGTCCCCCGCCAGTGCCACGCGGTGACAGGTGTGCCACCAGGTGGCAGATGTGTGCCACGGTTCCCGGCTCATCCGGAGCCTCCTCCTGCATTCCCGGTCCGTGAGGTCCTGGTATGACTGCCGGGGCCGGTACACACGGGGCTCCCTCGGGTGCCTCCGTTGCCGTGGGGCCGCGACGTCCTCCTCCCCCTCCTCGTCCTGTCGGTCAGGTGTCCCTCCAGCCTGGGCGGCTGCCGCCTGCCCCTCTGCGGCAGCCTGCGCCGCCTCTCTGGCACGCTCCTCCTCCTCCTCCTCCTCATCCAGGGCAACATAGACATGAGCGGCTGCCACCACGGCGGCCAACATCGCTGGATGGTCTGAAAACATGACGGCCTGGTGGGGGGGGAGGGGAACGACGACATGTCATCATTGCCCATATCCCCTCCTCCCCCCAGCCAGGTGGCATGGACCGCATGGGTCCAACTGTTGGAGGCTGGCACCTCGCCAGGTGGACCAACTAATTTGCCCTCCCATCACCCACCCCGGCACGGACCCCCTCCCCAACCTCCACCCCGGCACGGACCCCCCCCAACCCCCAACCTCCACCCCAGCACGGACCCCCCCCAACCTCCACCCCGGCACGGACCCCCTCCCCAACCCCCAACCTCCACCCCAGCACGGACCCCCCCAACCCCCAACCTCCACCCCGGCACGGACCCCCCCCAACCTCCACCCCGGTACGGACCCCCCCCAACCACCAACCTCCACCCCAGCACGGACCCCCCCCCAACCTCCACCCCGGCATGGACCCCCCCCAACCCCCAACCTCCACCCCAGCACGGACCCCCCCCCCAACCTCCACCCCGGCACGGACCCCCTCCCCAACCCCCAACCTCCACCACAGCACGGACCCCCCCCAACCCCCAACCTCCACCCCGGCACGGACCCCCCCCCCCAACCTCCACCCCAGCACGGACCCCCCCCAACCCCCAACCTCCACCCCAGCACGGACCCCCCCCCAACCTCCACCCCAGCACGGACCCCCTCCCCAACCCCCAACCTCCACCCCGGCACGGACCCCCTCCCCAACCCCCAACCTCCACCCCAGCACGGACCCCCCCAACCCCCAACCTCCACCCCAGCACGGACCCCCCCCAACCCCCAACCTCCACCCCGGCACGGACCCCCTTCCCAACCTCCACCCCGGCACGGACCCCCCCCAACCCCCAACCTCCACCCCAGCACGGACCCCCCCAACCCCCAACCTCCACCCCGGCACGGACCCCCTCCCCAACCCCCAACCTCCACCCCAGCACGGACCCCCCCAACCCCCAACCTCCACCCCAGCATGGACCCCCTCCCGGCACTCCCCCGGAGCCCAGCCTACTCTAACCACCCCCCCCCCCCCGCCGCACACACACACACACAACCCGAGACACACCTCTCCTCACGCAATCAGTCTGCGGCCACGCCATTTCCTGCCCAGAGCCAACCCCCCAGGCCGTCACTCACCTCCTCGCTGGTCGGCGTGAGCCTGGAGCACCGGGTCACGCCGATGAAAAGGAGGTTTGATTCACGTCGACGGGACTTCGGCCCATCCGGAAGGGAGAATATCGGCAGGCCGAAAATCGGCTGCCTTGCGCAGACCCGTGACATTCTCCGCGGCAGCGGCGCCATTAACGCCCCGCCGACTTTTCTCCCTTCGGAGACTTCGGCGGGGGCGGGGGCGGGATTCACGGCGGCCAACGGCCATTCTCCGACCCGGCGGGGAGTCGGAGAATGACGCCCCAGATGTCTACAGCCTCCAGGCTAGTTTCTCTTTAAAAAATGGTTAAACGCGTCAACATAACACACCAATTTTCTTTTTAAAATATTGCTCCAATCCTCAGCAAATCTTTCTCCAAATCAACCTCAGGACTTTCTTGCTTCTAAGAGCCTCTCTACTGTGGCAAAGGTTCAAAATCATTCAGACATAACAACCAGGCATGCTCATCCCGACCCGACAGAGCACAACCCCACAAGGGGGTGGCGCTGTGGCAGAGGGATACAGAGAGAGGACACACTGGGGGAACAGAGGGATACCGAGAGGGGAAAAACTGGGGGACAGAGGGATATATAGAGAGAGGACACAGTGGGGAACAGAGGGAGAGCACACTGGGGAACAGAGGGATATAGAGAGAGAGCACACTGGGGAACAGAGGGAGAAAGAGAGATGATACATTGGGAGACAGAGGGATATATGGAGAGAGGACACACTGGAAAACAGAGGGATATATAGAGAGAGGCCACACTGGGGAACAGAGGGATATATAGAGCGAGCACACTGGGGAACAGAGGGAGAAAGAGAGATGACACACTGGGGAACAGAGGGATATAGAGAGAGGACACACTGGAAAACAGAGGGATATATAGAGAGAGGCCACACTGGGGAACAGAGGGATATATAGAGAGAGCACACTGCGGAACAGAGGGAGAAAGAGAGATGACACACTGGGGAACAGAGAGATATAGAGAGAGGACACACTGGGGAACAGAGGGATATATAGAGAGAGCACACCGGGGAACAGAGGGAAATAGAGAGAGGACACACTGGGGAACAGAGGGATATATCGAGAGAGCACACTGGGGAACAGAGGGATATAGAGAGATGACACACTGGGGAACAGAGGGACATAGAGAGAGGACACACTGGGGAACAGAGAGATTTTAAGAGAGAGATCATAATGGGAACAGAGATATGTAGAGAGATGTCACAGCCTGGAACGGAGGGAGATAGAGAAACGTCACACTAGGAAAAGAGGGATCTAGAGAGAGGATACGCTGGGAGAGAGAATGAAATAGAGAGAGGACACACTGCGGAACAGAGGGATATAGAGAAGGACTCCAGCGAATCAAGAAGGCAACTCACCACCACCTTCTGAACGGCAACTCGGGATGGGCAATAAATGCTGGCCGAGTCAGCAATGCCCACATCCCGTCAAAATGAATTAAAAAACACACACCGAGGGGACAGAGGTAAAGAGGAAGAGGACACAATGAGGACACACTGGGGAACAGAGGGATACAGAGAGAGGACACACTGGGGAACAGAGGGATATAGAGAGAGGACTCACTGGGGATCAGAGGGATACAGAGAGAGGACACACTGGGGAACAGGGGTATATAGAGAGAGGACACACTGCAGAACAGAGGGATATAGAGAGAGGACACACTGCGGAACAGAGGGATATAGAGAGAGGACACACTGCGGAACAGGGGGATACAGAGAGAGGACACACTGGGGAACAAGGGGATATAGAGAGAGGACACACTGGGGAACAGAGGGATATAGAGAGAGGACACACTGCGGAACAGAGGGATATAGAGAGAGGACACACTGCGGAACGGGGGATACAGAGAGAGGACACACTGGGGAACAAGGGGATATAGAGAGAGGACACACTGGGGAACAGAGGGATATAGAGAGAGGACACACTGCGGAACAGAGGGATATAGAGAGAGGACACACTGCGGAACAGGGTGATACAGAGAGAGGACACACTGGGGAACAAGGGGATATAGAGAGAGGACACACTGGGGAACAGGAGTATATAGAGAGAGGACACACTGCAGAACAGAGGGATATAGAGAGAGGACACACTGCGGAACAGAGGGATATAGAGAGAGGACACACTGCGGAACAGAGGGATATAGAGAGAGGACACACTGCGGAACAGGGGGATACAGAGAGAGGACACACTGGGGAACAAGGGGATATAGAGAGAGGACACACTGGGGAACAGAGGGATATAGAGAGAGGACTCACTGGGGATCAGAGGGATACAGAGAGAGGACACACTGGGGAACAGGGGTATATAGAGAGAGGACACACTGCGGAACAGAGGGATATAGAGAGAGGACACACTGCGGAACAGAGGGATATAGAGAGAGGACACACTGCGGAACAGAGGGATATAGAGAGAGGACACACTGCGGAACAGGGGGATACAGAGAGAGGACACGCTGGGGAACAAGGGGATATAGAGAGAGGACACACTGCGGAACAGAGGGATATAGATAGAGGACACACTGCGGAACAGGGGGATATAGAGAGAGGACGCATTGCGGAACAGGGGGATATATAGAGAGGACACAATGCAGAACAGGGGGATATAGAGAGAGGACACACTGCGGAACAGGGGGATATAGAGAGAGGGCACACTGCGGAACAGAGGGATATAGAGAGAGGACACACTGCGGAACAGAGGGATATAGAGAGAGGACACACTGCGGAACAGGGGGATACAGAGAGAGGACACACTGGGGAACAAGGGGATATAGAGAGAGGACACACTGGGGAACAGAGGGATATAGAGAGAGGACTCACTGGGGATCAGAGGGATACAGAGAGAGGACACACTGGGGAACAGGGGTATATAGAGAGAGGACACACTGCGGAACAGAGGGATATAGAGAGAGGACACACTGCGGAACAGAGGGATATAGAGAAGGACTCCAGCGAATCAAGAAGGCAACTCACCACCACCTTCTGAACGGCAACTCGGGATGGGCAATAAATGCTGGCCGAGTCAGCAATGCCCACATCCCGTCAAAATGAATTAAAAAACACACACCGAGGGGACAGAGGTAAAGAGGAAGAGGACACAATGAGGACACACTGGGGAACAGAGGGATACAGAGAGAGGACGCACTGGGGAACAGAGGGATATAGAGAGAGGACTCACTGGGGATCAGAGGGATACAGAGAGAGGACACACTGGGGAACAGGGGTATATAGAGAGAGGACACACTGCAGAACAGAGGGATATAGAGAGAGGACACACTGCGGAACAGAGGGATATAGAGAGAGGACACACTGCGGAACAGGGGGATACAGAGGGAGGACACACTGGGGAACAAGGGGATATAGAGAGAGGACACACTGGGGAACAGAGGGATATAGAGAGAGGACACACTGCGGAACAGAGGGATATAGAGAGAGGACACACTGCGGAACGGGGGATACAGAGAGAGGACACACTGGGGAACAAGGGGATATAGAGAGAGGACACACTGGGGAACAGAGGGATATAGAGAGAGGACACACTGCGGAACAGAGGGATATAGAGAGAGGACACACTGCGGAACAGGGTGATACAGAGAGAGGACACACTGGGGAACAAGGGGATATAGAGAGAGGACACACTGGGGAACAGGAGTATATAGAGAGAGGACACACTGCAGAACAGAGGGATATAGAGAGAGGACACACTGCGGAACAGAGGGATATAGAGAGAGGACACACTGCGGAACAGAGGGATATAGAGAGAGGACACACTGCGGAACAGGGGGATACAGAGAGAGGACACACTGGTGAACAAGGGGATATAGAGAGAGGACACACTGGGGAACAGAGGGATATAGAGAGAGGACTCACTGGGGATCAGAGGGATACAGAGAGAGGACACACTGGGGAACAGGGGTATATAGAGAGAGGACACACTGCGGAACAGAGGGATATAGAGAGAGGACACACTGCGGAACAGAGGGATATAGAGAGAGGACACACTGCGGAACAGAGGGATATAGAGAGAGGACACACTGCGGAACAGGGGGATACAGAGAGAGGACACGCTGGGGAACAAGGGGATATAGAGAGAGGACACACTGCGGAACAGAGGGATATAGATAGAGGACACACTGCGGAACAGGGGGATATAGAGAGAGGACACATTGCGGAACAGGGGGATATATAGAGAGGACACAATGCAGAACAGGGGGATATAGAGAGAGGACACACTGCGGAACAGGGGGATATAGAGAGAGGGCACACTGCGGAACAGGGGGATATAGAGAGAGGGCACACTGCGGAACAGGGGGATATAGAGAGAGGACACACTGGGGATCAGAGGGATATAGAGAGAGGACACACTGGGGATCGGAGGGATATAGCGAGAGTACATACTGGGGATCAGAGGGATATAGAGAGAGGACACACTGGGGAACAGAGGGATATGGAGAGAGGACACACTGGGGATCAGAGGGATATAGAGAGAGGACACACTGGGAACAGAGAGATATAGAGAGAGGACACACTGGGGATCATAGGGAACTGTTCCCCACTTTGGGGATACTGGGGAAAGGGGCACAGGGTGGGGACAATGCGGATGGGAGGAGGGTTGGGGATCGGGGTGATGCACAATCAATACTCTCGAGACAAAGAGGAGTCATATCTAATCGGCTTTAATCAGCTAGAACTGTACCCAGCAGCGATGATACAGAAAGTGAAGGCTGCTGGGACGGCATGGGTTCTTATACCCCGCCTCTCAGGGCGGGGCTATGTACATTAGCCAATGGTAGACCCCTAGGTCTAGCCAATGGTCATTCACCTCTCAGGTACTGCAATACCTGGTATTACCACATTCACCCCCTGTTAAAAAGAACCCAGCGGAGTGATGGCCAGCTTTACTTTCACCTTTTCATGGTAGGACCAGGTATGGAGGTACCATGATGTCGAGGGTAACAGAAGAAGTGTTTATGGTGCAGCAATCAGACGATCAGGTGGCCTGGTCGTCCTTCTGGAGTGTCTGAGTTTCGGCGACGATCCTGGTGGGGTCCCTGGCGGTTGTGGCTCCGGGAACGTGGTGTCTTCCTCCCAGGCAGCTTCGTCACCCCTAGGCGGCGCTGTTGGGGCGAAAAGTGGGCAGGGGGGAGGGGCGCCTGTAGGGGGCGTCGGTGCTTGTTCGGCGCTGGGTAGGGGCTCCGGCGGCAGTACTGACCCTGCGGTCAGGTGCTGCGGGGGGGCGGGGGCAATGGTGCGGGTGCGCGTGGGGCTCCAGTGGGCGCCTGGTCCCGAAGGGAGACCATGTCTTGGCGGCCGTCGGGGAACGCTACATAGGCGTGCTGGGGGTTGGCATGCAGCAGGTGGACCCTCTCGACCAACGGGTCCGACTTGTGCGCCCTCACATGTTTCCGCAGCAGGACGGGTCCGGGTGTCGCTAGCCAGGTGGGGAGCGAGGTCCCGGAGGAGGACTTCCTGGGGAAAACAAGGAGACGTTCGTGAGGTGTCTAGTTTGTGATAGTACTGAGCAGCGACCGAATGGACTGAAGGGCCACTGGGAGGACTTCTTGCCAGCGGGAGATGGGGAGATTCCTGGACCGAAGGGCCAGCAGGACGGTCTTCCAGACCGTTCCGTTCTCCCTTTCTACCTGCCCGTTTCTCCGGGGGTTGTAACTGGTCGTTCTGTTCGAGGCAATGCCTTTGCAGAGCAGGAACTGACGCAGTTCGTCGCTCATAACGGAGGACCCCCTATCACTGTGAATGTATGCGGGGAAACCGAACAGTGTAAAAATACTTTGGAGGGCCTTGATGACGGTGGTTGTGGTCATGTCCGGGCAGGGGATGGCGAAAGGGAATCGGGAGTACTCGTCAATCACGTTAAGGAAGTACGTGTTGCGGTCGGTGGAGGGGAGGGGGCCTTTGAAATCCATGCTGAGGCGTTCAAAAGGACGGGAAGCCTTTATCAAATGCGTTCTCTCTGGCTGGTAGAAGTGCGGTTTGCACTCCGAGCAGATTTGGCAGTCCCTGGTGACTGTCCTGACCTCCTCGATGGAATAAGGCAGGTTTCGGGACTTAACAAAATGGAAGAACCGAGTGACCCCCGGGTGGCAGAGGTCCTCGTGGAGGGTTTGGAGACGGTCCACTTGTGCGGTGGCACAAGTGCCATGGGACAGGGCATCAGGAGGCTCGTTCAGCTTCCCGGGACGGTACAAGATCTCGTAATTGAAGGTGGAGAGTTCGATCCTCCACCGCAAGATCTTGTTGTTTTTTGTCTTGCCCCGCTGCGCATTATCGAACATGAAGGCCACGACCGTTGGTCCGTGAGGAGAGTGAATCCTTACCGGAGGTAATGCCTCCAGTGCCGCACAGCTTCTACTATGGCCTGGGCCTCCTTTTCGACCGAGGAGTGGTGAATTTCGGAGGCATGGAGAGTGCGAGAGAAGAAGGCCACGGGTCTGCCCGCTTGGTTGAGTGTGGCGGC
Organism: Scyliorhinus torazame; assembly: GCF_047496885.1. Classification (NCBI taxonomy): domain Eukaryota; kingdom Metazoa; phylum Chordata; class Chondrichthyes; order Carcharhiniformes; family Scyliorhinidae; genus Scyliorhinus; species Scyliorhinus torazame. The sequence goes on along the minus strand of NC_092722.1, from coordinate 72,210,571 downwards.
CAGAGCTACATCGGACGCGTCGCTCTCAACCTGGAAGGGGAGGGACTCGTCGATGGCGTGCATCGTGGCTTTTACGATGTCCGCTTTGATGCGGCAGAAGGCCTGGCGGGCCTCCGTCGACAGGGGGAAGGTTGTGGACTGGATCAGGGGTCGAGCCTTGTCGGCGTAATTAGGGACCCATTGTGCATCATAGCTAAAAAAGCCGAGGCAGCGCTTTAGGGCCTTGGGGCAGTGAGGGAGGGGGAACTCCATGAGGAGTTCATGCGTTCGGGGTCGGGGCCTATGACTCCATTTCGCACTACGTAGCCTAGGATGGCTAGACGGTCGGTGCTAAACACGCATTTCTCCTTAATGTAGGTCAGATTAAGGAGGTTCGCGGTCTGGAGAAATTTTCGGAGGTTGGTGTCGTGGTCCTGCTGGTCATGGCCGCAGATGGTGACGTTATCCAGATACGGGAACGTTGCGCGTAACCCGTACCGGTCAACCATTCGGTCCATCTCACGCTGGAAGACCGAGACCCCGTTCGTGACTGTGGTAGTATGTATTAGGGGTCATGTGGGACTGGAAGCCCTAATGTCATTGGCTGACAGATCCCGGGTCCTGGTTGGCCGTTGACCTCTAGCTCCGCCCTGAAGGCGGAGTATAAGAAGCCGGAGTCCTCCCCCGCAGGCCATTCTACTATCGAGCTGCGGGGGAACAGACACGCTTAATAAAGCCTCATCGACTTCACTCTATTCGTCTCACGGAGTCTTTGTGCGCTACAATTTATTAAGCGTGCTTAAAAAGGACTATGGAGCTCAGGATCATCCCGGAATGCCTGAGGATCAGCCCCCATGCAGTGAACGCGGCAGCAGCCTTCAAGCACTGGCAGACTTGTTTCGAGGCCTACCTCAGAACGGCCACCGGCCGGGTCACAGAAGACCAAAAACTACAGGTCCTGCACTCGAGGGTGAGCACGGAGATTTTCTCCCTTATCGAAGACGCGGAGGATTTCCAGACGGCGTTCGCAGCACTGAAAAGTCTCTATGTCCGCCCAGTTAACCAAATCTACGCTCGCTACCAGCTCGCGACGAGACGGCAAGGTCCCGGAGAATCGATGGACGAATTCTACGCCGCGCTGCTGATTTTGGGACGAGCCTGCAGCTGCCCTTCGGTGAACGCAAATGAACACACGGACCCTGTGGCAGGTATGAATTCCTCCCAAATCCGCCAAAGACTTCTAGAAAGAGAGTCGCTAGGACTCTCAGAGGCCCGGGCCCTAGCAGCTTCCCTGGACGTGGCCACGCGTAATACCCGCGCCTACGGCCCCGACCGCGCGGCAGCCCATTGGGCTCCGTACGTACCCGTCGCGACAAACCCACCCCCCCTCCCGGACACCCCACAGGCTTGCGCGGTCCAAACGCCAAGTCGCACCGGGGGCGCCCGCTGCTATTTCTGCGGCCAGGCGAAACACCCCCGGCAGCGCTGCCCGGCCCGCGCAGCAATCTGCAAGAGCTGCGGGAAAAAGGGCCATTTCGTGGTTGTGTGCCGGTCCCGCAAGGTCGCCGCTGTCCCGGGAGAACAGGGAGCCCTGCACGCCGCTTACGCTCCCCAACTCCCCCCCCCGCGCCCCATGTATGACCCGCCGGCGCTACCACTTTGGGTCCTGACCACCGCTCTCCCCGGAGAAGAGGGAGTTCTGCGCGTCTCTAACGCCCCCCAAACCCCCCCCCCCCGCGCCCCACGTCTGACCCGCCGGCGCTACCAACTTGGGTCCCGACCACCGCTGTCCCCAGAGATGAGGGAGCCCCGCGCGGTCCTAACGCTCCCCAACCCCCCCAGCGCCCCATGTGCGACCCGCAGATGCCGCCATTTTGGGTCCCGGCCACCACGAGGGGAGGAAGGGCGCCGCCATCTTGGACCACCCCAGACCTGTACGACGCGTGGGGGCAGCCATTTTGTCCACCCCCGCCGCCATCTTGTGACCCCCAGCCATGTGCGATGTATGGGGGCAGCCATTTTGTTCATCCCCGACGCCATCTTGGACGGCAACAACGGACCCCACTCCACTACTACAACCACGTCTCGCTTCAATTACGCTCGATCAAGCTCGGCCCCGGACACTCCAGACGACGACGACAACGGTGCTAATAAACGGCCACGAGACACCATGCCTAGTCGACTCCGGGAGCACGGAGAGCTTTATCCACCCCGACACGGTAAGACGCTGTTCCTTGACCACCTATCCCAGCGCACAAAAGATTTCCCTAGCTGCAGGATCCCACTCCGTACAGATCCAAGGTTTCTGCATAGTTACCCTAACGGTGCAGGGGAGGGAGTTCAAAAACTACAAACTACACGTCCTTCCCCAACTCTGCGCCCCCACTTTACTGGGATTAGATTTCCAGTGCAATCTACAGAGCCTTACGTTCAAATTCGGCGGCCCAATACCCCCACTCACTATCTGCGGCCTCGCAACCCTCAAGGTGCAACCCCCGTCCTTGTTTGCGAACCTCACCCCGGATTGCAAACCCGTCGCCACTAGGAGCAGACGGTACAGCGCCCAGGACCGGACCTTCATTCGGTCCGAAGTCCAGCGGCTACTAAAGGAAGGCATAATCCAGGCCAGCAATAGTCCCTGGAGAGCACAGGTGGTAGTAGTGAAGACAGGGGAGAAACAAAGGATGGTCATAGACTATAGCCAGACCATCAACAGGTACACACAACTAGACGCGTACCCTCTCCCCCGCATATCCGACATGGTCAATCGGATTGCCCAATATAAAGTCTTCTCCACCGTGGGCCTCAAGTCCGCCTACCATCAGCTCCCCATCCGCCCAAGTGACCGCAAGTACACAGCCTTTGAGGCAGACGGGCGATTATACCATTTCCTAAGGGTCCCATTTGGCGTCACAAACGGGGTCTCGGTCTTCCAATGGGAGATGGACCGAATGGTTGATCAACATGGGTTGCGGGTCACGTTCCCGTATCTCGACAACGTAACCATCTGTGGCCACGACCAGCAGGACCAAGACGCCACCCTCCAAAAATTCCTCCAGACCGCCAAAGCCTTGAACCTCACGTACAACGAGGACAAGTGCGTTTTTAGCACCAACCGGCTATCCATTCTGGGCTACGTAGTGCGCAATGGGATAATAGGCCCCGACCCCGAACGTATGCGCGCCCTCATGGAATTTCCCCTCCCGCACTGCTCAAAAGCCCTGAAACGCTGCCTGGGTTTTTTTTCATACTACGTCCAGTGGGTCCCCCAGTACGCAGACAAGGCCCGCCCCCTAATACAGACCACGACCTTCCCTCTGTTGACAGAGGCTTGCCAGGCCTTCAGCCGCATCAAAGCGGATATCGCAAAGGCCACGATGCCACCGCCGCACCCCGCGACCGCCCCCTTCCCAGGAGGATCGGTTCCCCTCCCCTCAGGCCCGACCAAGAATAAAGCCCAAGCTGAAGCCGTAAGGCTCCCGGAGACGACAACACCGGTACAAGCACCACCACCACCACCGGGGCCGAGGCGATCGACACGGACAACCAGACCGCCCGACCGACTCGTGGCGTCGATCTAAATCAATATATGGACTTTTCACAAGAACATTTTGCTTTTCTCCCGATACCTTCTGTAAATAGTTGAAACAGGACAAAATTGTACATACTGTATTGCCATGTGAATGTTTTCCTCCCAGGACCAGCCCTGTAAACCCTTACCACCATGCGAAGCATCACCCCGCCGGGTTCATTTTTGACAAGGGGTGAATGTGGTAGTATGTATTAGGGGTCATGTGGGACTGGAAGCCCTAATGTCATTGGCTGACAGATCCCGGGTCCTGGTTGGCCGTTGACCTCTAGCTCTGCCCTGAAGGCGGAGTATAAGAAGCCGGAGTCCTCCCCCGCAGGCCATTCTACTATCGAACTGCGGGGGAACAGACACGCTTAATAAAGCCTCATCGACTTCACTCTATTCGTCTCACGGAGTCTTTGTGCGCTATAGTGACACCGAAGGGAACCCTTAAAAAGTGGTTGAGCCGCCCATCTGCTTCGAAGGCAGTGTACTGGCGGTCACTATTACGAAGGGGTAGATGGTGGTAGGAGGACTTGAGATCCATCGTGGAGAAGACCTTGTATTGCGCAATCCTGTTTACCAGGTCGGCTATACGGGGAAGAGGGTACGCGTCCAGCTCCGTAAACCGGTTCATGGTCTGGCTATAGTCGATGACCATTCAATGTTTTTCCCCGGTCTTTACCACCACTACTTGAGCCCTCCAGGGGCTGTTGCTCGCTTCGATGACCCCTTCCTTCAGCAGCCGTTGGACCTCGGACCTGATGAAGGTCCGGTCCTGGGCACTATACTGTCTGCTCCTGGTGGCGACGGGTTTGTAATCCGGGGTGAGGTTTGCAAACAGGGAATGCGGGTCGACCTTAAGGGTCGCGAGGCCGCAGACAGTAAGGGGGGGGTATAGGACCTCCAAATTTAAAGGTCAGGCTTTGTAGGAGGCACTGGAAATCCAGCCCAAGAAGGGTGGCTGCGCAGAGGTGCGGCAGCACGTACAGGCGGAAATTGTTGAATTTCCTACCTTGGACAGTGAGGTTCGCTAGGCAGAACCCCTGTATCTTCACCGAGTGTGACCCGGAGGCCAGGGAGATCCTTTGATTTACAGGGTGGGTTACAAGTGAACAGCGCCATACCGTGTCGGGGTGAACAAAGCTTTCTGTGCTCCCAGAGTCAATCAGGCACGACGTCTCGTGGCCGTTGATGAGGACCGTCGTTGTAGTCGTTGCGAGTGTCCAAGGTCGACTTTGGTCCAGTGTTACCGAGGCCAGATGAAGCAGCTGCGAGTTCTGATCAGGCAGCGTGGAGTCGACCGAGCTGGGGGCCTGGGGCCCCATCCAAGATGGCGTCACCCATGGGTCACACATGGTGTCCGGGGATGAAGAGAATGGTGGCGGCGATGGACAAAATGGCGGCGCCCATCCATCCAGCGTGGAGTCCGGGGGGCAAGATGGCCGCGCCCGTGGGTCGCACGTGGCGTTAGGATATGGGGGGGGCGGTGAGCGCTGGCCGGTCGGGGCCTGAAGGGAGGGTTGCCGCGGCGGTCCATAGTCGCTGGAGACCGCGGCCACTGCGTGGACCTGGCAAACCCCCACATAGTGGCCCTTCTTGCCGCACCCTTTGCAGGTGGCGGTGCGGGACGGGCAGCGCGGGCGGGGATGATTCGCCTGCCCGCAGAAGAAACAGCGGGGTCCGGCGGCGTTAGCGGGCCGTCTCGCCATGCAGGCTTGCGGGGTCAGGGGGAAGGTCTGAGGGGCTGCCGCTGCGGGGTGCCACGCAGCCCAGGGGGCCGCCGCGCGATCGGGTGCAAAGGACAGCACGTTTTTATAGGCAACGTCCATGGACCCTGCCAGGGCCCGTGCCTCTGTAAGTACCAGAGTGTCCCTTTCGAGGCGTCTTCGGCGGATATCGGGGGAGCTCATACCTGCAACGAAAGCATCCCTAATGCAAAGTTCCGTGTGCTCGCTCCCCGAAACTCACGGGCAGCCACAGTTTCGGCCCAGCACCAGTAGCGCCCGGTAGAAATCTTCCAACGTTTCCTCGGGGCTTTGCCGCCTAGTCGCCAGCAGGTGACGAGCATAGACCTGGTTTACCGGGCGGATGTAATGTCCTTCCAGCAGTTCGATAGCGGCAGCATAGTTCTCCGCCTCCTCGATAAGGGGGTAGATCCCAGGGCTGACCCGGGAGCGCAGGAGATGCATCTTCTGTCCTTCTGTGGGGGTGCCTACGGCCGTGTCGAGGTAGCCCTTAAAGCACGCCAGCCAGTGTTTAAAAATAGCAGCAGAGTTATCCGCGTGGGGGCTGAGCTGGAGGTTTGATGCGGAGATCCATCCTTCCAACTGAAGTTGTAGCAGATTAAATTGATGCGCAATCAATTACACTCAAGACGAAGCGATTCCATAACTGAAGGCTTTAATCTGATAGAACTCTTCCCCAGCAGCTTCGATACAGAAAGTGAAGGCTGCTGGGACGGCACCGGCTCTTAAACTCCGCTTCTCAGGGCGGAGCTATGTACAACAGCCAATGGTCGACTCCTGGGTCTAACCAATGGTCATCCACCTCTTAGGTACCGCAATACCTGGTATTATCACAGTGGGGACAGTGGGGAAGGGAGGAGGGGGTGGGGAAAGTGGGGAAGGGAGGAGGGGGTGGGGACAGTGGGGAAGGGAGGAGGGGGTGGGGACAGTGGGGTAAGGCAGGAGGGGGTGGGGACAGTGGGGAAGGGAGGAGGGGGAGGGGGTGGGGACAGTGGGGAAGGGAGGAGGGTGTGGGGACAGAGGGGTTGGGTGGAGGGGCTGGGGACAGTGGGGAAGGGAGGTGGCGGTGGGGACAGTGGGGTTGGGTGGAGGGGCTGGGGACAGTGGGGAAGGGAGGAGGGGGTAAGGACAGTGGGGAAGGATGGAGGGGGCGGGGACAGTGGGGAAGGCAGGAGGGGTGGGGACAGTGGAGAAGGGGGAGGGGATGGGGACAGTGGGGAAGGGAGGAGGGGGTGGGGACAGTGGGAATGGGAGGAGGGGGTGGGGACAGTGGGGAAGGGAGGTGGGGGTGGGGAAGGGAGGAGGGGGTGGGCACAGTGGGGATGGGAAGAGGGGGTGGGGACAGTGGGGAAGGGAGGTGAGGGTGGGGAAGGGAGGAGGGGGTGGGCACAGTGGGGATGGGAAGAGGGGGTGGGGACAGTGGCGAAGGGAGGAGGGAGTGGGGACAGTGGGGATGGGAGGAGGGGGTGGGGACAATGGGAAAGGGAGGTGGGGAAGGGAGGAGGGGGTGGGGACAGTGGGGAAGGGAGGAGGGGGTGGGGACAGTGGAGAAGGGAGGATGGGGTGGGGACAGTGGGGAAGCGATGAGGGGATGGGGACAGTGAGGGAGGGAAGAGTGGGTGGGGACAGTGGGGAAGGGAAGAGGGGGTGGACACAGTGGGGAAGGGAGGAGGGGGTGGGGACAGTGGGGAATGGAAGAGGGGGTGGGGACAGTGGGGAAGGGAGGAGGGGGTGGGGACAATGGAGAAGGGGGGAGGGGATGGGGACAGTGGGGAAGGGAAGAGGGAGTGGGGAAGGGAGGAGGGTGTGGGCACAGTGGGGAGGGGAGGAGGGGGTGGGGACAGTGGGGAAGGGAGGAGGGGGTGGGAACAGTGGGGAAGGGATGAGGGGGTGGGGATAGTGGGGAATGGAGGAGGGAGTGGGTGCAGTGGGTGTCATGATATTCAAACACACACATCATGATGGACACACTAACAGGCAAATCAGAGTACACAACACCACAACCAATCACAGACAAGAACACCAACCACATAAAAAGCACGAGCACGACACCTGGAGGTCAGTAGGTCTGGGGAGAAGGAAACATGAAAGAGCTGTTGAAACACCACAAGCAGGGAGCCCCCCACGTGCAGAGTGCAAAGACCAAGTTGTAAATAGTGAGTTTAAATAAAGAAGCGTTGTACCATATGCAACTGTGTTGGCTCTTCTGTGTGTCAGAACACCCAACACCACATGGTACAGGAGTGGATCGATACCTGCCTACCAACCTGCCATTCTGGACATGGACCACACCGGCAAACCGCAGCCGATGCAAGTCACGGGGAACCTAGGCACCAACTGGAAGCTCTACAGGCAGCGATTTGACCTGTACATCCGTGCCACCGAAAAACAGAATGCCTCGGATGATTCGAAGATTGCAATGCTCCTCTTCTACGCAGGCCCCCACCCAAACGATGTCTTTAATTCACTGGTGTTCGAGGAAGGCGAAAACCAGGCCAAATATGACACGGTCATCCTCAAAATGGACCAGCACTTTCAAACTGAAGTAAACGAAACTTTCGAAAGATACATCTTTCAGCAACGCCTGCAAGGTAAGGAGGAGCTTTTTCAACCCTTTTTGACGCACCTCCGGATTCTGGCGCAGTCCTGCGGTTACGGCACCACCACAGAGTCCATGATCAGGGACCAGATTGTTTTTGGCGTTGCCTCTAGTGGCCTACGCCAGCAGCTTCTTAAAATAAAGAGCCTCACCTTAGCGTCTGCTGTGGAAGCCTGTGTCCTCCATGAAAATGCTGCCTGCCGTTTTGCCCGATTTCAGGCGTCCGAGTTGGCACGGAGGGGGTCCCCAGCCGTCGAATCGGCAAGCCAGGCCGCCCACGACGTTGAACGCATCCAGGCCGTCGATTTCTTCCCGCCCCACGGCCCGGACGACAGCGGCCGCTTCCCGCGCTTTTCGCGGTCTCCCGCGCAGGTGCGCGCCAAGAATAACGGCCACAACGAGGGACGCACTGCGCAGGCGCGCCCACCGCAAGATCGCACTGCGCATGCGCAGTGGCGCAACGAACGTCGTGATGTCATGACGTGCAGCAAGTGTGGAGGTCTACACTTAAAAGGGCAATGTCCTGCAAAATACCGACAGTGCAACAGATGTGCCATGATGGGCCACTACGCAGCCCGCTGTCGTGCGGCTCAACCCATGGATCCGGCGCATCCTCGACAACCTCGCGCACGAGTCAGGACCGTCCAGCCCACGCATCACGACTTCCAGTTAAGTGATGCAGATGACCAGGATGACTTCCGAGTTGCCGTCATTGATGTCAACAAGGTCAATGCCATCAATCCAGACGATGAGTGGTGTGCCACCCTGACGGTCAACCGATCGCGCGTCGCCTTCCGTCTGGACACCGGCGCATCCGCCAACCTGATTGCTTACTCTGCAGTCCAGGCCATGAAGGTCAAACCACCCATCACACCATCCCGGCTTAAGATGGTTGACTATAACGGGAACGTTATCCCGTCCGTAGGATCTTGCCAGCTACAGGTGACTCACAAGAGGTACACGGCCACACTCCCCTTCGAAGTTGTGGGCTCATCAAAGGACTCGTTACTGGGCGCACAAGCGTGTAAGGTCCTTCACCTGGTACAGCGCATCATGTCTCTCTCTCCAGATGAGATATCCGACTTCCCGGATGCTGAGTTCCACGCGAATCTCCATTCCCTCCTCGCTCACAACCAGGAGGTTTTTGAAGGCATGGGGACATTGCCACACACGTACAAGATTCGACTCAGACCGGACGCCATCCCTGTCGTTCACGCACCTCGCAGGGTTCCTGCGCCTCTCAAAGACCGCCTCAAGGCACAACTGCAGATTCTTCAGGACCAAGGGGTCCTATCCAAGGTCACGGAGCCCACGCCATGGGTCAGCTCCATGGTCTGTGTAAAGAAGCCCTCTGGTGAGCTCCGTATATGTATAGATCCAAAAGATCTGAACAACAACATCATGCGGGAGCACTATCCCATCCCGAAACGAGAAGACCTCACCAGCGAGATGGCGCGAGCCAACATATTCACTAAATTGGATGCGTCCAAAGGATTCTGGCAGATCAAACTGGACCCGGCCAGCCGAAGACTATGCACATTCAACACCCCTTTTGGCAGATTCTGCTACAACCGGATGCCATTCGGCATCATTTCGGCATCTGAAGTATTCCACCGCATTATGGAGCAGATGATGGAAGGCATCGAAGGGGTACGTGTATATGTGGACGATATCATCATTTGGTCCACCACTCCGCAGGAACACATGCATCGTCTTCGACGTGTCTTCACCCGCATACGGCAAAATGGCCTGCGTCTCAACCGTGCGAAGTGTGCTTTCGGCCAGACGGAGCTGAAATTCCTCGGGGACCACATCTCAAGGTCCGGGGTCCGTCCCGATGCAGACAAGGTTAGCGCCATCACAGCCATGCCACGACCGGCTGACAAGAAGGCTGTCTTAAGATTCCTGGGCATGGTCAACTTCCTTGGGAAGTTCATTCCCAACCTGGCTTCTCATACAACAAACATGCGCCATCTCGTAAAAAAATCGACGGAATTCAACTGGCACCAGTCGCATCAGCGGGAATGGGAGGAGCTCAAGCACAAACTGGTCACGGCACCAGTGCTGGCCTTCTTTGACACGACTCGCCCTACAAAGATCTCAACAGACGCCAGCCAATCTGGTATTGGAGCGGTACTCCTGCAAAAAGACAGCACGTCATCATGGGCCCCGGTTGCGTATGCCTCACGAGCCATGACCCCTACCGAACAGCGCTACGCGCAAATCGAAAAAGAATGCCTGGGCTTGTTAACTGGACTGGACAAGTTCCACGACTATGTGTATGGCCTGCCACGATTCACGGTCGAAACTGACCACCGCCCCCTGGTCAACATCATTAACAAAGACCTGAACGACATGACTCCTCGCCTCCAGCGCATCTTACTTAAACTCAGGAGGTACGATTTTGAACTGATCTACACTCCGGGGAAGGAACTCATAGTGGCGGACACTCTTTCCCGAGCAGTGAGCACACCACCAGATGCGGAGGGGTTCGTGCGTCAAATTGAGGCACACGTGACTCTGACAGCAGCAAATATGCCAGCTGATGATCCTAGTCTGGCCCACATACGCGCAGAGACGGCGACTGACCCTCTGCTGCAGCGAGTGATGCGCCACATGACGGAAGGGTGGCTAAAAGGGCAGTGCCCCCAGTTTAATAATGTGCGAGATGATCTCACCAATATTGACGGGGTCCTTATGAAATCGCATAGGATCGTCATTCCACACAGTGTGCGCCAGATGATTCTTCGTCAACTACACGAAGGCCACTTGGGCGTCGAAAAATGCAGACGAAGGGCCCGGGAGGCGGTATATTGGCCGGGTATTAATGAAGACATAGCCAACATGGTGCTCAACTGCACAACCTGTCAGAGGTTTCAGCCAGCGCAACCTCCGGAAACACTTCTACCACACGAGATGGTGACGTCCCCCTGGGCGAAGGTGGGTGTTGACCTATTTCACGCGCTCGGCAGAGATTACATTGTTATTATAGACTACTTCTCAAACTACCCGGAAGTCATGCCTCTCCATGATCTGACGTCGTCCGCAGTCATTGGGGCCTGCAAGGAAACGTTTGCTCGCCATGGCATTCCAAGGACTGTCATGTCAGACAATGGACCTTGTTTTGCCAGCCGTGAATGGTCGTCCTTTGCCGCAGCATATGGTTTCACTCATGTGACATCCAGCCCTCTGCATCCACAATCGAACGGGAAGGCTGAAAAGGGTGTCCACATCGCAAAGCGGCTCCTGTGCAAGGCGGCTGATGCCGGATCGGACTTTAACCTTGCCTTGCTGGCCTATCGATCGGCCCCGTTATCCACGGGCCTCTCGCCAGCGCAGCTACTAATGGGTCGCTCCCTCAGGACGACGGTACCTTCCGTCCTGGCACCGACAACAGACCATGAGGCGGTTCTTCGGAACATGCAACTGCAGCGTGATCGCCAGAAAGGTCGGTACGACACACGAGCGACGGACCTGCCCCCCCTGTCCTCCGGAGACAAAGTACGCGTCCATCAACCGTATGGTGGCTGGTCAGCACCGGCCGAAGTCCTCCGACAAGTGGCTCCCCGCTCGTTCCTGGTTCGCATGCCGGATGGTTCCGTGCGTCGCCGCAATCGGCGCGCCCTTCGCCGACTTCCACGCTCACAGCCACACAACACGCCAGATCCTCAACAGGCTTCCGAGGATGACTTTGTGGAGCTGCCGCACATCACGCCCTTTCCATCGCCACCCATGGCCATGCCTGCACAGCAGCCGGTGGTTCTTGATCCACCCTTAAGGCGGTCAACCCGAATTCGTCGCAAACCCATTAGAATGGACTTATAATACAGTTCATATGTTTAATAAGTTGGACAATTTTACATGATAACCTGTTGTTGTTTATCGTTCCAGATGTCGTCTGACTGGACAACTGTTCAAATTTTTTTTTTCTTCTTCTCTCGTTCGCATTTCTGTTATGTTATGGTACAACTGGATTCATGTGACGCACTCGACATCGCCCCATGTACATAGTTCCGTCATAGACACATGCTGCACACGACACACACACACTCTTAGATGCACTCACGTCACGATCATATTTATTACCACGTAGGCACATATCTTTGTAAAAAGGGGGGATGTCATGATATTCAAACACACACATCATGATGGACACACTAACAGGCAAATCAGAGTACACAACACCACAACCAATCACAGACAAGAACACCAACCACATAAAAAGCACGAGCACGACACCTGGAGGTCAGTAGGTCTGGGGAGAAGGAAACATGAAAGAGCTGTTGAAACACCACAAGCAGGGAGCCCCCCACGTGCAGAGTGCAAAGACCAAGTTGTAAATAGTGAGTTTAAATAAAGAAGCGTTGTACCATATGCAACTGTGTTGGCTCTTCTGTGTGTCAGAACACCCAACACCACAGTGGGGAAGAGAGGAGGGGGTGGGGACAGTGGGGTAAGGCAGGAGGGGGTGGGGACAGTGGGGAAGGGAGGAGGGGGTGGGGACACTGGGGTAAGGCAGGAGGGGGTGGGGACAGTGGGGAAGGGAGGAGGGGGAGGGGTGGGGACAGTGGGGAAGGGAGGAGGGGGTGGGGACAGAGGGTTTGGGTGGAGGGGCTGGGGTCAGTGGGGAAGGGAGGAGGCGGTGGGGACAGTGGGGTTGGGTGGAGGGGCTGGGGACAGTGGGGAAGGGAGGAGGGGGTGATGACAGTGGGGAAGGAAGGAGGGGGCGGGGACAGTGGGGAAGGCTGGAGGGTGTGGGGACAGTGGAGAAGGGGGAGGGGATGGGGACAGTGGGGAAGGGAGGAGGGGGTGGGGACAATGGGAATGGGAGGAGGGGGTGGGGGCAGTGGGGAAGGGAGGTGGGGGTGGGGAAGGGATGAGGGAGTGGGGACAGTGGGGAAGGGAGGAGGGGGTGGGGACAGTGGGGAAGGGAGGAGGGGGTGGGGACAGTGGGGAAGGGAGGAGGGGGTGGGGACAGTGCGGAAGGGAGGAGGGGGTGGGGACAGTGGGGAAGGGAGGAGCGGGGTGGGGACAGTGGGGAAGGGAGGAGGGGGTGGGGACAGTGGGGAAGGGACGAGGGGGTGGGGACAGTGGGGAAGGGACGAGGGGGTGGGGACAGTGGGGAAGGGAGGAGGGGGAGCGGGTGGGGACAGTGGGGAAGGGAGGAGGGGGTGGGGACAGTGGGGAAGGGAGGAGCGGGAGGGGGTGGGGACAGAGGGGAAGGGAGGAGGGGGTGGGGACAGTGGGGAAGGGAGGAGGGGGTGGGGACAGTGGGGAAGGGAGGAGGGGGTGGGGACAGTGGGGATGGGAGGAGGGGCTGGGGACTGTGGGGAAGGGAGGAGGGGGTGGAGACTGTGGGGAAGGGAGGAGGGGGTGGGGACAGTGGGGATATGAGGAGGGGTTGGGGACAGTGGGGAAGGGAGGAGGGGGTGGGGACAGTGGGGAAGGGAGGAGGGGGTGGGGACAGTGGGGAAGGGAGGAGGGGGTGGGGACAGTGGGGAAGGGAGGACGGGGTGGGGACAGTGGGGAAGGGAGGAGGGGGTGGGGACAGTGGAGAAGGGGGGAGGGGATGGGGACAGTGGGGAAGGGAAGAGGGGGTGGGGAAGGGAGGAAGGGGTGGGCACAGTGGGGAGGGGAGGAGGGGGTGGGGACAGTGGGGAAGGGAGTAGGGGGTAGGGACAGAGGGGAAGGGTGGAGGGGGTGGGGACAGTGGGGAAGGGAGGAGGGGGTGGGAACAGTGGGGAAGGGAGGAGGGGGTGGGGACAGTGGGGAATGGAGGAGGGAGTGGGTGCAGTGGGGAAGAGAGGAGGGGGTGGGGACAGTGGGGTAAGGCAGGAGGGGGTGGGGACAGTGGGGAAGGGAGGAGGGGGTGGGGACACTGGGGTAAGGCAGGAGGGGGTGGGGACAGTGGGGAAGGGAGGAGGGGGAGGGGTGGGGACAGTGGGGAAGGGAGGAGGGTGTGGGGACAGAGGGGTTGGGTGGAGGGGCTGGGGACAGTGGGGAAGGGAGGAGGCGGTGGGGACAGTGGGGTTGGGTGGAGGGGCTGGGGACAGTGGGGAAGGGAGGAGGGAGTGATGACAGTGGGGAAGGAAGGAGGGGTTGGGGACAGTGGGGAAGGGAGGAGGGGGTGGGGACAGTGGGGAAGGGCGGAGGGGGTGGGGACAGTGGAGAAGGGGGGAGGGGATGGGGACAGTGGGGAAGGGAAGAGGGGGTGGGGAAGGGAGGAGGGGGTGGGCACAGTGGGGAGGGGAGGAGGGGGTGGGGACAGTGGGGAAGGGAGTAGCGGGTAGGGACTGAGGGGAAGGGTGGAGGGGGTGGGGACAGTGGGGAAGGGAGGAGGGGGTGGGAACAGTGGGGAAGGGAGGAGGGGGTGGGGACAGTGGGGAATGGAGGAGGGAGTGGGTGCAGTGGGGAAGAGAGGAGGGGGTGGGGACAGTGGGGTAAGGCAGGAGGGGGTGGGGACAGTGGGGAAGGGAGGAGGGGGTGGGGACACTGGGGTAAGGCAGGAGGGGGTGGGGACAGTGGGGAAGGGAGGAGGGGGAGGGGTGGGGACAGTGGGGAAGGGAGGAGGGTGTGGGGACAGAGGGGTTGGGTGGAGGGGCTGGGGACAGTGGGGAAGGGAGGAGGCGGTGGGGACAGTGGGGTTGGGTGGAGGGGCTGGGGTCAGTGGGGAAGGGAGGAGGGGGTGATGACAGTGGGGAAGGAAGGAGGGGGCGGGGACAGTGGGGAAGGCAGGAGGGTGTGGGGACAGTGGAGAAGGGGGGAGGGGATGGGGACAGTGGGGAAGGGAGGAGGGGGTGGGGACAATGGGAATGGGAGGAGGGGGTGGGGACAGTGGGGAAGGGAGGTGGGGGTGGGGAAGGGAGGAGGGAGTGGGGGCAGTGGGGAAGCGAGGAGGGGGTGGGGTCAGTGGGGAAGGGAGGAGGGGGTGGGGACAGTGGGGAAGGGAGGAGGGGGTGGGGACAGTGGGGAAGGGAGGAGAGGGTCGGGACAGTGGAGAAGGGACGAGGGGGTGGGGACAGTGAGGAAGGGAGGAGGGGGAGCGGGTGGGGACAGTGGGGAAGGGAGGAGGGGGTGGGGACAGTGAGGAAGGGATGAGGGGGAGGGGGTGGGGACAGTGGGGAAGGGAGGAGGGGGTGGGGACAGTGGGGAAGGGAGGAGGGGGTGGAGACAGTGGGGAAGGGAGGAGGGGGTGGGGACAGTGGGGAAGTGAGGAGGGGGTGGGGACAGTGGGGAAGGGAGGAGGGGGTGGGGACAGTGGGGAAGGGAGGAGGGGGTGGGGACAGTGGGGAAGGGAGGAGGGGGTGGGGACAGTGGGGAAGGGAGGAGGGGGTGGGGACAGTGGGGAAGGGAGGAGGGGGTGGGGACAGTGGGGAAGGGAGGAGGGGGTGGGGACAGTGGGGAAGGGAGGAGGGGGTGGGGGATCTTTACACATCCTGAGTCTCTCGTTCTGTGTCACAGTCTCTCTTCAGGAACAGAATTTCTCAAAGTCAGCAGCGGCGATGATGTGGGGCAGAGCCGATTTCTCACAGATAAAAAGATGACCTGTTCCACAATTGGCATCATTCCAGCCGACTGTTTGGTCCCTGTAATCTTCACCGATTAGGGCACAGTTTTCATTATTCTGAAAGTTATCTGGTTGTCCTTTCTGCCAATTCAAAGAACTGGGGAATATGGAAAAAATAATATCCATTAAAATCCCACAGAAATCCTGCACAAAGTGTGAAAAGAAATCCGACAACCTCGTACCAATCCCAAACTAATCCCACTGCGCAGCTCACTTCCCATAGCCCTGTATCAATCCGAAACTAATCCCACTGTCCCACAGTCTCCCTATAGCCCTGTTCCAATCCCAAACTAATCCCACTGCCCCACTTTTTCCCCATAGCCCAGTATCAATCACAAACAATTCTCACGGCCCAGTTCACTTCCCATAGCCCAGTATCAATCCCAAACTAATCCCACTGCCCCACTCTTTCCCCATAGCCCTGTATCAATCACAAACAATTCTCACGGCCCAGTTCACTTCCCATAGCCCAGTATCAATCCCAAACTAATCCCACTGCCCACATCATTCCCCAGAGCCCTGTATCAATCCCAAACTAATCCCACTGTCCCACAGTCTCCCAATAGACCTTTTCAAACCCAAACTATTCCCACTGCCCCACTCTTTCCCCATAGCCCTGTATCAATCCCAAACTAATCCCACTGTCCCATTTTCTCTCCGTAGCCCAGTATCAATCCCAAACTAATCCCACTGTCCCGCTCTCTCTCCATAGCCCAGTATCAATCCCAAACTAATCCCACTGACCGGCTCTCTCCCCATAGGCCTGTATCAATCCCAAACTGAATCCACTGTCCCACAGTTTCCCTATAGGCCTGTTCCAATCACAAAATAATCCCACTGTCCCGCTTTCTCCATAGCCCTGTACCAATCCCTAATTAATCCAAATGTCCCACACTCTCCCGATCACCCTGTATCAATCCCAAACTAATCCCACTGCCCATCTGATGCACTCAGCGTCAAGAACCACAAGACATGTGAGACTTTAACCAAGGCTTTAATACACTACATAGGAAGCTTACCCGACACAGACGACCCCAGACACAATGGGTCAGGTCTCAGAAGCTGGGTCTTATACCAAACTCCTGGGGGAGTGGCCAAGGCAGAGCTCTCCGTGGCCAGGTCAGGTTACATACAGGTGACCGAACCTCTACAGAGCTACAGTACAATACACAGTACAATACACAGGATTACAGGGCCACGTTACACACAACAATTATATAACTATGTACAATGCTAGGGAAGTACAGTGGTGTATCACCACACCAGCTCACTTTCCATAGCCCAGTATCAATCCTAAACTAATCCCACTGACAACTCACTCCCCATTGCCCTGTATCAATCCCAAACCAATCCCACTGCCCACATCACTCCCCATAGCCCAATACCAATCCCAAACTAATCACACTGTCCAGCTCATTTCCCATACCCCAGCACCAATCCCAAACTAATCCCACTGCCCAGCTCACTAACCACAGCCCTGTATCAATCCCAAACTAATCCCACTGTCTCCTCACTCCCCATAGCCCAGTATCAAACCCAAACTAACCCCACTGTCCCGCTCTCCCCATAGCCCATTATCAATCCCAAACTAATCCCACTGTCCCGCTCTCTCTCCATATCCCAGTAGCAATCCCAAACTAATCCCACAGTCCCACAGTCTCCCTATAGCCCTGTTCCAATCACAAACTAATTCCACTGTCCTGCTTCCTCCATAGCCCTGTATCAATCCCTAATTACTACCAATGTCCCACCCTCTCCTTCTTGCTCTGTATCAATCACAAACTAATCCCTCTGCTCAGCTCATTCCCCATAGCCCTGTATCAATTCCAAACTAATCCCACTGCCCAGCTCACTCCCCACAGCCTTGTCCCAATCCCAAACTAATCCCACTGCCCACCTCACTCCCCATAGCCCTGTAGCAATCTCAAACTAATCCCACTGCCCAGCACACTTCACATAGCCCTACATCAATCCCAAACTAATCCCACTCCCCACTCTCTCCCCATAGCCCAGTACCAATCCTAAACTAAGCCCGCTGCTCCATTCTCTCCCCATAGCGCAGTGCCAATCCCAAACTAATCCCACTGCCCAGCACACTTCCCATAGCTATGAATGAATCCCAAACTAATCACATTGCCCCGTTCCCTCCCCATAGCCCAGTACCAATCACAATCTAATCCCACTGCCCCACTCTCTCCCCAGAGCCCAGTACCAAACCCAATCGATTCCTACTGCCCAGCTCACTCCCCATAGACCTGTATCAATAACAAACTAATGCCCCTGCCCAGCTCACTTCCCATAGCCCAGTATCAATCCCAAACTAATCCAACTGCCCAGCTCACCTTCCATAGCCCAGTACCAATCCAAAACTAATCCCACTGCCCGGCTCTTTCCCATAGCCCAGTACCAATCCCAAACTAACCCCATGTCTTGCTCTCTCCCCTTACCCCTGTACCAACCCCAAACTAATCCCACTGTCAAGCTCTCTCTCCATAGCACTGTACCAATCCCAAACTAATCCCACTGCCCACATTACTCCCAAGTGCCCTGTTTGAATCCCAAACTAATCCCGCTTTCCAGCTCATTTCCCACAGCCGAGCACCAATCCCAAACTATTCCCTCTGCACAGCTCACTTCCCATAGCCCTGTATCAATTCCAAACTCATCCCACTGCCCAGCTCACTCCCCACATCCTTGTCCCAATCCCAAACTAATCCCACTGCCCACCTCACTCCCCATATCCCTGTAGCAATCTCAAACTAATCCCACTGCCCAGCACACTTCCCATAGCCCTACATCAATCCCAAACTAATCCCACTGCCCAGCTCTCTCCCCATAGACCTGTATCAATCCCAAACTAATCAAACTGACCAGCTCATTTCCCATAGCCCAGTACCAATCACCAACTAATCCCACTGCCCCACTCTCTCCCCATAGCCCTGTACCAATCCCAAACTAATCGAACTGCCCAGCTAATTTCCCATAGCCCAGTACGAATCACAAACTAATCCCACTGCCCCACTCTCTCTCCATATCCCAGTAGCAATCCCAAACTAATCCCACAGTCCCACAGTCTCCCTATAGCCCTGTTCCAATCACAAACTAATTCCACTGTCCTGCTTCTTCCATAGCCCTGTATCAATCCCTAATGAATACCAATATCCCATCCTCTCCCTCTCGCTCTGTATCAATCCCAAACTAATCCCACTGCCCAGCTCACTCCCCACAGCCCTGTCCCAATCCCAAACTAATCTCACTCCACACTCTCTCCCATAGCCCAGTTCCAATCCCAAACTAAACCTACTGCTCCATTCTCTCCCCATAGCCCAGTGCCAATCCCAAACTAATCCCACTGCCCCATTCCCTCCCCATAGCCCAGTACCAATCACCAACTAATCCCACTGCCCCACTCTCTCCCCATAGCCCAGTATCAATCACAAACTAACCCCACTGCCCAGCTCACTTCGCATAGCCCAGTATCAATCACAAACTAATCCAACTGCCCAGCTCACTTTCCATAGCCCTGTACCTATCCGAAACTAATCCCACTGTCCGCTCTCTCTCCATAGCACTGTACCAATCCCAAACTAATCCCACTGCCCACATCACTCCCCAGTGCCCTGTATGAATCCCAAACTAATCCCACTGCCCCATTCCCTCCCCATAGCCCAGTACCAATCACCAACTAATCCCGCTGCCCCACTCTCTCCCCATAGCCCTGTATCAATCCCAAACTAATCAAACTGCCCAGCTCATTTCCCATAGCCCAGTACCAATCACAAACTAATCCCACTGCCCCACTCTCTCTCCATATCCCAGTAGCAATCACAGACTAATCCCACAGTCGCACAGTCTCCCTATAGCCCTGTTCCAATCACAAACTAATTCCACTGTCCTGCTTCCTCCATAGCCCTGTATCAATCCCTAATTAATATCAATGTCCCACCCTCTCCTTCTCGCTCTGTATCAATCCCAAGATAATCCCACTACCCAGCTCACTCCCCACAGCCCTGTCCCAATCCCAAACTAATCCCACTGCCCACCTCACTCCCCATAGCCCTGTACCAATCTCAAACTAATCCCACTGCCCAGCACACTTCCCATAGCCCTACATCAATCCCAAACTAATCCCACTGCCCACTCCCTCCCCATAGCCCAGTACCAATCCCAAACTAATCCCACTCCCCACTCACTCCCCATAGCCCTGTACCAATTCCACTCCCACTCACTCCCCATAGCCCTGTACCAATCCCAAACTAATCCCATTCCCCACTCTCTCCCCATAGCCCAGTACCAATCCCAAATTAATCCCGCTGCTCCATTCTCTCCCCATAGCCCAGTGCCAATCCCAAACTAATCCCACTGCCCAGCATACTTCCCATAGCTATGAATGAATCCCAAACTAATCCCATTGCCCCATTCCCTCCCCATAGCCCAGTACCAATCACAATCTAATCCCACTGCCCCACTCTCTCCCCAGAGGCCAGTACCAAACCCAAACGATTACCACTGCCCAGCTCACTCCCCATTGCCCTCTATCAATCACAAACTAATGCCACTGCCCAGCTCACTTCTCATAGCCCAGTATCAATCCCAAACTAATCTAACTGCCCAGCTCACCTTCCATAGCCCAGTACCAATACAAAACTAATCCCACTGCCCGGCTCATTTCCCATAGCCCTGTACCAATCCCAAACTAATCCTACTGTCCCGGTCTCTCCCCATAGCCCTGTATCAATCCCAAACTAATCCCACTGTCCCGCTCTCTCCCCATACCCCTGTACCAATCCCAAACTAATCCCACTGTCAAGCTCTCCCTCCATAGCACTGTACCAATCCCAA
This sequence comes from Scyliorhinus torazame, assembly GCF_047496885.1. Classification (NCBI taxonomy): domain Eukaryota; kingdom Metazoa; phylum Chordata; class Chondrichthyes; order Carcharhiniformes; family Scyliorhinidae; genus Scyliorhinus; species Scyliorhinus torazame. Next base: position 72,190,265 of record NC_092722.1, on the reverse strand, counting down.
ACTAATCCCACTGCCCTCATCACTCCCAAGTGCCCTGTATGAATCCCAAACTAATCCCGCTGTCAAGCTCATTTCCCATAGCCCAGCACCAATCCCAAACTATTCCCTCTGCACAGCTCACTTCCCATAGCCCAGCACCAATCCCAAACTAATCGCACTGCCCAGCTCACTTCCCATAGCCCTACATCAATCCCAAAATAATTCCACTGCCCAGCTCACTTCCCATAGCCCTGTATCAATCACAAACGAATCACAATGTCCCACTTTCTCACCACTGCCCTGTATCAATCCCAAACTAATCACAATATCCCATTTTTACACCGTTGCCCTGCATCAATTCCAAACTAATCCCACTGCCCAGCTCACTTTCCAAAACCCAGGATCAATCCTAAACTAATCCCATTGCCAGCTCACTCCCAATTGCCCTGTATCAATCCCAAATTGATCTCACTGCCCAGTTCACTCCCCACACCCCGGTTTCAATCCTAAACTAATCTCACTGTCCATCTCTCTCCCCATAGCCCAATATTGATCCCAAACTAATCCCACTGCCCAGCTCACTCCCCATAGCCCTGTGTCAAAGCCAAAATAATCCCACGGCCCAGATCACTTCCCATAGCCCTATACGAAGCCCAAACTAATCCCACTGCCCCATTTGCTCCCCATAGCCCAGTACCAATCACAAACTAATCCAACTGCCCCACTCTCTCCCCATAGCCCTGTATTAATCCCAAACTAATCACACTGCCCAGTTCTCTCCCCATAGCCCTGTATCAATCCCACAATAATCCCACTGCCCCACTCGCTACCCATAGCCCAGTGCCAATCCCACTGCCCCACTATCTCCCCATAGCCCAGTGCCAATCCGAAACAAATCCCACTACCCATCTCAATCCCCATAGCCCAGTATCAACCTCAAACTAATCCCACTGCCCACATCACTCCCCAGTGCCCTGTATCAATCCCAAACTAATCCCACTACCTAGTTCACTCACCATAGCCCTGTATCAATCCCAAATTAATCACACTGCCCAGCTCATTTCCCATAGCCCAGCACAAATCCCAAACTAATCCCACTGCCCAGCCCACTTCCCATAGCCCGGTAACAATCCCACACTAAACACACTGCCCAGCTCATTTCCCATAGCCCAGCACCAATCCCAAACTAATCACAATGTCCCACTTTCTCCCAATTGCCCTGCATCAATCCCAAACTAATCACAATGTCCCATTTTCACACCATTGCCCTGCATCAATTCCAAAGTAATCCCACTGCCCAGCTCACTTTCCATAGCCCAGTATCAATCCTAAACTAATCCCACTGACAACTCACTCCCCATTGCCCTGTATCAGTCCCAAACCAATCCCACTGCCCACATCACTCCCATAGCCCAATACCAATCCCAAACTAATCACACTGTCCAGCTCATTTCCCATACCCCAGCACCAATCCCAAACTAATCCCACTGCCCAGCTCACTAACCACAGCCCTGTACCAATCCCAAACTAATCCCACTGTCTCCTCACTCCCCATAGCCCAGTATCAAACCCAAACTAACCCCACTGTCCCGCTCTCCCCATAGCACATTATCAATCCCAAACTAATCCCACTGTCCCGCACTCTCTCCATATCCCAGTAGCAATCCCAAACTAATCCCACAGTCCCACAGTCTCCCTATAGCCCTGTTCCAATCACAAACTAATTCCACTGTCGTGCTTCCTCCATAGCCCTGTAACAATCCCTAATTACTACCAATGTCCCACCCTCTCCTTCTCGCTCTGTATCAATCACAAACTAATCCCTCTGCCCAGCTCATTCCCCATAGCCCTGTATCAATTCCAAACTAATCCCACTGCCCAGCTCACTCCCCACAGACTTGTCCCAATCCCAAACTAATCCCACTGCCCACCTCACTCCCCATAGCCCTGTAGCAATCTCAAACTAATCCCACTGCCCAGCACACTTCACATAGCCCTACATCAATCCCAAACTAATCCCACTCCCCACTCTCTCCCCATAGCCCAGTACCAATCCTAAACTAAGCCCGCTGCTCCATTCTCTCCCGATAGCGCAGTGCCAATCCCAAACTAATCCCACTGCCCAGCTCACTTCCCATAGCTATGAATGAATCCCAAACTAATCACATTGCCCCATTCCCTCCCCATAGCCCAGTACCAATCACAATCTAATCCCACTGCCCCACTCTCTCCCCAGAGCCCAGTACCAAACCCAATCGATTGCTACTGCCCAGCTCACTCCCCATAGACCTGTATCAATAACAAACTAATGCCCCTGCCCAGCTCACTTCCCATAGCCCAGTATCAATCCCAAACTAATCCAACTGCCCAGCTCACCTTCCAGAGCCCAGTACCAATCCAAAACTAATCCCACTGCCCGGCTCATTTCCCATAGCCCAGTACCAATCCCAAACTAATCCTACTGTCCCGCTCTCTCCCCATAGCCCTGTATCAATCCCAAACTAACCCCACTGTCTCACTCTCTCCCCTTACCCCTGTACCAATCCCAAACTAATCCCACTGTCAAGCTCTCTCTCCATAGCACTGTACCAATCCCAAACTAATCCCACTGCCCACATCACTCCCAAGTGCCCTGTTTGAATCCCAAACTAATCCCGCTTTCCAGCTCATTTCCCATAGCCCAGCACCAATCCCAAACTATTCCCTCTGCACAGCTCACTTCCCATAGCCCTGTATCAATCCCAAACTAATCCCACTGCCCAGCTCTCTCCCCATAGCCCTGTATCAATCCCAAACTAATCAAACTGACCAGCTCATTTCCCATAGCCCAGCACCAATCCCAAACTAATCCCACTGGCCAGCTCACTTCCCATAGCCCTGTATCAATTCCAAACTCATCCCACTGCCCAGCTCACTCCCCACAGCCTTGTCCCAATCCCAAACTAATCCCACTGCCCACCTCACTCCCCATAGCCCAGTAGCAATCTCAAACTAATCCCACTGCCCAGCACACTTCCCATAGCCCTACATCAATCCCAAACTAATCCCACTCCCCACTCCCTCCCCATAGCCCAGTACCAATACTAAACTAAGCCCGCTGCTCCATTCTCTCCCCATAGCGCAGTGCCAATCCCAAACTAATCCCACTGCCCAGCACACTTCCCATAGCTATGAATGAATCCCAAACTAATCACATTGCCCCATTCCCTCCCCATAGCCCAGTACCAATCACAATCTAATCCCACTGCCCCACTCTCTCCCCAGAGCCCAGTACCAAACCCAAACGATTCCTACTGTCCAGCTCACTCCCGATAGACCAGTATCAATAACAAACTAATGCCCCTGCCCAACTCACTTCCCATAGCCCAGTATCAATCCCAAACTAATCCAACTGCCCAGCTCACCTTCCATAGCCCAGTACCAATCCAAAACTAATCCCACTGCCCGGCTCATTTCCCATAGCCCAGTACCAATCCCAAACTAATCCTACTGTGCCGCTCTCTCCCCATAGCCCTGTATCAATCCCAAACTAACCCCACTGTCCCGCTCTCTCCCCTTACCCCTGTATCAATCCCAAACCAATCAAACTGACCAGCTCATTTCCCATAGCCCAGCAACAATCCCAAACTAATCCCACTGCCCAGCTCACTCCCATAGCCCTACATCAATCCCAAAATAATTCCACTGCCCAGCTCACTTCCCATAGCTATGTATGAATCCCAAACTAATGCCACTGCCCAATTCCCTCCCCATAGCAAAGTACCTATGACAAACTAATCCCACTGACCCACTCTCTCCCCCAAGGCCCAGGACCAATAACAAACTAATTCCACTGTCCCGCTTCCTCCATAGCCCTGTATCATCCTCAATTAATGCCAATGTCCCACACTCTACCTATCGCTCCGTATCAATCACAAACTAATCCCTCTGCCCAGCTCACTCCCCGTAGCGCTGTATCAATCCCACACTAATCCCATTGCCCAGCTCACTCCCAAAAGCCCTGTCCCAATTCCAAACTAATCCCACTGCCCGCCTGACTCCCCATAGCCCTGTGTCAATCCCACAATAATTCCACTGCCCAGCTCACTTCCCATAGCTATGTATGAATCTCAAACTAATCCCACTGCCCCATTCCCTCCCCATAGCCCAGTACCAATCCCAAACTAATCCCACTGCCCCACTGTCTCCCCATAGCTCAGTACCAATCACAAACTAATCCCACTGCCCAGCTCACTCCCCATAGCCCTGTACCAATCCCAAACTAATCCCACTCCACACTCTCTGCCATAGCCCAGTTCCAATCCCAAACTAACCCCACTGCTCCATTCTCTCCCCATAGCCTAGTGCCAATCCCAAACTAATCCCACTGCCCAGCACACTTCCCATAGCTATGTGTGAATCCCAAACTAATCCCACTGCCCTATTCCCTCCCCATAGCCCAGTACCAATCACCAACTAATCCCACTGACCCACTCTCTCCCCGTAGCCCAGTACCAAAACCAACAGATTCCCACTGCCCAGCTCACTCCCCATAGCCCAGTATCAATCACAAACTAATCCCATTGCCCAGCTTACTCCATAGAGCCCTGTCCCAATCCCAAACTAATACCACTGCCCACCTCACTCCCCAAGCCCTGTACCAATCTCAAACTAATCCCACTGCCCAGCACACTTCCCATAGACCTACATCAATCCCAAACTAATCCCACTGCCCCAATCTCTCCCCATAGCCCAGTACCAGTCACTAACTAATCCCACTGACCCACTCTCTCCCCATAGCCCAGTACCAATCCCAAACTAATCCCACTGCCCAGCTCACTCCCCATAGCCGAGTACCAATCACAAACTAATTCCACTGCCCCACACTCTCCCCATGGCCCAGTACCAATCACAAACTAATTCCACTGTCCCGCTTCCTCCATAGCCCAGTATCAAACCCTAATTAATCCCACTGTCCCACACTCTCCCTATCGCTCCGTTTCAATCACAATATAATCCCTCTGCCCAGCTCATTCCCCATAGCCCTGTATCAATCCCAAACTATTCCCACTGCCCAGCTCTCTCCCCATAGCCCTGTATCAATCCCAAACTATTCCCTCTGCACAGCTCACTTCCCGTAGCGCTGTATCAATCCCAAACTAATCCCATTGCCCAGCTCTCTCCCCATAGCCCAGCACCAATCCCAAACTAATCCCACTGCCCAGCTCACTTCCCATAGCCGTGTATCAATTCCAAACTAATCCCACTGCCCAGCTCACTCCCCACAGCCTTGTCCCAATCCAAAACTAATCCCACTGCCCATCTCTCTCCCCATTGCCCTGTAGCAATCCCAAACTAATCCCACTGCCCAGCACACTTCCCATAGCCCTACATCAATCCCAATCTAATCCCACTCCCCACTCTCTCCCCATAGCCCAGTACCAATCCTAAACTAAGCCCGCTGCTCCATTCTCTCCCCATAGCGCAGTGCCAATCACAAACTAATCCCACTGCCCAGCACACTTCCCATAGCTATGAATGAATCCCACACTAATCACATTGCCCCATTCCCTCCCCATAGCCCAGTACGAATCACAATCTAATCCCACTGCCCCACTCTCTCCCCAGAGCCCAGTACCAAACCCAAACGATTCCTACTGCCCAGCTCACTCCCCATTGACCTGTATCAATAACGAACTAATGCCCCTGCCCAGCTCACTTCCCATAGCCCAGTATCAATCCCAAACTAATCCAACTGCCCAGCTCACCTTCCATAGCCCAGTACCAATCCAAAACTAATCCCACAGCCCGGCTCTTTTCCCATAGCCCAGTACCAATCCCAAACTAATCCTACTGTCCCGCTCTCTCCCCATAGCCCTGTATCAATCCCAAACTAACCCCACTTTCCCGCTCTCTCCCCTTACCCCTGTACCAATCCCAAACTAATCCCACTGTCAAGCTCTCTCCATAGCACTGTACCAATCCCAAACTAATCCCACTGCCCACATCACTCCCAAGTGCCCTGTTTGAATCCCAAACTAATCCCGCTTTCCAGCTCTCTCCCCATAGCCCTGTACCAATCCCAAACTAATCAAACTGACCAGCTCATTTCCCATAGCCCAGCAACAATCCCAAACTCATCCCACTGCCCAGCTCACTTCCCATAGCCCTTCATCAATCCCAAAATAATTCCACTGCCCAGCTCACTTCCCATAGCTATGTATGAATCCCAAACTAATGCCACTGCCCCATTCCCTCCCCATAGCAAAGTACCAATGACAAACTAATCCCACTGTCCCGCTTCCTCCATAGCCCTGTATCATCCTCAATTAATCCCAATGTCCCACACTCTACCTATCGCTCCATATCAATCACAAACTAATCCCTCTGCCCAGCTCACTCCCCGTAGCGCTGTATCAATCCCAAAGTAATCCCATTGCCCAGCTCACTCCCCAAAGCCCTGTCCCAATCCCAAACTAATCCCACTGCCCGCCTGACTCCCCATAGCCCTGTGTCAATCCCACAATAATTCCACTGCCCAGCTCACTTCCCATAGCTATGTATGAATCCCAAACTAATCCCACTGCCCCATTCCCTCACCACAGCCCAGTACCAATCCCAAACTAATCCAACTGCCCCACTCTCTCCCCATAGCTCAGTACCAATCACAAACTAATCCCACTGCCCAGCTAACTCCCCATAGCCCTGTACCAATCCCAAACTAATCCCACTCCACACTCTCTGCCATAGCCCAGTTCCAATCCCAAACTAACCCCACTGCTCCATTCTCTCCCCATAGCCTAGTGCCAATCCCAAACTAATCCCACTGCCCAGCACACTTCCCATAGCTATGTGTGAATCCGAAACTAATCCCACTGCCCCATTCCCTCCCCATAGCCCAGTACCAATCACCAACTAATCTCACTGACCCACTCTCTCCCCATAGCCCAGTACCAATCACAAACTAATCCCACTGCCCAGCTCACTTCCCATAGCCCAGTATCAATCACAAACTAATCCCACTGCCCAGCTCTCTCCCCATAGCCCAGTATCAATCACAAACTAATCCCACTGCCCAGCTCACTCCCCATAGCCCAGTATCAATCACAAACTAATCCCACTGCCCAGCTCTCTCCCCATAGCCCTGTATCAATCACAAACTAATCCCACTGCCCAGCTCACTTCCCATAGCCCAGTATCAATCAGAAACTAATCCAACTGCCCTGCTCACTTTCCATAGACCAGTACCAATCCAAAACTAATCCCACTGCCCGGCTCATTTCCCATAGCCCTGTACCAATCCCAAACTAATCCTACTGTCCCGCCCTCTCCCCATAGCCCTGTATCAATCCAAAACTAATCCCACTGTCCCGCTCTCTCCCCCTGCCCCTGTATCTATCCGAAACTAATCCCACTGTCCCGCTCTCTCTCCATAGCACTGTACCAATCCCAAACTAATCCCACTGCCCACATCACTCCCCAGTGCACTGTATGAATCACAAACTAATCCCACTGCCCAGCTCTCTCCCCATAGCCCTGTATCAATCCCAAACTAATCAAACTGCCCAGCTCATTTCCCATAGCCCAGTACCAATCACAAACTAATCCCACTGCCCCACTCTCTCCCCATAGCCCTGTACTAATCCCACTCCACACTCTCTACCCATAGCTCTGCACCAATCCCAAACTAATCAAACTGCCCACCTCATTTCCCATAGCCCTGTACAAATCCCAGTGCCCCTCTCTCTCCTCACAGCCCAGTTCCAATCACAAACTAATTTCACTGTCCCGCTTCCTCAATAGCCCTGTATCAATCCCTAATTAATCCCACTGCCCCACACTCTCCCTATCGCTCCGTATCAATCACAAACTAATCCTCCTGCCCAGCACACTCCCCAAAGCCCTGTATCAATCCCAAACTAATCCCATTGCCCAGTTTACTCCCCAGAGCCCTGTCCCAATCCCAAACTAATACCACTGCCCACCTCACTCCCCAAGCCCTGTACCAATCTCAAACTAATCCCACTGCCCAGCACACTTCCCATAGACCTACATTAATCCCAAACTAATCCAATGGCCCCACTCGCTCCCCATAGCCCAGTACCAATCCCAAACTAATCCCACTGCTCCATTCTGTCCCCACAGCACAGTGCCAATCCCAAACTAATCCCACTGCCCAGCTCACTCCCCATAGCCCCGTGTCAATCCCAAAATAATTCCACTGCCTAGCTCCCTTCCCATAGCTATGTATGAATCCCAAACTAATCCCACTGCCCCATTCCCTCCCCATAGCCCAGTACCAATCACAAACTAATCCAACTGCCCAGCTCACTTCCCATAGATCAGTACCAATCACAAACTAATCCCACTGCCCCACTCTCTCCCCATAGCCAAGTACCAATCACAAACTAAATCCACTGTCCCGCTTCATCCACAGCCCTGCATCAATGCCTAATTAATCCCAATGTCCCACACTCTCCTTATCGCTCTGTATCAATCCCAAACTAATCCCTCTGCCCAGCTCACTCCCCATAGCCCTGTATCAATCCCAAACTAATCCCACTGCCCATCTCACTACCCCTAGTGCTGTATCAATCCCAAACTAATCCCATTGCCCAGCTCACTCCCCATAGCCCTGTCCAAATCCCAAACTAATCCCACTGCCCACCTCACTCCCCATAGCCCTGTACCAATCTCAAACTAATCCCACTGCCCAGTATACACCCCCTAGCCCTGTGTCATTCCCACAAAAATCCCACTGCTCCATTCTCTCCACATAGCCCAGTTCCATTCCCAAAATAATCCCACTGCCCAGCACACCTCCCATAGCTATGTATGAATCCCAAACTAATCCCACTGCCCCATTCCATCCCCATAGCCCAGTGCCAATTACCAACTAATCCCACTGCACCACTCTCTCCCCATAGCCCAGTACCAAACACAAACGATTCCAACTGCCCAGCTCACTCCCCATAGCCCTGTATCAATCACAAACTAATCCCACTGCCCAGTTCACTTCCCATAGCCCAGTATCAATCCCAAACTAATCCAACTGCCCAGTTCACTTCCCATAGCCCTGTATCAGTCACAAACTAATCCAACTGCCCACCTCACTCTCCATAGCCCTGTATCAATCACAAACTAATCCCACTGCCCAGTTCACTTCCCATAGCCCTGTATCAATCACAAACTAATCCAACTGCCCAGCTCACCTTCCATAGCCCAGTACCAATCCAAAACTAATCCCACTGCCCGGCTCATTTCCCATAGCCCTGTACCAATCCCAAGCTAATCCCACTGCCCCGCTCTCTCCCCATGCCCTGTATGAATCCCAAACTAATCCTGCTGTGCAGCTCATTTCCCATAGCCCAGCACCAATCGCAAACTATTCCCTCTGCAAAGCTCACTTCCCATAGCCCTGTATCAATCACAAACTAATCCCACTGCCCCGCTCTCTCCCCATGCCCTGTATGAATCCCAAACTAATCCTGCTGTGCAGCTCATTTCCCATAGCCCAGCACCAATCGCAAACTATTCCCTCTGCACAGCTCACTTCCCATAGCCCTGTATCAATCACAAACTAATCCCACTGCCCAGCTCTCTCCCCATTGCCCTGCATCAATCCCAAACTAATCACAATATCGCAATTTTTCACCATTGCCCTGCATCAATTCCAAACTAGTCCCACTGCCCAGCTCACTTCCCATAGATCAGTACCAATCCAAAACTAATCCCACTGCCCAGGTCACTTCCCATAGCCCAGTACCAATCCAAAACTAATCCCACTGCCCAGCTCTCTTCCGATAGACCTGTATCAATCCCAAACTAATCCCACTGTCCTGCTCTCTCTTCATAGAACTGTACCTGTCCCAAACTAATACCACTACCCACATCACTCCCCAGTGCCCTGTATGAATCACAAACTAATCCCACTGTCCCGCTCTCTCTCCATAGCCCAGTATCAATCCCAAACTAATCATAATGTCCCACTTTCTCACCATTGCCCTGCATCAATCCCAAACTAATCACAATATCGCAATTTTACACTATTGCCCTGCATCAATTCCATACTAATCCCACTGCCCAGCTCACTTTCCATAGCCCAGTATCAATCCTAAACTAATCCCACTGACAGCTCACTCCCAAATGCTCTGTATTAATCCCAAACTGATTTCACTTCCTAGTTCACTCTCCATAGCCCGGTATCAATCCTAAACTATTCCCACTGTCCCGCTCTCTCTCCATAGCCCAATACTAATCCCACTGTCCCGCTCTCTCCCCATAGCCCGGTATATATGTTAAACTAATCCCACTGTCCCGCTCTCTCTCCATAGCCCAATATCAATCCCAAACTAATCCCACTGTCCCGCTCTCTCCCCAAAGGACTGTATCAATCCTAAACTAATCCCACTGTCCCGCTCTCTCTCCATAGCCCAGTATCAATCACAAACTAATCCCACTGTCCCGCTCTCTCTCCATAGCCCCGTATCAATCCCAAACTAATCCCACTGTCCCGCACTCTCCCTATCGCCCTCTATCGATCGCAAACTAATCCCACTGCCCAGCTCAATCCCCATAGCCCTGTATCCATCCCAAATTAATCCCACTGCACATCTCACTTCCCATAGCCCAGTACCAATCCCAAACTAATCCCACTGCCCAGCTCACTTCCCATAGCCCCGTATCAATCCCAAACTAATCACAATGTCCCAGTTTCTCCCCATTGCCCTGTATCAATCCCAAACTAATTCCATAGCCCAGTCTCACTCCTAAAGTAATGCCACTGACAGCTCACTCCGCATTGCCCTGTATCAATCCCAAACTGATCTCACTGCCTCGTTCACTCCCCAGTGCCCTGTATCAATCCCAAACTAATCCCACTGCCCACATCACTCCGCATAGCCCTGTATCAATCCCAAACTAATCACACTGTCCAGCTCATTTCCCATAGCCCAGCACCAATACCAAATTTATCCCACTGCCCAGCTCACTAAACATAGCCCTGCACCAATCCCAAACTTATCCCACTGTCTCCTCACTCTCCATAGCCCAGTTTCAATCCCAAACTAACCCCACTGTCCTGCACTCCCCATAGCCCTGTATCAATCCTAATCTAATTCCACTCTCCCGCTCTGTCTCCATATCCCAGTAGCAATCCCAAACTAATCCCACTGTCCCGCTCTCTCCCCATAGCCCTGTAACAAACCCAAACTAATCCAACTGTCCCACAGTCTCCCTATAGCCCTGTTCCAATCACAAACTAATTCCGCTGTCCCGCTTCCTCCATAGCCCTCTATTAGTACCTAATTAATCCCAATGTCCCACACTCTCCCTGTCGCTCTGTATCAATCACAAACTAATCCCTCTGCCCAGCTCACTCCCCATTGCCCTGTATCAATCCCAAACTAATCCCACTGCCCATCTCACTTCCCATAGCTCAGGACCAATCCGAAACTAATCCCACTGCCCAGTCCACTTCCCATAGCGCGGTATCAATCCCAAACTAATCCCACTGCCCAGCTCACTCCCCTTGGCCCTTTATAAATCTCAAACTAATCCCACTGCCCAGCACACTTCCATTGCCGTACATCAATCCCAAACTAATCCCACTGCCCCACTCTCTCCCCATAGCCCAGTACCAATCCCATACTAATCCCACTGCTCCATTCACTCCCCATAGCCCAGTGCCAATCCCCAACTAATCCCACTGCCCAGCTCACTCCCCATAGCCCTGTGTCAATCCCAAAATAATCCCATTGCCCAGCTCACTTACCAGAGCTATGCATGAATCCTAAACTAATCCCACTGCCCCATACGCACCCCTTAACCCAGTACCAATCACAAACTAATCCCACTTCCCAGCTCACTTTCCATAGCCCTGTATCAATCCCAAACTAATCCAACTGCCCAGCTCACCTTCAATAGCCCAGTACCAATACAAAACTAATCCCACTGCCCGGCTCATTTCCCATAGCCCTGTGCCAATCCCAAACTAATCCCACTGCCCAGCTCACTCCCTATAGCCCAGTGTCAATCCCAAAATAATTCCACTGCCCAGCTCACTTCCCATAGCTATGTATGAATCCCAAACTAATACCACTGCCCCACTCTCTCCCCATAGCCAAGTACCAATCACAAACTAAATCCACTGTCCCGCTTCATCCACAGCCCTGCATCAATCCCTAATTAATCCCAAATGTCCCACACTCTCCCTATCGCTCTGTATCAATCCCAAACTAATCTCTCTGCCCAGCTCACTCCCCATAGCCCTGTATCAATCCCAAACTAATCCCACTGCCCATCTCACTTCCCGTAGTGCTGTATCAATCCCAAACTAATCCCATTGCCCAGCTCACTCCCCATAGCCCTGTCCAAATCCCAAACTAATCCCACTGCCCACCTCACTCCCCATAGCCCTGTACCAATCTCAAACTAATCCCACTGCCCAGCACACTCCCCCTAGCCCTGTGTCAATCCCACAATAATTCCACTGCCCAGCTCACTTCCCTTAGCTATGTATGAATCCCAAACTAATCCCACTGCCCCATTCCCTCCCCATAGCCCAGTACCAATCACAAACTAATCCCACTGCCCCACTCTCTCCCCATAGCCCAGTACCAATCACAAACTAATCCCACAGCCCAGCTCACTCACCATAGCCCTGTACCAATCCCAAACTAATCCCACACCACACTCTCTCCCATAGCCCAGTTCCAATCCCAAAATAATCCCACTGCCCAGCACACCTCCCATAGCTATGTATGAATCCCGAACTAATCCCACTGCCCCATTCCCTCCCCATAGCCCAGTACCAATCACCAACTAATCCCACTGCCCCACTCTCTCCCCATAGCCCAGTGCCAATCCCAAATTTATCCCACTGCCCAGCACACCTCCCATAGCTATGTATGAATCCTGAACTAATCCCACTGCCCCATTCCCTCCCCATAGCCCAGTACCAATCACCGACTAATCCCACTGCCCCACTCTCTCCCCATAGCCCTGTACCAATCTCAAACTAATCCCACTGCCCAGCACACGCCCCCTAGCCCTGTGTCATTCCCACGAAAATTCCACTGCCCAGCTCACTTCCCACAGCTATGTATGAATCCCAAACTAATCCCACTGCCCCATTCCCTCCCCATAGCCCAGTACCAAGCACAAACTAATCCCACTGCTCCATTCTCTCCCCATAGCCCAGTGCCAATCCCAAAATAATCCCACTGCCCAGCACACCTCCCATAGCTATGTATGAATCCCAAACTAATCCCACTGCCCCATTCCCTCCCCATAGCCCAGTACCAATCACCAACTAATCCCACTGCCCCACTCTCTCCCCATAGCCCAGTACCAAACCCAAACGATTCTAACTGCCCAGCTCACTCCCCATTGCCCTGTATCAATCACAAACTAATCCCACTGCCCAGTTCACTTCCAATAGCCCAGTATCAATCACAAACTAATCCAACTGCCCAGCTCACCTCCCATAGCCCAGTACCAATCCAAAACTAATCCCACTGCCAGGCTAATTTCCCATAGCCCTGTACCAATCCCAAGCTAATCCTACTGTCCCGCTCTCTCCCCATAGTCCTGTATCAATCCCAAACTAATCCCACTGCCCCGCTCTCTCCCCATGCCCATGTACCAATCGCAAACTAATCCCACCGTCCTGCTCTCTCTCCATAGCATTGTACCAATCCCAAACTAATCCCACTGTCCCGCTCTCTCTCCATAGCACTGTACCAATCCCAAACTAATCCCACTGCCCACATGACTCCCCAGTGCCCTGTATGAATCCCAAACTAACCCCGCTGTGCAGCTCATTTCCCATTGCCCAGCACCATTCGCAAACTATTCCCTCTGCACAGCTCACTTCCAATAGCCCTGTATCAATCACAAACATATCCCACTGCCCAGCTCTCTCCCCATAGCCCTGTATCAATCCCAAACTAATCAAACTGCCCAGCTCATTTCCAATAGCCCAGTACCAATCACAAACTAATGCCACTGCCTGACTCTATCCCCATAGCCCAGTACCAATCACAAACTAATTCCACTGTCCCGCTTCCTCAATAGCCCTGTATCAATCCCTAATTAATCCCACTGTCCCACACGCTCCCTATCGGTCCGTATCAATCTCAAACTAATCCCACTGCCCAGGACACTTCCCATAGACCTACATCAATCCCAAACTAATCCCACTGGCCCACTCTCTCCCCATAGCCCAGTACCAATCCCAAACTAATCCCACTGTCCATTCTCTCCCCATAGCCCAGTGCCAATCCCAAACTAATCCCACTGCCCAGCTCACTCCCCATAGCCCAATACCAATCACAAACTAATTCCACTGTCCCGCTTCCTCCATAGCCCTATATCAAACCCTAATTAATCCCACTGCCCCACACTCTCCCTATCGCTCCGTATCAATCACAATCTAATCCCTCTGCCCAGCTCATTCCCCATAGCCCTGTATCAATCCCAAACTGATCCCTGTGCCCATCTTACTCCCCATAGCCCTGTATCAATCCCAAACTAATCCCACTGCCCATCTCACTTCCCGTAGCGCTGCATCAATCCCAAACTAATCCCATTGCCCAGCTCGTCCCCATAGCCCTGTCCCAATCCCAAACTAATCCCACTGCCCACCTCACTCCCCATAGCCCTGTACCAATCTCAAACTAATCCCACTGCCCAGCGCACTTCCCATAGACCTACATCAATCCCAAACTAATCCCACTTCCCCACTCGTTCCCCACAGCCCAGGACCAATCCCAAACTAACCCCACTGCTCCATTCTCTCCCTATAGCCCAGTGCCAATCCCAAACTAATCCCACTGCCCAGCACACATCCCATAGCTCTGTATGAATCCCAAACTAATCCCACTGCCGAGCTCACTCCCCATAGCCCTGTATCAATCACAAACTAATCCCACTGCCCAGCTCACGCCCCATGACCCTCTATCAATCGCAAACTAATCCCACTGCCCAGCTCTCTCCCCATAGTCCTGTATCAATCACAAACTAATCAAACTGTCCAGCTCATTTCCCATAGCCCAGCACCAATCGCAAACTAATCCCACTGCCCTGCTCACTTCCCATAGCCCTACATCAATCCCAAAATAATTCCACTGCCCAGCTCCATTCCCATAGCTATGTATGAATCCCAAACTAATCTCACTGTCCCGCTCTCTCTCCATAGCCCAGTATCAATCTGTAAACTAATCATAATGTCCCACGTTCTGCCCATTGCCCTGCATCAATCCCAAACTAATCACAATATCGCAATTTTTCACCATTGCCCTGCATCAATTCCAAACTAGTCCCACTGCCCAGCTCACTTCCCATAGATCAGTGCCAATCCAAAACTAATCCCACTGCCCAGCTCACTTCCCATAGCCCAGGACCAATCCAAAACGAATCCCACTGCCCAGCTCTCTTCCGATAGACCTGTATCAATCCCAAACTAATCCCACTGTCCCGCTCTCTACCCATAGCCCTGTACCAATCCCAAAATAATCCCACTGTCCTGCTCTCTCTTCATAGAACTGTACCAGTCCCAAACTAATCCCACTACCCACATCACTCCCCAGTGCCCTGTATGAATCCCAAACTAATCCCACTGTCCCGCTCTCTCTCCATAGCCCAGTATCAATCCCAAACTAATCATAATGTCCCACTTTCTCACCATTGCCCTGCATCAATCCCAAACTAATCACAATATCGCAATTTTACACCATTACCCTGCATCAATTCCAAACTAATCCCACTGCCCAGCTCGCTTTCCATAGCCCAGTATCAATCCTAAACTAATCCCACTGACAGCTCACTCCCCATTGCTCTATATTAATCCCAAACTGATTTCACTGCCTAGTTCACTCCCCATAGCCCGGTATCAATCCTAAATTATTCCTACTGTCCCGCTCTCTCTCCATAGCCCAATACTAATCCCACTGTCCCGCTCTCTCCCCATAGCCCGGTATCTAATTTAAATTAATCCCACTGTCCCGCTCTCTCTCCATAGCCCAATATCAATCCCAAACTAATCCCACTGTCCCGCTCTCTCCCCAAAGGACTGTATCAATCCTAAACTAATCCCACTGTCTCGCTCTCTCTCCATAGCCCAGTATCAATCACAAACTAATCCCACTGTCCCGCTCTCTCTCCATAGCCCCGTATCAATCCCAAACTAATCCCACTGTCCCACAATCTCCCTATCGCCCTCTATCGATCGCAAACTAATCCCACTGCCCAGCTCAATCCCCATAACCCTGTATCCATCCCAAATTAATCCCACTGCACATCTCACTTCCCATAGCCCAGTACCAATCCCAAACTAATCCCACTGCCCAGCTCACTTCCCATAGCCCTGTATCAATCACAAACTAATCACAATGGCCCACTTTCTCCCCATTGGCCTGTATCAATCCCAAACTAATCCCACTGCCCAGCTCACATTCCATAGCCCAGTCTCACTTCTAAAGTAATGCCACCGACAGCTCACTCCGCATTGCCCTGTATCAATCCCAAACTGATCTCACTACCTCGTTCACTCCCCAGTGCCCTGTATCAATCCCAAACTAATCACAATATTGCATTTTTACACCATTTCCCTGCATCAATCCCAAACTAATCCCACTGCCCAGCTCACATTCCATAGCCCAGCATCAATCCTAATGTAATGCCACTGACAGCTCACTCCGCATTGCTCTGTATCAAACCCAAACTGATCCCACTGCCCACATCACTCCGCATAGCCCTGTATCAATCCCAAACTAATCACACTGTCCAGCTCATTTCCCATAGCCCAGCACCAATCCCAAATTTATCCCACTTCCCAGCTCACTAACCACAGAACTGCACCAATCCCAAACTAATCCCACTGTCTCCTCACTCTCCATAGCCCAGTTTCAATCCCAAACTAACCCCACTGTCCCGCACTCCCCATAGCCCTGTATCAATCCTAATCTAATTCCACTCTCCCGCTCTATCTCCATATCCCAGTCGCAATCCCAAACTAATCCCACTGTCCCGCTCTCTCCCCATAGCCCTGTAGCAAACCCAAACTAATCCCACTGTCTCACAGTCTCCCTATAGCCCTGTTCCAATCACAAACTAATTCCGCTGTCCCGCTTCCTCCATAGCCCTGTATTAGTACCTAATTAATCCCAATGTCCAACACTCTCCCGATCGCTCTGTATCAATCACAAACTAATCCCTCTCCCCAGCTCACTCCCCATTGCCCTGCATCAATCCCAAACTAATCCCAATGTCCCGCTCTCTCTCCATAGACCTGTATCAATCCCAAACTAATCCCACTGTCCCACACTCTCCCTATCGCCCTCTATCATTCACAAACTAATCCCACTGCCCAGCTCAATCCCCATAGCCCTGTATCAATCCCACTGCACATCTCACTTCCCATAACCCAGTACCAATCCCAAACTAATCCCACTGCCCAGCTCACTTCCCATAGCCCTGTATCAATCCCAAACTAATCACAATGTCCCATTTTCTCCCCATTGCCCTGTAACAATCCCAAACTAATCACAATATTGCATTTTTACACCATTACCCTTCATCAATCCCAATCTAATCCCACTGCCCAGCTCATATTCCATAGCCCAGTATCAGTCCTAAAGTAATGCCACTGACAGCTCACTCCGCATTGCTCAGTATCAAACCAAACTGATCCCACTGCCCACATCACTCCGCATAGCCCTGTATCAATCCCAAACTAATCACACTGTCCAGCTCATTTCCCATAGCCCAGCACCAATCCCAAATTAATCCCACTGTCCCGCTCTCTCCCCATAGCCCTGTAACAAACCCAAACTAATCCCACTGTCCCACAGTCTCCATCTAGCCCTGTTCCAATCACAAACGAATTCCGCTGTCCCGCTTCCTCCATAGCCCTGTATTAGTACCTAATTAATCCCAATGTCCAACACTCTCCCGATCGCTCTGTATCAATCACAAACGAATCCCTCTGCCCAGCTCACTCCCCATTGCCCTGCATCAATCCCAAACTAATCCCACTGCCCATCTCACCTCCCATAGCCCAGGGCCAATCCAAAACTAATCCCACTGCCCAGTCCACTTCCCATGGCGCAGTATCAATCCCAAACTAATCCCACTGCCCAGCTCACTCCCCATAGCCGTGTCCCAATCCCAAACTAATACCACTGCCCACTTCACTCCACATAGCCCGGGACCAATAACAAACTGATCCCACTGCCCAGCACACTTCCCATAGCCGTACATCAATCCCAAACTAATCCCACTGCCCCACTCTCTCTCCATAGCCCAGTACCAATCCCATTCTAATCCCACTGCTCCATTTTCTCCCCATAGCCCAGTGCCAATCCCAAACTAATCCCACTGACCAGCTCACTCCCCATAGCCCTGTGTCAATCCCAAAATAATCCCACTGCCCAGCTCACTTTCCATAGCTATGTAGGAATCCCAAACTAATCCCACTGCCCCATTCCCTCCCCATAACCCAGTACCAATCACAAACTAATCACACTGCCCAGCTCACTTCCCATAGCCCTGTATCAATCCCAAACTAATCCAACTGCCCAGCTCACCTTCCATAGCCCAGTACCAATACAAAACTAATCCCACTGCCCGGCTCATTTCCCACAGCCCTGTGCCAATCCCAAACTAATCCTACTGTCCCGCTCTCTCCCCATAGCCCTGTATCAATCCCAAACTAATCCCACTGTCCCGCTCTATCCCCATATCCCTGTACCAATCCCAAACTAATCCCACTGTCCCGCTTTCTCTCCATAGCACTGTACAAACCCAAACTAATCCCACTGCCCACATCACTCCCCAGTGCCCTGTGTGGATCCCAAACTAATCACGCTGTCCAGCTCATTTCCCATAGCCCAGCACCAATCCCAAACTAATCCCACTGCCCAGCTCACTCCCCATAGCCCAGTACCAATCACAAACTAATTCCACTGCCCCACTCTCTCCCCATTACCCAGTACCAATCACAAACTAATTCCACTGTCCCGCTTCCTCCATAGCCCAGTATCAAACCCTAATTAATCCCAATGTCCCACATTCTCCCTATCGCTCCGTTTCAATCACAATATAATCCCTCTGCCCAGCTCATTCCCCATAGCCCTGTATCAATCCCAAACTATTCCCTCTGCACAGCTCACTTCCCATAGCCCTGTATCAATCCCAAACTAATCCCACTGCCCAGCTCTCTCCCCATAGCCCTGTATCAATCCCAAACTAATCAAACTGACCAGCTCATTTCCCATAGCCCAGCACCAATCCCAAACTAATCCCACTGCCCAGCTCACTTCCCATAGCCCTGTATCTCTTCCAAACTAATCCCACTGCCCAGCTCACTCCCCACAGCCTTGTCCCAATCCCAAACTAATCCCACTGCCCACCTCACTCCCCATAGCCCTGTAGCAATCTCAAACTAATCCCACTGCCCAGCACACTTCCCATAGCCCTACATCAATCCCAATCTAATCCCACTCCCCACTCTCTCCCCACAGCCCAGTACCAATCCTAAACTAAGCCCGCTGCTCCATTCTCTCCCCATAGCCCAGTACCAATCACAATCTAATCCCACTGCCCCACTCTCTCCCCAGAGCCCAGTACCAAACCCAAACGATTCCTACTGCCCAGCTCACTCCCCATAGACCTGTATCAATAACAAACTAATGCCCCTGCCCAGCTCACTTCCCATAGCCCAGTATCAATCCCAAACTAATCCAACTGCCCAGCTCACCTTCCATAGCCCAGTACCAATCCAAAACTAATCCCACTGCCCGGCTCATTTCCCATAGCCCAGTACCAATCCCAAACTAATCCTACTGTCCCGCTCTCTCCCCATAGCCCTGTATCAATCCCAAACTAACCTCACTGTCCCGCTCTCTCCACTTACCCCTGTACCAATCCCAAACTAATCCCACTGTCAAGCTCTCTCTCCATAGCACCGTACCAATCCCAAACTAATCCCACTGCCCACATCACTCCCAAGTGCCCTGTTTGAATCCCAAACTAATCCCGCTTTCCAGCTCATTGTCCATAGCCCAGCACCAATCCCAAACTATTCCCTCTGCACAACTCACTTCCCATAGCCCTGTATCAATCCCAAACTAATCCCACTGCCCAGCTCTCTCCCCATAGCCCTGTATCAATCCCAAACTAATCAAACTGACCAGCTCATTTCCCATAGCCCAGCAACAATCCCAAACGAATCCCACTGCCCAGCTCACTTCCCATAGCCCTTCATCAATCCCAAAATAATTCCACTGCACAGCTCACTTCCCATATCTATGTATGAATCCCAAACTAATGCCACTGCCCCATTCCCTCCCCATAGCAAAGTACCAATGACAAACTAATCCCACTGTCCCACTCTCTCCCCATAGCCCAGTACCAATCACAAACTAATCCCACTGCCCAGCTCACTCCCCATAGCCCTGTACTAATCCCACTGCCCCTCTCTCTCCCCACAGCCCAGTTCCAATCACAAACTAATTTCACTGTCCCGCTTCCTCAATATCCCTGTATCAATCCCTAATTAATCCCACTGTCCCACACTCTCCCTTTCGCTCCGTATCAATCACAAACTAATCCTCCTGCCCAGCTCACTCCCCATAGCCCTGTATCAATCCCAAACTAATCCCACTGCCCAGCTCACTCCCCATAGCCCTGTACCAATCCCAAACTAATCCCACTCCACACTCTCTGCCATAGCCCAGTTCCAATCCCAAACTAACCCCACTGCTCCATTCTCTCCCCATAGCCTAGTGCCAATCCCAAACTAATCCCACTGCCCAGCACACTTCCCATAGCTATGTGTGAATCCGAAACTAATCCCACTGCCCCATTCCCTCCCCATAGCCCAGTACCAATCACCAACTAATCCCACTGACCCACTCTCTCCCCATAGCCCAGTACCAAACCCAACCGTTTCCCACTGCCCAGCTCACTCCCCATAGCCCAGTATCAATCACAAACTAATCCCACTGCCCAGCTCACTTCCCATAGCCCAGTATCAATCACAAACTAATCCCACTGCCCGGCTCACTTTCCATAGACCAGTACCAATCCCAAACTAATCCTACTGTCCCGCCCTCTCCCCTTAGCCCTGTACCAATCCCAAACTAATCCCACTGTCCCGCTCTCTCCCCCTGCCCCTGTACCTATCCGAAACTAATCCCACTGTCCCGCTCTCTCTCCATAGCACTGTACCAATCCCAAACTAATCCCACTGCCCACATCACTCCCCAGTGCCCTGTATGAATCACAAACTAATCCCACTGCCCCACTCTCTCCCCATAGCCCTGTACTAATCCCACTCCACACCCTCTACCCATAGCCCTGTACCAATCCCAAACTAATCAAACTGCCCAGCTCATTTTCCATTGCCCAGTACCAATCAAAAACTAATCCCACTGCCCACCTCACTCCCCATAGCCCTGTACCAATCTCAAACTAACCCCACTGCCCAGCACACTCCCCCTAGCCCTGTGTCAATCCCACAATAATTCCACTGCCCAGCTCACTTCCCATAGCTATGTATGAATCCCAAACTAATCCCACTGCCCCATTCCCTCCCCATAGCCCAGTACCAATCACAAACTAATCCCACTGTCCCACTTTCTCCCCATAGCCCAGTACCAATCACAAACTAATCCCACTGCCCAGCTCACTCCCCATAGCCCTGTACTAATCCCACTGCCCCTCTCTCTCCCCACAGCCCAGTTCCAATCACAAACTAATTTCACTGTCCCGCTTCCTCAATAGCCCTGTATCAATCCCTAATTAATCCCACTGTCCCACACTCTCCCTTTCGCTCCGTATCAATCACAAACTAATCCTCCTGCCCAGCTCACTCCCCATAGCCCTGTATCAATCCCAAACTAATCCCATTGCCCAGTTTACTCCCCAGAGCCCTGTCCCAATCCCAAACTAATACCACTGCCCACCTCACTGCCCAAGCCCTGTACCAATCTCAAACTAAGCCCACTGCCCAGCACACTTCCCATAGACCTACATCAATCCCAAACTAATCCCACTGCCCCAATCTCTCCCCATAGCCCAGTACCAATCCCAAACGAATTCCACTGGTCCATTCTCTCCTCATAGCCCAGTGCCAATCCCAAACTAATCCCACTGCCCAGCTCACTCCCCATAGCCGAGTACCAATCACAAACTAATTCCACTGCCCCGCTTCCTCCATAGCCCAGTATCACACCCTAATTAATCCCAATGTCCCACATTCTCCCTATCGCTCCGTATCAATCACAATCTAATCCCTCTGCCCAGCTCATTCCCCATAGCCCTGTATCAATCCCAAACTATTCCCTCTGCCCATCTCACTTCCCGTAGCGCTGTATCAATCCCAAACTAATCCCATTGCCCAGCTCTCTCCCCATAGCCCTGTATCAATCCCAAACTAATCCCACTGCCCAGCTCATTTCCCATAGCCCTGTATCAATTCCAAACTAATCCCACTGCCCAGCTCACTCCCCACAGCCTTGTCCCAATCCCAAACTAATCCCACTGCCCACCTCACTCCCCATAGCCCTGTTGCAATCTCAAACTAATCCCACTGCCCAGCACACTTCCCATAGCCCTACATCAATCCCAATCTAATCCCACTCCCCACTCTCTCCCCACAGCCCAGTACCAATCCTAAACTAAGCCCGCTGCTCCATTCTCTCCCCATAGCGCAGTGCCAATCACAAACTAATCCCACTGCCCAGCACACTTCCCATAGCTATGAATGAATCCCACACTAATCACATTGCCCCATTCCCTCCCCATAGCCCAGTACGAATCACAATCTAATCCCACTGCCCCACTCTCTCCCCAGAGCCCAGTACCAAACCCAAACGATTCCTACCGCCCAGCTCACTCCCC
Organism: Scyliorhinus torazame; assembly: GCF_047496885.1. Taxonomy (NCBI): domain Eukaryota; kingdom Metazoa; phylum Chordata; class Chondrichthyes; order Carcharhiniformes; family Scyliorhinidae; genus Scyliorhinus; species Scyliorhinus torazame. Next base: position 72,167,402 of record NC_092722.1, on the reverse strand, counting down.
ATAGACCTGTATCAATAACAAACTAATGCCCCTGCCCAGCTCATTCCCCATAGCCCTGTATCAAACCAAACTATTCCCTCTGCCCATCTCACTTCCCGTAGCGCTGTATCAATCCCAAACTAATCCCATTGCCCAGCTCTCTCCCCATAGTCCTGTATCAATCACAAACTAATCAAACTGTCCAGCTCATTTCCCATAGCCCAGCACCAATCGCAAACTAATCCCACTGCCCTGCTCACTTCCCATAGCCCTACATCAATCCCAAAATAATTCCACTGCCCAGCTCACTCCCCATAGCCCTGTACCAATCCCAAACTAATCCCACTCCACACTCTCTGCCATAGCCCAGTTCCAATCCCAAACTAACCCCACTGCTCTATTCTCTCCCCATAGCCTAGTGCCAATCCCAAACTAATCCCACTGCCCAGCACACTTCCCATAGCTATGTGTGAATCCGAAACTAATCCCACTGCCCCATTCCCTCCCCATAGCCCAGTACCAATCACCAACTAATCCCACTGACCCACTCTCTCCCCATAGCCCAGTACCAAACCCAACCGTTTCCCACTGCCCAGCTCACTCCCCATAGCCCAGTATCAATCACAAACTAATCCCACTGCCCAGCTCACTTCCCATAGCCCAGTATCAATCACAAACTAATCCCACTGCCCAGCTCACTTCCCATAGCCCAGTATCAATCACAAACTAATCCAACTGCCCTGCTCACTTTCCATAGACCAGTACCAATCCCAAACTAATCCTACTGTCCCGCCCTCTCCCCTTAGCCCTGTATCAATCCCAAACTAATCCCACTGTCCCGCTCTCTCCCCCTGCCCCTGTACCTATCCGAAACTAATCCCACTGTCCCGCTCTCTCTCCATAGCACTGTACCAATCCCAAACTAATCCCACTGCCCACATCACTCCCCAGTGCCCTGTATGAATCACAAACTAATCCCACTGCCCCACTCTCTCCCCATAGCCCTGTACTAATCCCACTCCACACCCTCTACCCATAGCCCTGTACCAATCCCAAACTAATCAAACTGCCCAGCTCATTTCCCATTGCCCAGTACCAATCAAAAACTAATCCCACTGCCCACCTCACTCCCCATAGCCCTGTACCAATCTCAAACTAACCCCACTGCCCAGCACACTCCCCCTAGCCCTGTGTCAATCCCACAATAATTCCACTGCACAGCTCACTTCCCATAGCTATGTATGAATCCCAAACTAATCCCACTGCCCCATTCCCTCCCCATAGCCCAGTACCAATCACAAACTAATCCCACTGTCCCACTTTCTCCCCATAGCCCAGTACCAATCACAAACTAATCCCACTGCCCAGCTCACTCCCCATAGCCCTGTACTAATCCCACTGCCCCTCTCTCTCCCCACAGCCCAGTTCCAATCACAAACTAATTTCACTGTCCCGCTTCCTCAATAGCCCTGTATCAATCCCTAATTAATCCCACTGTCCCACACTCTCCCTTTCGCTCCGTATCAATCACAAACTAATCCTCCTGCCCAGCTCACTCCCCATAGCCCTGTATCAATCCCAAACTAATCCCATTGCCCAGTTTACTCCCCAGAGCCCTGTCCCAATCCCAAACTAATACCACTGCCCACCTCACTGCCCAAGCCCTGTACCAATCTCAAACTAAGCCCACTGCCCAGCACACTTCCCATAGACCTACATCAATCCCAAACTAATCCCACTGCCCCAATCTCTCCCCATAGCCCAGTACCAATCCCAAACGAATTCCACTGGTCCATTCTCTCCTCATAGCCCAGTGCCAATCCCAAACTAATCCCACTGCCCAGCTCACTCCCCATAGCCGAGTACCAATCACAAACTAATTCCACTGCCCCGCTTCCTCCATAGCCCAGTATCACACCCTAATTAATCCCAATGTCCCACATTCTCCCTATCGCTCCGTATCAATCACAATCTAATCCCTCTGCCCAGCTCATTCCCCATAGCCCTGTATCAATCCCAAACTATTCCCTCTGCCCATCTCACTTCCCGTAGCGCTGTATCAATCCCAAACTAATCCCATTGCCCAGCTCTCTCCCCATAGCCCTGTATCAATCCCAAACTAATCCCACTGCCCAGCTCATTTCCCATAGCCCTGTATCAATTCCAAACTAATCCCACTGCCCAGCTCACTCCCCACAGCCTTGTCCCAATCCCAAACTAATCCCACTGCCCACCTCACTCCCCATAGCCCTGTTGCAATCTCAAACTAATCCCACTGCCCAGCACACTTCCCATAGCCCTACATCAATCCCAATCTAATCCCACTCCCCACTCTCTCCCCACAGCCCAGTACCAATCCTAAACTAAGCCCGCTGCTCCATTCTCTCCCCATAGCGCAGTGCCAATCACAAACTAATCCCACTGCCCAGCACACTTCCCATAGCTATGAATGAATCCCACACTAATCACATTGCCCCATTCCCTCCCCATAGCCCAGTACGAATCACAATCTAATCCCACTGCCCCACTCTCTCCCCAGAGCCCAGTACCAAACCCAAACGATTCCTACCGCCCAGCTCACTCCCCATAGACCTGTATCAATAACAAACTAATGCCCCTGCCCAGCTCATTCCCCATAGCCCTGTATCAATCCCAAACTATTCCCTCTGCCCATCTCACTTCCCGTAGCGCTGTATCAATCCCAAACTAATCCCATTGCCCAGCTCTCTCCCCATAGTCCTGTATCAATCACAAACTAATCAAACTGTCCAGCTCATTTCCCATAGCCCAGCACCAATCGCAAACTAATCCCACTGCCCTGCTCACTTCCCATAGCCCTACATCAATCCCAAAATAATTCCACTGCCCAGCTCCATTCCCATAGCTATGTATGAATCCCAAACTAATCTCACTGTCCCGCTCTCTCTCCATAGCCCAGTATCAATCTGTAAACTAATCATAATGTCCCACGTTCTGCCCATTGCCCTGCATCAATCCCAAACTAATCACAATATCGCAATTTTTCACCATTGCCCTGCATCAATTCCAAACTAGTCCCACTGCCCAGCTCACTTCCCATAGATCAGTGCCAATCCAAAACTAATCCCACTGCCCAGCTCACTTCCCATAGCCCAGGACCAATCCAAAACGAATCCCACTGCCCAGCTCTCTTCCGATAGACCTGTATCAATCCCAAACTAATCCCACTGTCCCGCTCTCTACCCATAGCCCTGTACCAATCCCAAAATAATCCCACTGTCCTGCTCTCTCTTCATAGAACTGTACCAGTCCCAAACTAATCCCACTACCCACATCACTCCCCAGTGCCCTGTATGAATCCCAAACTAATCCCACTGTCCCGCTCTCTCTCCATAGCCCAGTATCAATCCCAAACTAATCATAATGTCCCACTTTCTCACCATTGCCCTGCATCAATCCCAAACTAATCACAATATCGCAATTTTACACCATTACCCTGCATCAATTCCAAACTAATCCCACTGCCCAGCTCGCTTTCCATAGCCCAGTATCAATCCTAAACTAATCCCACTGACAGCTCACTCCCCATTGCTCTGTATTAATCCCAAACTGATTTCACTGCCTAGTTCACTCCCCATAGCCCGGTATCAATCCTAAATTATTCCTACTGTCCCGCTCTCTCTCCATAGCCCAATACTAATCCCACTGTCCCGCTCTCTCCCCATAGCCCGGTATCTAATTTAAATTAATCCCACTGTCCCGCTCTCTCTCCATAGCCCAATATCAATCCCAAACTAATCCCACTGTCCCGCTCTCTCCCCAAAGGACTGTATCAATCCTAAACTAATCCCACTGTCTCGCTCTCTCTCCATAGCCCAGTATCAATCACAAACTAATCCCACTGTCCCGCTCTCTCTCCATAGCCCCGTATCAATCCCAAACTAATCCCACTGTCCCACAATCTCCCTATCGCCCTCTATCGATCGCAAACTAATCCCACTGCCCAGCTCAATCCCCATAACCCTGTATCCATCCCAAATTAATCCCACTGCACATCTCACTTCCCATAGCCCAGTACCAATCCCAAACTAATCCCACTGCCCAGCTCACTTCCCATAGCCCTGTATCAATCACAAACTAATCACAATGGCCCACTTTCTCCCCATTGGCCTGTATCAATCCCAAACTAATCCCACTGCCCAGCTCACATTCCATAGCCCAGTCTCACTTCTAAAGTAATGCCACCGACAGCTCACTCCGCATTGCCCTGTATCAATCCCAAACTGATCTCACTACCTCGTTCACTCCCCAGTGCCCTGTATCAATCCCAAACTAATCACAATATTGCATTTTTACACCATTTCCCTGCATCAATCCCAAACTAATCCCACTGCCCAGCTCACATTCCATAGCTCAGCATCAATCCTAATGTAATGCCACTGACAGCTCACTCCGCATTGCTCTGTATCAAACCCAAACTGATCCCACTGCCCACATCACTCCGCATAGCCCTGTATCAATCCCAAACTAATCACACTGTCCAGCTCATTTCCCATAGCCCAGCACCAATCCCAAATTTATCCCACTTCCCAGCTCACTAACCACAGAACTGCACCAATCCCAAACTAATCCCACTGTCTCCTCACTCTCCATAGCCCAGTTTCAATCCCAAACTAACCCCACTGTCCCGCACTCCCCATAGCCCTGTATCAATCCTAATCTAATTCCACTCTCCCGCTCTATCTCCATATCCCAGTCGCAATCCCAAACTAATCCCACTGTCCCGCTCTCTCCCCATAGCCCTGTAGCAAACCCAAACTAATCCCACTGTCTCACAGTCTCCCTATAGCCCTGTTCCAATCACAAACTAATTCCGCTGTCCCGCTTCCTCCATAGCCCTGTATTAGTACCTAATTAATCCCAATGTCCAACACTCTCCCGATCGCTCTGTATCAATCACAAACTAATCCCTCTCCCCAGCTCACTCCCCATTGCCCTGCATCAATCCCAAACTAATCCCACTGTCCCGCTCTCTCTCCATAGACCTGTATCAATCCCAAACTAATCCCACTGTCCCACACTCTCCCTATCGCCCTCTATCATTCACAAACTAATCCCACTGCCCAGCTCAATCCCCATAGCCCTGTATCAATCCCACTGCACATCTCACTTCCCATAACCCAGTACCAATCCCAAACTAATCCCACTGCCCAGCTCACTTCCCATAGCCCTGTATCAATCCCAAACTAATCACAATGTCCCATTTTCTCCCCATTGCCCTGTAACAATCCCAAACTAATCACAATATTGCATTTTTACACCATTACCCTTCATCAATCCCAATCTAATCCCACTGCCCAGCTCATATTCCATAGCCCAGTATCAGTCCTAAAGTAATGCCACTGACAGCTCACTCCGCATTGCTCAGTATCAAACCAAACTGATCCCACTGCCCGCATCACTCCGCATAGCCCTGTATCAATCCCAAACTAATCACACTGTCCAGCTCATTTCCCATAGCCCAGCACCAATCCCAAATTAATCCCACTGTCCCGCTCTCTCCCCATAGCCCTGTAACAAACCCAAACTAATCCCACTGTCCCACAGTCTCCATCTAGCCCTGTTCCAATCACAAACGAATTCCGCTGTCCCGCTTCCTCCATAGCCCTGTATTAGTACCTAATTAATCCCAATGTCCAACACTCTCCCGATCGCTCTGTATCAATCACAAACGAATCCCTCTGCCCAGCTCACTCCCCATTGCCCTGCATCAATCCCAAACTAATCCCACTGCCCATCTCACCTCCCATAGCCCAGGGCCAATCCAAAACTAATCCCACTGCCCAGTCCACTTCCCATGGCGCAGTATCAATCCCAAACTAATCCCACTGCCCAGCTCACTCCCCATAGCCGTGTCCCAATCCCAAACTAATACCACTGCCCACTTCACTCCACATAGCCCGGGACCAATAACAAACTGATCCCACTGCCCAGCACACTTCCCATAGCCGTACATCAATCCCAAACTAATCCCACTGCCCCACTCTCTCTCCATAGCCCAGTACCAATCCCATTCTAATCCCACTGCTCCATTTTCTCCCCATAGCCCAGTGCCAATCCCAAACTAATCCCACTGCCCAGCTCACTTTCCATAGCTATGTAGGAATCCCAAACTAATCCCACTGCCCCATTCCCTCCCCATAACCCAGTACCAATCACAAACTAATCACACTGCCCAGCTCACTTCCCATAGCCCTGTATCAATCCCAAACTAATCCAACTGCCCAGCTCACCTTCCATAGCCCAGTACCAATACAAAACTAATCCCACTGCCCGGCTCATTTCCCATAGCCCTGTGCCAATCCCAAACTAATCCTACTGTCCCGCTCTCTCCCCATAGCCCTGTATCAATCCCAAACTAATCCCACTGTCCCGCTCTATCCCCATATCCCTGTACCAATCCCAAACTAATCCCACTGTCCCGCTTTCTCTCCATAGCACTGTACAAACCCAAACTAATCCCACTGCCCACATCACTCCCCAGTGCCCTGTGTGGATCCCAAACTAATCACGCTGTCCAGCTCATTTCCCATAGCCCAGCACCAATCCCAAACTAATCCCACTGCCCAGCTCACTCCCCATAGCCCAGTACCAATCACAAACTAATTCCACTGCCCCACTCTCACCCCATTACCCAGTACCAATCACAAACTAATTCCACTGTCCCGCTTCCTCCATAGCCCAGTATCAAACCCTAATTAATCCCAATGTCCCACATTCTCCCTATCGCTCCGTTTCAATCACAATATAATCCCTCTGCCCAGCTCATTCCCCATAGCCCTGTATCAATCCCAAACTATTCCCTCTGCACAGCTCACTTCCCATAGCCCTGTATCAATCCCAAACTAATCCCACTGCCCAGCTCTCTCCCCATAGCCCTGTATCAATCCCAAACTAATCAAACTGACCAGCTCATTTCCCATAGCCCAGCACCAATCCCAAACTAATCCCACTGCCCAGCTCACTTCCCATAGCCCTGTATCTCTTCCAAACTAATCCCACTGCCCAGCTCACTCCCCACAGCCTTGTCCCAATCCCAAACTAATCCCACTGCCCACCTCACTCCCCATAGCCCTGTAGCAATCTCAAACTAATCCCACTGTCCAGCACACTTCCCATAGCCCTACATCAATCCCAATCTAATCCCACTCCCCACTCTCTCCCCACAGCCCAGTACCAATCCTAAACTAAGCCCGCTGCTCCATTCTCTCCCCATAGCCCAGTACCAATCACAATCTAATCCCACTGCCCCACTCTCTCCCCAGAGCCCAGTACCAACCCCAAACGATTCCTACTGCCCAGCTCACTCCCCATAGACCTGTATCAATAACAAACTAATGCCCCTGCCCAGCTCACTTCCCATAGCCCAGTATCAATCCCAAACTAATCCAACTGCCCAGCTCACCTTCCATAGCCCAGTACCAATCCAAAACTAATCCCACTGCCCGGCCCATTTCCCATAGCCCAGTACCAATCCCAAACTAATCCTACTGTCCCGCTCTCTCCCCATAGCCCTGTATCAATCCCAAACTAACCTCACTGTCCCGCTCTCTCCACTTACCCCTGTACCAATCCCAAACTAATCCCACTGTCAAGCTCTCTCTCCATAGCACCGTACCAATCCCAAACTAATCCCACTGCCCACATCACTCCCAAGTGCCCTGTTTGAATCCCAAACTAATCCCGCTTTCCAGCTCATTTCCCATAGCCCAGCACCAATCCCAAACTATTCCCTCTGCACAACTCACTTCCCATAGCCCTGTATCAATCCCAAACTAATCCCACTGCCCAGCTCTCTCCCCATAGCCCTGTATCAATCCCAAACTAATCAAACTGACCAGCTCATTTCCCATAGCCCAGCAACAATCCCAAACGAATCCCACTGCCCAGCTCACTTCCCATAGCCCTTCATCAATCCCAAAATAATTCCACTGCACAGCTCACTTCCCATATCTATGTATGAATCCCAAACTAATGCCACTGCCCCATTCCCTCCCCATAGCAAAGTACCAATGACAAACTAATCCCACTGTCCCACTCTCTCCCCATAGCCCAGTACCAATCACAAACTAATCCCACTGCCCAGCTCACTCCCCATAGCCCTGTACTAATCCCACTGCCCCTCTCTCTCCCCACAGCCCAGTTCCAATCACAAACTAATTTCACTGTCCCGCTTCCTCAATATCCCTGTATCAATCCCTAATTAATCCCACTGTCCCACACTCTCCCTTTCGCTCCGTATCAATCACAAACTAATCCTCCTGCCCAGCTCACTCCCCATAGCCCTGTATCAATCCCAAACTAATCCCACTGCCCAGCTCACTCCCCATAGCCCTGTACCAATCCCAAACTAATCCCACTCCACACTCTCTGCCATAGCCCAGTTCCAATCCCAAACTAACCCCACTGCTCCATTCTCTCCCCATAGCCTAGTGCCAATCCCAAACTAATCCCACTGCCCAGCACACTTCCCATAGCTATGTGTGAATCCGAAACTAATCCCACTGACCCACTCTCTCCCCATAGCCCAGTACCAAACCCAACCGTTTCCCACTGCCCAGCTCACTCCCCATAGCCCAGTATCAATCACAAACTAATCCCACTGCCCAGCTCACTTCCCATAGCCCAGTATCAATCACAAACTAATCCAACTGCCCTGCTCACTTTCCATAGACCAGTACCAATCCCAAACTAATCCTACTGTCCCGCCCTCTCCCCTTAGCCCTGTATCAATCCCAAACTAATCCCACTGTCCCGCTCTCTCCCCCTGCCCCTGTACCTATCCGAAACTAATCCCACTGTCCCGCTCTCTCTCCATAGCACTGTACCAATCCCAAACTAATCCCACTGCCCACATCACTCCCCAGTGCCCTGTATGAATCACAAACTAATCCCACTGCCCCACTCTCTCCCCATAGCCCTGTACTAATCCCACTCCACACCCTCTACCCATAGCCCTGTACCAATCCCAAACTAATCAAACTGCCCAGCTCATTTCCCATTGCCCAGTACCAATCAAAAACTAATCCCACTGCCCACCTCACTCCCCATAGCCCTGTACCAATCTCAAACTAACCCCACTGCCCAGCACACTCCCCCTAGCCCTGTGTCAATCCCACAATAATTCCACTGCCCAGCTCACTTCCCATAGCTATGTATGAATCCCAAACTAATCCCACTGCCCCATTCCCTCCCCATAGCCCAGTACCAATCACAAACTAATCCCACTGTCCCACTTTCTCCCCATAGCCCAGTACCAATCACAAACTAATCCCACTGCCCAGCTCACTCCCCATAGCCCTGTACTAATCCCACTGCCCCTCTCTCTCCCCACAGCCCAGTTCCAATCACAAACTAATTTCACTGTCCCGCTTCCTCAATAGCCCTGTATCAATCCCTAATTAATCCCACTGTCCCACACTCTCCCTTTCGCTCCGTATCAATCACAAACTAATCCTCCTGCCCAGCTCACTCCCCATAGCCCTGTATCAATCCCAAACTAATCCCATTGCCCAGTTTACTCCCCAGAGCCCTGTCCCAATCCCAAACTAATACCACTGCCCACCTCACTGCCCAAGCCCTGTACCAATCTCAAACTAAGCCCACTGCCCAGCACACTTCCCATAGACCTACATCAATCCCAAACTAATCCCACTGCCCCAATCTCTCCCCATAGCCCAGTACCAATCCCAAACGAATTCCACTGGTCCATTCTCTCCTCATAGCCCAGTGCCAATCCCAAACTAATCCCACTGCCCAGCTCACTCCCCATAGCCGAGTACCAATCACAAACTAATTCCACTGCCCCGCTTCCTCCATAGCCCAGTATCACACCCTAATTAATCCCAATGTCCCACATTCTCCCTATCGCTCCGTATCAATCACAATCTAATCCCTCTGCCCAGCTCATTCCCCATAGCCCTGTATCAATCCCAAACTATTCCCTCTGCCCATCTCACTTCCCGTAGCGCTGTATCAATCCCAAACTAATCCCATTGCCCAGCTCTCTCCCCATAGCCCTGTATCAATCCCAAACTAATCCCACTGCCCAGCTCATTTCCCATAGCCCTGTATCAATTCCAAACTAATCCCACTGCCCAGCTCACTCCCCACAGCCTTGTCCCAATCCCAAACTAATCCCACTGCCCACCTCACTCCCCATAGCCCTGTTGCAATCTCAAACTAATCCCACTGCCCAGCACACTTCCCATAGCCCTACATCAATCCCAATCTAATCCCACTCCCCACTCTCTCCCCACAGCCCAGTACCAATCCTAAACTAAGCCCGCTGCTCCATTCTCTCCCCATAGCGCAGTGCCAATCACAAACTAATCCCACTGCCCAGCACACTTCCCATAGCTATGAATGAATCCCACACTAATCACATTGCCCCATTCCCTCCCCATAGCCCAGTACGAATCACAATCTAATCCCACTGCCCCACTCTCTCCCCAGAGCCCAGTACCAAACCCAAACGATTCCTACCGCCCAGCTCACTCCCCATAGACCTGTATCAATAACAAACTAATGCCCCTGCCCAGCTCACTTCCCATAGCCCAGTATCAATCCCAAACTAATCCAACTGCCCAGCTCACCTTCCATAGCCCAGTACCAATCCAAAACTAACCCCACTGCCCGGCTCATTTCCCATAGCCCAGTACAATTCCCAAACTAATCCTACTGTCCCGCTCTCTCCCCATAGCCCTGTATCAATCCCAAACTAATCTCACTGTCCCGCTCTCTCCCCTTACCCCTGTACCAATCCCAAACTAATCCCACTGTCAAGCTCTCTCTCCATAGCACTGTACCAATCCCAAACCAATCTCCCTACCCACATCACTCCCAAGTGCCCTGTTTGAATCCCAAACAAATCCCGCTTTCCAGCTCATTTCCCATAGCCCAGCACCAATCCCAAACTATTCCCTCTGCACAGCTCACTTCCCATAGCCCTGTATCAATCCCAAACTAATCCCACTGCCCAGCTCTCTCCCCATAGCCCTGTATCAATCCCAAACTAATCAAACTGACCAGCTCATTTCCCATAGCCCAGCAACAATCCCAAACGAATCCCACTGTCCCGCTCTCTCCCCATAGCCCAGTACCAATCCCAAACTAATCCCACAGCCCAGCACACTTCCCATAGCCCAACATCAATCGCAAATTTATCCTACTGCCCCAATCTCTCCCCATAGCCTAGTACCAATCCCAAACTAAACCCACTGCTCGATTCTCTCCCCATAGCCCAGTGCCAATCCCAAACTAATCCCACTGCCCAGCTGACTCCCCATAGCCCTGTATCAATCCCAAAATAATCCCACTGCCCTACTCCTTCCCCATAGCCCAGTACCAATCCCACTGCCCCACTCTCTCCCCATAGCCCATATCAATCCGAAACTAATCCCACTGCCCAGCTCACTTCCCATAGCACTGTACCAATCCCAAACTAATCCCACTGTCCCGCTCTCTCTCCATAGCACTGTATCAATCCCAAAGTAATCCCACTGTCCCGCCGCCCCCCATAGCCCTGTACCAACCCAAACTAATCCCACAGACCCGCTCCTTCTCCGTAGCACTGTACCAAACCCAAACTAATCCCACTGCCCAGTTCACTTCCCATAGCCCAGTATCAATCTCAAACTAATCCAACTGCCCACATCACTCCCCAGTACCCTGTATCAATCCTAAACTAATCCCACTGCCCACCTTACTTCCCATAGCCCAGTATCAATCTCAAACTAATCCCACTGCCCACATCACTCCCCTGTGCCCTGTATCAATCCCAAACGAATCCCACTGCCCAGCTCACTCACCATAGCCCTGTATCAATCCCAAACTAATCCCACTGCCCCACTTTCCCAATAGCCCTGTATCAATCCCAAACTAATCCCACTGTCCCGCTCTCTCTCCATATCCCAGTAGCAATCCCAAACTAATCCCACTGTCCCGCTCTCTCCCCATTGCCCTGCATGAATTCCAAACAAATCCCACTGCCCAGCACACTTTCCATAGCCCAGTATTGATCCTAAACTAATCGCACTGACAACTCACTCCCCATTGCCCTGTATCAACCCAAACTGATCTCACTGCCTCGTTCCCTCCCCATAGCCTGGTATCAATCCTAAACTAATCCCACTGTCCCGCTCTCTCTCCATAGCCCAATACCAATCCCAAACTAATCCCATCGTCCCGCTCTCTCTTCAAAGACCTGTATCAATCCTAAACTAATCCCATTGTCCCGCTCTGTCTCCAAATCCCAGTATCAATCCCAAACTAATCCCACTGTCCCGCTCTCTCCCCATAGCCCAGTACCAATCCCAAACTAATCCCACAGCCCAGCACACTTCCCATAGCCCAACATCAATCGCAAATTTATCCTACTGCCCCAATCTCTCCCCATAGCCTAGTACCAATCCCAAACTAAACCCACTGCTCGATTCTCTCCCCATAGCCCAGTGCCAATCCCAAACTAATCCCACTGCCCAGCTGACTCCCCATAGCCCTGTATCAATCCCAAAATAATCCCACTGCCCTACTCCTTCCCCATAGCCCAGTACCAATCCCACTGCCCCACTCTCTCCCCATAGCCCATATCAATCCGAAACTAATCCCACTGCCCAGCTCACTTCCCATAGCACTGTACCAATCCCAAACTAATCCCACTGTCCCGCTCTCTCTCCATAGCACTGTATCAATCCCAAAGTAATCCCACTGTCCCGCCGCCCCCCATAGCCCTGTACCAACCCAAACTAATCCCACAGACCCGCTCCTTCTCCGTAGCACTGTACCAAACCCAAACTAATCCCACTGCCCAGTTCACTTCCCATAGCCCAGTATCAATCTCAAACTAATCCAACTGCCCACATCACTCCCCAGTACCCTGTATCAATCCTAAACTAATCCCACTGCCCACCTTACTTCCCATAGCCCAGTATCAATCTCAAACTAATCCCACTGCCCACATCACTCCCCTGTGCCCTGTATCAATCCCAAACGAATCCCACTGCCCAGCTCACTCACCATAGCCCTGTATCAATCCCAAACTAATCCCACTGCCCCACTTTCCCAATAGCCCTGTATCAATCCCAAACTAATCCCACTGTCCCGCTCTCTCTCCATATCCCAGTAGCAATCCCAAACTAATCCCACTGTCCCGCTCTCTCCCCATTGCCCTGCATGAATTCCAAACAAATCCCACTGCCCAGCACACTTTCCATAGCCCAGTATTGATCCTAAACTAATCGCACTGACAACTCACTCCCCATTGCCCTGTATCAACCCAAACTGATCTCACTGCCTCGTTCCCTCCCCATAGCCTGGTATCAATCCTAAACTAATCCCACTGTCCCGCTCTCTCTCCATAGCCCAATACCAATCCCAAACTAATCCCATCGTCCCGCTCTCTCTTCAAAGACCTGTATCAATCCTAAACTAATCCCATTGTCCCGCTCTGTCTCCAAATCCCAGTATCAATCCCAAACTAATCCCACTGTCCCGCACACTCCCCATAGCCCTGTATCAATCCCAAACTAATCCCACGGTTCCACACTCTGCCTATAGCCCTGTACCAATTCCAAACTAGTCCCACTGTCCCACTCTCTCTCCATAGCCCGGTATTAATCCCAAACTAATCCCACTGCCCTGTTTGTTCCCGATAGCCCAGTATCAATCCAAATTAATCCCACTGTCCCGTTCCCTCCTCATAGCCTTGTGACTATCCTAAACTAATGCCACTGTCCCACACTCTCCCCAAAGCCCTGTATCACTCTCAAATTAATCCCACCGTTCCGTTCTATTCCCATAGTCCTGTATCAATTTCAAACTAATCCCACAGTCCTGCCCTCTCCCCATAGTTCTGTATAAATCCCAAACTAATCCCACTGTCCTGTTCTCTTCTCATAGCCCTGTATCAATCCCAAACTTTTCCCACCGACCCACTCTCTCCCCATAGCCCTGTATCAATACCAAACTAATCACACTGACAATCTCATTTCCAATAGCCCAGCACCAATCCCAAACTATTCCCACTGACCAGCTCACTTCCCATAGCCCTGTATCAATCCCAAACTAATCACAATGTCCCATTTTCACACCATTGCCCTGCATCAATCCCAAACTAATCCCATTGCCCCACTGTCTTCCCATAGCCCAGTACAAATCCCAGACTAATCCCACTGCCCAGCTCACTCCCCATACCCCTGTATCATTTCCAAACTAATCCCACTGCCCCACTGTCTTCACATAGCCCAGTACAAATCCCAAACTAATCCCACTGCTCAATTCCCTCGCCCATAGCCCAGTGCCAATTCCAAACTAATCCCACTGCCCAGCTCACTCCATATAGCCCTGTATCAATCCCAAAATAATCCCATAACCCAGCTCACTTCCCATACCACTGTATGAATCCCAAACAAATCCCACTGCCCCACTCTCTCACCATAGCCCAGTACCAATCGCAAACTAATCCCACTGCCGCACTCTCTCCCCATAGCCCAGTACCAATCCCAAACTAATCCCACAGCCCAGCACACTTCCCATAGCCCAACATCAATCGCAAATTTACCCTACTGCCCCAATCTCTCCCCATAGCCTAGTACCAATCCCAAACTAAACCCACTGCTCGATTATGTCCCCATAGCCCAGTGCCAATCCCAAACTAATCCCACTGCCCAGCTGACTCCCCATAGCCCTGTATCAATCCCAAAATAATCCCATTGCCCTACTCCTTCCCCATAGCCCAGTACCAATCCCACTGCCCCACTCTCTCCCCATAGCCCATATCAATCTGAAACTAATCCCACTGCCCAGTTCACTTCCCATAGCCCTGTACCAATCCCAAACTAATACCACTGTCCCGCTCTCTCTCCATAGCACTGTATCAATCCCAAACTAATCCCACTGTCCCGCCGCTCCCCATAGCCCTGTACCAACCCAAACTAATCCCACTGACCCGCTCCCTCTCCGTAGCACTGTACCAATCCCAAACTAATCCCACTGCCCAGTTCACTTCCCATAGCCCAGTATCAATCTCAAACTATTCCCACTGCCCACATCACTCCCCTGTGCCCTGTATCAATCCCAAACGAATCCCACTGCCCAGCTCACTCACCATAGCCCTGTATCAATCCCAAACTAATCACACTGCCCAGCTCATTTCCCATAGCCCAGCACCAATCCCAAACTAATCACACTGCCCAGCTCACTTCCCATAGCCCAGTATCAATCTCTAACTAATCCCACTGCCCACATCACTCCCCTGTGCCCTGTATCAATCCCAACCTAATCCCACTGCCCAGCTCACTCACCATAGCCCTGTATCAATCCCAACCTAATCACACTGCCCAGCTCATTTCCCATTGCCCAGCACCAATCCCAAACTAATCCCACTGTCCCGCTCTCTCCCCATTGCCCTGCATGAATTCCAATCTAATCCCACTGCCCAGCTCACTGTCCATAGCCCAGTATCAATCCTAAACTAATTCCACTGCCCAGCTCACTCCCCATACCCCTGTATCAATCTCAAACTAATCCCACTGTCCCGCACTCTCCCCATAGCACTGTACTAATCCCATGGTTCCACACTCTCCCTATAGCCCTGTACCAATCCCAAACTAATCCCACTGTCCCACTCTCTCTCCATAGCCCTGTATCAATCCCAAACTAATCCCACTGCCCAGTTTGTTCCCGATAGCCGAGTATCAATCCCAAACTAATCCCACTGTCCCGTTCCCTCCCCATAGCCTTGTGTCAATCCTAAACTAATGCCAGGGTCCCACACTCTCCCCAAAGCCCTGTATCAATCTCAAATTAATCCCACTGTTCCGTTCTATTCCCATAGCCCTGTATCAATTCCAAACGAATCCCACAGTCCTGCCCTCTCCCCATAGTTCGGTATAAATCCCAAACTAATCCCACTGTCCCGTTCTCTTCTCATAGCACTGTATCAATCCCAAAATTTTCCCACCGACCCACTCTCTCCCCATAGCCCTGTATCAATCCCAAACTAATCACACTGACCAGCTCATTTCCAATAGCCCAGCACCAATCCCAAACTAATCCCACAGTCCCTCTCTCTCCCCATTGCCCTGTATCAATCCCAAACTACACTCTCTCCCGTTCTCTCACCTCACTGTGATCCCATTCACCCATTTCCATTTCCCTTCCTCCGTTCGATCCGTTAGTCCAATCCAATAATTTTCATTCTTGGTCTTGATCAATTCGTTGAGTAAATTCTGCAGCAGAAATAAAAATGGAATTTGAGCAGTTTTTGCTGTAAACTCTATTCACACACACAGCTCGGTATCTATATATTTACACTGTACCTATCCCTGTGTCATTCCTGTCCTCAGAGTGTTTGATGGGGACAGTGTTGAAGGAGCTTTATTCTGTATCTAACCCCGTGCAGTACCTGTCCTGGGAGTGTTTGATGGGGACAGATTAGAGAGAACTTTCTTCTATATCAAATCCATCTTGTACCTGCCCTGAGAGTGTTTGATGGGAACAGTGTAGAAGAAGCTTTACTCTGTATCTAACCCCATGCTGTACCTGTCCTGGGAGTGTTTGATGGGAACAGTGTAGAGGGAGCTTTACTCTGTATCTAACCCTGTGCTGTACCGGTCCTGAGAGTGTTTGACGGGGACAGTGTAGAGGGAGCTTTATTCTATATCAAATCCATGCTGTACCTATCCTGGGAGTGTTTGATGGCGACAGTGTAAAGGGAGCTTTAGTCTGTACCTAGCTCCGTGCTGTACCTTTCCTGGGAGTGTTTGATGGGGACAGTGTAGAGCGAGCTTTACTCTGTATCTAACCCCGTGCTGTACTTGTCCTGGGAGTGTTTGATGGGGACAGTGTAGAGGGAGCTTTCCTCTGTATCTAACCCCATGCTGTACCTGTCCTGGGAGTGTTTGATGGCGACAGTGTAAAGGGAGCTTTAGTCTGTACCTAGCTCCGTGCTGTACCTTTCCTGGGAGTGTTTGATGGGGACAGTGTAGAGGGAGCTTTACTCTGTATCTAACCCGTGCTGTACCTGTCATGGGAGTGTTTGATGAGGACAGTGTAGAGGGAGCTTTAGCCTGTATCTAACGCCTGTTATGTTATGCTGGTTGATTGACATAAGTTTCCATTGACCACAGTCGATGTTGACAGACACTCCAGTCATTGAAGTAAGTTGAAAGGATTTATTCAGTAACACCAACTAGATAAATGAGTTCGACACTCTGCTGATCTAACTCTAGTAACTCAGTGATAATGACTAACTGTACAACTGGGATCTGAGCCACATGTGGTGACCCAGCCTGAGATCTAAACTATTCTGATGCTAATCCTACAGTCCCTGCCATGAGTGAGAGGGAGGCTCTCGTGTGTGTCTGGTTTTATAATGAGTCGTGTAGTGCCCTCTAGTGGTCGTGCCACAACCAGGTGTTCTGATTAACCCCTTAGTTTCATGTCCCCTTCATTACATCTACCCTTTTTGTTTTACATTACAGGTGTGGTACTAGGGTAATTGTGTGACAGGGCTGGATATAATGATATGATATGTACAATTTTGTTATGTACAGAGAAAACGCCTTGTCTTTGATGACCTCCTGAGAGGTGGCGTTGGAGATGCTGTTGGCTTGATCATTGTGTGTGTCTCACGACCAGTGGAAACATCGGTCAGGATGTCTTGAGGGATTGCCTCAACAAACGGCAGCGAAAGGGCGATCAGTGGCGGCCGTATTTTCTGAAGTGCCCTTCGATTTCTGCGGACGATGGCACCATCAGCCGTTTGTATCACGTATTATCTGGGTGCAGCTTGTCGAACAACAACAGCTGGAGCAGACCAGCCACCATCAGGTATTCTGATTCTGACGGTGTCTGCTGGAGATAGCGTGTCCAGATCGGTTGCATGTTTGTCACAGTGATGCTTCTGACCATCACAAAGCCATCGCATCTTGTGTATCTCCGGTAGGAGATCTGGATTAGGCAGGTGTAGGGCCGGAAGCGTTGTTCGCAGGTCCCTGTTCATCAGCAGTTGAGCCGGTCACATGCCAGATGCTAAGGGAGCAGCACGATACGAGAGTAGTGCTAGATGAATGTCGGATGCAGATTCCAAGGCTTTGTTGATGAGCTGTTTAACTATGTGCACCCCCTTTTCCAGCTTGCCGTTGGACTGCGGGTAGTACGGACTAGAGGTGATGTGCTTGAAATTATAGCACTTTGCAAAGGTGATCTATTCTCGACTGTGAAAGCATGGTCCATTGTCAGTCATGATCGTGTTTGGGATGTCATGATGAGAGATGGTCTCTTTGCACGCTTTGATCACGGTTTGTGAGGTGAAGTCAGACATCTTCAGCACTTCAGGGAAGTTCGAGTGGTAGTCTATGAGTAGTACGTAGTCACGACCATTGGAGTGGAAGAGGTCAATGCCTACCTTGGACCACGGAGAGGTTTCCATGTTGTGTGGTTGCAGATCCTCCTTACACATTGCTGGTTGGAACTTCTGGCATGTCTCACAGTTCAAGACCATGTCCGTGATGTCCTGATTGATGCCAGGCCAGTACATGGCTTGTCGAGCCCTTCGTCTGCTCCTATGCCCAGGTGGTCTTCATGGATCTGATGAAGTACCATGATCCTGAGACGCAGCGGAATCAGTATTCGGTCCATTCTCAGCAGTATACCATTGATGCCAGGTCGTCTTTGATGTTGTAGAATTGCGGGCATTGCCCTTTCGGCCACCCATGGTTTAGGTTGTGAATTACTCGTTGCAGCAAGGGATCTGCGCCCGTCTTTGCTCTGATGAGACTTATCTTTTTGTCCGTTGCAGGAAGGTTGTCTGCGTACATTTGTACCTGGGCTCCAATTTGTTGGATCATCACTAGTGGTTCACTTGGTGAAGTGACTGAGCGAGACAACGCGTCGGCAATGATGAGTTCCTTGCCAGGCGTGTATATAAGATTGAAGTCATACTTTCTAAGTTTGAGTAGAATGTTTGAGCAGTCATGTCATTGAGATTCTTCTGTATGACGTGTACCAGAGGTCCGTGGTCTGTTTCAACGGTGAATGTTGGTAGGCCGTAGACGTAATCATGAAATTTCAAAATGCCTGTGAGAAGGCCGAGACACTCCTTTTCAATTTGAGCATACCGAGTCTCTGTCGGTGTCATATGTGATGCATATGCTATTGGGATCCATGACGAGGTGTCATCTTTCTGCAGCAACACTGCTCCAATGCCAGCCTGACTGGTGTCAGTCGAAATCTTGGTTTCACGAACAGGGTCATAGGATGCGAAAACGGGTGCAGTGGTGAGCTTTGCCTTCAACTCCAACCATTCATTTTGATTTTCTGTCTTCCATTCAAAAGAGGTGGACTTCTTATTCAGTTGTCGTAGAGACGTGGTGTGTGTGGCCAAATTTTAGATAAATTTGCCGAACAAATTCCCCTTCCAAGGAAGCAAAGTACCGCGTTCTTGTCCTCGGGGAACTTCATTGCTTCAATGGCCTTCATCTTGTCCTTGTCGGGGCGTACACCGCGTTCCAATATCTGGTCGCCCAGGAACTTGAGCGTGGACATTCCAAAGCTGCATTTGGATCTGTTTAACTTGAGGCCATGCGCGTGTATGCGCCTGAATACCCTCTTCAGTCGCGACACATGTTCTTCTGGAGTCGAGGACCAGATGATAAACATCATCCACGTAGACACGAACTCCATCTATCCCTGCCATCATCTGTTCCATGATGCGGTGGAAGATTTTAGATACCGAGATGATCCCAAATGGCATTCGATTGCAGCAGAATCTGCCGAAAAGCGTGTTGAAGGTGCAGAGCTTTCTGCTGGATTCTTCGAGTTGGATTATGCCAGAATCCTTGGGATGCATCTAGCTTGGTAAAGAAACTCGCATGTGCCATTTCGCTTGTGATCTCTTCTCTTTCTGGGATCGGGTAGTGTTCCCTCATGATGTTTTTGTTGAGATCTTTGGGATCGATGCAGATTCTTAAGACCCCCAAGGGCTTTTTGACGCACACCATCGAACTGACCTAGTCAGTTGGTTCAGTGACTTTGGAGATGATGCCTTTCTTCTGAAGACTCGCGAGTTCTGATTTTAACCGTTCCCTCAGGGGAGCGGGCACTCTCCTGGGTGGGTGAACCACTGGTTTCGCACCAGCACGCTGCAGAATCTGATATTGATATGGAAGTGTGCGCATGCCGCTGAAGACAGCTGGGTATTGTTCCAGTATTCCATCAATGCTGGTCTGGAGAGCGTGATGAGAAGACGTGATGGTGTGGACTCTTTGAATGAGGTTCAGTTGCTTGCAGGTTTGCGCACCTAACAGCGATGACTTGTCAGGTTGAACAATCTCAAACCTCAGGCTCGCCTCCCTGTCTTTGTTGAATATAGCTAAATGACATGACCCCAGTGAGGAGTTCGCGCTGCCATTGTAGTCCTGGAGTTGGCAGGCAGCTGGAAGGATTTTGGGAGCGTTCTTGATCTTCGTAAAGTCGAGCTTCGAGATCAGGTTAGCAGAGGCACCTGTGACCAGTTTGAACTTAATGGGGCAGTTGTTTACAGTCAACACTGTGTTATATTCAGCTTCAGCGTCAATGGCATGGATTGACTTCACTTTCGAAGTGTTCTGTGCGGAGGTTTCAAACTTGGTGATGATTCCCACTTGGAATGGTTTATCCAGGTATTCCTTGTCTGGATTCATTGCACTACCTTGATCACCTCATCCATTTGAAATTGCACACTTTTGATGCGACTCTGCTTTAAGAGGGGTCTTTGATTTCTGAATTGAGGTGCAGATCTGCACTGGGCAGCATAATGATTAAGTTTCCCGCAGTTGAGACTGTATTTGCCGGTTGCAGGGCATTTTTTTCTAAAGTGGGCAGTTCCACAATTTGTGCATGTCATCGCATCACCGTCATGACGTTCCGTGCATCTTTGCGCATGCGTGATGCGGTTTTCGGCCATTTCATACCTTCGCTCGTGGTGCGCCTGCGCGGAGCAGTTTGCAGGCATTTCATACATCTTCTTTCGCTGCGCATGTGCAGGGCCCGAATTCGGCGCAAGATGGCTGCCGTCAGAAACATGGGGGCGCTGCAATTGGGAGATGGCCTGGACACACTCGACCTTGAGGGAGGCTTTTTTACCATGTTCAGAGCTCTTATACTGTAGGTAGTGGTTTTTGAGTGTTCATGCACCGTGCACGCTTCTTTGGCAATTTCTAAAGTCATGTGTTTGAGCTTTAGTAGTTGCTCTCTGAGAGGATCAGAGTGGATTCCAAAAACTATCTGGTCTCTGATCATCGGGTCAGCCAGTACACCAAAGTTACAAGATTGGGCGAGCAGTCTGAGGTTAGTGAGAAAACTGTTGAAGGATTCATCTGTTCCTTGCATCCTTTTCTTAAAAATGTAGCGCTCAAACATTTCATTTTCCTGGACCTCGCAATGGCTATCAAATTTTTTAAGGACGGTTTCATACTTAGTTTTGTCCTGCCCATCTGTATAGTTAAACGATTTGTAGATCTCTAATGCGTGATCACCAGCAGTAACCAATAAGAGCTGTTTTCCGAGCATCGGTCGCGTTTGTTAAATCAGACGCCTCTACATACAGTTGGAATTTTTGTTTAACCAAGTGTCAGTTAACACTAAGGTTACTGTTGGTCCTGAGGTGATGAGGAGCTTGTGGTGTGTCCATCGTGCCTGGATTCGACAGGGTCGTTCCGGATGCTTCTGTTGTCGAATAGCTGTCTTGATTGTTTCCCTAAACTTACTGAATTTACCTAGGTAGATGCAGCAGCCACTACCGGTACCATGTTATGTTATGCTGTTTGATTAACATAAGTTGCCACTGACTATAGACGACGTTGAAAGACACTCCAGTCCTTGAAGTAAGTTAAAAGGATTTATTCAGTAATAACAACTGGATAAATAACTCTGCTGATCTAACTCTCGTAACTCAGTATAATGACTAACTGTACAACTGGGATCTAGGCCACATGTGGTGACCGAGCCTGAGATCTAAACTATTCTGGTGCTAACCTTACAGTCCCTGCCAGGAGTGAGAGGAGGGTCTCGTGTGTGTCTGGTTTTATAATGAGATGTGTAGTGCCCTCTAGTGGCCGTGCCACAGCTGGGCGTTCTGATTCCCCCTTCGTTTCATGTCAGTCTACATGTCATTACAACCCCGTGCTGTCCCTGTCCTGGGAGTGTTTGATGGGGACAGTGTAGAGGGAGCTTTACTCTGTACCTAACCCCGTGCTGTTCCTGTCCTGGGAGTGTTTGATGGGGACAATGTAGAGGGAGCTTTACTCTGTATCTAACCCCGTGCTGTACCTGTCCTGGGAGTGTTTGATGGCGACAGTGTAGAGGGAGCTTTACTCTGTATCTAACCCCGTGCTGTACCTGTCCTGGGAGTGTTTGATGGGGACAGTGTCGTGGGAGATTCTCTCTCTAACTCATTCTGATAGATGCTCGCATCATTCTCACCTGTTTCTCTGGTGTATTTATGATGGCGAGGTGTGCGTTTTGGGATTCACATTCTTGTTTTGAGTTGTTCCAGTCTCTTTGAACCGTTGAAAATTTATAGCATGTTTGGTCCTGAACGTTCCAATCTCTCAGACAGAGAGACCCTGAGAAATAATAACGACTTCAATCAGTGAAATACATTAGAACAGGAAGAGGTCCATTCAGCCCCTCTCAAGCCAGTTACGCAGGAACAATTGGAGGCCATTCAACCCCTCTTGAGCCTGTTACACAGGACCAGGAGGTGACCCATTCAGTCCATCTCGAGCCTGTTACACAGGACCAGGAGGAGGCCCTTCAGCCCCTTTTGAGCCTGTTTCAGAAGGCCAAGTGGAGGCCCATGCAGCTCTTCTTGAGTCTGTTACACAGGAGCAGGAGGAGGCCATTCAGCCCATCTCAATCTTATTACACAGGAACAGGATTAGCCCATTCAGCTCTTCTCGAGCCTGTTACACAGGAACATGGGGTGCCCGATTGATTTTATTGGGCAGAGAGTTTCTGGGCACGGGCGGGCCTGTGCCGTGGGGGCACCCTTTCCCTTCCGCCTTCGCCACGGTCTCCATCATGGCGGAGGCGGAAGAGACTCCCTCCACTGCGCATGCGCAGGAATGCCGTCAGCGGCCGCTGACGCTCCCGCGCATGCGCCGCCCGGAGATGTCATTTCCGCGCCAGCTGGCGGGGCACCAAGGGCCATTTCCGCCAGCTGTCGGGGTGGAAATTCGTCCGGCGCGGGCCTAGCCCCTTAACATTGGGGCTCGGCCCCCAAAGATGCGGAGCATTCCGCACCTTTGGGGTGGGGCGATGCCCGACTGATTTGCGCCGTTTTGGGTGCCACTCGGCGGACATCACGCCGTTTCCGGAGAATTTCGCCCATGATTCTGGACTCTGGACACGTGTAAATCTGACATTCGTGTTTTATTGCTGTGGTGCCCAGAATCCTGTTCCTTTTCCCACAATTCCCATTTATTGTGTGTGTGTAAAATGGGATGGAATGTGTGAAACCCCTCTCGCCTGTGTGTGTGTAAAATGGGGTGGAATGTGTGAAACCCCTCTCGCCCGTGTGTGTGTAAAATGGGATGGAATGTGTGAAACCCCTCTCGTCTGTGTGTGTATAAAATGGGATGGAATGTGTGAAACCCCTCTCGCCTGTGTGTGTAAAATGGGATGGAATGTGTGAAACCCCTCTCGCCTGTGTGTGTGTAAAATGGGATGGAATGTGTGAAACCCCTCTCGCCTGTGTGTGTAAAATGGGATGGAATGTGTGAAAGCCCTCTCGCCCGTGTGTGTGTAAAATGGGATGGAATGTGTGAAACCCCTCTCGCCCGTGTGTGTGTAAAATGGGATGGAATGTGTGAAACCCCTCTCGTCTGTGTGTGTATAAAATGGGATGGAATGTGTGAAACCCCTCTCGCCTGTGTGTGTAAAATGGGATGGAATGTGTGAAACCCCTCTCGCCTGTGTGTGTGTAAAATGGGGTGGAATGTGTGAAAGCCCTCTCGCCCGTGTGTGTGTAAAATGGGATGGAATGTGTGAAACCCCTCTCGCCCGTGTGTGTGTAAAATGGTATGGAATGTGTGAAACCCCTCTCGCCTGTGTGTGTGTAAAATGGGATGGAATGTGTGAAACCCCTCTCGCGCGTGTGTGTAAAATGGGATGGAATGTGTGAAACCCCTCACGCCCGTGTGTGTAAAATGGGGTGGGATGTGTGAAACCCCTCTCGCCCGTGTGTGTAAAATGGGATGGAATGTGTGAAACCCCTCTCGCCTGTGTGTGTGTAAAATGGGATGGAATGTGTGAAACCCCTCTCGCCTGTGTGTGTGTAAAATGGGATAGAATTTGTGAAACCCCTTTCGCCTGTGTGTGTGTAAAATAGGATGGAATGTGTGAAACCCCTCTCGCCTGTGTGTGTGTAAAATGGGATGGAATGTGTGAAACCCCTCTCGCCTGTGTGTGTGTAAAATAGGATGGAATGTGTGAAACCCATCTCGCCTGTGTGTGTGTAAAATGGGATGGAATGTGTGAAGCCCCTCTCGCCTGTGTGTGTGTAAAATAGGATGGAATGTGTGAAACCCCTCTCGCCTGTGTGTGTGTAAAATGGGATGGAATGTGTGACACCCCTCTCGCCTGTGTGTGCGTAAAATAGGATGGAATGTGTGAAACCCCTCTCGCCTGTGTGTGCGTAAAATGGGATGGAATGTGTGAAACCCCTCTCGCCTGTGTGTGTGTAAAATGGAATGGAGTGTGTGAAAACCCTCTCGCCTGTGTGTGTGTAAATTGGGATGGAATGTGTGAAACCCCTCTCGCCCGTGTGTGTGTAAAATGGTATGGAATGTGTGAAACCCCTCTCGTCTGTGTGTGTGTAAATTGGGATGGAATGTGTGAAACCCCTCTCGCCTGTGTGTGTCTGTAAAATGGGATGGAATGTGTGAAACCCCTCTTGCCCGTGTGTGTGTAAAATAGGATGGAATGTGTGAAACCCCTCTCGCCTGTGTGTGTGTAAATTGGGATGGAATGTGTGAAACCCTTCTCGCCTGTGTGTGTGTAAAAATAAACCAACTCTTTCATTTTCAGCTTGCCTCGAGTGTGCTATGCATGTTATGAACAGAGGATTGGAAACTCTCCAAAGTTAAGGGTTGGGAAAATATGTCACCATTTATACCATCATTCATGAAGGGGGAAGCAGAAAAAAAAATCATTTCTGTTCACAGAGGGGTGGAGAGCGGGAAAATTGGGTGATGTTTAAATGACTCCACCGCCCCCACCCCCTCCACTCCTGTCCGCGAGAAATACCACCGACTGTGAGATTGATCCTTCTCTGCGTGCTTTCCTCATTGTCAAAATCATCTTCCACGGACAGTGAGCCAGGGCAGGGATCGAACCTGTGACCCTAGCACCATGAGGCAGTAATGCTAACCACTGTGCCAGCGCGCTGCCCCCGCATCAGTCTTCAACGTGCCGTTCTCTGTGAAGGAATACACCACTGGATTTTTGATTCGGGAATTTGGACTGGCACAGAACAATAATTGACTTCACTGGGATCTTTGCCCTGTGTCTCTTACATTCTCTATTCATAGGCACCTTGCACCCCCCTCCCAATCTCCCCACCACCCCCACTCTCTTTCTTCCTGTGGGCCAAGGAGAAGGCAAACATGCAACCCAGCTCCAGCGTTTGAGTGTGCCCGAATAAACTAACCCCCTGAGTTCATCATGTCTTGGTTTTCCGGTGGGATGAATTTCCAGTGGCTAGAAAATTGGAATGCGCCAAATATGTGGGGTTGTCCTTCCGAAGGACGGAATCAAAAACACCTTTATCTGAATGGACAGCTGCTGAGAGACGTGGGGCGGGATTCTCCGACCCCCTGCCGAGTGGGAGAATCGCCGAGGGTCAGCGTGAATCCCGCCCCCACCGTCCTCCCAATTCTCCCGCCATCCAAAAACCGGGCCGGCGTGAGTCGCGCCGGAGAATGGCGGGGTCCGGTGCGACTCAATGGGCGCCAGGGCCGCCCGAATTCTCCGGCCCACGATGGGCCGAAGTCCCGCCCGTCTGTAGCTGGTCCCGCCGGCGTAAATTAGAGTAGGTCCCTTACCGGCGGGACCTGGTGGCGCGGGCGGGCTCCGGTGTTCCAGGGGGTCGTGGGGGGATCTGGCCCCTTGCAGGTGGGGAAAGAAGGGGCCAGGAATCCCAGAAAGGGACAAAATGTGGGAGGTACAGTGGGGAAAAGTGAACTGTTAGCTTGCACGCACCTGATAATTTGTGGAAGGTGTTGCAGAGCGAGTTTGCCCTCTCGCTGGTCAGGGCGAAGGCCGCAGACAAGTTCTGGAACTTTCCCTCCAGCATTGACTGGTTCCACATAGACCCAGCCAAGGTCCTGTTCAACAGGCCAGCACGTTGGCGTTCGATGGCTTGATCATTTTGACACATGTCTAACATCCGGTTGGATAGAAAACCTGGGAGATGGAGAAAGAGTGAGAGAGTGGAATATATCAGAGTGTTACAGTGAGGGGTGTGGGGTATATCAGAGTGTCACAGTGAGGAGTGTGGGATATATCAGAGTGTTACAGTGAGGGGTGTGGGATATATCAGAGTGTCACAGTGAGGGGTGTGCGATATATCAGAGTGTTACAGTGAGGAGTGTGGGGTATATCAGTTTGTTACAGTGAGGGGTGTGGGGTATATCAGAGTGTCACAGTGAGGGGTGTGGGATATATCAGAGTGTTACAGTGAGGGGTGTGGGATATATCAGTTTGTTACAGTGAGGGGTGTGGGGTATATCAGAGTGTTACTGTGAGGGGTGTGGGATATATCAGAGTGTTACTGTGAGGGGTGTGGGATATATCAGAGTGTTACTGTGAGGGGTGTGGGATATATTAGTGTGTTACAGTGAGGGGTGTGGGATATATCAGAGTGTTACTGTGAGGGGTGTGGGATATATCAGAGTGTTACTGTGAGGGGTGTGGGATATATCAGTGTGTTACAGTGAGGGGTGTGGGATATATCACAGTGTTACAGTGAGGGGTGTGGGATATATCAGAGTGTTACTGTGAGGGGTGTGGGATATATCAGAGTGTTACTGTGAGGGGTGTGGGATATATCAGAGTGTTACTGTGAGGGGTGTGGGATATATCAGTGTGTTACTGTGAGGGGTGTGGGATATATCAGAGTGTTACAGTGAGGGGTGTGGGATATATCAGAGTGTTACTGTGAGGGGTGTGGGATATATCAGTGTGTTACAGTGAGGGATGTGGGATATATCACAGTGTTACAGTGAGGGGTGTGGGATATATCACAGTGTTACTGTGAGGGGTGTGGGATATATCAGAGTGTTACTGTGAGGGGTGTGGGATATATCAGAGTGTTACTGTGAGGGGTGTGGGATATATCAGTGTGTTACTGTGAGGGGTGTGGGATATATCAGAGTGTTACAGTGAGGGGTGTGGGATATATCAGAGTGTTACTGTGAGGGGTGTGGGATATATCAGTGTGTTACAGTGAGGGGTGTGGGATATATCAGAGTGTTACTGTGAGGGGTGTGGGATATATCAGAGTGTCACAGTGAGGGGTGTGGGATATATCAGTTTGTTACAGTGAGGGGTGTGCGATATATCAGAGTGTCACAGTGAGGGGTGTGCGATATATCAGAGTGTCACAGTGAGGGGTGTGGGATATATCAGTTTGTTACAGTGAGGGGTGTGGGATATATCAGAGTGTTACTGTGAGGGGTGTGGGATATATCAGTGTGTTACAGTGAGGGGTGTGGGGTATATCAGGGTGTTACAGTGAGGGGTGTGGGATATATCAGAGTGTTACTGTGAGGGGTGTGGGATATATCAGAGTGTTACTGTGAGGGGTGTGGGATATATCAGAGTGTTACTGTGAGGGGTGTGGGATATATCAGTGTGTTACAGTGAGGGGTGTGGGATATATCAGAGTGTTACTGTGAGGGGTGTGGGATATATCAGAGTGTTACTGTGAGGGGTGTGGGATATATCAGTGTGTTACAGTGAGGGGTGTGGGATATATCACAGTGTTACAGTGAGGGGTGTGGGATATATCAGAGTGTTACTGTGAGGGGTGTGGGATATATCAGAGTGTTACTGTGAGGGGTGTGGGATATATCAGAGTGTTACTGTGAGGGGTGTGGGATATATCAGTGTGTTACTGTGAGGGGTGTGGGATATATCAGAGTGTTACAGTGAGGGGTGTGGGATATATCAGAGTGTTACTGTGAGGGGTGTGGGATATATCAGTGTGTTACAGTGAGGGATGTGGGATATATCACAGTGTTACAGTGAGGGGTGTGGGATATATCAGAGTGTTACTGTGAGGGGTGTGGGATATATCAGAGTGTTACTGTGAGGGGTGTGGGATATATCAGAGTGTTACTGTGAGGGGTGTGGGATATATCAGAGTGTTACAGTGAGGGGTGTGGGATATATCAGAGTGTTAATGTGAGGGGTGTGGGATATATCAGTGTGTTACAGTGAGGGGTGTGGGATATATCAGAGTGTTACTGTGAGGGGTGTGGGATATATCAGAGTGTCACAGTGAGGGGTGTGGGATATATCAGTTTGTTACAGTGAGGGGTGTGCGATATATCAGAGTGTCACAGTGAGGGGTGTGCGATATATCAGAGTGTCACAGTGAGGGGTGTGGGATATATCAGTTTGTTACAGTGAGGGGTGTGGGATATATCAGAGTGTTACTGTGAGGGGTGTGGGATATATCAGTGTGTTACAGTGAGGGGTGTGCGATATATCAGAGTGTCACAGTGAGGGGTGTGGGGTATATCAGAGTGTTACAGTGAGGGGTGTGGGATATATCAGAGTGTCACAGTGAGGGGTGTGGGGTATATCAGAGTGTTACAGTGAGGGGTGTGGGATATATCAGTTTGTTACAGTGAGGGGTGTGGGATATATCAGAGTGTTACTGTGAGGGGTGTGGGATATATCAGTTTGTTACAGTGAGGGAAGTGGGATATATCAGTGTGTCACAGTGAGGGGTGTGCGATATATCAGAGTGTCACAGTGAGGGGTGTGCGATATATCAGTGTGTTACAGTGAGGGGTGTGGGATATATCAGTGTGTCACAGTGAGGGGTGTGCGATATATCAGAGTGTCACAGTGAGCGGTGTGAGGTATATCAGTGTGTCACAGTGAGGGGTGTGCGATATATCAGAGTGTCACAGTGAGGGGTGTGGGATATATCAGAGTGTTACAGTGAGGGGTGTGGGATATATCAGTGTGTTACAGTGAGGGGTGTGGGATATATCAGTGTGTCACAGTGAGGGGTGTGCGATATATCAGAGTGTCACAGTGAGCGGTGTGAGGTATATCAGTGTGTCACAGTGAGGGGTGTGCGATATATCAGAGTGTTACAGTGAGGGGTGTGGGATATATCAGTGTGTTACAGTGAGGGGTGTGGGGTATATCGGAGTGTTACAGTGAGAGGTGTGGGATATATCAGAGTGTGACAGTGAGGGGTGTGGGGTATATCAGAGTGTTACAGTGAGGGGTGTGGAATATATCAGAGAGTTACAGTGAAGGGTGTGGGATATATCAGAGTGTTACAGTGAGGGGTGTGGGATATATCAGAGTGTTACAGTGAGGGGTGTGGGATATATCAGAGTGTTACAGTGAGGGGTGTGGGGTATATCAGAGAGTTACAGTGAGGTCTGTGGGATATATCAAGAGTTACAGTGAGGGGTGTGGGATATATCAGAGTGTTACAGTGAGGGGTGTGGAATATATCAGAGAGTTACAGTGAAGGGTGTGGGGTATATCAGAGAGTTACAGTGAGGGGTGTGGGATGTATCAGAGAGTTACAGTGAGGGGTGTGGGATATATCAGAGAGTTACAGTGAGGGGTGTGGAATATATCAGAGAGTTACAGTGAGGGGTGTGGGATGTATCAGAGAGTTACAGTGAGGGGTGTGGGATATATCAAGAGTTACAGTGAGGGGTGTGGGATATATCAGAGTGTTACAGTGAGGGGTGTGGGATATATCAGAGTGTTACAGTGAGGGGTGTGGAATATATCAGAGAGTTACAGTGAAGGGTGTGGGGTATATCAGGGAGTTACAGTGAAGGGTGTGGGGTATATCAGAGTGTTACAGTGAGGGGTGTGGAATATATCAGAGAGTTACAGTGAGGGGTGTGGAATATATCAGAGAGTTACAGTGAAGGGTGTCGGGTATATCAGAGAGTTACAGTGAAGGGTGTGGGGTATATCAGAGTGTTACAGTGAGGGGTGTGGGGTATATCAGAGTGTTACAGTGAGGGGTGTGGGGTATATCAGAGTGTTACAGTGAGGGGTGTGGAATATATCAGAGAGTTATAGTGAAGGGTGTGGGGTATATCAGAGAGTTACAGTGAGGGGTGTGGGATGTATCAGAGAGTTACAGTGAGGGGTGTGGGATATATCAGAGAGTTACAGTGAGGGGTGTGGAATATATCAGAGAGTTACAGTGAAGGGTGTGGGGTATATCAGAGTGTTACAGTAAGGGGTGTGGGGTATATCAGAGAGTTCCAGTGAGGGGTGTGGAATATATCAGGGTGTTACAGTGAGGGGTGTGGGGTATATCAGAGTGTTACAGTGAGGGGTGTGGGGTATATCAGTGTTACAGTGAGGTGTGTGGGTTATATCAGAGTGTTACAGTGAGGAGTGTGGGATATATCAGAGAGTTACAGTGAGGGGTGTGGGATATATCAGAGAGTTACAGTGAGGAGTGTGGGATATATCAGAGAGTTACAGTGAGGGGTGTGGGATATATCAGGGTGTTACAGTGAGGGGTGTGGGGTATATCAGTGTTACAGTGAGGGGTGTGGGGTATATCAGTGTTACAGAGAGGAGTGTGGGTTATATCAGAGTGTTACAGTGAGGAGTGTGGGATATATCAGAGTTTTACAGTGAGGAGTGTGGGATATATCAGAGTTTTACAGTGAGGGATGTGGGGTGTATCAGAGTGTTACAGTGAGGGGTGTGGGATATATCAGAGTGTTACAGTGAGGAGTGTGGGATATATCAGAGTGTTACAGTGAAGGGTGTGGGGTATATCAGAGAGTTACAGTGAAGGGTGTGGGGTATATCAGAGTGTTACAGTGAGGGGTGTGGGATATATCAAGAGTTACAGTGAGGGGTGTGGAATATATCAGAGAGTTACAGTGAGGGGCCTGGGGTATATCAGAGAGTTACAGTGAGGGGTGTGGGATATATCAGAGTGTTACAGTGAGGGGTGTGGGGTATATCAGAGAGTTCCAGTGAGGGGTGTGGGATATATCAGGGTGTTACAGTGAGGGGTGTGGGGTATATCAGAGTGTTACAGTGAGGGGTGTGGGGTATATCAGTGTTACAGTGAGGTGTGTGGGTTATATCAGAGTGTTACAGTGAGGAGTGTGGGATATATCAGAGAGTTACAGTGAGGGGTGTGGGATATATCAGAGAGTTACAGGGAGGGGTGTGGAATATATCAGAGAGTTACAGTGAGGGGTGTGGGATATATCAGAGAGTTACAGTGAGGGGTGTGGGATATATCAGGGTGTTACAGTGAGGGGTGTGGGGTATATCAGAGTGTTTCAGTGAGGGGTGTGGGGTATATCAGTGTTACAGAGAGGTGTGTGGGTTATATCAGAGTGTTACAGTGAGGAGTGTGGGATATATCAGAGTGTTACAGTGAGGAGTGTGGGATATATCAGAGTTTTACAGTGAGGGATGTGGGGTGTATCAGAGTGTTACAGTGAGGGGTGTGGGATATATCAGAGTGTTACAGTGAGGAGTGTGGGATATATCAGAGTGTTACAGTGATGGGTGTGAGATATATCAGAGTGTTACAGTGAGGGGTGTGGGATATATCAGAGTGTTACAGTGAGGGATGTGGGGTGTATCAGAGTGTTACAGTGAGGGGTGTGGGAAATATCAGAGTGTTACAGTGAGGGCTGTGGGATATATCAGAGTGTTACAATGAGGGGTGTGGGTTATATCAGAGTGTCAGAGTGAGGGGTGTGGGGTATATCACAGTGTTACGGTGAGGGGTGTGGGATATATCAGAGTGTTACAGTGAGGGGTGGGGGGTATATCAGTGTTACAGTGAGGTGTGTGGGATGTATCAGAGTGTTACAGTGAGGGGTGTGGGATATATCAGAGTGTTACAGTGAGGAGTGTGGGATATATCAAAGTGTTACAGTGAGGGATGTGGGGTGTATCAGAGTGTTACAGTGAGGGGTGTGGGAAATATCAGAGTGTTACAGTGAGGGCTGTGGGATATATCAGAGTGTTACAATGAGGGGTGTGGGTTATATCAGAGTGTTACAGTGAGGGGTGTGGGGTATAACAGTGTTACAGTGAGGTGTGTGGGATATATCAGAGTGTTACAGTGAGGGGTGTGGGATATACCAGAGTGTTACAGTGAGGAGTGTGGGATATATCAAAGTGTTACAGTGAGGGGTGTGGGATATATCAGAGTGTTACAGTGAGAGTGTGGGATATATCAGAGTGTTACAGTGAGGGCTGCGGGATATATCAGGGTGTTACAGTGAGAGGTGTGGGTATGAGTGTTACAGTGAGGGGTGTGGGATATATCAGAGTGTTACAGTGAGGAGTGTGGGATATATCAGAGTGTTACAGTGAGGGGTGTGGGTTATATCAGAGTGTTACAGTGAGGGGTGTGGGATATATCAGAGTGTTACAGTGAGGGGTGTGGGTTATATCTGAGTGTTACAGTGAGGAGTGTGGGATATATCAGAGTGTTACAGTGAGGGGTGTGAGATGTATCAGAGTGTTACAGTGAGGGGTGTGGGGTATATCAGTGTTACAGTGAGGTGTGTGGGTTATATCAGAGTGTTACAGTGAGGGGTGTGGGATATATCAAAGTGTTACAGTGAGGAGTGTGGGATATATCAGAGTATTACAGTGAGGGGTGTGAGATATATCAGAGTGTTACAGTGAGGGCTGTGGGATATATCAAAGTGTTACAGTGAGGAGTATGGAATATATCAGGGTGACACAGTGAGGGGTGTGGGATATATCAGTGTGTTACAGTGAGGAGTGTGGGATATATCAGAGTGTTACAGTGAGTGCTGTGGGATATATCAGAGTGTTACAGTGAGAGTGTGGGATATATCAGGGTGTTACAGTGAGAGGTGTGGGTATGAGTGTTCCAGTGAGGGGTGTGGGATATATCAGTGTTACAGTGTGGTATATATCAGAGTGTGACAGTGAGGGGTGTGGGATATATCAGTGTTACAGTGAGGGGTGTGGGATATATCTGGGTGTTACAGTGAGAGGTGTGGGTATGAGTGTTACAGTAAGGGGTGTGGGATATATCAGTGTTACAGTGTGGAGTGTGGGATATATCAGAGTGTGACAGTGAGGTGTGTGGGGTATATCAGTGTTACAGTGAGGTGTGTGGGATATATCAGAGTGTTACAGTGAGGGGTGTGGGATATATCAGAGTGTTACAGTGAGCGGTGTGGGGTATATCAGTGTTACATTGAGGTGTGTGGGATATATCAGAGTGTTACAGTGAGGGGTGTGGGATATATCAGAGTGTTACAGTGAGGAGTGTGGGATATATCAAAGTGTTACAGTGAGGGGTGTGGGATATATCAGAGTGTTACAGTGAGAGTGTGGAATATATCAGAGTGTTACAGTGAGAGCTGTGGGATATATCAGGGTGTTACAGTGAGAGGTGTGGGTATGAGTGTTACAGTGAGGGGTGTGGGTTATATCAGAGTGTTACAGTGAGGAGTGTGGGATATATCAGAGTGTTACAGTGAGGGGTGTGGGTTATATCAGAGTGTTACAGTGAGGGGTGTGGGATATATCAGGGTGTTACAGTGAGGGGTGTGGGTTATATCAGAGCGTTACAGTGAGGAGTGTGGGATATATCAGAGTGTTACAGTGAAGGGTGTGGGGTATATCAGAGAGTTACAGTGAAGGGTTTGGGGTATATCAGAATGTTACAGTGAGGGGTGTGGGATATATCAAGAGTTACAGTGAGGGGTGTGGAATATATCAGAGAGTTACAGTGAGGGGCCTGGGGTATATCAGAGAGTTACAGTGAGGGGTGTGGGATATATCAGAGTGTTACAGTGAGGGGTGTGGGGTATATCAGAGAGTTCCAGTGAGGGGTGTGGGATATATCAGGGTGTTACAGTGAGGGGTGTGGGGTATATCAGAGTGTTACAGTGAGGGGTGTGGGGTATATCAGTGTTACAGTGAGGTGTGTGGGTTATATCAGAGTGTTACAGTGAGGAGTGTGGGATATATCAGAGAGTTACAGTGAGGGGTGTGGGATATATCAGAGAGTTACAGGGAGGGGTGTGGGATATATCAGAGAGTTACAGTGAGGGGTGTGGGATATATCAGAGAGTTACAGTGAGGGGTGTGGGATATATCAGGGTGTTACAGTGAGGGGTGTGGGGTATATCAGAGTGTTACAGTGAGGGGTGTGGGGTATATCAGTGTTACAGAGAGGTGTGTGGGTTATATCAGAGTGTTACAGTGAGGAGTGTGGGATATATCAGAGTTTTACAGTGAGGAGTGTGGGATATATCAGAGTGTTACAGTGAGGAGTGTGGGATATATCAGAGTTTTACAGTGAGGGATGTGGGGTGTATCAGAGTGTTACAGTGAGGGGTGTGGGATATATCAGAGTGTTACAGTGAGGAGTGTGGGATATATCAGAGTGTTACAGTGATGGGTGTGAGATATATCAGAGTGTTACAGTGAGGGGTGTGGGATATATCAGAGTGTTACAGTGAGGGATGTGGGGTGTATCAGAGTGTTACAGTGAGGGGTGTGGGAAATATCAGATTGTTACAGTGAGGGCTGTGGGATATATCAGAGTGTTACAATGAGGGGTGTGGGTTATATCAGAGTGTCAGAGTGAGGGGTGTGGGGTATATCACAGTGTTACGGTGAGGGGTGTGGGATATATCAGAGTGTTACAGTGAGGGGTGTGGGGTATATCAGTGTTACAGTGAGGTGTGTGGGATGTATCAGAGTGTTACAGTGAGGGGTGTGGGATATATCAGAGTGTTACAGTGAGGAGTGTGGGATATATCAAAGTGTTACAGTGAGGGATGTGGGGTGTATCAGAGTGTTACAGTGAGGGGTGTGGGAAATATCAGAGTGTTACAGTGAGGGCTGTGGGATATATCAGAGTGTTACAATGAGGGGTGTGGGTTATATCAGAGTGTTACAGTGAGGGGTGTGGGGTATATCAGTGTTACAGTGAGGTGTGTGGGATATATCAGAGTGTTACAGTGAGGGGTGTGGGATATATCAGAGTGTTACAGTGAGGAGTGTGGGATATATCAAAGTGTTACAGTGAGGGGTGTGGGATATATCAGAGTGTTACAGTGAGAGTGTGGGATATATCAGAGTGTTACAGTGAGGAGTGTGGGATATATCAGAGTGTTACAGTGAGGGGTGTGGGTTATATCAGAGTGTTACAGTGAGGGGCGTGGGATATATCAGAGTGTTACAGTGAGGGGTGTGGGTTATATCTGAGTGTTACAGTGAGGAGTGTGGGATATATCAGAGTGTTACAGTGAGGGGTGTGAGATGTATCAGAGTGTTACAGTGAGGGGTGTGGGGTATATCAGTGTTACAGTGAGGTGTGTGGGTTATATCAGAGTGTTACAGTGAGGGGTGTGGGATATATCAAAGTGTTACAGTGAGGAGTGTGGGATATATCAGAGTATTACAGTGAGGGGTGTGAGATATATCAGAGTGTTACAGTGAGGGCTGTGGGATATATCAAAGTGTTACAGTGAGGAGTATGGGATATATCAGGGTGACACAGTGAGGGGTGTGGGATATATCAGTGTGTTACAGTGAGGAGTGTGGGATATATCAGAGTGTTACAGTGAGTGCTGTGGGATATATCAGAGTGTTACAGTGAGAGTGTGGGATATATCAGGGTGTTACAGTGAGAGGTGTGGGTATGAGTGTTCCAGTGAGGGGTGTGGGATATATCAGTGTTACAGTGTGGTATATATCAGAGTGTGACAGTGAGGGGTGTGGGATATATCAGTGTTACAGTGAGGGGTGTGGGATATATCTGGGTGTTTGAGTGAGAGGTGTGGGTATGAGTGTTACAGTAAGGGGTGTGGGATATATCAGTGTTACAGTGTGGAGTGTGGGATATATCAGAGTGTGACAGTGAGGTGTGTGGGGTATATCAGTGTTACAGTGAGGTGTGTGGGATATATCAGAGTGTTACAGTGAGGGGTGTGGGATATATCAGAGTGTTACAGTGAGCGGTGTGGGGTATATCAGTGTTACAGTGAGGTGTGTGGGATATATCAGAGTGTTACAGTGAGGGGTGTGGGATATATCAGAGTGTTACAGTGAGGAGTGTGGGATATATCAAACTGTTACAGTGAGGGGTGTGGGTATGAGTGTTACAGTGAGGGGTGTGGGTTATATCAGAGTGTTACAGTGAGGAGTGTGGGATATATCAGAGTGTTACAGTGAGGGGTGTGGGTTATATCAGAGTGTTACAGTGAGGGGTGTGGGATATATCAGGGTGTTACAGTGAGGGGTGTGGATTATATCAGAGCGTTACAGTGAGGAGTGTGGGATATATCAGAGTGTTACAGTGAGGGGTGTGAGATATATCAGAGTGTTACAGTGAGGGGTGTGAGATATATCAGAGTTTTACAGTGAGGGCTGTGGGATATATCAGAGTGTTACAGTGAGGGGCGTGGGTTATATCAGAGTATTACAGTGAGGGGTGTGGGATATATCAGAGTGTTACAGTGAGGGGTGTGGGGTATATCAGTGTTACAGTGAGGTGTGTGGGTTATATCAGAGTGTTACAGTGAGGGGTGTGGGATATATCAAAGTGTTACAGTGAGGAGTGTGGGATATATCAGAGTATTACAGTGAGGGGTGTGAGATATATCAGAATGTTACAGTGAGGGCTGTGGGAAATATCAAAGTGTTACAGTGAGGAGTATCGGATATATCAGGGTGACACAGTGAGCGGTGTGGGATATATCAGTGTGTTACAGTGAGGAGTGTGGGATATATCAGAGTGTTACAGTGAGTGCTGTGGGATATATCAGAGTGTTACAGTGAGAGTGTGAGATATATCAGGGTGGTACAGTGAGAGGTGTGGATATGAGTGTTCCAGTGAGGGGTGTGGGATATATCAGTGTTACAGTGTGGTATATATCAGAGTGTGACAGTGAGGGGTGTGGGATATATCAGTGTTACAGTGAGGGGTGTGGGATATATCTGGGTGTTACAGTGAGAGGTGTGGGTATGAGTGTTACAGTAAGGGGTGTGGGATATATCAGTGTTACAGTGTGGAGTGTGGGATATATCAGAGTGTGACAGTGAGGGGTCTTGGATATATCAGTGTTACAGTGAGTTGTGTGGGATATATCAGTGTTACAGTGAGGGGTGTGGGATATATCAGAGTGTAACAGTGAGGGGTGTGGGATGTATCAGAGTGTTACAGTGAGGGGTGTGAGATATATCAGTGTTACAGTGAGGGGTGTGCGACATATCAGAGTGTGACAGTGAGGGGTGTGGGATATATCAGTGTTACAGTGAGCTGTGTGGGATATATCAGTGTTACAGTGAGGGGTGTGGGATATATCAGAGTGTTACAGTGAGGGGTGTGGGATGTATCAGAGTGTTACAGTGAGGGGTGTGGGATATATCAGTGTTACAGTGAGGGGTGTGGGATATATCAGTGTTACAGTGAGGGGTGTGGGATATATCAGTGTTACAGTGAGGGGTGTGGGATATATCAGGGTGTTACAGTGAGAGGTGTGGGATATATCAGAGTGTTACAGTGAGGGGTGTGGGATATATCAGAGTGTTACAGTGAGGTGTGTGGGATATATCAGAGGGTTACAGTGAGGGGTGTGGGGTATATCAGAGTGTTACAGTGAGGTGTGTGGGATATATCAGAGTGTTACAGTGAGGGGTGTGCGATATATCAGAGTGTGACAGTGAGGGGTGTGGGATATATCAGAGTGTTACAGTGAGGGGTGTGGGTTGTATCAGAGTGTTACAGTGAGGGGTGTGGGATATATCAGTGTTACAGTGAGGGGTGTGGGATATATCAGTGTTACAGTGAGGGGTGTGGGATATATCAGGTTGTTACAGTGAGAGGTGTGGGATATATCAGAGTGTTACAGTGAGGGGTGTGGGGTATATCAGAGTGTTACAGTGAGGGGTGTGGGGTATATCAGAGTGTTACAGTGAGGGGTGTGGGATATATCAGTGTGTTACAGTGAGGGGTGTGGGATATATCAGAGTGTTACAGTGAGGGGTGTGAGGTACAGCAGAGTTTCTCAGGGTGATGTTTATCGACGTACCAAATACACCGATTCCGATTATAATTGCGAAAAGACAGATTATGACAATGAGAGCGACAAGACGAAGACACCTCGTGTCATCTGAGTTTCTTCCTCCAGCTGGTTCCTGTCTGCTCTGATCTGGAATAGAAAAGTTGCAAATGCTGTGAATCTTGTGTAATTTCACGGAACAGACAATGTTGATGACCTGACATCCGTTATAGACATAAGCAACATCGAGGTCACCCGTTTATCTCACTCTGTTCGGCACGCCAGCATTCTGTGTAGAAGGATTAGCAAAGAAAACATCTCTTGGGCAACATTGGTGACTGGGCAATCGAGAGGTTGCTCAACGAGGCCTGTTTCCCTCTTCAAAATATGTTTACTGGTTGATGGGTGTGAGTGTGAAATCCCCCCCCCCCACAGCCCAATGCAATGACAGGATCAAATTGTAAAATACATGACCAAACTGCTCACCACCTCCCCAGGCTGCACAGGCCCACAAACACCTCAAAAACACAATCGAGCGTCCAACTCTGTGACGCGACGAGGCCGTTAAATCTCATGAGGGGTCTCCACGCGGGATTTGCGATGCTCCCAATGCCTCATGAGATCTAATGAGACTTTGCGATCTGGATCTCGCCCTCGTTGGGTGAGATCCAGATGAACATATTTAAATGAGCTATTGGCTTAAGTTAAATATGTCTGTACCTGTTTCCCCCCAGGGGAAGGAGGCCTGGGAGACCACGTCAAGGCGCCATTTAGTATTGCTCCACACAAACGTAGACTAGGTGTAACAGCACCTGGGGCAGGTCTCCCAGGCTATTGGAGGGATTAGGCCCAGGGGTGTCCTGCTCTTAAGAGGTGGGGTCAGGAGTGGAGCATGAGTACCCACTCGAGTTAAGTTTGAGGAGGTCTGGAGGCCGGGGTGTGGTGTCAGAGGAAGGTCGAGAGATAGGGGTTTAAAAATGACCAAGCTTTCGAAGGATAAGGGCCTGGATTCTTAAATTTGACAAGATTAAAATTCGACAGAACGGATTATGCCAAAAATAAACAAGAAACAGATTTGCTATAACTGGGCGATGAGGGTCCCATTCTCAGTCTAAGCGAGGACGGAACTAACCCCACCATCCCAGCCACCCACCCCTCTCCACACCTAGTAATTACAGAGGTCCATTTCAGGAGTGTCTGGAAGAAGGAGGGAGGGAGAGAGAGAGAGAGACAGAGGCAGAAAGAGAGTGAGGAGGAGGAAGAGAAAGTGAGAAAGGCAGAGGGAGAGTTAGACAGTCAGAGAGAGACAGAGAGTGACAGAGAGAGAAAGAGAGACAGAGAGTGACAGAGAGTGAGAGAGAGAGACAGAGAGAGAGACAAAGAGAGAGAGAGACAGAGAGTGACAGAGAGAGAGAGACAGAGAGAAAGACAGGGGGTTAGATTCTCCCAAAATGAGACTACGTCCTGATGCACGATCAATGACCACTAAAACGAGGTTGTAGTCCAACTGAACGCTTTAATGAGCTAGATGTTTCCCCCAGCAGCTCAGGTACAGAATGAAGGTTGCCGGGGGGGCACGGGCTCTTATACCCTGCCTAGCAGGGCGGAGATACCATACAGCTTGACCAATAGGAAACATACAATATCTACCAATGGTGTTCCAGCATTACCATGTACCATAATACCTCTACACAGACTACCACATTCACCCCCTGTTAAAAAGGAGTCTGGCGGGCGTGGTGGCCTGATATATCAACATGGTTACGTGGTAGAAATGATAGTTATGGAGGTACCGTAATACCTCCGTACAGCATTTTGTAACTATTTGCAGATTCACAATTAACTATAAACACTTTAAAATGAAGCAATCAGTCGATCGGGGGCCCTGATCATCCTCTGTGATCGTCGAAGCTTCGGTGGTGACTCCGGTGGAGGCTCGGGCGTCTGTGACTCCGGGAGCATGGCCTTGATCTCTGTGGCAGCTTCGACACCCCTAGACAGCGCTGGTGGGGAAAACGGTTGACCTGGGAAGGGAGCGTCTGCGGGCTGCGTCGGTGGGTGGGGGGGCCTAGACGGGGCCGGTGGAAGGACCGATCCTCCTGTAAGGTGCCCCGGTGGAGGGGAGCGTGGAACTGGTGGCAGGGGTGTGCGTGGGGCTCCGGCGGGTGCCAGGTCTCGTAGGGAGACCGTATCTTGTCGGCCGTCGGGGTATGCCACGCAGGCGTACTGGGGTTAGCGTGGAGAAGATGGACCCTCTCGACCAACGGGTCCAACTTGTGCGCCCGCACGTGTTTTCGGAGCAGGATGGGTCCGTGAGCTGCCAGCCAGGTCGTGAGCGAGGTCCCAGAGGAGGACTTCCTGGGGAAGACAAGGAGATGTTAGTGAGGTGTTTGGTTGGTTGTGGTACAAAGCAGTGACCGGATGGAGTGGCGGGCATCCGGGAGGACGTCCTGCCAGTGGGAGACTGGGAGATTCCTGGACCGTAGGGCCAGTAGGACGGTCTTCCGTCCTCCCTCTCTACCTGTCCGTTACCCCGGGGCTTGTAACTGGCTGTCCTGCTCGAGGCGATCCCCTTGCTGAGCAGGAATTGATGCAGTTCGTCACTCATAAAGGAGGACCCCCTATCACTATGTATGTAAGCGGGGAACCCAAACAGTGCAAAGATGCTATGGAGGGCCTTGATGACGGTGGTTGCGATCATGTCGGGGCAGGGGATGGCAAATGGGAACCGGGAGTACTCGTCAATCATGTTCAGGAAGTACGTGTTGCGTTCGGTGGAGTGGAGGGGACCCTTGAAGTCCATGCTGAGGCGATCAAAGGGATGGGAAGCCTTTAGGGGGTGCGCTTTCTCTGGCCGGTAGAAGTGCGGCTTGCACTCCGCGCAGATTTGGCAGTCCCTGGTGACTGTCCTGACCTCCTCGATGGAGTAGGGCAGGTTGCGGGTCTTGATAAAGTGGAAAAAGCGAGTGACCCCCGGGTGGCAGAGGTCCTCATGGAGGACGCGGAGGCGGTCCACTTGTGCATTGGCACATGTGCCGCGGGACAGGGCATCAGGAGGCTCGTTTAGCTTCCCGGGACGATACAAGATCTCATAGTTGTAGGTGGAGAGTTCGATCCTCCACCGCAAGATCTTGTCGTTTTTTGTCTTGCCCCGCTGTGCATTGTCGAACATGAAAGCAACCAACCGTTGGTCAGTGAGGAGAGTGAATCTCCTGCTGACCAGCTAATGCCTCCAATGTCGCACAGCTTCTACTATAGCCTGGGCCTCCTTTTCGACTGAGGAGTGGCGAATTTCGGAAGCATGGAGGGTGCGTGAGAAGAAGGCCACGGGTCTGCCAGCTTGGTTGAGGGTGGCCGCCAGAGCTACGTCAGACGCATCACTCTCGACCTGGAAGGGGAGGGACTCGTCGATGGCGTGCATCGTGGCCTTTGCAATGTCTGCTTTGATGCAGCTGAAGGCCTGGCGGGCCTCTACCGACAGGGGAAAAGCTGTGTATTGGATCAGGGGACGGGACTTGCCCACATAGTTGGGGACCCACTAGGCATAGTAAGAGAAAAACCCTAGGCAGCGCTTCAGGGCCTTGGAGCAGTGAGGGAGGGGGAACTCCATAAGGGGGCGCATGCGTTCAGGGTTGGGGCCGATAACTCCATTTCGCACTACGTAGCCAAGGATGGCGAGGCGGTCGGTGCTAAACACGCACTTATCCTTGTTGTATGTAAGGTTGAGGATCTTTGCGGTCTGGAGGAATTTTCGGAGGTTGGTGTCATTGTCCTGCTGGTCGTGGCCGCAGATGGTGACATTATCGAGAAATGGGAAAGTTGCCCGTAAACCGTACCGGTCAACCATTCGGTCCATCTCGTGCTGGAAGACCGAGACCCCGTTGGTGACACCGAAGGGAACCCTTAAGAAGGATAGAGACGCCCATCTGCCTCGAAGGCAGTGTATTTGTGGTCACTAGTGCGGATGGGGAGCTGATGGTAGGCGGATTTAAGGTCCACCGTGGAGAAGACCTTGTAATGCGCGATCCTGTTTACCAGGTCGGATATGCGGGAGAGAGGGTACGCGTCCAGCTGTGTAAACCTGTTGATGGTCTGACTGTAGTCGATGACCATCCTATGCTTCTCCCCGGTCTTTACCACCACTACTTGAGCTCTCCAGGGACTGTTGCTGGCTTCAATGACTCCTTCCCTCAGTAGCCTTTGGACCTCTGACCTAATAAAGATCCGATCCTGGGCACTGTACCGTCTGCTCCTGGTGGCGATGGGTTTGCAATCCGGGGTGAGGTTCGCAAACAGGGAAGGCGGATCGACCTTGAGGGTCCTGAGGCCGCAGACAGTGAGAGGGGGTATAGGGCCGCCAAATTTGAAAGTTAGAGTTTGGAGATTACACTGGAAGTCTAAACCTAGGAGTGTGGCTGCGCAGAGGTGGGGAAGGGTGTAGAGCCGGTAATTTTTAAACTCCCTTCCCTGGACTGTGAGATTTGCTGCACAAAATCCCTTTATCTCTATTGAGTGGGAACCGGAGGCCTGGGAGGTTTATTGATTAACGGGGTGGACGAGGAAAGAACAGTGCCCTACCGTGTCGGGGTGTATGAAGCTCTCCGTGCTCTCAGAGTTGATTAAGCAGGATGTCTCATGCCTGTTGATTAGCACTGTTGTTGTAGCAGTTGAGAGTGTTCGAGGCCGGGACTGGTCCAGGGTCACCGAGGCTAATCTCAGCAGTTGAGTGTTCTCTTCGGGCGGTGTGCAGTCAGCCGAGCTGGGGTCCTGGGAGTCCATCCAGGATGCCTGCTCCCATTGGTCGCACATGGCTGGGGTGCACAAAATGGCGGCACCCATCCATCGAACGTGGCATCCGCGGGACAAGATGGCGGCACCCGGGGGTCGCACGTGGCCCTGGAGTAGGAAGATGGCGGCACCCACTGGCCGCACGGGGACCGTGGAGAGGTTTGTGGTGGCGGTCCGCATTCGCCGCCGGAGACCGCGGCAACCGCACGGGCCTGGCATACCACTACGAAGCGGCCCTTTTTACCGCATCCCTTGCAGGTGGATGCGCGGGCCGGGCAGCGCTGCCGGGGGTGCTTGGCCTGCCCACAAAAGTAGCAGCGGGGCCCCCCGGGGTTGTCAGGCTGCCTTGCATCACAAGCTTGTGGGGGGATGGGGGATGTCTCGGCGTCGGCTGCGGATGGGTTCCACGCTGCCCAGGGGGCTGCCGCGCAGTCGGAAACG
Source organism: Scyliorhinus torazame (assembly GCF_047496885.1). Taxonomy (NCBI): domain Eukaryota; kingdom Metazoa; phylum Chordata; class Chondrichthyes; order Carcharhiniformes; family Scyliorhinidae; genus Scyliorhinus; species Scyliorhinus torazame. Next base: position 72,123,849 of record NC_092722.1, on the reverse strand, counting down.
TAAGCGCGGGCGTTTCTGGAGGCCACATCCAGGAGCCTGCAAGGGCCCATGCCTCTTTGAGGCCTAGGGTGTCTTTTTCCAGCAATCGCTGGCAGATTTGGGAGGACAGCATACCTGTCACGAAAGCGTCCCGGATCAAGTGTTCTGTGTGTTCGCTCGCCGAAACTTGCGGGTAGCTGCAGTTTCTCCCCAACACCAGGAGGCACGGTAGAACTCTTCCAGCGATTCCCCAGGGATTTGTTGCCTCGTTGCTAGCAGATGTCGGGCATAGACCTGGTTTACCGGGCGAATATAATGTCCTTTTAGCAGCTCTATTGCTGCATCGAAGTCTTCCGCACCCCCGATGAGGGTGTACATTTCCGGGCTCACCCTCGAGTGCAGGACTTGCATTTTCTGTTCTTCCGTGGGTGTCTTTTCGGCTGTTCCGAGATATCCTTTAGAACACGCCAGCCAGTGTTTGAAGATTGCCGCTGAGTTTGCCACGTGGGGGCTGAGTTGCAGATACTCCGGCTTGATTCGGAGCTCCAACCTTTTTAATCTAGCTTATTAAATTGATGCACAATCAATGACCACTAAAGCGAGGTTGTAGTCCAACTGAAGACTTTAATAAGCTAGATTTTTCCCCCAGCAGCTTAGGTACAGAATGAAGGCTGCTGGGGCGGCACGGGCTCTTATACCCCGCCTTGCAGGATGGAGCTACCATACAGCTTGACCAATAGGAAACATACAATATCTACCAATGATGTTCCAGCATTACCAGGTACCGTAATACCTCGGCATAGACTACCACACGTCCCCACACCGGCGAAATTCCTGCAAATAAGTTCAACTAATTCCTAGCCCTGCAGGGGGGGGAGGGGGCGAGCAGGGAACCAGAGTGAATCTTGCAGCTTTTGCTGCAGATACGGACCCCCGCACTTCCGGGTCAGGAGCCGCACATGTGCATGGCGGCGGCCTCCAGCAGCCGCGCCGTGTTCCATGGCGGACCCGGACCGCGGAGACCCATGGAAGAATTAGACCTCTCGATTGGCTGCGCGCCCGATCCTCAAACCCTGTGCATTTAATCGCCGACCGTTGCTAAGGCCCCCCCCGCTGGTTTCCGATCTGTCTGCTCCCGACCAGGGCAGCCGCAGACTGAGCCCGCAGCCGCCACGCGAGCATCCCGACCGGCAATAGGTGGTTAGTTCCACACTGTCGGGAACTCGGCTGGTCGGAAACGGAGGTTCGCTGAGCGGGCCTCTGGCAATGGGCCCCTGGCGGCGCGGCGTACTCCACGGTGATGCCGATTTTCGGTGCCCAGTGAATCGCTGGACCGCCGCCGGTCCCGATTACGGCGTCCAGCCCAGAGAGTCAGACAGAGACAGTGATAGACAGTGAGAGATAGAGAGAAACAAAGAGAGCAACAGAGAGAGAGAGACAGAAAGAGAGAGAGAGAAAGAGTCAGAGAGAGAGACAGAGTGAGACGGAGCCAGAGCGCAACCGAGAGAGGGAGAGACAGAGAGAAACAGAGAGAGAGAGAAAGAGACAGGGGGATAGAGAGACAGAAAGAGAGAGAAAGAGAGACAGAGAGGGAGAGACAGAGAGAGAGAGGCAGTAAGGGAGAGGAAGAGACATAGACAGTGTGATAATACCAGGTATTGCGGTACCTGAGAGGTGGATGACCATTGGTTAGACCCAGGAGTCTACCATTGGCTGTTGTGCATAGCTCCGCCCTGAGAGGCGGAGTCTAAGAACTGGTGCCGTCCCAGCAGCCTTCACTTTCTGTATCGAAGCTGCTGGGGAAGAGTTCTAGCAGATTAAAGCCTTCAGTTATGAATCACCTTCGTCTTGAGAGTAATTGATTGCGCATCAGACAGAGAGTCAAAGAGAGCGAGACAGAGAGAGAGAGACAGACAGATGGAGAGAGACAGAGAGAGAGACACACACACAGAAAGACACAGAGAGTCAGAGAGAGGCAGAGAGAGAGACAGACAGACAGAGAGAGAGAGACAGAGAGGGAGAGACAGGGAAAGACAGACTGAAAGGGAGAGACAGATACAGACCGAGAGAGAGAGAGAATCAGGGGAACAGAGAGGGAAAGACAGAGACAAAGGGAGAGACAGAGAGAGAGCCACAGAGAGAGAAACAGACAGTGAGAGACAGCGAGAGAGAATGACAGAGAGAGAGAGATAGAAAGAGAGAGAGGGAGTCAGAGAGAAAGACAAAGAGTCAGTGAGACAGATAGAGAGAGAGAGAAGGAAAGACAGATGGAAAGAAACAGAGAGATAGACAGACAGGGAGACAGAACGAGAGAGAGAAGAGAGAGACAGAGACAGAAAGAGACACAGAGAGAGTCAGAGACAGACACAGAGAGAGACAGGGGGATAGAGAGACAGACAGGCAGAGAGAGAGGCAGAGAGCGAGACAGAGGGAGAGAGCGAGACAGACAGACAGAGAGAGACAGAGTCAGAGAGAGAGCGAGAGAGAGAGACATAGAGAGATGGGGCTAGTTTAGCACACTGGGCTAAATTGCTGGCTTTTAAAGCATCCAAGGCAGGCCAGCAGCACGGTTCAATTCCCATACCAGCCTCCCCGAACAGGCGCCGGAATGTGGCGACTAGGGGCTTTTCACAGTAACTTCGTTTGAAGCCTACTTGTGACAATAAGCGATTCTCATTTTCATTTTTCATTTTTATGAGAGACGGAAAGACACAGAGACAGACAGGGTGAGAGAGAGAAACGGGGAGACAGAGGGTGGGACTCTCCGACCCCCCCCCGCCGGGTAGGGGAATCCCCGGGGGGGCGGCGAGATCCCGCCCTGCCGCTCCAACGCCAACTGCCGAATTCCCCGGCGCCGGTTTTCCGGCGAGGGCGGGATTCCCGCCGTGCCGGTCGGGGGCCACTGGCAGCAGCACCCCGGCAACTCTCTGGGCCGAGCGGCCGCCAGTTTTCGGCCAGCCCCGCTGGCGTGCAATGGACATGGTCCCACACGGCGTGACCTGCCTGGTAGGCCGGCTGGTGTGCTCCTCTGGGGAGAGCAGTGGGAATCCGGACCCGGGGGGGGGGGGAGCCCCCACGGTGGCCTGGCCCACGATCAGGGCCCATCGATCTGCTGGCAGGCCATTGCTGTGGGGGCACTCCTTCCTTCCGCGCCGGCCTCAGTGGGGCTATGCCATGGGCTGGGGCCCTACAGAAACCCCCCCTGCGCTTGCGCAAGAACATGCTGGCCCTTGAGCGCCGGTTGGCGCGAAGCCAACCCCTCCGGAGGGTGACCCCAATAGAGCGATCTCGGGCTTGACACACTTGTCCACTCCACCGTCACTCACAACCCCCCACTCCCTTCCCACGGCAGCTTGCCATGCAATCCTCTACCCCGGTCACTTCCTCTCTCCTCACCGCCCAAGGCTCAAGACACTGGGTTCAGGCGAAGCCCTCCTTAAACTCGGTCCCCTGGATTCACTGCTCCCAATGCGCTCCTCTCTACGCTGGGGGCACTAAACGCAGACCGCAAGGCGACTTTGCGGAGCACCTTCACTCCGTTTGGAAGCGTGACCCCAAACTTCTCACCAGCTGCCATTTTAACTCAGCACCTTGGTCTCGTGCACACGCATCCATCCTCAACCTGCTGCAATGTTCCAGTGAATTCCAGTGTAAAATGGAGCAGCAATGCCTCGTTTTCCGATTAGGCACGGTACCGGCCCTCGGGACCCTGCATTGAGGTCAACAACTTTAGACTGTGACCTTTGCCCTCCATCTTGATCCTTTTTTTAAAAGATCAGGGGCGAAATTCTCCAGAAACGGCGCGATGTCCGCCGACTGGTGCCCAAAACGGCGCCAATCAGATGGGCATCGCGCCGCCCCAAAGGTGCGGAATGCTCCGCATCTTTGGGGGCCGAGCCCCAACATTGAGGGGCTAGGCCGACGCCGGAGGAATTTCCGCCCCGCCAGCTGGCGGAAAAGGCCTTTGTTGCCCCGCCAGCTGGCGTGGAAATGACATCCCCAGGCGGCGCATGCGCGGGAGCGTCAGCGGCCGCTGACAGTTTCCCACGCATGCGCAGTGGAGGGGGTCTCTTCCGCCTCCGCCATGGTGGACTCCGTGGCGGAGGCGGAAGGGAAAGAGTGCCCCCACGGCACAGGCCCGCCCGCGGATCGGTGGGCCCCGATCGAGGGGCCAGGCCACCGTGGGGGCACCCCCCGGGGCCAGATTGCCCCGCACCCCCCCCCCAGGACCCCGGAGCCCGCCCACGCTGCCTTGTCCCGCCGGTAAGGTAGGTGGTTCAATTTACGCCGGCGGGACAGGCAATTTATCAGCGGGACTTTGGCCCATTCGGGCCGGAGAATCGAGCGGGGGGGGCCCGCCAACCGGCGCGGCGTGATTCCCGGCCCGCCGAATCTCCGGTGCCGGAGACTTCGGCAACCGGCGGGGGCGGGATTCACGCCAGCCCCCGGCGATTCTCCGACCCGGCGGGGGGTCGGAGAATTTCGCCACAGGTTTATTTGCCCAAACAACCCAGCACCCCGACAGGGCCATCTGTCACTTGTTCTTCAGTTTTGCACTCACAAGGGTGACAACTGGGAGACTTTAGGAATATTGCATTCTAAATATTGGGCAGTTTACGGTTAAAATCCTGGGGTTATACTGTGTTTGAATGCAGTGGTCATGTTTTTTTTAAAAGGATTCTGTTTGGCAGGTCCTGGGGGCTTTTAGCAGCAAAAAGGTGGCATTGGGAAAGAAATGTGTTTTTCAATCAAGGCTAATGGGCTGTGGTCTGACTGGGAAAGTACTTTGCAGCCAGAGAAACATTTTGAAAGGCTCTAGAGAGGCAGGTTTTGGAGCAAGCTTTGGAGAAAGGAGTTGAATTCTGATCTGTCTGAAGCTGAGTCTACAGTTCTCCCACATTAAGATGGGTTACGTGCTGTATGTTTCTTTTCTGCTTGTTTATTGAGAAATAGAGTAGGAGTGGTCAAGGGGTAAATTTTAAGTTGTTCCTTTTGGGTGTGAAGTTAAAGGTTCAGTAGTTAGCACTGCTGCCTCACTGTGTCGAGGACTCGGGTTCGATCCTGGCCTCGGGTCACTGCTCATGTGGGGTTTGCACGTTCTCCCCGTGTCTGCGTGAGTCTCACTCCCACAATCCAAAAACATGTGCAGGGTAGGTGAATTGGCCACACTAAATTGCCCCTTAATTGGAAAAAATTGGATACTCTAAATTTATATTTAAAAGTTAAAAGTTTGAATATTGTATTCATAATAAAGTTTTGTTTTAAAAATAAACAAGCTCTATTTCTTCAATCAATCGCCCCCGGGCGAATCATTCTTTCTGCACAGAATTACAAATAAACTAAAATATTGGGGATTCGGTTCAGTGTCCCAGCCACTGTTGGGTCTGGTCTGAGATTGGAATATAAGAGCTCTGAACCTCGTTCTCCCAGGAACACGTTCCGCTGCTTTACCTTTTTGCCGCAATCAGCACCTGCTTTTGTCTTTAACACTCGACCTTTAACATTCCCTCTGTCTCGTGCCAGTGACGTCGCGGCCTCAGTTGTATCCAACTCTAGTCTTTGTACAATTGATCATGCATCAATTTATTGCTCTAAGATTTTCTAAAAGATGGACCTCCGTATCAAACCAGATCGCCTGCAGCTGGATCCGCAATCAAGCAACGCCAGAAAGACTTTAATCACTGGCTAGCTTGCTTCGAGGCCGATATCAACTCAGCGACCACCCCTGTTCCGGAGGCTCAGAAGATACAGACCCTGTACTCAAGGTTGAGCTCCAATGTGTTTCCGCTGTTCCAGGACGCCCCGAACTACGCAGACGCCATGGCGCTTCTCAAAGAAAACTACGCACAGAAAACGAACACGCTCTTCGCCAGGCACGTACTCGCCACTCGCTCTTAACTCCCTGGTGAGTCCATAGAAGACTTCTGGCGGGCCCTAATCCCACTCGTCCGGGACTGTGACTGTCAGGCCGTTACGGCCACGGAACACTCCAGCCTTCTTATGCGGGATGCGTTTGTAACGGGGATTGGGTCGGACCTCATATGCCAAAGACTGTTAGAAGGGGCCATGCTCGACCTAGCTGAGACTAAGAAGCTAGCGCTCTCCATGGCGGTCACCTCACGTAATGTTCAGGTCTACCCCTCCGGCCGCGCGGCCCACCCCTCCTATCCCTCGTGGACCCCACAGACAGCTGCCCCAGCCGGGGCTTTACCCAGCCAATACGCCTGCGCCACACGTCAATCCACGCACCCCGGGGGTCCCCGATGTTACTTCTGCGGCCAGCAGAAGCACCCTCGCCAACGCTGCCCGGCCCGCGCTGCCATCTGCAAGGCTTGCGGCAAAAAGGGGCACTTCACCACTGTGTGCCAGGCCTGCACAGTCACCGCTATCGCCCCCTCCCCTCTGACCTACACACAATGGGCGCCGGCATCTTCATCCCGGACCACGCGCGGCCAGTGGGTGCCGCCACCTTCACCTCCCCGGACCATATTCTCTACCATTGGTGGAGAATGTACTTGTTCCCATTGGTTAAGCTTGTATGTTAGCTCCGCCCTGCAAGGTGGGGTATAAGAGCCTGTGCCGCCCCAGCAGCTTTCTTCTGTACCTGCGCTGCTGGGGGAAACATCTAGCGTATTAAAGCCTTCAATTGTCTCCAATCTTGCTTCTGGGGTCATTGATCGTGCATCAATTTAATACGCTAGTTTTTAAAGAATGGAGCTCCGAATCAAGCCGGAGTGTCTGCAACTCAGCCCCCACGCGGCAAACTCAGCGGCAACCTTCAAGCACTGGTTGGCGTGCTTCAACGGATATCTTGGAACAGCCGAAAACACACCCACGACAGAACAGAAACTGCAAGTCCTGCACTCGAGGGTGAGCCCAGAAATCTACACCCTCATCGAGGACGCGGACGATTTTGATGCAGCAATGGAGCTGCTGAAAGGACATTATATTCGCCCTGTAAACCAGGTCTACGCCCGACATCTACTAGCGCCGAGGCGACAAATCCCTGGGGAAATCACTGGAAGAATTCTACCGTACGCTCCTGGTGTTGTGGAGAAACTGCAGCTGCCCGCGAGTTTCGGCGAGCGACCACACAAAACCTTTGATCCGGGACGCTTTTGTTGCAGGTATGCTGTCCTCCCAAATCCACCAGCGATTGCTGGAGAAAGAGACACTAGGCCTCAAGGAGGCACGGGCCCTTGCCTGCTCCCTGGAAGTGGCCTCCCGAAACGCCCACGCTTATGTCCCCGACGGCGCGGCAGCCCCCTGGGCAGCGTGGAACCCCCCCGCGGCCGACCCCAAGGCATCTCCCATCTCCCCACAAGCTTGTGCTGCGAGATGGCCTGGCAACCACGGGGGGCCCAGCTGTTATTTTTGCGGGCAAGCCAAGCACCCCCGACAGCGCTGTCCGGCCCGTTCATCCATCTGCAAGGAATGCGGCAAAAAGGGCCACTTCGTGGCAGTATGCCAGGCCCGGGCGGTCTCTGCGGTCTCAGGAGGCGAATACGGACCACCACCACAACCCTCTCCACGGTCTCCGTGCGGCCAGCCATCGTGTCCCACGGACGCCACGTGCGATGAATGGGCGCTGCCATCTTCCTCCTCCAGGGCCACGTGCGGCCTCCAAGCGCCGCCATCTTGTCCCACGGACACCACGTGAGATGAATGGGCGCTGCCATTTTGTGCACCCCCAGCCATGTGCGACCAATGGGCGCCGCCATCTTGGATGGACTCCCAGGATCCCAGTTCAGCTGACCACACACCGCCCGAAAAGAACATTCAACTGCTGCCACGAGTAGCCTCGCTGACCCTGGACCAGTCTCGGCCCCGAACACTCGTAGGTGCTTATCAATGGGTATGAAACATCCTGCCTAATCGACTATGGGAGCACGGAGAGCTTCATACACCCCGACACGGTAAGACGCTGTTCTCTCCCCGTCCACCCCGTCAATCAAAAAATCTCCCTGGCCTCCGGATCTCACTCAGTAGAGATCAAGGGGTTTTGTGTAGCTAACCTCACGGTCCAGGGAAGGAAATTCAAAACCTATCGACTCTACATCCTTCCCCACCTCTGCGCAGCCACACTCCTAGGGTTGGACTTTCAGTGCAACCTCCAAAGTCCAACTTTCAAATTCGGCGGCCCTATACACCCCCTCACTATCTGCGGCCTCGCGACCCTTAAGGTCGATCCGCCGTCCCTGTTTGCGAACCTCACCCCGGATTGCAAACCAGTCGCCACCAGGAGCAGACGGAATAGTGCCCAGGACCGGATCTTTATTAGGTCAGAGGTCCAACGGTTACTGAGGGAAGGTGTCATTGAGGCCAGCAACAGTCCCTGGAGAGCTCAAGTAGTGGTTGTACAGACCAGGGAGAGGCATAGGATGGTCATCGACTACAGTCAGACCATCAACAGGTTTACGCAGCTTGGCGCGTACCCTCTTCCCCGCATATCCGTCCTGGCCAACAGGATCGCGCAATACAAGGTCTTCTCCACGGTGGATCTTAAGTCCGCCTCCCACCAGCTCCCCATCCGCACTAGTGAACGCAAATACACTGCCTTCGAAGCAGATGGGCGGCTCTACCACTTCTTAAGGGTTCCCTTCGGTGTCACAAATGGGGTCTCGGTCTTCCAACGAGAGATGGACCGAATGGGTGACTGGTACGGTTTACAGGCCACATTCCCATACCTCGATAATGTCACCATCTGTGGCCACGACCAGCAGGACCACGACACCAACCTCCGAAAATTCCTCCAGACCGCAAAAATCCTTAACCTAACGTATAACAAGGATAAATGTGTGTTTAGCACCGACCGCATAGCCATCTTCGGCTACGTGGTGCGTAATGGAGTGATAGCCCCCGACCCTGAACGCATGCGCCGCCTTATGGAGTTCCCCCTCCCGCACTGCTCCAAGGCCCTGAAGCGCTGCCTAGGTATTTTTTCCTACTATGCCCAGTGGGTCCCCAACTATGCGGACAAGGCCCGTCCACTGATCCAATCCACAGTTTTTCCCCTGTCGATAGAGGCCCGCCAGGCCTTCAGCCGCATCAACGCAGACATTGCAAAGGCCATGATGCACGCCATCAACGAGCCCCTCCCCTTCCAGGTCGAGAGTGACGCGTCCGACGTAGCTCTGGCCGCCACCCTCAACCAAGCGGGCAGACCCGTGGCCTTCTTCTCACGCACCCTCCACGCCTCTGAAATCTGCCATTCCTCAGTCGAAAAGGAGGCCCAGGCCATAGTAGAAGCTGTGTGACATTGGAGGCATTACCTGGCCGGCAGGAGATTCACTCTCCTCACTGACCAACGGTCGGTTGCTTTCATGTTCGGTAATGCACAGCGGGGCAAGATAAAAAACGACAAGATCTTACGTTGGAGGATCGAACTCTCCACCTACAACTATGAGATCTTGTATCATCCCGGGAAGCTAAATGAGCCTCCTGATGCCCTATCCCGCGGCACATGTGCCAACGCACAAGTGGACCGCCTCCAAGCCCTCCACGAGGACCTCGGCCACCTGGGGGTCACTCAATTTTTCCACTTCATCAAGACCCGCAACCTGCCCTACTCCATCGAGGAGGCCAGGACAGCCACCAGGAATTGCCAAATCTGCGCGGAGTGCAAGCCGCACTTCTACAGGCCAGAGAAAGCGCACCTGATAAAGGCTTCCCGTCCCTTTGAACCCTTCAGTATGGATTTCAAAGGCCCCCTCCCCTCCACCGACCGCAACACGTACTTCCTGAACGTGATTGACGAGTACTCCCGGTTCCCATTCACCATCCCCTGCCCCGACATGACCGCAACCACCGTCATAAAAGCCCTCCATAGTATCTTTACGCTGTTCGGTTTCCCCGCCTACATACACAGTGATAGGGGTCCTCCTTTATGAGCGACGAACTGCGTCAATTCGTTCTCAGCAAGGGCATTGCCTCGAGCAGGATGACCAGTTACAATCCCCGGGGAAACGGACAGGTAGAGAGGGAGAACGGAACTGTATGGAAGACAGTCCTACTGGCCCTACGATCTAGGAATCTCCCAGTCTCCTGCTGGCAGGAAGTCCTCCCGGATGCCCTCCACTCTATCCGGTCACTGCTCTGTAGCATGACCAACCAAACACCTCATGAACGTCTCCTTGTCTTCCCCAGGAAGTCCTCTTCTGGGACCTCGCTCCCGACCTGGCTGGCAGCTCCCGGACCTGTCCTGCTCCGAAAACACGTGTGGGCGCGCAAATCGGACCCATTGGTCGAGAGGGTCCATCTCCTCCACGCTAACCCTCAGTACGCCTACGTGGCGTACCCCGACGGCCGACAGGATCCGGTCTCCCTACGAGACCTGGCGCCCGCTGGATCCCCACACACACCACCGCCACCAGTCCCACCCTCCCTCCCACCGGCGCACCCCACAGCCGCCCCCTTCCCAGGTGGATCGGTTCGTCCACCGGCCCCGTCTAGGCCCTCCCACCCACCGGCGCACCCCACAGCCACCCCCTTCCCAGGTCAGTCGATCCTTCCACCGGCCCCGTCTCGGGGTGATGAAGCTGCCACAGAAGCCGAAACCACGCTCCTGGAGTCACAGACGCCCGAACCTCCACCGGCATCACCACCAAAGCTACGACGATCGCAGAGGACGACCAGGGCCCCCGATCGACTAATTGCTTCATTTTGAAATGTACATTGCTGTTGTAAATAGTTAAGAGGTAATGAGGCAAAATGCTGTATGGAGGCATTACGGTACTTTCATAACTGTAAGTTCTACCACTTTTACCACGTTGTAATACGAAGCCACCACCCCCGCCGGATTCTTTTTTAACAGGGGTGAATGTGGTAGTCTGTGTCAGGAGGATTACGGTACCTGGTAATGCCGGAATACCATTGGTGGAGAATGTGCTTGTTCCCATTGGTTAAGCTTGTATATTAGCTCCGCCCTGCAAGGCGGGGTATAAGAGCCTGTGCCGCCCCAGCAGCTTTCTTCTGTACCTGCGCTGCTACGGGAAACATCTAGTGTATTAAAGCCTTCAATTGTCTCCAATCTCGCTTCTGGGGTTATTGATCGTGCATCACAGAGATAGGGAGAGGTGTAGGATTTGGAGGAGGTTACAGAGATGGGGATGTAGGGGCTGGAGAATGTTGCAGAAATAGGGAGGAATGTAGGTGGGAGGTTACCGAGAATCGTCCGACTGGCGCCACGCCAACCACGCCAGCGCCAGTGGTGCCGACTCTCCACCCTGCGGAGTATCGCATGCTGCCGTCGGGGGTGGGGGTGGGGGGGGCGTGGCCCGGTCACGGGGATTCTCCGGCCTGGCCCCGGGTTGAGAGAATCCCGCCCAGGGAGAGGTCCAGAGGCTAGAAGAGGTTACAGAGATATGGAGGGTTGTCAGGGCTGGAGGAGGTTACAGAGATTGAGAGGGGTGTTGGGGCTGGAGGAGATTACAAAGATTCGGAGGGATTTAGGGGCTGAAGGAGGTTTCAGAGATAGGGAGGTTGTCAGGGCTGCAGGAGGTTACAGAGATTGGGAGGGATGAGGGAGTGGGGGTGTTTACAGAGATAAGGAGATGTGTAGGTTCTGTAGAAATATTACATAGATTGAGAGGGGTGAAGGGGCTAGAGGAAGTTCCATACATCGGGAGAGGTGTAGGTTTGGAGGAAGTTACAGATATGGGGCGTGGGGTAGGGGCTGGAGGAGGTTACAGAGATAGGGTGGAGTGTCTGGACTGGAGGAGGTTACAGAGATAGGGAGGGGTGTCGGGGCTGGAGAAGGTTACAGAGATAGGGAGGGGTGTCGGGGCTGGAGGAGGCTACAGAAATAGGGAGGTATGTCGGGACTGGAGGAGGTTTCAGAGATATGGGGAGGTGTAGGGGCTGGAGGAGATTACAGAGATAGGGAGCGGTGTTGGAAGTGGTGGAGGTTACAGAGATAGGGAGGGTTGTCAGGGCTGGAGGTAGTTACAGAGATAGGGAGTTATGTAGGGAGCGGAGGTGGTTCCAGAGATAGGGAGGTGTGTCGGGAATAGAGGAGGTTACACAGATAGGGGGGGGTGTAGGGACTGGAGGAGGTTACAGAGATAGGGAGGGGTGTCGAGGCTGGTGGTGGTTACAGAGATAGGGAGGGGTGTCGAGGCTGGTGGTGGTCACAGAGATAGGGAGGGCTGTCGGAGCTGGAGGAGATTAACAAAGTGACTTATTAATGAAAGACGAAGGCAGTTTGATAACGGGCATTGAACATTCTTACTCTTCAACTCCCTGGTCCACACGGCCCGGGGTCTCGCTCCCCGGACCCTGCACAAACTCCATTTTGCCTGGGCTCGAGTGCTCCCAAGCAATTGGCCCCGAGCCTGTCGCGTTGTCCGTGTAGCCCCTTAAAGAGGCCACGCAACCATAAGTATCAATGAGATGTTGCCCAGTCTGGCGAATGTTTTGGGGAGATATGGGGCGGGATTCTCCCAGCACCGCGCTGGACCAGAGAATCGCCGCATCTGCCCTCCGATGGGGCCTGGCCCACGATCGAGGTCCACCGATCGGCGGGCCGGCCTCTCGCTCCCCGGGCCTATTTTCTTACGCGCCGGCCCCTGGACTCCCGCGCCATGTTGAGTCGGTGCCGGCAAGTTGAGGGAGGCCACTGCGCATGCGCGGGTTGGCGCTGGCACCACTGCGCATGTCCTCGTTGACGCCGGTGCCACTGCGCATGCACGGATTCCGCGGCGCACAGTTGGCGCCGGGATGGGAGGCTGGAGCAGCGTGAACCGCACCGGCACCATACTGGCCCCCTGTAGGAGCCAGAATCAGTACTCCCAGCGGCCGTTCATGCCCTCGTGAAACGCGGCAGCTTGGACACTCTACCGCCAAATGGGAGAATCCCACCCGTGGTTTTTCTCGCTCAATCCTCGACACGTGTGTAGCAGTGAATCCCCTCCTCCTTCTCCACGTCCCTCCCCTGGACTGTCCTGAACCACCGTGACCTCGCCCCCAAGGATGACTGACCTTTGTCCGGGGTCACCTCTGGGTCTTGGTTCTTTTGAGGGCTGATTTGAGCATAAGTTGTCTCAGGTTCATCTGCAGGAGACAGAGAGGGAGAGAGAGAGAGAGAGAGAGTGAGAAGATGTGAGGAATGTGAAGGATCTCTGTTCATTATGTGTGACATAGCTGCTACACAGAGGACACCGACACATTGGCAACGCACACATCCCCGTGACCATCAACTCTGATGTAACTCTTACAACCAAGATGTAACAGGAATGTAGTAAGGCGCATCGCCAAACCTTCCTTTGCCAGCACAGACAGTAAGCAGGTAACTGCGACTTAGTAAAGACTTAACTCACATCATACCAAGTCGAACATGCAACAAGAGCACATGGAAATTGTGGACTAACTGACACATAGCTACAATCGACAAATATAGCCAATGTTATTCCCTTGTTTAACAAAGGAAACAGAGATAATCCAGCAAATTCTTGACCGCTGAGCCTGACAGCAGTGGTGGGGAAGCTTTTGGAAAAGATATTGAGGCACAGGATACATGCACATTTGGAGAAAAATGAACTAGTATGTGACAGGCAACATGGTTTTGTCTGGAGAAGGTCATGTCTCACCAACTGAGTGAGTTTTATGAAGAACTGACAAACAAAATTGATGAGGGAAGGGTTGTGGATATAGTTTATAAGGCATTTGACAAGGACCCACATGGAAGAAAAACTAAAATCACATGGGATTCAGGGTGGGCTGGCGAGATGGATGCAGGACTGACTTGGTGATAGAAGACAGAGAGTAGCGGTGGAAGGATGCTTTTCAGAATATAGATTCTGTAGCTAGTGGTGTTCCGCAGGGGTCAATGCTCGGACCTCTGTTGTTTGTAGAATATATAAATGATCTGGCGGAACATGTGGGTGGTCTGATTAGTAAGTTTGCAGATGACACAAAGATTGGCCGAGTTGCTGATAGTGCCGAGGATTTGTCAGGGGATACAACAGGATCTAGGTCGGTTGGAGACTTGGGCAAATAAATGGCAGATGGAGTTTAATCCAGACAAATGCAAGGTGATGCATTTTGGAGGATCAAATCTAGGTATGAATTCTACTGTAAATGGCTGAACCCTGAGGAACATTAACATACAGAGGGATCTGGGCGTGTAGGTCCACAGTTCCCTAAAAGTGGCAACACAGGTGACCAAGGTGATTGAGAAGGCATATGACATGCTTGCCTCCATTAGCCAGGGCATTGAGTACAGGAGTTGGGAATCATGTTGCAGCTAGAAAAACCTTGGTTAGGCCGCATTTGGAGTATTGTGTGCAGTTCTGGTCACCACGTTATCAGAAGGCCATGGAGAGAGTGAAAAGAAGGTTCACCAGGATGTTGCCTGGTCTCGAGGGTGTTGGCTATGAGGGGAGGTTGAATAAACTAGGATTGTTTACACTGCAAAGACGGAGGCTGAGGGGAGACCTGATAGAGGTCGACACAATTAAGAGAGGCATAGGCAGGTTGAATAGAGGCTGTTTCCAAGGGGAGAACTGTCAATTACAAGGGGGGACAGGTTCAAGGTGAGAGGGGAAAGTTTAAGGGAGATGTGCGGGGTAAGGTTTTCACACAGAGAGTGGTGGGTGCCTGGAACGCGCTGCCAGAGGATGTGGTGGGAGCAGGCACATTGGCACCATTTAAGAGGCACCTGGATGGATACATGAATAGGGAGGAAATGGAGGAACAGAGACCAAGTCAGGGCAGAAGGTTTTAGTTTTAGTTACGGCATCATGATTGGCACAGGCTTAGCGGGCCTGTTCCTGTGCTGTACGTTCTTTGTTCTTTTCTTTGTTAAGTATTTGGCTGAGATGAAACAGGTATGTTATTGACGGAGGTGTAACTGAACACGAACCTGAAATAATCATTAATAATTCAATTGAGATGTAATTAAAGTGTAGCAGTTGTGAGACAAAATCTGTATCGCGAGACAGACAAATGATGCCGGTAACCAACCTCTTCTAGGGATCTCAGACGTCGGAGCGCCTGCAGCAAAACTCAGCTCCGAATACATCAAATCAGAATCATCTGGAACAATTAAGAAGACACAGAACACAGTGCAAACAGTTAGATGCAGAAATGAAAATCGCTTATTGTCACAAGTAGGCTTCAATGAAGTTACTGTGAAAAGCCCCTAGTCGCCACATTCCGGCGCCCCTGCGGGGAGGCTGGTGCGGGGACTGAACCGTGCTGCTGGCCTGCCTTGGTCTGCTTTAAAAGCCAGCGATTTAGCCCAGTGTTCTAAACAAGCCAGTAAAGCTCCCTCCACATTGTCCCCATCAAACACTCCCAGGACAGGGACAGCATGGGGTTAGATACAGAGTAAAACTTTCTCTACACTGTCTCCATCAAACTCTCAGGACAGGTACAGTATGGGGTTAGATACAGAGTAAAGCTCCCTCTACACTGTCCCCATCAAACACTCCCAGGACAGGTACAGCACGGGGTTAGATACAGAGTAAAGCTCCCTCTACACTGTCCCCATCAAACACTCCCAGGACAGGTACAGCACGGGGTTAGATACAGAGTAAAGCTCCTTATACACTGTCCCCATCAAACACTCCCAGGACAGGTACAGCACAGGGTGAGGTACAGAGTAAAGCTCCCTCTACACTGTCCCCATCAAACACTCCCAAGGACATGCGCAGCATGGGGTTAGATACAGAGTAAAGCTCCCTCTACACTGTCCCCATCAAACACTCCCAGGACAGGTACAGCACGGGGTTAGATACAGAGTAAAGCTCCCTCTACACTGTCCCCATCAAACTCTCCCAGGACAGGTACAGCACGGGGCTAGATACAGAGTAAAGCTCCCTCTACACTGTCCCCATCAAACACTCCCAGGACAGGTACAGCACGGGGTTAGATACAGAGTAAAGCTACCTCTACACTGTCCCCATCAAACACTCCCAGGACAGATACAGCACGGGTTAGGTACAGAGTAAAGCTCCCTCTACACTGTCCCCATCAAACACTCCCAGGACAGATACATCACGGGGTTAGATACAGAGTAAAGATCCCTCTACACTGTCCCCATCAAACACTCCCAGGACAGGTACAGCACGGGGTTAGATACAGAGTAAAGCTCCCTCTACACTGTCCCCATCAAGCACTCACAGGACAGGGCAGCACGGTGGCAGAGTAGTTAGCACTGCTGCCGCACAGCGCCGAGGACCCGGTTTCAATCCTGGCCCGGGTCACTGTCCGTGGGGAGCGTGCACATTCTCCCCGTGCCTGCCTGGTCTCACCCCAACAACACAAAAAGATGTGCAGGGTAGATGAATTGCCCACCCTAAATTGGAAAAATGATTTGGGCACTCGACATTTATTTCAAAAAACACTCCCAGGGGAGGTACAGCACGGGGTTAGATACAGAGTAAAGCTCCCTCTACACTGTCCCCATCAAACACTCCCAGGACAGGTACAGCACGGGGTTAGACACAGAGTAAAGCTCCCTCTACACTGTTCCCATCTAACATTCCCAGAACAGAGACAGCATAGAGTCACATACCGGGTAAAGCTCCCTCTACACTGTCTCGATCAAACACTCCCAGGACACGTACAGAACGGGATTAGATACAGAGTAAAGCCCCTCTACACTGTCCCCATCAAACACTCCCAGGACAGGTACAGCACGGGGTTAGACACAGAGTAAAGCTCCCTCTACACTGTTCCCATCTAACACTCCCAGGACAGGTACAGCACGGGGTTAGATACAGAGTAAAGCTCCCTCTACACTGTCCCGATCAAACACTCCCAGGACAGGTACAGCACGGGGTTAGACACAGAGTAAAGCTCCCTCTACACTGTTCCCATCTAACACTCCCAGGACAGGTACAGCACGGGGTTAGATACAGAGTAAAGCTCCCTCTACACTGTCCCCAGCAAACATTCCCAGGATATGCACAGCACAGGGTTAGATACAGAGTAAAGCTCCCTCTACACTGTTCCCATCTAACACTCCCAGGACAGGTACAGCACGGGGCTAGATACAGAGTATAGCTCCCTCTACACTGTCCCCATCAAACACACTCAGGACAGGTACAGCACGGGGCTAGTTACAGAGTAAAGCTGCCTCTACACTGTCCCCATCAAACACTCCCAGGACAGGTACAGCACGGGGTTAGACACAGAGTAAAGCTCCCTCTACACTGTTCCCACCAAACACTCCCAGGACAGGTACAGAACGGGGTTAGATACAGAGTAAAGCTCCCAGTACACTGTCCCCATCAAACACTCCCAGGACAGGTACAGCACAGGTTTAGATACAGAGTAAGGCTCCCTCTACACTGTCCCCATCAAACTCTCAGGACAGGTACAGCACAGGGTTAGATACAGAGTAAAACTTCCTCTACACTGTCCCCATCAAACACTCCCAGGACAGGTACAGCACGGGGTTAGTTCCAGAGTAAAACTTCCTCTAAACTGTCCCCATCAAACACTCCCAGGACAGGTACAGCACGGGGTGAGAATCAGAGTAATCCTCCCTCAACATTGTCCCCATCAAACTCTCATGACAGGCACAGCAACGGGTTAGATACAGAATAATAATAAGAATCTTTATTGTGACAAGGTGGCTTACATTAACACTGCAATGAAGTTACTATGCAAAGCCCCCAGTTGCCACATTCCGGCGCCTGTTCGGGTACACTGAGGGAGAATTTAGAATGTCCAAATTACCTAACCTAACAGCACGTCTTTCGGGAAAAGGTCCCTCAATACTGTCCCATCAAATACTTCCAGGACAGATATACCATGCGGTTAGATACAGAGTAAAAGTCCCTCTACACTGTCCCCATCAAACCCTCCCAGGGCAGGTGCAGCACGGGGTTAGATACAGAGTAAAGCTCCCTCTACACTGTCCCCATCAAACACTCCCAGGATTGGCACAGCACGGCGTTAGATACAGAGTAAATCTCCCTTCTCTATGTCTCTCCCTCTCTCTCCCTATCTGTATCTCTCTCTTCATCTCTCACTGCCTGCCTCACTCATTCTTCTCTCTCTCTCTCTCTGCCTATCTCTCTCTATCTCTCTCTGTCTCACTCTGTTTCTGTCTTGCTCTTTCTTCTCTCTCTCTGTCTCTCTGTCTCTCTCATTCTCTCTGTCTCTCTCTCTGTCTCCCTCTCTGTCTCTCTTTCTCTCTCACTCTCTCTTTTTCTGTCTCCCTCTCTGTCTCCCGCTATCTCTCTAACTTGCTCTCTCTGTCTCTCTCTCTGTCTCCCTCTCTGTCCCTGCCTCTCTCTGTCTCTCTGCCTCTGTCTCTCTCTCACTCTGTCTCCCTATTTCTCTCTGTCTCCCTCTCTGTGTCCCTCTCTCTCTCTGTCTCCCTCTCTCTGTCTCCCTCTCTATCTGTCTCTCTCTCTGTCTCCCTCTCTCTGTCTCTGCCTCTCTTTGTCTCCCTCTCTCTGTCTCTCTCTCTCTCTCTCTGTTTCTCTCTGTCCCTCTATTGAAAAGTGTCACCTACGTTCACTGGGTGCTGTGGTCTCGTTTTTGATGGCTTTCATAATCATGTAGCTGCTGTCCTGCTCCATGGTTTGTGTCTGAGGGTCTGTCTCACTCGCCATCTCTCTCTCCTCTGTTCCTCTCCTCTCTTCTTCTCTCTCTCAAGTGTGGCTCAGTCTTTCATCAGATCTGTTGTGAGGGTGAGAACTTCCTCAAAACTTTGTTCCTTTTCGCACAGACACTTCCCGTGATATACAAGTCTGTGGTTATTCTGATTCCGTGTCCAGCAGTTTCCCAGCAACAATCTCTCACTCCATCTTTCACAACTATTACTCTGTCTCTGTCTCTCCTGCATCACCTTTCACACACTCGATCTGTCTCTCTCTGTCTCTCTCACTCTATCTTTCACACATTCTGGGCGTGATTAACCAAAACGTTGTGAAGTGTGAGAGCGAGCGGATACTGCCGCGAGCTTCCCGACCCGAGGCACGGCGAGGCCATCACCGCGATAAAGCATTAATTGTTCCGCTTAACGAGGCCCCGCGGGATTCATGCCACAAATCACGGTTCACCAGCTGATTCGCCCGGGACCGCGCTCGCCAGCCCCCGCTAACAGCACTTTAACCCCTCCCGCACCATCAACCCCACTCAGCTCACAGCCATGTCGTCACGGAGACCAGCCCCATTACTCCGCCATATTTTGGAAAAAGCCAAGGACAGGACTTTTGGCATTATAAAAGTCCGCAGCCACCATCGTTCCTCCCCCCCTGGAAATGTAAAAGCCGACGCGCTGGCTAAGGCAGGATCCAGGCATGGGTACTTTTGGAAGCCCCCCGAAAGCGCCCCAGTGAGTGCGCCAATGAGTGCAGTTCAGATCACGCAGACTAGGATCGAAGATCTGGTAGAGGCCCAGAAGCAGGATAGTGCTCTCACTGAGATCATGAAAGGGAAGTTTCCAGCCTCATACGAGAGGTACAAAAGTACGATAACCACACATGACGGTGTGGTGTTAAAGGACACCCTTTATGTAGTTCCTGAGCAGAATAGGAACCAATTAATCTGTTTATTCCATGATGGTCATGGACACCAGGGCATCGATCCCACCGCAGCCCACCTCAAACAGCTTTGTTGGTGGCCAAATCTCAAAGAGGATGTATCCCATTACATTGAGAATTGCCTCATCTGCGCACAGAACAACCCAGATAGATATGCCAAAAAGGCACAACTCAGCCACACCCGACCCGTAACGGCCCCTGGACTAACCTCCAGATCGATTTTATAGGTCCATTGCCCCCTTGCAGGAATGGCTATAAATATGTTCTGGTGGTCATCGACACTTTTACAAAGTGGGTGGAAGCATTTCCAGCCCGCACCAACACCGCGAAAACCACAGCCAAAATCCTAACCCACCACATTTTTACAAGATGGGGACTCCCCCGCAGTATTGAATCGGACCAAGGTTCTCACTTTACGGGACGGGTCATGCAGAACGTCCTCACGATATTTGGCATAACCCAAAAATTTCACATTGTGTACCACCCTCAGTCGAGTGGTATAGTGGAGCGCATGAATCGGACGCTAAAAACCACCCTCCGAAAAATGGTCCAGCAGAACAACACCACTTGGGATTCTGTCCTCCCCTTTGCGCTGATGTTTTTGCATAACACTGTTTCCACCTCCACAGGTTTTACCCCACACACCCTCATGACCGGATGCCCCATGAAAGGGACAGAGTACTTGTTGGGTTTAGACCTGACCAGCCCTGAAGTTACGGCCCTCACCCACGAGAAAGCCGTTGAGCAATTAGTTGCAGCACGTGGGGCAGCACGGTAGCCTTGTGGATAGCACAATTGCTTCACAGCTCCAGGGTCCCAGGTTCGATTCCAGCTGGGTCACTGTCTGTGCGGAGTCTGCACATCCTCCCCGTGTGTGCGTGGGTTTCCTCCGGGTGCTCCGGTTTCCTCCCACAGTCCAAAGATGTGCAGGTTAGGTGGATTGGCCATGATAAATTGCCCTTAGTGTTGGATGGGGTTACTAGGTTATGGGGATAGGGTGGCGGTGTTGACCTTGGATAGGGTGCTCTTTCCAAGAGCCGGTGCAGACACGATGGGCCGAATGGCCTCCTTCTGCACTGTAAATTCTATGACAATCTATGAATGTAAAACCGGCTCAGTTAGCTGTCGCTGTTAAACTGGGCACTAAAAGAAAACAGAGCAAGGCCTGTTTTGATAAGGCAGTACATGCAACGGAGTATAATGTAGGACAACAAGTGATGTTGTCTGTGTATAACCCCAGCACAATTCTGTCTCTGAAATACTCGGGTCCGTACTCCATTACGGATAAAGCAAGCCCATCGGTATACAAAATCAAATACCAAAATGGTAAGACTGCGTGGTTTCACATAAACCAGCTAAAGGTTTATGGAGCACAGTCAAGCCACGCCCACCACGTCATGCTTGACGCAGCAGACCACACCCCGCCCACAGCCAACGTAACCAGACCAACCCCCACCACGTCCAGCCCAGACACGGACTCGCCCCCGACTCCACCCCCAAAATCTACACTCCGCCCCGGAACGCCCACAGACTGCAGCAGCAGAGACAGCGACTGTGACTCTGACGATAGCCACAGCACACCTCCCCACTATCCTGGTCCCACACCCAGCGACTCCGACTTCGACTCCAGTGACCCCCTTCCTCATCACGTTCTTAAACAAACCACACCACCGACCACCGAACCGTACGGACGACCCCGACATTGTCCCCACGCAACTTGACAAAAGCCATTGGCACCGTGACAACTCCTACAGACTCGTCCGCAACGACGAAAGCAACCCCAACTCACACCACGCTGCCCTCTCAACATTAATTCACTCCAGAATTTGGCACCCGGGGGAAGGGGACGACCCCGAGTCAGACCCCCAATCCACCAACCCCTTTGCGACCCTGTTCGCAACACAGAACTGAGGTGTCCACAAGATGATTTAAAGGAGACACTTGGGGAAAAGTGTTGTCCTTCCTGATGGAACCTGCAGGATGTTTTTTGTTGTTTGTATGTTTTGTTTAAGTGTTGTTCGTCCGACAGGAGAATGTTTCTCACCGTCACACACCCATTCACCTGAAACCTTTTAGCTCTTTCCAACGGACACCCACCACGGCCAGACGCTTGTTCAGCGGTACCAACTTGTCCACAGATACCTGGTCAACAGACAAGACGCTTGTTCAGCGGAACTAGCTTATCTGCAGATACCTGGTCAGCAGATCACACGCTCGTTCAGAGGAACTAGCTTTTCAGCTGGTACTGGTTCGAGTGCCAGATGCCCGATCTGATTTGACGGTAGAATCACAGCAGCAACCCCGCCATGATGACTACATTTTGCCCGTTCTTGTCGGTTGCTCAGGCAGTGGAGAAACAGCGTGAGACCCGCCCTGCCTGGGGACCCCCCCGCTGGTCAAAAACGCTCGGGTAGGGGACATACGGTCTTGGTAGCCGTCCTACCTGGGGACTCCATCCAAATCTTATCCGTCGCGGCCCATACGCACCTCATTCGACCTTTTCCTTTCAAAACTGTTTTATTTATTTAGGCAACCTTTGTGTTGCTGCCTCATGCTATTTACATCCAGGAACATTGGGATGATAAACTTAGCACTGGTCCACCATCGACCAGAAACTGTAAGTTTGACTCCAGCGATCGCTACCCGATAGAGACTCCTAGACATCGACCCGTATCAGCCTTTTGAATCCCGCAGGCCAGACCCAATTTGATAAACCATTCGTTTCCCTGACCTGGTGGGCCATCCCCAAACGTTAAGTATTGGCCAGTTGTGGTAGGTAGTGAAATAGAAAGTAGGATTATTGTGTAAGTATTTATTGCTGTACATAATAAATGACCGTTGATTTCAATCTTACTAAGCAGTGTGCTGACTTATTAATCATAACTCGAGCTTGAACCACGTGGCGGTATCCGAAAGATACCTGGCGACTCGTGAGCAAAGGTGACATAATCAGAGCTAATAAAATGAAGACTAATAAGAGCAACACCAGGAGGACTGGCACCCAATGCCACAAGAAGGTCAATAACCTCCATTGGGCCGCTCGAGTGAGTTTGCACTGGACACCCGAACCCCCCCTCCAACATCCTCTTCCCCCCTCCCCCATACTCCCCACCCTCTCCTTACTCCTCATCTCCTCAAACCAGCTTTCCACAATCCCCAGCCCCCCCCCCCTCCCCCCCCCCCCACCCCGGTGATGAACGACTTGAGTGGCTATTGATGCCCCCTCTGTGTCCCCACAGGAGAAGTTGGCCAACAACCGGCGGGAGAGGGCCCAGGCAGGCAGGGTGCCAGATATCAGAGCCCTCACCCCCTGTGAGGAACGGGCCCTGGAGGTCATGGGGGTAGCTGAGGACTGAGTGGGGATCACCGTAGAGGACAGTGCACGGCGCAGAGGTGAGGATCCTTGACCCCCCACCCAGATGACCTTACAAACGTGAGTTGTTAATGCCATACACACTGACCCACCCCTCCCACTGACCACATGTCCATTCTCCTCCAGGATCTGCAGCTAACGGCACCAGCCCATCCGGTGTGTCCCCTCCCCCCACTTCCCATGAGAACACCTCAGAGGAGAGCTCCAAAGATGCCACCACAATTGTCATGGCACAGCTCTCATCCCCACCCTCCAACAGAACAGAACAGAGCTACACACCTCGGTGGGCGACAGTACTGGTCAGATGGCTGGGGCACAATCTGGTGAGCAGCTCACAGCTGTTGATGTACATCAGGTGGAGGCAAGAACCCCCCAGGCGAGACAGCTATTGGAGTGCTTCTGGATCCCAGGACCCAGCTGAATCCCAGCCAAATGCTGAGCCTCTGGAACAGGTTTACCCGGAGCTGATACAGACAATAGGATGTGGCCGTGAGAGTCTGAGGGGGGTGCCAGCGTCACTCCAGCAGGTCCACATCCAATTGGAGGAGCGGCAGAGGCTACGGGTGCAGGAGGCGGAGCCGGCCATGCGTGGCACCGAGGCCAACACAGCCAGGGCGGTGACCGCAGTGGAGAGCCTGGTACAAGATGCCAGCAGGATGAGTGGAGGTGACCAAGGAGTGGCTGAGTCAGTGACGGCCCTGGCAGGGCACCTCGACAGCATGTGGCAGTCACTGGGGGACGACAGCCAGCAGCAGGATGACCTTGATGAAGCTGTGTCACATGTCTCAGTCCCAGGTGGACATTGCTGAGGCACTGCGAGTATGTCCCGGTGTGGTAGGGGGCAGGGGTTAATTGGGGTGTAAATGGATTAGGTGATAAGGGGGTGTGCGTGGCGAGAAGGTGGGGTGTTCTGAGAAGACTGGATGTTCAGGGAGTGGGACCCCTTCCTGTTGACGTAGGCACTCCCAGATGGCCTGGTGAGCGCAGGCCGACAGGCGTGCCATCCACTGCACCCTGGACCTGGGCATCCAAACGATGGCGGAGCATCTTGTTGGGCCTAGTCCATGTCAAAGTCTATTTAGTTTACTGCCCGGGCAAACAAGGCACCCTTGACTTCACGGATGCGCCTGTGGGTTGTGGCCTATGAGGTGTCGTGTATGTTCCCGCTCGAGCCCTGGAATGACCTGGAGGCGTAGAAGTTCAGGACTTCAGTGACCTTGCCGGCCACCAGCAGCGGGTATCCTCCTACTGCACGTGGTGCTAAATCTGCGAGGACATGGCACAGGTGCTGCACTGTCCTCTTGTTGAGGCGGAGTATCCTGTGGCACACGCCCTCTGTCATCTGTTCGAATGACCAGCGATGCTTGTGCACCCTGGACCGTCGCGGGGCTCCCTCTTCCTGGCCTGATGGACAGCTGGGTCCTCAGGGTGCGGGGCAGGGCTCTGCACATGGGTCACTGCCTCGCGTCTCTGTAGGGGCTGGTTTAGCACACTGGGCTATATCGCTGGCTTTTAAAGCAGACCAAGGCAGGCCAGCAGCACGGTTCAATTCCCTTACCAGTCTCCCCAAACAGGCGCCGGAATGTGGCGACTAGGGGCTTTTCACAGTAACTTCATTTGAAGCCTACTTGTGACAATAAGCGATTTTCATTCATTCGATGCTGCTGCCATTGCCTCCTCTGCCACCTGGCCCCCTACCCTGCCAGCAGCACCACAAGGGCAGCTTCCTCGGGCCCAAGATATCGTCCATACGGGTGTAATACCTGGAAGGAATAGAGAGAGAGAGAGAGAGAGAGTAAGGCTGACATCTTTTCGGGCTGCATCACAGCCTGGTATGGCAACTGCTCGGCACAAGACTGCAAGAAACTTCAGAGAGTCGTGAACACCGCCCACTCCATCACACAAACCTGCCTCCCATCCATTGACTCCATCTACACCTCCCGCTGCCTGGGGAAAGCAGGCAGCATAATCAAAGATCCCTCCCACCCGGCTTACTCACTCTTCCAACTTCTTCCGTCGGGCAGGAGTCAGAGAAGTCTGAGAACACGCACGAACAGACTCAAAAACAGCTTCTTCCCCGCTGTTACCAGACTCCTAAATGACCCTCGTATGGACTGACCTCATTAACACTACACCCTGTATGCTTCATCCGATGCCTGTGTTTATGTAGTTACATTGTGTACCTTGTGTTGCCCTATTATGTATTTTCTTTTATTCTCTTTTCTTCCCATGTACTTAATGATCTGTTGAGCTGCTCACAGAAAAATACTTTTCACTGTTCCTCGGTACACGTGACAATAAACAAAATCCAAATCCAATGTTGTGCCCTGTAATGTTCTTGTCGGATATCCTGATTTATATTACAAGAACACTTGTAGCTAAAGCTATAAACAATTTATCAACATTAACTGTGGGTAAACTATATACAAAACAATAGATGAATAACAGTCAGAACAAGCACAAGCAACCTCTCTTCAGCTTCCTCCAGCCAGTCTGAGATCAGCTGACTCTAACATTCACTTATCTCCAGGGAGACTCAGAGCAATCAGTCGGTGAATTACAACACAATCATGATATCACCACATCCCCCATCCTGGGACTCTTCAGTCCCCCATTGCTCACACCCCGCCCCCCACCCCCCAACCCGCCCTTCCCATGCACCCCCGGCCGCAGCGGGGACCCTGGTCATCGGACCCCAGGCCCTGTACGACAGATGCCTGCACATTATGTTCCCTGGACCAGGCACTGGTGCCCTTCCCCTATGCACCCACTCACCCTCTGGGAACGGAAATGTCTCAGGTGCTGGGGCCCAGCCCGTGGTGGTTCGGATGTTGGTCCCTGCGCCCGTAATGTTGCCTCCTGCAGTGTTCAGACACAGTGTCCAGGCATCTGATTGGAAGGCTAGGAAATAGCACCCACATGCAACATGGCCTGGCCACCCACGGGAATCTACTTGGGATGTTTGCAGTGCTCATTTTACAATGATTGCTAACTATTAGCAATGACCTTCAGTCGAGTGGCCGGACGCTTCTGTGGTCAGTGGAAGTTATGAGTGGTCAGTGGGGCAGGTGGGCTTGGGTCGCTCCTGGAATAGGACCACACAGCACAAAGGTTGGCAAGGCGGATGCGCGCGGTTGCTGAGGCACCCACCTCCCCATCCCCTCCCCAGCCCCCCCCCCCCAACCCCTCCCCCCCCCCCCCCCCCCCCCCCCAAGTCCAGCCAAGGCTATGGGCAGCCACCGTCCTTCCCTGCAACACCTCCCACTGATAGTGGCCCACTCTGACTGAGACTCAGCGCCCAGGGGCTCCCCCACACCCCACCGAGCACTGGGGCAGCAACCGTACTGCCCCCGGGCTCTTTGCCTGAGAGCGATGATGGCTACTCATCTCCTCAGGTCACTGCAGCAGCCCTTCCTCCAGGTTCACATTTATAAAACAGTTTACTGATCAGCGCCCGTGTGGCCACTCGCTGGGGAGGCAGTTGAATCACGGGAGGCCGTTAGATAGGGGGTCTCTCCCGTTAATTGTATGGAGACTGAGCTGAAGCGGTGGTTATCGGTCTCTCGCCATGACATGGCGGGATCCTGATTTGGTCAATGGGAGTGGGCAAGTTCGAGCGCAAACGGATCTTGATTTTGGACTCTCTGGTGATTTAACGGCTTTGTTAAGCTCTCGCTTAAGTTCAACACGGCCAATAAATCACGCCCCCCTCTCTTTCTCTCTCTTTCTCTCTCTGTCTCTCTCACACCATCTCTCACACTCTCTTTCTCTCTTTATCTCTCTCACACCATCTTTCATATCTCCCTCTTGTCGTGTTGGGTGTTCTGCTACATAGATGAACCAACACGGTGACGAATGGTACAACTCAGTTTTATTGCTAACTATATATACATTGGTTAACTGGTTACTGTGGTTCGTTCATTACCCTTGTATCTGTGGACCTAACCCGAACACTAACTAGGAGAAGCACTCAGCACATGGTGAATGTTTCAGTCGCTTGCTGTGAGCTCTGTGCCCTGAGCTGTCTCCTGCTGGGATGCGCGGGAAGTGTTGTGTTCCCTGCTTTATAGTGTGTATGCCCTTGTCTGTGATTGGCTGTGGTGTTGTGTGTGTTGATTGGTCCGTTGATCTGTCCGTCAGTATGTACGTATGTATGTATGTATGTACCATGATGTTTACCTGAATATCATGACATCCCTCCATTTTTACAAGAACACGTGCCTATGTGGTGATAAATAGAGATATGTACTGAGTGCAGCTGAATGTGTGTGTGCGCAATATGTGCAGCATATACATGAGGCTAAACTATATACATGGGACGATGTCAAGTGCAACATGGCAACAAGGTTGTACCATAAACAACCAAGTGGAAATCTTAAACGGCAAAAACGAACTCCTGTAACGACAAGAAAAACGAGAAACATATTAACACAGTGGTATAAAACGTCAGTGAGTTCAATGCCCAAACAGGCTCATGAGTCCAGCCTAGTAGGTGGGCGACGAATTCGGGTTGACCGCCTCAAGGGTGGGTCAGGATCCACCGGCTGAGGAATGGGCCTGGCCACGGGCGACAACGGAATGGGCATGGTGGCAGGAAGCTCTACGAAGTTGACATCCGGAGCAACAAGAGGGCGTGGAACCGGTGTGAGCTCCCGTAGCGAGCGTGAAAGTAGTCGAAGAGCCCGGCGATTGTGCCTGCGAATGGAGCCATCAGGCATGCGAACCAGGAACGAGCGGGGGGGCCACGTATCGGAGAACTTCGGCAGGTGCTGACCAGCCACCTTCTGGTAGGTGGATGCGGACGTCGTCCCCAGGCGCCAGGGCGGGAAGATCAGTTGCCCGTGTGTCATACGATCTCTTCTGGCGAACGCGCT
Organism: Scyliorhinus torazame; assembly: GCF_047496885.1. Lineage (NCBI taxonomy): Eukaryota > Metazoa > Chordata > Chondrichthyes > Carcharhiniformes > Scyliorhinidae > Scyliorhinus > Scyliorhinus torazame. The sequence continues at coordinate 72,096,121 of NC_092722.1, read as the reverse complement.
GCAGTTGCATTCTGTGTAGTACCGGAGCATGGTTGGTCGTGGGTGCCAGAATGGAAGGCACAGTGGTCCTGAGGGCGCGACCCATCAACAGCTGGGCTGGTGAGAGGCCAGTGGCTTGTGGGGCCGAGCGATAGGCCAGCAGGGCTAGGCAGAAATCCGATCTGGCAGCAGCAGCCTTGCAAATGAGCCGCTTGATGATGTGAACGCCCTTCTCCGCCCTTCCATTGAACTGGGGATGCAGAGGGCTGGACATCACGTGTGTGAAGCCATACGAAGCAGCAAAGGACGACCATTCCTGGCTGGCAAACCAGGGCCCATTGTCTGACTTGACAGTGATCGGAATGCCGTGGCGAGCGAAGGTGTCCTTGCAGGCCCTTACGACTGCGGACGATGTCAAATCGTGCAGGCGTATGACCTCCGGATAGTTCAAAAAATAATCTATGATGATGACGTAGTCCCTGCCGAGCGCATGGAAAAGGTCCACACCCACCTTCGCCCAGGGGGACGTCACCAGCTCATGGGGCTGAAGCGTCTCAGGAGGTTGTGCCGGCTGAAACCTTTGGCAGGTGGGGCAGTTGAGCACCATGTTGGCAATATCATCACTGATGCCCGGCCAGTATACAGCCTCTCGGGCCCTCCGTCTGCACTTCTCGACCCCCAGATGGCCTTCGTGTAGTTAGTCGAGGACCAGCTTGTGCATACTGTGCGGATTCACAATCCGGTCCAGCTTTAGAAGGACACCATCAATGACGGCCAAGTCGTCCCGGACATTGTAGAACTGCGGGCACTGTCCATTGAGCCACCCACCCGTCATGTGGCGCATCACACGCTGTAGAATGGGGTCAGCCGCAGTTTCCCGGCGAATACGGGCCAGATTTGAGTCATCAGCTGGCAGATTTGCCGATGTGAAGGCCACCTGCGCTTCGACCTGACAGACGAACCCCTCCGAGACGGGCGGTGTGCTCACTGCTCTAGATAGGGCATCCGCAATGATAAGATCCTTTCCCGGGGTGTAGACCAGTTGGAAGTCGTACGTCCTGAGCTTGATTAGGATGCACTGGAGGCGAGGGGTCATCTCGTTCAGGTCCTTATGTATGATGCTGACCAGGGGGCGATGGTCGGTTTCAACGGTAAACTGGGGGAAACCATATACGTAATCATGGAACTTGTCTATTCCGGTTAGCAAGCCCAGGCACACCTTCTCGATTTGTGCGTAGCGCTGTTCTGTGGGGGTCATGGCCCACGAGGCATAGGCGACTGGGGCCCATGACGCAGTGTCATCCCGCTGTAGGAGAACCGCCCCAATGCCGGACTAGCTGGCATCAGTCAAAATTTTAGTGTCACGAGATGTGTCGAAAAGCGCCAATACCGGGGCTGTGGTGAGTTTAACTTTGAGCTCCTCCCATTCTTCTGGTGTGCGGGCAGCCACTGGAACTCCGTGGACTTCTTGACGAGGTGGCGAAGAGCCGTCGTATGGGAGGCAAGGTTGGGAATGAACTTCCCCAGGAAGTTGACCATGCCTAGAAAGCGCAGCACTGCTTTCTTATCTGCCGGCTGCGGCATGGCTGTGATGGCATTCACCTTGTCTGCATCCGGGCGCACTCCTGACCGGGATATGTGGTCCCCCAGAAACTTTAACTCGGTTTGGCCGAAAGAACATTTGGTTCGGTTGAGGCGCAGGCCGTTTTCCCGTATCCGCTCAAAGACGCGCTGGAGGCGACTGATGTGCTCCTGTGGTGTGGTGGACCAGATGATGACGTCGTTAACGTAGACGCGCACCCCTTCAATGCCCTCCATCATCTGTTCCATGATCCTGTGAAAGACCTCGGATGCCGAGATGATGCCAAACAGCATTCTGTTATAGCAGAACCTGCCGAAAGGAGTGTTGAAGGTGCACGGCTTCCGGCTGGACTGATCCAGTTGGATCTGCCAGAAACCCTTTGAGGCATCCAGCTTTGTGAAGATTTTAGCCTGGGCCATTTCGCTCGTGATCTCTTCCCGTTTGGGCATGGGGTAGTGTTCCCTCATGATGTTGTTGTTCAGGTCCTTTGGGTCAATGCAGATCCGGAGTTCGCCAGAGGGCTTCTTAACACACACCATGGAGCTGACCCACGGCGTGGGCTCCGTGACCCGGGGTAGCACCCCTTGGTCCTGGAGATCCTGCAGCTGCTGCTTGAGGCGGTCTTTGAGTGGCGCTGGGAACCTGCGAGGCGCGTGAATGACCGGGGTGGCGTCCGGTTTGAGTCGTATTCTGTAGGTATAGGGCAGTGTGCCCATGCCCTCGAATGCCTCCTGGTTGTGGGCGAGGAGTGAGTGGAGCTGTGCCCTGAAGTCCGCATCCAGGAAGCCTGATGTGCCTTCTGGAGACAGAACGTGGACCCGCTGCACGAGGTGGAGAACCTTGCACGCCTGTGCGCCTAGCAGGGAGTCCTTTGATGATCCAACTATCTCGAAGGACAGTGTGGCCGTGTATGTGTTGTGTGTCACCTGGAGCTGGCATGATCCCATGGCCGGGATAACGTTGCTATTGTAGTCGACCATCTTGCAACGGGATGGCCGAATCGGTGGTCTGACCTTCAAGGCGTAGAAGGCTGACCATGCTATTAGGTTGGCGGAGGCACCAGTGTCCAAGCGGAATGTTATCAGTGATCGGTTGACCGTCAGGGTGGCACCCCATTCTTCACCCGGATTGATACTGTGCACTGGCATCGGCTGGTGGGTCCTGGTTGGAGACATCTGGTTCCTATCGATGACTGCAAAACGGAAGGCGTCCCGATCGTCTGTGTCACTGTGTTGGAAGTCATCTGGGAATGACTCATATTCCGGAGGCTGAATGGTTCGCACATCCCTGCGAGGCTGTCGGAATTGGGGAGCGTTGGCCAGTTGAGGTGCTCGACAGCAGGCAGCGTAGTGGCCCAACTTGCCACAGCGTAGGCATTGTTTGTTCTTTGCCGGACATTGCCGCTTTAAGTGCGCGGCTCCGCATTTGCCGCACGTCGTGACGTCATGGCGTTCGTTATGCCACCGCGCGCCTGCGCATCGCGTCCCTCTGTGTCGATTTCTTTTTTGGCACGCACAAACGCGGGAGGGCGCGAAAAGCACGCGAAATGGCCGCCCTCGTCCAGGCCGGGAGGCACCCGATCGCCTGGACCCGCTCGGCCTCGTAGGACCCCTGCCTTGCCGATTCGGCCGCGTAGGACCCCTGCCGTGCCGATTCGGCCGCTTTAAATTGGGAGTAGCGGCTGGTCGCGTTTTCGTGAAGGACGCAGGCTTCAATGGCGGAGACTAGGATGAGGCGTTTTATTTTGGGGAGCTGCTGGCGTAGGATGCCCGAGCTGACCCCAAAAACAATCTGGTCCCGGATCATTGAGTCGGAGGTGGCGTCGTAACCGCAGAACTGCACGAGGATACGGAGGTGTGTAATGAAAGATTGAAAGGGCTCATCCTTACCCTGCAGGCGCTGCTGGAAGAGATACCTCTCGAAACTCTCATTTACCTCGCCGCTGAAGTGTTGGTCAAGTTTGAGAAGGACCGTCTTGTACTTGGTCTTGTCCTCACCTTCAGCGAATACCAGGGAGTTGTAGACATGGATGGTGTGTTGTCCTGCCGTGGAGAGGAGGAGGGCGATTTTCCTGGTGTCCGAAGCGCCTTCCCTTTCGGTGACTTCCAGGAAGAACTGGGAGCGCTGTTTGAACAGCTTCCAATTGGCAGCGAGGTTTCCAGCGATTTGGAGCAGCTGCGGCGTGCTGACGGTGTCCATGGCGCAGGATGGCAGATTCGTTAGGAGGCGTAGGTAGGTCTCACAGTTACCGGGTTCCACAAACCTGGTACTATGTCGTGTTGGGTGCTCTGCTACATAGATGAACCAACACGGTGGCGAATGGTACAACTCAGTTTTATTGCTAACTATATATACATTGGTTAACTGGTTACTGTGGTTCGTTCATTACCCTTGTCTCTGTGGATCTAACCCTAACACTAACTAGGAGAAGCACTCAGCACATGGTGAATGTCTGAGTCGCTTGCTGTGAGCTCTGTGCCCTGAGCTGTCTCCTGCTGGAATGCGCGGGACGTGTCGTGTTCCCTGTTTTATAGTGTCTGTGCTCTTGTCTGCGATTGGCTGTGGTGTTGTGTGTGTTGATTGGTCCGTTGATCTGTCCGTCAGTATGTATGTATGTATGTACCATGATGTTTACCTGAATATCATGACACCTCTCTACCTGTATCTCTCAATCTCTCTCTCTATCTCTCTCTCTCTCTTTCTCCCTCTCTCTCCTCCGTTGCTCTCCTCACTCCTTTCTTATCTCTCAGCTGTGTCTCATTTTTTCTGTAAACTAACTAATGTGACCAAAACTTCCTCAAACCTGTTTGTGTCTCTTTGTTCCTTTTCGCACTGACACTTCCTCTGAGATCAGAATGAGAGGCTGTTTGCACTGACTCCAGGGGCAGCAGCCCCTCTCTCTGTCTATCTGACACACTCTCTCTCTCCATCTCTCAAATATTTTCAGTTCCTCACCCTCTCTTTCTCTGACTCTCCCTTGAAGTTATTGTTGAATTTGTTGGTGCTTTTTCAATTCGGAGGTTGTTGTTGAATATTATTGTTTTTCAATGTTGAGGTTGTGGTTGAATTTGTTGCTGCTGTTATGACACTCTGGTGAGAGGATGGCCAATTCCAGCCCCACAGACAACACAGGTGAATTAATCAATAACCTATATTTTCTGAAAATCTTCAACGCATATATGTAATACAGACACCTGTGGCGGGATTCTCCGCAACCCCGCGACAAAATTTTGTATGGCGAGGGGGCAGAGAATCGAACTTTACGCGGGAATCACGGCCGGCGCCGCTCCCGCGATTCTCCGGTCCCCGGAGATTCACTCGCGCACGGATTACACGGCGCGGCTGGAGGGCCATTGACAGAGCCCCCCCCCCCCCCCTCAACAATTCTCCGGGCAAAACTGGCCGAGTTCCTAGCGGCGTGGTTTTAACCACGAATTGCCGTTCGGGAACCTCGGGTTGCGGCTGCGGACTCAGGCCACCCTGGTGGGGGGCGGGGGGAATCGAGCACCCCGGGGGGCCTCATGGGCGACCAGGGCAGCGATCGGGAGGCTCGGATCTACGGGCGTGCGTCATCTCGGGGGGGGGGGCTACATTGTCGATGTCGGTCCGCGGTCAGAGTCTGCCATGGCGCACGGCGCAGCTGCTACAGGCTGCCGACGCGACAGGCCGCTGCAGTGCGTATGCGCGGACTGCTGACCGGAAGTGCTGGGGCCCATATCCGCAGCCAGATCTTCGAGAAGCACTCCGGGGCCCTGCCAGCCCCCTGCTGGTAGGAGAATCGCTCTTGACTTGAAACGCCACCATTTTTACACCGGCGTGGGGATGTGGCCCCATTTTTGGAGAATCCAGCCCTGATTTATGAGTAAAACATTAACAAAGTGTTTATTAATAATTAAAGGGAAAGATTAATATATATATAAAGAAATTCCAGGAGAATGGTCTCACAGACTACCTAATCCAAAAGGTCCTTCCCATCCTCCACCCAGACACACAAAAGACAGACGCAAGGTAAGCGTTGGAGAGGATATGAAATGGTGATTACAGGGAAAAGTTTGAGGGGAGACTTCACAGCTGTGGTTGCGGCCTTTGGGAGTAGATTTGCTCAAGAAATTCATGTCGGCACTGTTCCATCCTTCCACGACCGGACGGAGCTAGGTACAGGATGTTCAGGTCAGTGCAATTTCAGTCACCGGTACCAGATTGTGCTATACACACGATTCTCAGATCAGTGAAATTCTGCTCCTCTACCAACAAGTGGAGCTTACATCTCCTTGTGAAATTACTACAGTGGCCTTCCTGAGTAAAGACAGTTTTTATCCCATTTGTTCCTGCACAGGAACTCTGACCATACTTTAAGGAATATTCTCAGTTTAAGGGTGTTGGAATGTTGTGACAGCTAACCAGAAGACTGTACAACCAGAACAGGCAGCAGGACGGGGATTGAAAAGAAAACAGCCGAAAGGTTTTACAACAATGTCCAAACGCAACTCCACCCATAAAAGAATGTAACGTCAAGGTATGGACGTTTAATTATGAGGTATGCGAGACACACAGCACCAACACATAGCTGTCTAAACTAGCCACAATACCATCCCCCTGCCCGGTTTTGTTTCATAGAATTTACAGTGCAGAAGGAGGCCATTCGGCACATCGAGTCTGCACCGGCTCTTGGAAAGAGCACCATACCCAAGACAACACCTCCACCCTATCCCCATAACCCAGTAACCCCACCCAACATGAAGGGCAATTTTGGACACTAAGGGCAATTTAGCATGTCAAATCCACCTAAACTGCACATCTTTGGATTGTGGGAGGAAACCGGAGCACCCGGAGGAAACCCACGCTCACACGGGGAGAACGTGCAGACTCCGCACAGACAGTGACCCAAGCCGGGAATTGAACCTAGGACCCTGGAGCTGTGAAGCAAATGTGCTAACCACTATGTTACCGTGCTGCCCTTTTGGCCTGTAGTTATCTGATAAAGTGTTTGCCAACACATTATTGCCTCCAGGAAATATATATACAGCATTTACATCAAACTATTGCAATAATGACTCTGACAAGAACTCTTGCGTTCTGGGTTTCAAATGTCCCTGTAAATGCAAGTAGTCAGCAATTCAGAAAAGTCTGGGGCGGCTAGCACCGATTCATCCTGCAACATGGTTGTCAACTTTGCAGATTCTCTTCGGTGTTCCGTGGATCACAACAGGGTTGCGTGTTCCTGTAACATGTCCAACATGCATTGCTCCTCAGTTTCCAACTGAGCCAGTCTCTGTGGCTGTAGTCGAGATGGAAGTGGCTTTGGTGGTTCAAAAGGTTTTGTGGTCTACACCATGGGTAGTTAGTGGAGTGCCCCCTGGTACTTCCCTACAACTTTGTCTACACACCTTTGGCACCTGCTCTAGGCCTGTTTCTTTCTGTCCCTGAGATAACACTAACAAGCCTTCCTGATTGTCTGATGAATTTATACAAAAACGTTGAGGGTTTCCTACAACTAGACTACGAGTAGGATTGTCAACGTTTGTACCCTCTGGTTTTCAACACTGGTAGCCAAAGACTCTTCTCAAACCCACCGACCATACACCCTTGATTGGCCTTCACAGGGACCCCTTCAGCAACAAGAGCCACTGAAGGGACGGTCCTCTCAGAGTTAATCGACTCAACAGACACTATTCATGGGGTGGAAACTTTTACTTCCTCGTCGGAGTTTTTGTAATCACCGCCTGTATCGCCACTTTCAGAATCAGAGTATGGGACATCACTGACTACATGAACAACTTGGGTTGTCCTCATCTCTGTGGTGCAAAACCACCACAGGATTCGCCATCCACTTTCCTCTTCACTCCCGAAAAGGATTGATGGCCCAAACACTTCACCTTCCTGGCTGTCAACCTCCGCGACCTCAAAAGTACGCTGGAATCTTTAAAAATGATATGGGCCGACCAGCCACTCACTAGGTACCACTCCACAGTCCTTACTGTGCTTCTCCTGACTAACGGACGCTGTGCAGTCAGGCATACCTTCCTTCAGGGTAAGCTGCTCTTACACCCGAAGAGAATGGCAAGAGAGGTTACTGCAAGCGGCACTAACAAATGACCTTTCGGCAAGTCCAATTCACCTACTTCTGGGTTATTAACGTCTTTACTAGCTTTGGAAGAATTGCTCACCAGTGGTCCAATTTCAATCCGAGTCTGCTCGGAACAACTGTCTCTAATCACATCCTGGTCAGACTCAGATCAAAGCCAAGTTTGTCGTCTGACTCTTCCTCCCTCCTATCACTCTTACAACTATTCACCATCACTTCGTAACCAGGACCTAGGTCGAAGCCATAATCTTTGTCTGACTCCTCGTCCTCACCAACATTCTTGCAACAACTGTTTACCAGCACCTCATAATCATAACCAAAGTCAAACTCAAGACTCTGGTCGAATTCCTCAGCCATACGGTCATCGTCAGTCTGAAAATGCTCGGGATCTGTTTCACTACCATGGCCACTTGAAACATGCTCAATAACCGTCAACATCTCTTTCTCAAAGTCCTCTACTGCCCAAAGAGTCTTCCTAGCTCCTGTATGCCCTTCAGGCATTTCAGGGGCTAACTGCAATACTTCTTTCAGACTCTCTGTAACCATGAGTGAAGCAACAACCTTCACTCCTGCTCAATCGTTCCCCGGAGCAAAGTCTATTCCTTCAACTGGGAATTCCTTAACCACTCCAACGACAACTGGACCTCAAAATAGATCACACTCCAACTGCACTTGATACAATGGAACTGGGATACAACCTCAACCTATCCCATTCACAAATACCTCAGCTTCAACCAAGCTCACTGTAGCAAAAGTCAAATCCTTCTCCAGCACAAGAATTTGAGTAGCCCCGTGTCTCTTAATATCGTTACGAGTTTGGCTACATCTGTCAAGGAAAATGGTGTGACTATCTCTTTAGACACAAATTTGGTATATGTCTCATCTACCTCTTTCTCTACATCTGCTCCAACAACAGGGTTCATCTTGGGTCTCCTAAGTCCAGTCAACACGACCACATGAACTAAGCATTCTCCCCTTTCGCTCCCTTCTCAGAATCCTCCTTCCGAACCCCCAGTCGAGCTATGGGCATTCCCTGCAACTTCCAACAAGCTGAACGAACGTGTCCCACCTTGTTACAATGGGAGAAACAAGGCTCCCAGTCTCACTTCCACCCCTAGTACCTTCATTCCTGGTCTGAGATGGAGATCTCGGAGCCTTCCCAGTGATCCATTCCCTACCTTGGCTACCCGCCGTCCTCTCACTCCCCCGCTTCCTATCCTTTTGAAAATTATGGTGGTGATGGAACAAAGATTTAAATTTATGGATTAGCTTATAATTATCAGCCATAATTGCTGCTGCCTGGCAGTTTGTACCCTCTGGTCTTCAACATGGGTTTCTTATTATCGAATGTTAAGAATTTTTTTGTTTTAAATTTAGAGCAGTCAATTATTTTTTTTCCAATTAAGGGACAATTTAGTGTGGCTAATTCACCTACCCTGCACAGCATTTTGGGTTTTTGGGGTGAGACCCACGCAGACACACGGAGAATGAACACTGAACAGAGACCCGGGGCCGGGATCGAAGCTGGGTCCTCAGTGCCGTGAGGCAGCAGTGCGAACCATGCTGCCCCCGAAGGTAAGGAATTCTTAAACTCCTCTAAGAGAATCACCTCTCTCAGCACCTCATAGGTGGTCGCAACTCCCAATACTCTCACCCATCAAGACAAAATTTTCGTCTTAACCCTCTCAAACTCGGCATAAGTCAGTCCTGGCAGTCTCTTCAAATTCCGAACGTTTTGCTGATATGCTTCGGGAACCAATTCGTATGCATCTAGCCTTTTTCACTGAGTCATAATCTCTAGACTCCTGCTCTGACAAGGCAGCATAAACTTCCTGTGCTCGTCCCGTCAAACTTACTCTGCAGGGATAATATGCACTTCTCTTTAGACCACTCTGTTTGGATTCTTATTTTCTTGAACGCCTGAAAGAATGTTTCATCCTTCTTTCCCTTCAAAGTTTCGGGAGAGACTGGATGAACATAAACACATCACCACTAAATTTGGTTCTGGGACTAAGCTCCACTCTACGTTCTGGCAGCTTTCCACTCAGTGCCAGTACCACAAGCTGGAATTCTCTCTCCCATTCTCTCTCGTCCCTCTCTCTTTCTCTAATTTTTCTTTTCTCTCATTCTCTCTTTCCTCTCTCCTCATTTTCATTTCTTTCTGTTTTTGCTGCATTTTTATTTCTCTGTTATTGGTGTTTTTCAATGTTGAGGTTGTTGTGGAATTTGTTGGTGCTTTTCAATGTTGAGGTTGTTGTTAAATTTGTTGGTGTTTTGCAATGTTGAGGTTGTTGTTGAATTTGTTGGTGTTTTGCAATGTTGAGATTGTTGTTGAATTTGTTGGCGTTTTTCATTATTGAGGCTGTTGTTGAATTTGTTGGTGTTTTCCAATGTTGAGGTTGTTGTTGAATTTGTTGTGCTTTCATTATTGAGGCTGTTGTTGAATTTGTTGGTGTTTTTCAATGTTGAGGTTGTTGTTGAATTTGTTGGTGTTTTTCAATGTTGAGGTTGTTGTTGAATTTGTTGGTGTTTTTCAATGTTGAGGTTGTTGTGGAATTTGTTGGTGTTTTTCAATGTTGAGGTTCTTGTTGAGTTTGTTGGTGTTTTTCAATGTTGAGGTTGTTGTTGAATTTGTTGGTTTTTTTAAATGTTGAGGTTGTTGTTGAATTTGTTGGTGTTTTGCAATGTTGAGGTTGTTGTTGAATTTGTTGGTGTTTTTCATTATTGAGGCTGTTGTTGAATTTGTTGGTGTTTTCCAATGTTGAGGTTGTTGTTGAATTTGTTGTGCTTTGATTATTGAGGCTGTTGTTGAATTTGTTGGTGTTTTTCAATGTTGAGGTTGTTGTTGAATTTGTTGGTGTTCTTCAATGTTGAGTTTGTTGTTGAATTTGTTGGTGTTTTGCAATGTTGAGGTTGTTGTTGAATTTGTTGGTGTTTTTCAATGTTGAGGTTGTTGTTGAATTTGTTGGTGTTTTGCAATGTTGTTGCATTTGTTGGTGTTTTTCAATGTTGAGGTTTTTATTGAACTTGTTGGTGTTTCTCAATGTTGAGATTGTTGTTGAATTTGTTGGTGTTTCTCAATGTTGAGATTGTTGTTGAAGTTGTTGGTGTTTTTCAATGTTGAGGTTGTTGTTGAATTTGTTGGTGTTTCTCAATGTTGAGGTTGTTGTTGAACTTGTTGGTGTTTTTCAATGTTGAGGCTGTTGTGGAATTTGTTGGTGATTTGCAATGTTGAGGTTGTTGTTGAATTTGTTGGTGTTTTCAATGTTGAGGCTTTTGTGGAATTTGTTGGTGTTTTGCAATGTTGAGGTTGTTGTTGAATTTGTTGGTGTTTTTCAATGTTGAGGTTGTTGTTGAATTTGTTGGTGTTTTTCAATGTTGAGGTTGTTGAATTTGTTGGTGTTTTTCAATGTTTATGTTGTTGTTGAATTTGTTGGTGTTTTGCAATGTTGAGGTTGTTGTTGAATTTGTTGGTGATTTTCAATGTTGAGGTTGTTGTTGAATTTGTTGGTGTTTTTCAATGTTGAGGTTGTTGTTGAATTTGTTGTGTTTTGCAATGTTGATGTTGTTATGTAATTTGTTGGTGTTTTTCAACGTTGAGGTTGTTGAATTTGTTGGTGTTTTTCAATGTTGAGGCTGTTGTTGAATTTGTTGGTGTTTTTCAATGTTGAGGTTGTTGTTGAACTTGTTGGTGTTTTTCAATGTTGAGGCTGTTGTTGAATTTGTTGTGTTTTGCAATGTTGATGTTGTTGTTTAATTTGTTGGTGTTTTTCAAAGTTGAGGTTGTTGAATTTGTTGGTGTTTTTCAATGATGAGGTTGTTGAATTTGTTGGTGTTTTTCAATGTTGAGGCTGTTGTGGAATTTGTTGGTGTTTTGCAATGTTGAGGTTGTTGTTGAATTTATTGGTGTTGTTCCATGTTGAGGTTGTTGTTGAATTTGTTGCTGTTCTTCAATGTTGAGGTTGTTGTTGAATTTGTTGTGTTTTGCAATGTTGATGTTGTTTAATTTGTTGGTGTTTTGGAATGTTGAGGTTGATCAATTTGTTGGTGTTTTTCAAAGTTGAGGTTGTTGTTGAATTTGTTGTGTTTTGCAATGTTGAGGTTGTTGTTGAATTTGTTGGTGTTTTTCAATGTTGAGGCTGTTGAATTTGTTGGTGTTTTTCAACGTTGAGGTTGTTGAATTTGTTGGTGTTTTTAATGTTGAGGCTGTTGTTGAATTTGTTGGTGTTTTTCAATGTTGAGGTTTTGTTGAATTTGTTGTGTTTGGCAATGTTGAGGTTGTTGTTGAATTTGTTGTGTTTTGCAATGTTGATGTTGTTGTTGAATTTGTTGTGTTTTGCAAAGTTGAGGTTGTTGTTGAAATTGTTGGTGTTTTTCAATGTTGAAGTTGTTGTTGAATTGGTTGTGTTTTGCAATGTTGATGTTGTTGAATTTGTTGGTGTTTTTCAACGTTGAGGTTGTTGTTGAATTTGTTGGTGTTTTACAATGTTGAGGCTGCTGTGGAATTTGTTGGTGTTGTTCAATGTTGAGGTTGCTGTTGAATTTGTTGGTGTTTTTCAATGTTGAGGTTGTTGTTGAATTTGTTGGTGTTTTTCAATGTTGAGGTTGTTGTTGAATTTGTTGGTGTTTTTCAATGTTGAGGTAGTTGTTGAATTTCTTGGTGTTTTTCAATGTTGAGGTTGTTGTTGAATTTGTTGGTGTTTTTCAATGTTGAGTTTGTTGTTAAATTTAATGGAGTTTTTCAATGTTGAGGTTGTTGTTGAATTCTTTGTGTTTTTCAATGATGAGGCTGTTGTGGAATTTGTTGGTGTTTTTCAATGTTGACGTTGTTTTTTAATTTGTTTGTGTTTTTCAATGTTGAGGTTGTTGAAATTGTTGGTGTTTTTCAATGTTGAGGTTGTTGTTGAATTTGTTGTGTTTTGCAATGTTGAGGTTGTTGTTGACTTTGTTGTGTTTTGCAATGTTGATGTTGTTGTTGAATTTGTTGGTGTTTTGCAATGTTGAGGTTGTTGTTGAATTTGTTGGTGTTTTTCAATGTTGAGGTTGTTGTTGAATTTGTTGGTGTTTTTCAATGTTGAGGTTGTTGTTGAATTTGTTGGTGTTTTTCAATGTTGAGGTAGTTGTTGAATTTGTTGGTGTTTTTCAATGTTGAGGTTGTTGTTGAATTTGTTGCTGTTCTTCAATGTTGAGGTTGTTGTAGAATTTGTTGGTGTTTTTCAATGTTGAGGTTGTTTTTTAATTCGTTGGTGTTTTTCAATGATGAGGTTGTTGTTGAATTTGTTGGTGTTTTTCAATGTTGAGGTTGTTGAATTTGTTGGTGTTTTTCAATGTTGATGTTGTTGTTGAATTTGTTGGTGTTTTGCAATGTTGAGGTTGTTGTTGAATTTGTTGGTGATTTTCAATGTTGAGGTTGTTGTTGAATTTGTTGGTGTTTTTCAATGTTGAGGTTGTTGTTGAATTTGTTGTGTTTTGCAATGTTGATGTTGTTGTTGAATTTGTTGGTGTTTTGCAATGTTGAGGTTGTTGTTGAATTTGTTGTGTTTTGCAATGTTGATGTTGTTATGTAATTTGTTGGTGTTTTTCAACGTTGAGGTTGTTGAATTTGTTGGTGTTTTTCAATGTTGAGGCTGTTGTTGAATTTGTTGGTGTTTTTCAATGTTGAGGTTGTTGTTGAACTTGTTGGTGTTTTTCAATGTTGAGGCTGTTGTTGAATTTGTTGTGTTTTGCAATGTTGATGTTGTTGTTTAATTTGTTGGTGTTTTTCAAAGTTGAGGTTGTTGAATTTGTTGGTGTTTTTCAATGATGAGGTTGTTGAATTTGTTGGTGTTTTTCAATGTTGAGGCTGTTGTGGAATTTGTTGGTGTTTTGCAATGTTGAGGTTGTTGTTGAATTTATTGGTGTTGTTCCATGTTGAGGTTGTTGTTGAATTTGTTGCTGTTCTTCAATGTTGAGGTTGTTGTTGAATTTGTTGTGTTTTGCAATGTTGATGTTGTTTAATTTGTTGGTGTTTTGGAATGTTGAGGTTGATCAATTTGTTGGTGTTTTTCAAAGTTGAGGTTGTTGTTGAATTTGTTGTGTTTTGCAATGTTGAGGTTGTTGTTGAATTTGTTGGTGTTTTTCAATGTTGAGGCTGTTGAATTTGTTGGTGTTTTTCAACGTTGAGGTTGTTGAATTTGTTGGTGTTTTTAATGTTGAGGCTGTTGTTGAATTTGTTGGTGTTTTTCAATGTTGAGGTTTTGTTGAATTTGTTGTGTTTGGCAATGTTGAGGTTGTTGTTGAATTTGTTGTGTTTTGCAATGTTGATGTTGTTGTTGAATTTGTTGTGTTTTGCAAAGTTGAGGTTGTTGTTGAAATTGTTGGTGTTTTTCAATGTTGAAGTTGTTGTTGAATTGGTTGTGTTTTGCAATGTTGATGTTGTTGAATTTGTTGGTGTTTTTCAACGTTGAGGTTGTTGTTGAATTTGTTGGTGTTTTACAATGTTGAGGCTGCTGTGGAATTTGTTGGTGTTGTTCAATGTTGAGGTTGCTGTTGAATTTGTTGGTGTTTTTCAATGTTGAGGTTGTTGTTGAATTTGTTGGTGTTTTTCAATGTGGAGGTTGTTGTTGAATTTGTTGGTGTTTTTCAATGTTGAGGTAGTTGTTGAATTTCTTGGTGTTTTTCAATGTTGAGGTTGTTGTTGAATTTGTTGGTGTTTTTCAATGTTGAGTTTGTTGTTGAATTTAATGGAGTTTTTCAATGTTGAGGTTGTTGTTGAATTCTTTGTGTTTTTCAATGATGAGGCTGTTGTGGAATTTGTTGGTGTTTTTCAATGTTGACGTTGTTTTTTAATTTGTTTGTGTTTTTCAATGTTGAGGTTGTTGAAATTGTTGGTGTTTTTCAATGTTGAGGTTGTTGTTGAATTTGTTGTGTTTTGCAATGTTGAGGTTGTTGTTGACTTTGTTGTGTTTTGCAATGTTGATGTTGTTGTTGAATTTGTTGGTGTTTTGCAATGTTGAGGTTGTTGTTGAATTTGTTGGTGTTTTTCAATGTTGAGGTTGTTGTTGAATTTGTTGGTGTTTTTCAATGTTGAGGTTGTTGTTGAATTTGTTGGTGTTTTTCAATGTTGAGGTAGTTGTTGAATTTGTTGGTGTTTTTCAATGTTGAGGTTGTTGTTGAATTTGTTGCTGTTCTTCAATGTTGAGGTTGTTGTAGAATTTGTTGGTGTTTTTCAATGTTGAGGTTGTTTTTTAATTCGTTGGTGTTTTTCAATGATGAGGTTGTTGAATTTGTTGGCATTTTTCAATGTTGAGATTGTTGATGAAATTATTGTGTTTTGCAATGTTAAGGTTGTCGTTGAATTTGTTGTGTTATGCAATGTTGAGGTTGTTGCTGAATTTGTTGGTGTTTTTCAATGTTGAGGTTGTTGTTAAATTTGTTGGTGTTTTTCAATGTTGAGGTTGTTAAATTTGTTGGTGTTTTTCAATGTAGAGGTTGTTGTTGAATTTGTTGGTGTATTTCAATGTTGAGGTTGCTGTTGAATTTTTTGGTGTTTTGCAATTTTGATGTTGTTTAATTTGTTGGTGTTTTTCAATGTTGAGGTTGTTCAATTTGTTGGTGTTTTTCAATGATGAGGTTGTTGAATTTGTTGGTGTTTTTCAATGTTGAGGCTGTTGTGGAGTTTGTTGGTGTTTTTCAATGTTGAGGTTGTTCAATTTGTTGGTGTTTTTCAAAGTTGAGGTTGTTGTTGAATTTGTTGTGTTTTGCAACGTTGAGGTTGTTGTTGAATTTGTTGGTGTTTTTCATTGTTGAGGCTGTTGAATTTGTTGGCGTTTTTCAACGTTGAGGTTGTTGAATTTGTTGGTGTTTTTCAATGTTGAGGCTGTTGTTGAATTTGTTGGTGTTTTTCAATGTTGAGGTTTTGTTGAATTTGTTGTGTTTTGCAATGTTGAGGTTGTTGTTGAATTTGTTGTGTTTGGCAATGTTGATGTTGTTGTTGAATTTGTTGTGTTTTGCAATGTTGAGATGTTGTTGAAATTGTTGGTGTTTTTCAACGTTGAAGTTGTTGTTGAATTGGTTGTGTTTTGCAATGTTGATGTTGTTGAATTTGTTGGTGTTTTTCAATGTTGAGGTTGTTGTTGAATTTGTTGCTGTTCTTCAATGTTGAGGTTGTTGTAGAATTTGTTGGTGTTTTTCAATGTTGAGGTTGTTTTTTAATTTGTTGGTGTTTTTCAATGTTGAGGTTGTTGAATTTGTTGGCATTTTTCAATGTTGAGATTGTTGATGAATTTATTGTGTTTTGCAATGTTGAGGTTGTCGTTGAATTTGTTGTGTTATGCAATGTTGAGGTTGTTGCTGAATTTGTTGGTGTTTTTCAATGTTGAGGTTGTTGTTAAATTTGTTGGTGTTTTTCAATGTTGAGGTTGTTAAATTTGTTGGTGTTTTTCAATGTTGAGGTTGTTGTTGAATTTGTTGGTGTTTTTAATGTTGAGGCTGTTGTTGAATTTGTTGGTGTTTTTCAATGTTGAGGTTTTGTTGAATTTGTTGTGTTTGGCAATGTTGAGGTTGTTGTTGAATTTGTTGTGTTTTGCAATGTTGATGTTGTTGTTGAATTTGTTGTGTTTTTCAATCATGAAGTTGTTGTTGAATTGGTTGTGTTTTGCAATGTTGATGTTGTTGAATTTGTTGGTGTTTTTCAACGTTGAGGATGTTGTTGAATTTGTTGGTGTTTTACAATGTTGAGGCTGCTGTGAAATTTGTTGGTGTTGTTCAATGTTGAGGTTGCTGTTGAATTTGTTGGTGTTTTTCAATGTTGAGGTTGTTGTTGAATTTGTTGGTGTTTTTCAATGTTGAGGTTGTTGTTGAATTTGTTGGTGTTTTTCAATGTTGAGGTAGTTGTTGAATTTCTTGGTGTTTTTCAATGTTGAGGTTGTTGTTCAATTTGTTGGTGTTTTTCAATGTTGAGTTTGTTGTTGAATTTGATGGAGTTTTTCAATGTTGAGGTTGTTGTTGAATTCTTTGTGTTTTTCAATGATGAGGCTGTTGTGGAATTTGTTGGTGTTTTTCAATGTTGACGTTGTTTTTTAATTTGTTTGTGTTTTTCAATGTTGAGGTTGTTGAAATTGTTGGTGTTTTTCAATGTTGAGGTTGTTGTTGAATTTGTTGTGTTTTGCAATGTTGAGGTTGTTGTTGACTTTGTTGTGTTTTGCAATGTTGATGTTGTTGTTGAATTTGTTGGTGTTTTGCAATGTTGAGGTTGTTGTGGAATTTGTTGGTGTTTTTCAATGTTGAGGTTGTTGTTGAATTTGTTGGTGTATTTCAATGTTGAGGTTGTTGTTGAATTTGTTGGTGTTTTGCAATGTTGAGGTTGTTGTTGAAATTGTTGGTGTATTTCAACGATGAAGTTGTTGTTGAATTGGTTGTGTTTTGCAATGTTGATGTTGTTGAATTTGTTGGTGTTTTTCAATGTTGAGGTTGTTGTTGAATTTGTTGGTGTTTTTCAATGTTGAGGTAGTTGTTGAATTTGTTGGTGTTTTTCAATGTTGAGGTTGTTGTTGAATTAGTTGCTGTTCTTCAATGTTGAGGTTGTTGTAGAATTTGTTGGTGTTTTTCAATGTTGAGGTTGTTTTTTAATTTGTTGGTGTTTTTCAATGATGAGGTTGTTGAATTTGTTGGCATTTTTCAATGTTGAGATTGTTGATGAAATTATTGTGTTTTGCAATGTTAAGGTTGTCGTTGAATTTGTTGTGTTATGCAATGTTGAGGTTGTTGCTGAATTTGTTGGTGTTTTTCAATGTTGAGGTTTTGTTGAATTTGTTGTGTTTGGCAATGTTGAGGTTGTTGTTGAATTTGTTGTGTTTTGCAATGTTGATGTTGTTGTTGAATTTGTTGTGTTTTTCAATGTTGAAGTTGTTGTTGAATTGGTTGTGTTTTGCAATGTTGATGTTGTTGAATTTGTTGGTGTTTTTCAACGTTGAGGTTGTTGTTGAATTTGTTGGTGTTTTACAATGTTGAGGCTGCTGTGGAATTTGTTGGTGTTCAATGTTGAGGTTGCTGTTGAATTTGTTGGTGTTTTTCAATGTTGAGGTTGTTGTTGAATTTGTTGGTGTTTTTCAATGTTGAGGTTGTTGTTGAATTTGTTGGTGTTTTTCAATGTTGAGGTAGTTGTTGAATTTCTTGGTGTTTTTCAATGTTGAGGTTGTTGTTGAATTTGTTGGTGTTTTTCAATGTTGAGTTTGTTGTTGAATTTGATGGAGTTTTTCAATGTTGAGGTTATTGTTGAATTCTTTGTGTTTTTCAATGATGAGGCTGTTGTGGAATTTGTTGGTGTTTTTCAATGTTGACGTTGTTTTTTAATTTGTTTGTGTTTTTCAATGTTGAGGTTGTTGAAATTGTTGGTGTTTTTCAATGTTGAGGTTGTTGTTGAATTTGTTGTGTTTTGCAATGTTGAGGTTGTTGTTGACTTTGTTGTGTTTTGCAATGTTGATGTTGTTGTTGAATTTGTTTGTGTTTTGCAATGTTGAGGTTGTTGTGGAATTTGTTGGTGTTTTTCAATGTTGAGGTTGTTGTTGAATTTGTTGGTGTATTTCAATGTTGAGGTTGTTGTTGAATTTGTTGGTGTTTTGCAATGTTGAGGTTGTTGTTGAAATTGTTGGTGTATTTCAACGTTGAAGTTGTTGTTGAATTGGTTGTGTTTTGCAATGTTGATGTTGTTGAATTTGTTGGTGTTTTTCAACGTTGAGGATGTTGTTGAATTTGTTGGTGTTTTACAATGTTGAGGCTGCTGTGAAATTTGTTGGTGTTGTTCAATGTTGAGGTTGCTGTTGAATTTGTTGGTGTTTTTCAATGTTGAGGTTGTTGTTGAATTTGTTGGTGTTTTTCAATGTTGAGGTTGTTGTTGAATTTGTTGGTGTTTTTCAATGTTGAGGTAGTTGTTGAATTTCTTGGTGTTTTTCAATGTTGAGGTTGTTGTTCAATTTGTTGGTGTTTTTCAATGTTGAGTTTGTTGTTGAATTTGATGGAGTTTTTCAATGTTGAGGTTGTTGTTGAATTCTTTGTGTTTTTCAATGATGAGGCTGTTGTGGAATTTGTTGGTGTTTTTCAATGTTGACGTTGTTTTTTAATTTGTTTGTGTTTTTCAATGTTGAGGTTGTTGAAATTGTTGGTGTTTTTCAATGTTGAGGTTGTTGTTGAATTTGTTGTGTTTTGCAATGTTGAGGTTGTTGTTGACTTTGTTGTGTTTTGCAATGTTGATGTTGTTGTTGAATTTGTTGGTGTTTTGCAATGTTGAGGTTGTTGTGGAATTTGTTGGTGTTTTTCAATGTTGAGGTTGTTGTTGAATTTGTTGGTGTATTTCAATGTTGAGGTTGTTGTTGAATTTGTTGGTGTTTTGCAATGTTGAGGTTGTTGTTGAAATTGTTGGTGTATTTCAACGATGAAGTTGTTGTTGAATTGGTTGTGTTTTGCAATGTTGATGTTGTTGAATTTGTTGGTGTTTTTCAATGTTGAGGTTGTTGTTGAATTTGTTGGTGTTTTTCAATGTTGAGGTAGTTGTTGAATTTGTTGGTGTTTTTCAATGTTGAGGTTGTTGTTGAATTAGTTGCTGTTCTTCAATGTTGAGGTTGTTGTAGAATTTGTTGGTGTTTTTCAATGTTGAGGTTGTTTTTTAATTTGTTGGTGTTTTTCAATGATGAGGTTGTTGAATTTGTTGGCATTTTTCAATGTTGAGATTGTTGATGAAATTATTGTGTTTTGCAATGTTAAGGTTGTCGTTGAATTTGTTGTGTTATGCAATGTTGAGGTTGTTGCTGAATTTGTTGGTGTTTTTCAATGTTGAGGTTTTGTTGAATTTGTTGTGTTTGGCAATGTTGAGGTTGTTGTTGAATTTGTTGTGTTTTGCAATGTTGATGTTGTTGTTGAATTTGTTGTGTTTTTCAATGTTGAAGTTGTTGTTGAATTGGTTGTGTTTTGCAATGTTGATGTTGTTGAATTTGTTGGTGTTTTTCAACGTTGAGGTTGTTGTTGAATTTGTTGGTGTTTTACAATGTTGAGGCTGCTGTGGAATTTGTTGGTGTTCAATGTTGAGGTTGCTGTTGAATTTGTTGGTGTTTTTCAATGTTGAGGTTGTTGTTGAATTTGTTGGTGTTTTTCAATGTTGAGGTTGTTGTTGAATTTGTTGGTGTTTTTCAATGTTGAGGTAGTTGTTGAATTTCTTGGTGTTTTTCAATGTTGAGGTTGTTGTTGAATTTGTTGGTGTTTTTCAATGTTGAGTTTGTTGTTGAATTTGATGGAGTTTTTCAATGTTGAGGTTATTGTTGAATTCTTTGTGTTTTTCAATGATGAGGCTGTTGTGGAATTTGTTGGTGTTTTTCAATGTTGACGTTGTTTTTTAATTTGTTTGTGTTTTTCAATGTTGAGGTTGTTGAAATTGTTGGTGTTTTTCAATGTTGAGGTTGTTGTTGAATTTGTTGTGTTTTGCAATGTTGAGGTTGTTGTTGACTTTGTTGTGTTTTGCAATGTTGATGTTGTTGTTGAATTTGTTTGTGTTTTGCAATGTTGAGGTTGTTGTGGAATTTGTTGGTGTTTTTCAATGTTGAGGTTGTTGTTGAATTTGTTGGTGTATTTCAATGTTGAGGTTGTTGTTGAATTTGTTGGTGTTTTGCAATGTTGAGGTTGTTGTTGAAATTGTTGGTGTATTTCAACGTTGAAGTTGTTGTTGAATTGGTTGTGTTTTGCAATGTTGATGTTGTTGAATTTGTTGGTGTTTTTCAATGTTGAGGTTGTTGTTGAATTTGTTGGTGTTTTTAAATGTTGAGGTAGTTGTTGAATTTGTTGGTGTTTTTCAATGTTGAGGTTGTTGTTGAATTAGTTGCTGTTCTTCAATGTTGAGGTTGTTGTAGAATTTGTTGGTGTTTTTCAATGTTGAGGTTGTTTTTTAATTTGTTGGTGTTTTTCAATGATGAGGTTGTTGAATTTGTTGGCATTTTTCAAAGTTGAGATTGTTGATGAAATTATTGTGTTTTGCAATGTTAAGGTTGTCGTTGAATTTGTTGTGTTATGCAATGTTGAGGTTGTTGCTGAATTTGTTGGTGTTTTTCAATGTTGAGGTTGTTGTTAAATTTGTTGGTGTTTTTCAATGTTGAGGTTGTTAAATTTGTTGGTGTTTTTCAATGTAGAGGTTGTTGTTGAATTTGTTGGTGTATTTCAATGTTGAGGTTGTTGTTGAATTTTTTGGTGTTTTGCAATGTTGATGTTGTTTAATTTGTTGGTGTTTTTCAGTGTTGAGGTTGTTCAATTTGTTGGTGTTTTTCAATGATGAGGTTGTTGAATTTGTTGGTGTTTTTCAATGTTGAGGCTGTTGTGAAATTTGTTGGTGTTTTTCAATGTTGAGGTTGTTGAATTTGTTGGTGTTTTGCATTGTTTATGTTGTTGTTTAATTTGTTGGTGTTTTTCAATGTTGAGGTTGTTCAATTTGTTGGTGTTTTTCAAAGTTGAGGTTGTTGTTGAATTTGTTGTGTTTTGCAATGTTGAGGTTGTTGTTGAATTTGTTGGTGTTTTTCATTGTTGAGGCTGTTGAATTTGTTGGCGTTTTTCAACGTTGAGGTTGTTGAATTTGTTGGTGTTTTTCAATGTTGAGGCTGTTGTTGAATTTGTTGGTGTTTTTCAATGTTGAGGTTTTGTTGAATTTGTTGTGTTTTGCAATGTTGAGGTTGTTGTTGAATTTGTTGTGTTTTGCAATGTTGAGATGTTGTTGAAATTGTTGGTGTTTTTCAACGTTGAAGTTGTTGTTGAATTGGTTGTGTTTTGCAATGTTGATGTTGTTGAATTTGTTGGTGTTTTTCAATGTTGAGGTGGTTGTTGAATTTGTTGGTGTTTTTCAATGTTGAGGTAGTTGTTGAATTTGTTGGTGTTTTTCAATGTTGAGGTTGTTGTTGAATTTGTTGCTGTTCTTCAATGTTGAGGTTGTTGTAGAATTTGTTGGTGTTTTTCAATGTTGAGGTTGTTTTTTAATTTGTTGGTGTTTTTCAATGTTGAGGTTGTTGAATTTGTTGGCATTTTTCAAGGTTGAGATTGTTGATGAATTTATTGTGTTTTGCAATGTTGAGGTTGTCGTTGAATTTGTTGTGTTATGCAATGTTGAGGTTGTTGCTGAATTTGTTGGTGTTTTTCAATGTTGAGGTTGTTGTTAAATTTGTTGGTGTTTTTCAATGTTGAGGTTGTTAAATTTGTTGGTGTTTTTCAATGTTGAGGTTGTTGTTGAATTTGTTGGTGTATTTCAATGTTGAGGTTGTTGTTGAATTTTTGGTGTTTTGCAATGTTGGTGTTGTTTAATTTGTTGGTGTTTTTCAATGTTGAGGTTGTTCAATTTGTTGGTGTTTTTCAAAGTTGAGGTTGTTGTTGAATTTGTTGTCTTTTGCAATGTTGAGGTTGTTGTTGAATTTGTTGGTGTTTTTCAATGTTGAGATTGTTGAATTTGTTGGCGTTTTTCAACGTTGAGGTTGTTGAATTTATTGTGTTTTGCAATGTTGAGGTTGTGGTTGAATTTGTTGTGTTATGCAATGTTGAGGTTGTTGCTGAATTTGTTGGTGTTTTTCAATGTTGAGGTTGTTGTTAAATTTGTTGGTGTTTTTCAATGTTGAGGTTGTTAAATTTGTTGGTGTTTTTCAATGTTGAGTTTGTTGTTGAATTTGATGGAGTTTTTCATTGTTGAGGTTGTTGTTGAATTTGTTTGTGTTTTTCAATGATGAGGCTGTTGTGGAATTTGTTGGTTTTTTTCAATGTTGACGTTGATTTTTAAGTTGTTTGTGTTTTTCTATGTTGAGGTTGTTGAAATTGTTGGTGTATTTCAACGTTGAAGTTGTTGTTGAATTGGTTGTGTTTTGCAATGTTGATGTTGTTGAATTTGTTGGTGTTTTTCAATGTTGAGGTTGTTGTTGAATTTGTTTGTGTTTTTCAATGTTGAGGTAGTTGTTGAATTTGTTGGTGTTTTTCAATGTTGAGGTTGTTGTTGAATTTGTTGCTGTTCTTCAATATTGAGGTTGTTGTAGAATTTGTTGGTGTTTTTCAATGTTGAGGTTGTTTTTTAATTTGTTGGTGTTTTTCAATGATGAGGTTGTTGAATTTGTTGGCATTTTTCAATGTTGAGATTGTTGATGAAATTATTGTGTTTTGCAATGTTAAGGTTGTCGTTGAATTTGTTGTGTTATGCAATGTTGAGGTTGTTGCTGAATTTGTTGGTGTTTTTCAATGTTGAGGTTGTTGTTAAATTTGTTGGTGTTTTTCAATGTTGAGGTTGTTAAATTTGTTGGTGTTTTTCAATGTAGAGGTTGTTGTTGAATTTGTTGGTGTATTTCAATGTTGAGGTTGTTGTTGAATTTTTTGGTGTTTTGCAATGTTGATGTTGTTTAATTTGTTGGTGTTTTTCAATGTTGAGGTTGTTCAATTTGTTGGTGTTTATCAATGATGAGGTTGTTGAATTTGTTGGTGTTTTTCAATGTTGAGGCTGTTGTGGAATTTGTTGGTGTTTTTCAATGTTGAGGTTGTTGAATTTGTTGGTGTTTTGCATTGTTTATGTTGTTGTTTAATTTGTTGGTGTTTTTCAATGTTGACGTTGTTGAATTTGTTGGTGTTTTTCAAAGTTGAGGTTGTTGTTGAATTTGTTGTGTTTTGCAATGTTGAGGTTGTTGTTGAATTTGTTGGTGTTTTTCATTGTTGAGGCTGTTGAATTTGTTGGCGTTTTTCAACGTTGAGGTTGTTGAATTTGTTGATGTTTTTCAATGTTGAGGCTGTTGTTGAATTTGTTGGTGTTTTTCAATGTTGAGGTTTTGTTGAATTTGTTGTGTTTTGCAATGTTGAGGTTGTTGTTGAATTTGTTGTGTTTGGCAATGTTGATGTTGTTGTTGAATTTGTTGTGTTTTGCAATGTTGAGATGTTGTTGAAATTGTTGGTGTTTTTCAACGTTGAAGTTGTTGTTGAATTGGTTGTGTTGTGCAATGTTGATGTTGTTGAATTTGTTGGTGTTTTTCAATGTTGAGGTGGTTGTTGAATTTGTTGGTGTTTTTCAATGTTGAGGTTGTTTTTTAATTTGTTGGTGTTTTTCAATGTTGAGGTTGTTGAATTTGTTGGCATTTTTCAATGTTGAGATTGTTGATGAATTTATTGTGTTTTGCAATGTTGAGGTTGTCGTTGAATTTGTTGTGTTATGCAATGTCGAGGTTGTTGCTGAATTTGTTGGTGTTTTTCAATGTTGAGGTTGTTGTTAAATTTGTTGGTGTTTTTCAATGTTGAGGTTGTTTAATTTGTTGGTGTTTTTCAATGTTGAGGTTGTTGTTGAATTTGTTGGTGTATTTCAATGTTGAGGTTGTTGTTGAATTTTTGGTGTTTTGCAATGTTGGTGTTGATTAATTTGTTGGTGTTTTTCAATGTTGAGGTTGTTCAATTTGTTGGTGTTTTTCAAAGTTGAGGTTGTTGTTGAATTTGTTGTCTTTTGCAATGTTGAGGTTGTTGTTGAATTTGTTGGTGTTTTTCAATGTTGAGATTGTTGAATTTGTTGGCGTTTTTCAACGTTGAGGTTGTTGAATTCATTGTGTTTTGCAATGTTGAGGTTGTCGTTGAATTTGTTGTGTTATGCAATGTTGAGGTTGTTGCTGAATTTGTTGGTGTTTTTCAATGTTGAGGTTGTTGTTAAATTTGTTGGTGTTTTTCAATGTTGAGGTTGTTAAATTTGTTGGTGTTTTTCAATGTTGAGTTTGTTGTTGAATTTGATGGAGTTTTTCATTGTTGAGGTTGTTGTTGAATTTGTTTGTGTTTTTCAATGATGAGGCTGTTGTGGAATTTGTTGATTTTTTTCAATGTTGACGTTGATTTTTAAGTTGTTTGTGTTTTTCTATGTTGAGGTTGTTGAAATTGTTGGTGTTTTTCAAAGTTGAGGTTGTTGTTGAATTTGATGGAGTTTTTCATTGTTGAGGTTGTTGTTGAATTTGTTGGTGTATTTCAATGTTGAGGTTGTTGTTGAATTTGTTGGTGTTTTGCAATGTTGAGGTTGTTGTTGAAATTGTTGGTGTATTTCAAAGTTGAAGTTGTTGTTGAATTGGTTGTGTTTTGCAATGTTGATGTTGTTGAATTTGTTGGTGTTTTTCAATGTTGAGGTTGTTGTTGAATTTGTTGGTGTTTTTCAATGTTGAGGTAGTTGTTGAATTTGTTGGTGTTTTTCAATGTTGAGGTTGTTGTTGAATTAGTTGCTGTTCTTCAATGTTGAGGTTGTTGTAGAATTTGTTGGTGTTTTTCAATGTTGAGGCTGTTGTGGAATTTGTTGGTGTTTTTCAATGTTGAGGTTGTTGAATTTGTTGGTGTCTTGCATTGTTTATGTTGTTGTTTAATTTGTCGGTGTTTTTCAATGTTGAGGTTGTTGAATTTGTTGGTGTTTTTCAATGTTGAGGCTGTTGTGGAATTTGTTGGTGTTTTTCAATGTTGAGGTTGTTGTTTAATTTGTTGGTGTTTTTCAATGTTGAGGTTGTTGTTGAATTTGTTGCTGTTCTTCAATGTTGAGGTTGTTGTTGAATTTGTTGTGTTTT
Source organism: Scyliorhinus torazame (assembly GCF_047496885.1). Classification (NCBI taxonomy): domain Eukaryota; kingdom Metazoa; phylum Chordata; class Chondrichthyes; order Carcharhiniformes; family Scyliorhinidae; genus Scyliorhinus; species Scyliorhinus torazame. Next base: position 72,070,926 of record NC_092722.1, on the reverse strand, counting down.
GCAATGTTGATGTTGTTTAATTTGTTGGTGTTTTGCAATGTTGAGGTTGTTCAATTTGTTGGTGTTTTTCAAAGTTGAGGTTGTTGTTGAATTTGTTGTGTTTTGCAATGTTGAGGTTGTTGTTGAATTTGTTGGTGTTTTTCATTGTTGAGGCTGTTGAATTTGTTGGCGTTTTTCAACGTTGAGGTTGTTGAATTTGTTGGTGTTTTTCAATGTTGAGGCTGTTGTTGAATTTGTTGTGTTTTGCAATGTTGAGGTTGTTGTTGAATTTGTTGTGTTTGGCAATGTTGATGTTGTTGTTGAATTTGTTGTGTTTTGCAATGTTGAGATGTTGTTGAAATTGTTGGTGTTTTTCAACGTTGAAGTTGTTGTTGAATTGGTTGTGTTTTGCAATGTTGATGTTGTTGAATTTGTTGGTGTTTTTCAATGTTGAGGTGGTTGTTGAATTTGTTGGTGTTTTTCAATGTTGAGGTAGTTGTTGAATTTGTTGGTGTTTTTCAATGTTGAGGGTGTTGTTGAATTTGTTGCTGTTCTTCAATGTTGAGGTTGTTGTAGAATTTGTTGGTGTTTTTCAATGTTGAGGTTGTTTTTTAATTTGTTGGTGTTTTTCAATGTTGAGGTTGTTGAATTTGTTGGCATTTTTCAATGTTGAGATTGTTGATGAATTTATTGTGTTTTGCAATGTTGAGGTTGTCGTTGAATTTGTTGTGTTATGCAATGTCGAGGTTGTTGCTGAATTTGTTGGTGTTTTTCAATGTTGAGGTTGTTGTTAAATTTGTTGGTGTTTTTCAATGTTGAGGTTGTTTAATTTGTTGGTCTTTTTCAATGTTGAGGTTGTTGTTGAATTTGTTGGTGTATTTCAATGTTGAGGTTGTTGTTGAATTTTTGGTGTTTTGCAATGTTGGTGTTGTTTAATTTGTTGGTGTTTTTCAATGTTGAGGTTGTTCAATTTGTTGGTGTTTTTCAAAGTTGAGGTTGTTGTTGAATTTGTTGTCTTTTGCAATGTTGAGGTTGTTGTTGAATTTGTTGGTGTTTTTCAATGTTGAGATTGTTGAATTTGTTGGCGTTTTTCAACGTTGAGGTTGTTGAATTTATTGTGTTTTGTAATGTTGAGGTTGTCGTTGAATTTGTTGTGTTATGCAATGTTGAGGTTGTTGCTGAATTTGTTGGTGTTTTTCAATGTTGAGGTTGTTGTTAAATTTGTTGGTGTTTTTCAATGTTGAGGTTGTTAAATTTGTTGGTGTTTTTCAATGTTGAGTTTGTTGTTGAATTTGATGGAGTTTTTCATTGTTGAGGTTGTTGTTGAATTTGTTTGTGTTTTTCAATGATGAGGCTGTTGTGGAATTTGTTGATTTTTTTCAATGTTGACGTTGATTTTTAAGTTGTTTGTGTTTTTCTATGTTGAGGTTGTTGAAATTGTTGGTGTTTTTCAAAGTTGAGGTTGTTGTTGAATTTGATGGAGTTTTTCATTGTTGAGGTTGTTGTTGAATTTGTTGGTGTATTTCAATGTTGAGGTTGTTGTTGAATTTGTTGGTGTTTTGCAATGTTGAGGTTGTTGTTGAAATTGTTGGTGTATTTCAACGTTGAAGTTGTTGTTGAATTGGTTGTGTTTTGCAATGTTGATGTTGTTGAATTTGTTGGTGTTTTTCAATGTTGAGGTTGTTGTTGAATTTGTTGGTGTTTTTCAATGTTGAGGTAGTTGTTGAATTTGTTGGTGTTTTTCAATGTTGAGGTTGTTGTTGAATTAGTTGCTGTTCTTCAATGTTGAGGTTGTTGTAGAATTTGTTGGTGTTTTTCAATGTTGATGTTGTTTTTTAATTTGTTGGTGTTTTTCAATGATGAGGTTGGTAAATTTGTTGGCATTTTTCAATGTTGAGATTGTTGATGAAATTATTGTGTTTTGCAATGTTGAGGTTGTCGTTGAATTTGTTTGTGTTTTTCAATGATGAGGCTGTTGTGGAATTTGTTGATTTTTTTCAATGTTGACGTTGATTTTTAAGTTGTTTGTGTTTTTCTATGTTGAGGTTGTTGAAATTGTTGGTGTTTTTCAAAGTTGAGGTTGTTGTTGAATTTGATGGAGTTTTTCATTGTTGAGGTTGTTGTTGAATTTGTTGGTGTATTTCAATGTTGAGGTTGTTGTTGAATTTGTTGGTGTTTTGCAATGTTGAGGTTGTTGTTGAAATTGTTGGTGTATTTCAACGTTGAAGTTGTTGTTGAATTGGTTGTGTTTTGCAATGTTGATGTTGTTGAATTTGTTGGTGTTTTTCAATGTTGAGGTTGTTGTTGAATTTGTTGGTGTTTTTCAATGTTGAGGTAGTTGTTGAATTTGTTGGTGTTTTTCAATGTTGAGGTTGTTGTTGAATTAGTTGCTGTTCTTCAATGTTGAGGTTGTTGTAGAATTTGTTGGTGTTTTTCAATGTTGAGGCTGTTGTGGAATTTGTTGGTGTTTTTCAATGTTGAGGTTGTTGAATTTGTTGGTGTCTTGCATTGTTTATGTTGTTGTTTAATTTGTCGGTGTTTTTCAATGTTGAGGTTGTTGAATTTGTTGGTGTTTTTCAATGTTGAGGCTGTTGTGGAATTTGTTGGTGTTTTTCAATGTTGAGGTTGTTGTTTAATTTGTTGGTGTTTTTCAATGTTGAGGTTGTTGTTGAATTTGTTGCTGTTCTTCAATGTTGAGGTTGTTGTTGAATTTGTTGTGTTTTGCAATGTTGATGTTGTTTAATTTGTTGGTGTTTTGCAATGTTGAGGTTGTTCAATTTGTTGGTGTTTTTCAAAGTTGAGGTTGTTGTTGAATTTGTTGTGTTTTGCAATGTTGAGGTTGTTGTTCAATTTGTTGGTGTTTTTCAATGTTGAGGCTGTTGAATTTGTTGGCGTTTTTCAACGTTGAGGTTGTTGAATTTGTTGGTGTTTTTCAATGTTGAGGCTGTTGTTGAATTTGTTGGTGTTTTTCAATGTTGAGGTTTTGTTGAATTTGTTGTGTTTTGCAATGTTGAGGTTGTTGTTGAATTTGTTGTGTTTGGCAATGTTGAGGTTGTTGTTGAAATTGTTGGTGTTTTTCAACGTTGAAGTTGTTGTTGAATTGGTTGTGTTTTGCAATGTTGATGTTGTTGAATTTGTTGGTGTTTTTCAATGTTGAGGTTGTTGTTGAATTTGTTGGTGTTTTTCAATGTTGAGGTAGTTGTTGAATTTGTTGGTGTTTTTCAATGTTGAGGTTGTTGTTGAATTTGTTGCTGTTCTTCAATGTTGAGGTTGTTGAATTTGTTGGCATTTTTCAATGTTGAGATTGTTGATGAATTTATTGTGTTTTGCAATGTTGAGGTTGTCGTTGAATTTGTTGTGTTATGCAATGTTGAGGTTGTTGCTGAATTTGTTGGTGTTTTTCAATGTTGAGGTTGTTGTTAAATTTGTTGGTGTTTTTCAATGTTGAGGTTGTTAAATTTGTTGGTGTTTTTCAATGTTGAGGTTGTTGTTGAATTTGTTGGTGTATTTCAATGTTGAGGTTGTTGTTGAATTTTTGGTGTTTTGCAATGTTGATGTTGTTTAATTTGTTGGTGTTTTTCAATGTTGAGGTTGTTCAATTTGTTGGTGTTTTTCAATGTTGAGGTTGTTAAATTTGTTGGTGTTTTTCAATGTTGAGTTTGTTGTTGAATTTGATGGAGTTTTTCATTGTTGAGGTTGTTGTTGAATTTGTTTGTGTTTTCAATGATGAGGCTGTTGTGGAATTTGTTGGTTTTTTTCAATGTTGACGTTGTTTTTTAAGTTGTTTGTGTTTTTCTATGTTGAGGTTGTTGAAATTGTTGGTATTTTTCAAAGTTGAGGTTGTTGTTGAATTTGATGGAGTTTTTCATTGTTGAGGTTGTTGTTGAATTTGTTGGTGTTTTTCAATGTTGAGGTTGTTGAATTTGTTGGCGTTTTTCAACGTTGAGGTTGTTGAATTTGTTGGTGTTTTTCAATGTTGAGGCTGTTGTTGAATTTGTTGGTGTTTTTCAATGTTGAGGTTGTTGTTGAATTTGTTGTGTTTTGCAATGTTGATGATGTTGTTGAATTTGTTGTGTTTTGCAATGTTGATGTTGTTGTTGAAATGTTTGGTGTTTTTCAATGTTGAAGTTGTTGCTGAATTGGTTGTGTTTTACAATGTTGAGGTTGTTGTTGAATTTGTTGGTGTTTTTCAATGTAGAGGTTGTTGTTGAATTTGTTGGTGTTTTACAATGTTGAGGCTGTTGTGGAATGTGTTGGTGTTTTGCAATGTTGAGGTTGTTGTTGAATTTATTGGTGTTGTTCCATGTTGAGGTTGTTGTTGAATTTGTTGCTGTTCTTCAATGTTGAGGTTGTTGTTGAATTTGTTGTGTTTTGCAATGTTGATGTTGTTTAATTTGTTGGTGTTTTGCAATGTTGAGGTTGATCAATTTGTTGGTGTTTTTCAAAGTTGAGGTTGTTGTTGAATTTGTTGTGTTTTTCAATGTTGAGTTTGTTGTTGAATTTGATGGAGTTTTTCATTGTTGAGGTTGTTGTTGAATTTGTTTGTGTTTTTCAATGATGAGGCTGTTGTGGAATTTGTTGGTTTTTTTCAATGTTGACGTTGATTTTTAAGTTGTTTGTGTTTTTCTATGTTGAGGTTGTTGAAATTGTTGGTGTTTTTCAAAGTTGAGGTTGTTGTTGAATTTGTTGTGTTATGCAATGTTGAGGTTGTTGTTGACTTTGTTGTGTTTTGCAATGTTGATGTTGTTGTTGAATTTGTTGGTGTTTTGCAATGTTGAGGTTGTTGTTGAATTTGTTGGTGTTTTTCAATGTTGAGGTTGTTGTTGAATTTGTTGGTGTATTTCAATGTTGAGGTTGTTGTTGAATTTGTTGGTGTTTTGCAATGTTGAGGTTGTTGTTGAAATTGTTGGTGTATTTCAACGTTGAAGTTGTTGTTGAATTGGTTGTGTTTTGCAATGTTGATGTTGTTGAATTTGTTGGTGTTTTTCAATGTTGAGATTGTTGTTGAATTTGTTGGTGTTTTTCAATGTTGAGGTAGTTGTTGAATTTGTTGGTGTTTTTCAATGTTGAGGTTGTTGTTGAATTTGTTGCTGTTCTTCAATGTTGAGGTTGTTGTAGAATTTGTTGGTGTTTTTCAATGTTGAGGATGTTTTTTAATTTGTTGGTGTTTTTCAATGATGAGGTTGTTGAATTTGTTGGCATTTTTCAATGTTGAGATTGTTGATGAAATTATTGTGTTTTGCAATGTTAAGGTTGTCGTTGAATTTGTTGTGTTATGCAATGTTGAGGTTGTTGCTGAATTTGTTGGTGTTTTTCAATGTTGAGGTTGTTGTTAAATTTGTTGGTGTTTTTCAATGTTGAGGTTGTTAAATTTGTTGGTGTTTTTCAATGTAGAGGTTGTTGTTGAATTTGTTGGTGTATTTCAATGTTGAGGTTGTTGTTGAATTTTTTGGTGTTTTGCAATGTTGATGTTGTTTAATTTGTTGGTGTTTTTCAATGTTGAGGTTGTTCAATTTGTTGGTGTTTTTCAATGATGAGGTTGTTGAATTTGTTGGTGTTTTTCAATGTTGAGGCTGTTGTGGAATTTGTTGGTGTTTTTCAATGTTGAGGTTGTTGAATTTGTTGGTGTTTTGCATTGTTTATGTTGTTGTTTAATTTGTTGGTGTTTTTCAATGTTGAGGTTGTTCAATTTGTTGGTGTTTTTCAAAGTTGAGGTTGTTGTTGAATTTGTTGTGTTTTGCAATGTTGAGGTTGTTGTTGAATTTGTTGGTGTTTTTCATTGTTGAGGCTGTTGAATTTGTTGGCGTTTTTCAACGTTGAGGTTGTTGAATTTGTTGGTGTTTTTCAATGTTGAGGCTGTTGTTGAATTTGTTGGTGTTTTTCAATGTTGTGGTTTTGTTGAATTTGTTGTGTTTTGCAATGTTGAGGTTGTTGTTGAATTTGTTGTGTTTGGCAATGTTGATGTTGTTGTTGAATTTGTTGTGTTTTGCAATGTTGAGATGTTGTTGAAATTGTTGGTGTTTTTCAACGTTGAAGTTGTTGTTGAATTGGTTGTGTTTTGCAATGTTGATGTTGTTGAATTTGTTGGTGTTTTTCAATGTTGAGGTGGTTGTTGAATTTGTTGGTGTTTTTCAATGTTGAGGTAGTTGTTGAATTTGTTGGTGTTTTTCAATGTTGAGGGTGTTGTTGAATTTGTTGCTGTTCTTCAATGTTGAGGTTGTTGTAGAATTTGTTGGTGTTTTTCAATGTTGAGGTTGTTTTTTAATTTGTTGGTGTTTTTCAATGTTGAGGTTGTTGAATTTGTTGGCATTTTTCAATGTTGAGATTGTTGATGAATTTATTGTATTTTGCAATGTTGAGGTTGTCGTTGAATTTGTTGTGTTATGCAATGTCGAGGTTGTTGCTGAATTTGTTGGTGTTTTTCAATGTTGAGGTTGTTGTTAAATTTGTTGGTGTTTTTCAATGTTGAGGTTGTTTAATTTGTTGGTGTTTTTCAATGTTGAGGTTGTTGTTGAATTTGTTGGTGTATTTCAATGTTGAGGTTGTTGTTGAATTTTTGGTGTTTTGCAATGTTGAGGTTGTTGTTGAATTTGTTGGTGTTTTTCAATGTTGAGATTGTTGAATTTGTTGGCGTTTTTCAACGTTGAGGTTGTTGAATTCATTGTGTTTTGCAATGTTGAGGTTGTCGTTGAATTTGTTGTGTTATGCAATGTTGAGGTTGTTGCTGAATTTGTTGGTGTTTTTCAATGTTGAGGTTGTTGTTAAATTTGTTGGTGTTTTTCAATGTTGAGGTTGTTAAATTTGTTGGTGTTTTTCAATGTTGAGTTTGTTGTTGAATTTGATGGAGTTTTTCATTGTTGAGGTTGTTGTTGAATTTGTTTGTGTTTTTCAATGATGAGGCTGTTGTGGAATTTGTTGATTTTTTTCAATGTTGACGTTGATTTTTAAGTTGTTTGTGTTTTTCTATGTTGAGGTTGTTGAAATTGTTGGTGTTTTTCATTGTTGAGGTTGTTGTTGAATTTGTTGGTGTATTTCAATGTTGAGGTTGTTGTTGAATTTGTTGGTGTTTTGCAATGTTGAGGTTGTTGTTGAAATTGTTGGTGTATTTCAACGTTGAAGTTGTTGTTGAATTGGTTGTGTTTTGCAATGTTGATGTTGTTGAATTTGTTGGTGTTTTTCAATGTTGAGGTTGTTGTTGAATTTGTTGGTGTTTTTCAATGTTGAGGTAGTTGTTGAATTTGTTGGTGTTTTTCAATGTTGAGGTAGTTGTTGAATTTGTTGGTGTTTTTCAATGTTGAGGTTGTTGTTGAATTAGTTACTGTTCTTCAATGTTGAGGTTGTTGTAGAATTTGTTGGTGTTTTTCAATGTTGAGGCTGTTGTGGAATTTGTTGGTGTTTTTCAATGTTGAGGTTGTTGAATTTGTTGGTGTTTTGCATTGTTTATGTTGTTGTTTAATTTGTCGGTGTTTTTCAATGTTGAGGTTGTTGAATTTGTTGGTGTTTTTCAATGTTGAGGCTGTTGTGGAATTTGTTGGTGTTTTTCAATGTTGAGGTTGTTGTTTAATTTGTTGGTGTTTTTCAATGTTGAGGTTGTTGTTGAATTTGTTGCTGTTCTTCAATGTTGAGGTTGTTGTTGAATTTGTTGTGTTTTGCAATGTTGATGTTGTTTAATTTGTTGGTGTTTTGCAATGTTGAGATTGTTCAATTTGTTGGTGTTTTTCAAAGTTGAGGTTGTTGTTGAATTTGTTGTGTTTTGCAATGTTGAGGTTGTTGTTGAATTTGCTGGTGTTTTTCAATGTTGAGGCTGTTGAATTTGTTGGCGTTTTTCAACGTTGAGGTTGTTGAATTTGTTGGTGTTTTTCAATGTTGAGGCTGTTGTTGAATTTGTTGGTGTTTTTCAATGTTGAGGTTTTGTTGAATTTGTTGTGTTGTGCAATGTTGAGGTTGTTGTTGAATTTGTTGTGTTTGGCAATGTTGATGTTGTTGTTGAATTTGTTGTGTTTTGCAATGTTGAGGTTGTTGTTGAAATTGTTGGTGTTTTTCAACGTTGAAGTTGTTGTTGAATTGGTTGTGTTTTGCAATGTTGATGTTGTTGAATTTGTTGGTGTTTTTCAATGTTGAGGTGGTTGTTGAATTTGTTGGTGTTTTTCAATGTTGAGGTAGTTGTTGAATTTGTTGGTGTTTTTCAATGTTGAGGTTGTTGTTGAATTTGTTGCTGTTCTTCAATGTTGAGGTTGTTGTAGAATTTGTTGGTGTTTTTCAATGTTGAGGTTGTTTTTTAATTTGTTGGTGTTTTTCAATGTTGAGGTTGTTGAATTTGTTGGCATTTTTCAATGTTGAGATTGTTGATGAATTTATTGTGTTTTGCAATGTTGAGGTTGTCGTTGAATTTGTTGTGTTATGCAATGTTGAGGTTGTTGCTGAATTTGTTGGTGTTTTTCAATGTTGAGGTTGTTGTTAAATTTGTTGGTGTTTTTCAATGTTGAGGTTGTTAAATTTGTTGGTGTTTTTCAATGTTGAGGTTGTTGTTGAATTTGTTGGTGTATTTCAATGTTGAGGTTGTTGTTGAATTTTTGGTGTTTTGCAATGTTGATGTTGTTTAATTTGTTGGTGTTTTTCAATGTTGAGGTTGTTCAATTTGTTGGTGTTTTTCAATGTTGAGGTTGTTAAATTTGTTGGTGTTTTTCAATGTTGAGTTTGTTGTTGAATTTGATGGAGTTTTTCATTGTTGAGGTTGTTGTTGAATTTGTTTGTGTTTTTCAATGATGAGGCTGTTGTGGAATTTGTTGGTTTTTTTCAATGTTGACGTTGTTTTTTAAGTTGTTTGTGTTTTTCTATGTTGAGGTTGTTGAAATTGTTGGTGTTTTTCAAAGTTGAGGTTGTTGTTGAATTTGATGGAGTTTTTCATTGTTGAGGTTGTTGTTGAATTTGTTGGTGTTTTTCAATGTTGATGTTGTTGAATTTGTTGGCGTTTTTCAACGTTGAGGTTGTTGAATTTGTTGGTGTTTTTCAATGTTGAGGCTGTTGTTGAATTTGTTGGTGTTTTTCAATGTTGAGGTTGTTGTTGAATTTGTTGTGTTTTGCAATGTTGATGATGTTGTTGAATTTGTTGTGTTTTGCAATGTTGATGTTGTTGTTGAAATGTTTGGTGTTTTTCAATGTTGAAGTTGTTGCTGAATTGGTTGTGTTTTACAATGTTGAGGTTGTTGTTGAATTTGTTGGTGTTTTTCAATGTAGAGGTTGTTGTTGAATTTGTTGGTGTTTTACAATGTTGAGGCTGTTGTGGAATGTGTTGGTGTTTTGCAATGTTGAGGTTGTTGTTGAATTTGTTGTGTTTTGCAATGTTGAGGTTGTTGTTGAATTTGTTGGTGTTTCTCAATGTTGAGGCTGTTGAATTTGTTGGCGTTTTTCAACGTTGTGGTTGTTGAATTTGTTGGTGTTTTTAATGTTGAGGCTGTTGTTGAAATTGTTGGTGTTTTTCAACGTTGAAGTTGTTGTTGAATTGGTTGTGTTTTGCAATGTTGATGTTGTTGAATTTGTTGGTGTTTTTCAATGTTGAGGTTGTTGTTGAATTTGTTGTTGCTTTTCAATGTTGAGGTAGTTGTTGAATTTGTTGGTGTTTTTCAATGTTGAGGTTGTTGTTGAATTTGTTGCTGTTCTTCAATGTTGAGGTTGTTGTAGAATTTGTTGGTGTTTTTCAATGTTGATGTTGTTGTTGAATTGGTTGTGTTTTGCAATGTTGATGTTGTTGAATTTGTTGGTGTTTTTCAATGTTGAGGTGGTTGTTGAATTTGTTGGTGTTTTTCAATGTTGAGGTTGTTGTTGAATTTGGCTACATCTGTCAAGGAAAATGGTGTGACTATCTCTTTAGACACAAATTTGGTATATGTCTCATCTACCTCTTTCTCTACATCTGCTCCAACAACAGGGTTCATCTTGGGTCTCCTAAGTCCAGTCAACACGACCACATGAACTAAGCATTCTCCCCTTTCGCTCCCTTCTCAGAATCCTCCTTCCGAACCCCCAGTCGAGCTATGGGCATTCCCTGCAACTTCCAACAAGCTGAACGAACGTGTCCCACCTTGTTACAATGGGAGAAACAAGGCTCCCAGTCTCACTTCCACCCCTAGTACCTTCATTCCTGGTCTGAGATGGAGATCTCGGAGCCTTCCCAGTGATCCATTCCCTACCTTGGCTACCCGCCGTCCTCTCACTCCCCCGCTTCCTATCCTTTTGAAAATTATGGTGGTGATGGAACAAAGATTTAAATTTATGGATTAGCTTATAATTATCAGCCATAATTGCTGCTGCCTGGCAGTTTGTACCCTCTGGTCTTCAACATGGGTTTCTTATTATCGAATGTTAAGAATTTTTTTGTTTTAAATTTAGAGCAGTCAATTATTTTTTTTCCAATTAAGGGACAATTTAGTGTGGCTAATTCACCTACCCTGCACAGCATTTTGGGTTTTTGGGGTGAGACCCACGCAGACACACGGAGAATGAACACTGAACAGAGACCCGGGGCCGGGATCGAAGCTGGGTCCTCAGTGCCGTGAGGCAGCAGTGCGAACCATGCTGCCCCCGAAGGTAAGGAATTCTTAAACTCCTCTAAGAGAATCACCTCTCTCAGCACCTCATAGGTGGTCGCAACTCCCAATACTCTCACCCATCAAGACAAAATTTTCGTCTTAACCCTCTCAAACTCGGCATAAGTCAGTCCTGGCAGTCTCTTCAAATTCCGAACGTTTTGCTGATATGCTTCGGGAACCAATTCGTATGCATCTAGCCTTTTTCACTGAGTCATAATCTCTAGACTCCTGCTCTGACAAGGCAGCATAAACTTCCTGTGCTCGTCCCGTCAAACTTACTCTGCAGGGATAATATGCACTTCTCTTTAGACCACTCTGTTTGGATTCTTATTTTCTTGAACGCCTGAAAGAATGTTTCATCCTTCTTTCCCTTCAAAGTTTCGGGAGAGACTGGATGAACATAAACACATCACCACTAAATTTGGTTCTGGGACTAAGCTCCACTCTACGTTCTGGCAGCTTTCCACTCAGTGCCAGTACCACAAGCTGGAATTCTCTCTCCCATTCTCTCTCGTCCCTCTCTCTTTCTCTAATTTTTCTTTTCTCTCATTCTCTCTTTCCTCTCTCCTCATTTTCATTTCTTTCTGTTTTTGCTGCATTTTTATTTCTCTGTTATTGGTGTTTTTCAATGTTGAGGTTGTTGTGGAATTTGTTGGTGCTTTTCAATGTTGAGGTTGTTGTTAAATTTGTTGGTGTTTTGCAATGTTGAGGTTGTTGTTGAATTTGTTGGTGTTTTGCAATGTTGAGATTGTTGTTGAATTTGTTGGCGTTTTTCATTATTGAGGCTGTTGTTGAATTTGTTGGTGTTTTCCAATGTTGAGGTTGTTGTTGAATTTGTTGTGCTTTCATTATTGAGGCTGTTGTTGAATTTGTTGGTGTTTTTCAATGTTGAGGTTGTTGTTGAATTTGTTGGTGTTTTTCAATGTTGAGGTTGTTGTTGAATTTGTTGGTGTTTTTCAATGTTGAGGTTGTTGTGGAATTTGTTGGTGTTTTTCAATGTTGAGGTTCTTGTTGAGTTTGTTGGTGTTTTTCAATGTTGAGGTTGTTGTTGAATTTGTTGGTTTTTTTAAATGTTGAGGTTGTTGTTGAATTTGTTGGTGTTTTGCAATGTTGAGGTTGTTGTTGAATTTGTTGGTGTTTTTCATTATTGAGGCTGTTGTTGAATTTGTTGGTGTTTTCCAATGTTGAGGTTGTTGTTGAATTTGTTGTGCTTTGATTATTGAGGCTGTTGTTGAATTTGTTGGTGTTTTTCAATGTTGAGGTTGTTGTTGAATTTGTTGGTGTTCTTCAATGTTGAGTTTGTTGTTGAATTTGTTGGTGTTTTGCAATGTTGAGGTTGTTGTTGAATTTGTTGGTGTTTTTCAATGTTGAGGTTGTTGTTGAATTTGTTGGTGTTTTGCAATGTTGTTGCATTTGTTGGTGTTTTTCAATGTTGAGGTTTTTATTGAACTTGTTGGTGTTTCTCAATGTTGAGATTGTTGTTGAATTTGTTGGTGTTTCTCAATGTTGAGATTGTTGTTGAAGTTGTTGGTGTTTTTCAATGTTGAGGTTGTTGTTGAATTTGTTGGTGTTTCTCAATGTTGAGGTTGTTGTTGAACTTGTTGGTGTTTTTCAATGTTGAGGCTGTTGTGGAATTTGTTGGTGATTTGCAATGTTGAGGTTGTTGTTGAATTTGTTGGTGTTTTCAATGTTGAGGCTTTTGTGGAATTTGTTGGTGTTTTGCAATGTTGAGGTTGTTGTTGAATTTGTTGGTGTTTTTCAATGTTGAGGTTGTTGTTGAATTTGTTGGTGTTTTTCAATGTTGAGGTTGTTGAATTTGTTGGTGTTTTTCAATGTTTATGTTGTTGTTGAATTTGTTGGTGTTTTGCAATGTTGAGGTTGTTGTTGAATTTGTTGGTGATTTTCAATGTTGAGGTTGTTGTTGAATTTGTTGGTGTTTTTCAATGTTGAGGTTGTTGTTGAATTTGTTGTGTTTTGCAATGTTGATGTTGTTATGTAATTTGTTGGTGTTTTTCAACGTTGAGGTTGTTGAATTTGTTGGTGTTTTTCAATGTTGAGGCTGTTGTTGAATTTGTTGGTGTTTTTCAATGTTGAGGTTGTTGTTGAACTTGTTGGTGTTTTTCAATGTTGAGGCTGTTGTTGAATTTGTTGTGTTTTGCAATGTTGATGTTGTTGTTTAATTTGTTGGTGTTTTTCAAAGTTGAGGTTGTTGAATTTGTTGGTGTTTTTCAATGATGAGGTTGTTGAATTTGTTGGTGTTTTTCAATGTTGAGGCTGTTGTGGAATTTGTTGGTGTTTTGCAATGTTGAGGTTGTTGTTGAATTTATTGGTGTTGTTCCATGTTGAGGTTGTTGTTGAATTTGTTGCTGTTCTTCAATGTTGAGGTTGTTGTTGAATTTGTTGTGTTTTGCAATGTTGATGTTGTTTAATTTGTTGGTGTTTTGGAATGTTGAGGTTGATCAATTTGTTGGTGTTTTTCAAAGTTGAGGTTGTTGTTGAATTTGTTGTGTTTTGCAATGTTGAGGTTGTTGTTGAATTTGTTGGTGTTTTTCAATGTTGAGGCTGTTGAATTTGTTGGTGTTTTTCAACGTTGAGGTTGTTGAATTTGTTGGTGTTTTTAATGTTGAGGCTGTTGTTGAATTTGTTGGTGTTTTTCAATGTTGAGGTTTTGTTGAATTTGTTGTGTTTGGCAATGTTGAGGTTGTTGTTGAATTTGTTGTGTTTTGCAATGTTGATGTTGTTGTTGAATTTGTTGTGTTTTGCAAAGTTGAGGTTGTTGTTGAAATTGTTGGTGTTTTTCAATGTTGAAGTTGTTGTTGAATTGGTTGTGTTTTGCAATGTTGATGTTGTTGAATTTGTTGGTGTTTTTCAACGTTGAGGTTGTTGTTGAATTTGTTGGTGTTTTACAATGTTGAGGCTGCTGTGGAATTTGTTGGTGTTGTTCAATGTTGAGGTTGCTGTTGAATTTGTTGGTGATTTTCAATGTTGAGGTTGTTGTTGAATTTGTTGGTGTTTTTCAATGTTGAGGTTGTTGTTGAATTTGTTGGTGTTTTTCAATGTTGAGGTAGTTGTTGAATTTCTTGGTGTTTTTCAATGTTGAGGTTGTTGTTGAATTTGTTGGTGTTTTTCAATGTTGAGTTTGTTGTTAAATTTAATGGAGTTTTTCAATGTTGAGGTTGTTGTTGAATTCTTTGTGTTTTTCAATGATGAGGCTGTTGTGGAATTTGTTGGTGTTTTTCAATGTTGACGTTGTTTTTTAATTTGTTTGTGTTTTTCAATGTTGAGGTTGTTGAAATTGTTGGTGTTTTTCAATGTTGAGGTTGTTGTTGAATTTGTTGTGTTTTGCAATGTTGAGGTTGTTGTTGACTTTGTTGTGTTTTGCAATGTTGATGTTGTTGTTGAATTTGTTGGTGTTTTGCAATGTTGAGGTTGTTGTTGAATTTGTTGGTGTTTTTCAATGTTGAGGTTGTTGTTGAATTTGTTGGTGTTTTTCAATGTTGAGGTTGTTGTTGAATTTGTTGGTGTTTTTCAATGTTGAGGTAGTTGTTGAATTTGTTGGTGTTTTTCAATGTTGAGGTTGTTGTTGAATTTGTTGCTGTTCTTCAATGTTGAGGTTGTTGTAGAATTTGTTGGTGTTTTTCAATGTTGAGGTTGTTTTTTAATTCGTTGGTGTTTTTCAATGATGAGGTTGTTGTTGAATTTGTTGGTGTTTTTCAATGTTGAGGTTGTTGAATTTGTTGGTGTTTTTCAATGTTGATGTTGTTGTTGAATTTGTTGGTGTTTTGCAATGTTGAGGTTGTTGTTGAATTTGTTGGTGATTTTCAATGTTGAGGTTGTTGTTGAATTTGTTGGTGTTTTTCAATGTTGAGGTTGTTGTTGAATTTGTTGTGTTTTGCAATGTTGATGTTGTTGTTGAATTTGTTGGTGTTTTGCAATGTTGAGGTTGTTGTTGAATTTGTTGTGTTTTGCAATGTTGATGTTGTTATGTAATTTGTTGGTGTTTTTCAACGTTGAGGTTGTTGAATTTGTTGGTGTTTTTCAATGTTGAGGCTGTTGTTGAATTTGTTGGTGTTTTTCAATGTTGAGGTTGTTGTTGAACTTGTTGGTGTTTTTCAATGTTGAGGCTGTTGTTGAATTTGTTGTGTTTTGCAATGTTGATGTTGTTGTTTAATTTGTTGGTGTTTTTCAATGATGAGGTTGTTGAATTTGTTGGTGTTTTTCAATGTTGAGGCTGTTGTGGAATTTGTTGGTGTTTTGCAATGTTGAGGTTGTTGTTGAATTTATTGGTGTTGTTCCATGTTGAGGTTGTTGTTGAATTTGTTGCTGTTCTTCAATGTTGAGGTTGTTGTTGAATTTGTTGTGTTTTGCAATGTTGATGTTGTTTAATTTGTTGGTGTTTTGGAATGTTGAGGTTGATCAATTTGTTGGTGTTTTTCAAAGTTGAGGTTGTTGTTGAATTTGTTGTGTTTTGCAATGTTGAGGTTGTTGTTGAATTTGTTGGTGTTTTTCAATGTTGAGGCTGTTGAATTTGTTGGTGTTTTTCAACGTTGAGGTTGTTGAATTTGTTGGTGTTTTTAATGTTGAGGCTGTTGTTGAATTTGTTGGTGTTTTTCAATGTTGAGGTTTTGTTGAATTTGTTGTGTTTGGCAATGTTGAGGTTGTTGTTGAATTTGTTGTGTTTTGCAATGTTGATGTTGTTGTTGAATTTGTTGTGTTTTGCAAAGTTGAGGTTGTTGTTGAAATTGTTGGTGTTTTTCAATGTTGAAGTTGTTGTTGAATTGGTTGTGTTTTGCAATGTTGATGTTGTTGAATTTGTTGGTGTTTTTCAACGTTGAGGTTGTTGTTGAATTTGTTGGTGTTTTACAATGTTGAGGCTGCTGTGGAATTTGTTGGTGTTGTTCAATGTTGAGGTTGCTGTTGAATTTGTTGGTGTTTTTCAATGTTGAGGTTGTTGTTGAATTTGTTGGTGTTTTTCAATGTGGAGGTTGTTGTTGAATTTGTTGGTGTTTTTCAATGTTGAGGTAGTTGTTGAATTTCTTGGTGTTTTTCAATGTTGAGGTTGTTGTTGAATTTGTTGGTGTTTTTCAATGTTGAGTTTGTTGTTGAATTTAATGGAGTTTTTCAATGTTGAGGTTGTTGTTGAATTCTTTGTGTTTTTCAATGATGAGGCTGTTGTGGAATTTGTTGGTGTTTTTCAATGTTGACGTTGTTTTTTAATTTGTTTGTGTTTTTCAATGTTGAGGTTGTTGAAATTGTTGGTGTTTTTCAATGTTGAGGTTGTTGTTGAATTTGTTGTGTTTTGCAATGTTGAGGTTGTTGTTGACTTTGTTGTGTTTTGCAATGTTGATGTTGTTGTTGAATTTGTTGGTGTTTTGCAATGTTGAGGTTGTTGTTGAATTTGTTGGTGTTTTTCAATGTTGAGGTTGTTGTTGAATTTGTTGGTGTTTTTCAATGTTGAGGTTGTTGTTGAATTTGTTGGTGTTTTTCAATGTTGAGGTAGTTGTTGAATTTGTTGGTGTTTTTCAATGTTGAGGTTGTTGTTGAATTTGTTGCTGTTCTTCAATGTTGAGGTTGTTGTAGAATTTGTTGGTGTTTTTCAATGTTGAGGTTGTTTTTTAATTCGTTGGTGTTTTTCAATGATGAGGTTGTTGAATTTGTTGGCATTTTTCAATGTTGAGATTGTTGATGAAATTATTGTGTTTTGCAATGTTAAGGTTGTCGTTGAATTTGTTGTGTTATGCAATGTTGAGGTTGTTGCTGAATTTGTTGGTGTTTTTCAATGTTGAGGTTGTTGTTAAATTTGTTGGTGTTTTTCAATGTTGAGGTTGTTAAATTTGTTGGTGTTTTTCAATGTAGAGGTTGTTGTTGAATTTGTTGGTGTATTTCAATGTTGAGGTTGCTGTTGAATTTTTTGGTGTTTTGCAATTTTGATGTTGTTTAATTTGTTGGTGTTTTTCAATGTTGAGGTTGTTCAATTTGTTGGTGTTTTTCAATGATGAGGTTGTTGAATTTGTTGGTGTTTTTCAATGTTGAGGCTGTTGTGGAGTTTGTTGGTGTTTTTCAATGTTGAGGTTGTTCAATTTGTTGGTGTTTTTCAAAGTTGAGGTTGTTGTTGAATTTGTTGTGTTTTGCAACGTTGAGGTTGTTGTTGAATTTGTTGGTGTTTTTCATTGTTGAGGCTGTTGAATTTGTTGGCGTTTTTCAACGTTGAGGTTGTTGAATTTGTTGGTGTTTTTCAATGTTGAGGCTGTTGTTGAATTTGTTGGTGTTTTTCAATGTTGAGGTTTTGTTGAATTTGTTGTGTTTTGCAATGTTGAGGTTGTTGTTGAATTTGTTGTGTTTGGCAATGTTGATGTTGTTGTTGAATTTGTTGTGTTTTGCAATGTTGAGATGTTGTTGAAATTGTTGGTGTTTTTCAACGTTGAAGTTGTTGTTGAATTGGTTGTGTTTTGCAATGTTGATGTTGTTGAATTTGTTGGTGTTTTTCAATGTTGAGGTTGTTGTTGAATTTGTTGCTGTTCTTCAATGTTGAGGTTGTTGTAGAATTTGTTGGTGTTTTTCAATGTTGAGGTTGTTTTTTAATTTGTTGGTGTTTTTCAATGTTGAGGTTGTTGAATTTGTTGGCATTTTTCAATGTTGAGATTGTTGATGAATTTATTGTGTTTTGCAATGTTGAGGTTGTCGTTGAATTTGTTGTGTTATGCAATGTTGAGGTTGTTGCTGAATTTGTTGGTGTTTTTCAATGTTGAGGTTGTTGTTAAATTTGTTGGTGTTTTTCAATGTTGAGGTTGTTAAATTTGTTGGTGTTTTTCAATGTTGAGGTTGTTGTTGAATTTGTTGGTGTTTTTAATGTTGAGGCTGTTGTTGAATTTGTTGGTGTTTTTCAATGTTGAGGTTTTGTTGAATTTGTTGTGTTTGGCAATGTTGAGGTTGTTGTTGAATTTGTTGTGTTTTGCAATGTTGATGTTGTTGTTGAATTTGTTGTGTCTTTCAATCATGAAGTTGTTGTTGAATTGGTTGTGTTTTGCAATGTTGATGTTGTTGAATTTGTTGGTGTTTTTCAACGTTGAGGATGTTGTTGAATTTGTTGGTGTTTTACAATGTTGAGGCTGCTGTGAAATTTGTTGGTGTTGTTCAATGTTGAGGTTGCTGTTGAATTTGTTGGTGTTTTTCAATGTTGAGGTTGTTGTTGAATTTGTTGGTGTTTTTCAATGTTGAGGTTGTTGTTGAATTTGTTGGTGTTTTTCAATGTTGAGGTAGTTGTTGAATTTCTTGGTGTTTTTCAATGTTGAGGTTGTTGTTCAATTTGTTGGTGTTTTTCAATGTTGAGTTTGTTGTTGAATTTGATGGAGTTTTTCAATGTTGAGGTTGTTGTTGAATTCTTTGTGTTTTTCAATGATGAGGCTGTTGTGGAATTTGTTGGTGTTTTTCAATGTTGACGTTGTTTTTTAATTTGTTTGTGTTTTTCAATGTTGAGGTTGTTGAAATTGTTGGTGTTTTTCAATGTTGAGGTTGTTGTTGAATTTGTTGTGTTTTGCAATGTTGAGGTTGTTGTTGACTTTGTTGTGTTTTGCAATGTTGATGTTGTTGTTGAATTTGTTGGTGTTTTGCAATGTTGAGGTTGTTGTGGAATTTGTTGGTGTTTTTCAATGTTGAGGTTGTTGTTGAATTTGTTGGTGTATTTCAATGTTGAGGTTGTTGTTGAATTTGTTGGTGTTTTGCAATGTTGAGGTTGTTGTTGAAATTGTTGGTGTATTTCAACGATGAAGTTGTTGTTGAATTGGTTGTGTTTTGCAATGTTGATGTTGTTGAATTTGTTGGTGTTTTTCAATGTTGAGGTTGTTGTTGAATTTGTTGGTGTTTTTCAATGTTGAGGTAGTTGTTGAATTTGTTGGTGTTTTTCAATGTTGAGGTTGTTGTTGAATTAGTTGCTGTTCTTCAATGTTGAGGTTGTTGTAGAATTTGTTGGTGTTTTTCAATGTTGAGGTTGTTTTTTAATTTGTTGGTGTTTTTCAATGATGAGGTTGTTGAATTTGTTGGCATTTTTCAATGTTGAGATTGTTGATGAAATTATTGTGTTTTGCAATGTTAAGGTTGTCGTTGAATTTGTTGTGTTATGCAATGTTGAGGTTGTTGCTGAATTTGTTGGTGTTTTTCAATGTTGAGGTTTTGTTGAATTTGTTGTGTTTGGCAATGTTGAGGTTGTTGTTGAATTTGTTGTGTTTTGCAATGTTGATGTTGTTGTTGAATTTGTTGTGTTTTTCAATGTTGAAGTTGTTGTTGAATTGGTTGTGTTTTGCAATGTTGATGTTGTTGAATTTGTTGGTGTTTTTCAACGTTGAGGTTGTTGTTGAATTTGTTGGTGTTTTACAATGTTGAGGCTGCTGTGGAATTTGTTGGTGTTGTTCAATGTTGAGGTTGCTGTTGAATTTGTTGGTGTTTTTCAATGTTGAGGTTGTTGTTGAATTTGTTGGTGTTTTTCAATGTTGAGGTTGTTGTTGAATTTGTTGGTGTTTTTCAATGTTGAGGTAGTTGTTGAATTTCTTGGTGTTTTTCAATGTTGAGGTTGTTGTTGAATTTGTTGGTGTTTTTCAATGTTGAGTTTGTTGTTGAATTTGATGGAGTTTTTCAATGTTGAGGTTATTGTTGAATTCTTTGTGTTTTTCAATGATGAGGCTGTTGTGGAATTTGTTGGTGTTTTTCAATGTTGACGTTGTTTTTTAATTTGTTTGTGTTTTTCAATGTTGAGGTTGTTGAAATTGTTGGTGTTTTTCAATGTTGAGGTTGTTGTTGAATTTGTTGTGTTTTGCAATGTTGAGGTTGTTGTTGACTTTGTTGTGTTTTGCAATGTTGATGTTGTTGTTGAATTTGTTTGTGTTTTGCAATGTTGAGGTTGTTGTGGAATTTGTTGGTGTTTTTCAATGTTGAGGTTGTTGTTGAATTTGTTGGTGTATTTCAATGTTGAGGTTGTTGTTGAATTTGTTGGTGTTTTGCAATGTTGAGGTTGTTGTTGAAATTGTTGGTGTATTTCAACGTTGAAGTTGTTGTTGAATTGGTTGTGTTTTGCAATGTTGATGTTGTTGAATTTGTTGGTGTTTTTCAATGTTGAGGTTGTTGTTGAATTTGTTGGTGTTTTTAAATGTTGAGGTAGTTGTTGAATTTGTTGGTGTTTTTCAATGTTGAGGTTGTTGTTGAATTAGTTGCTGTTCTTCAATGTTGAGGTTGTTGTAGAATTTGTTGGTGTTTTTCAATGTTGAGGTTGTTTTTTAATTTGTTGGTGTTTTTCAATGATGAGGTTGTTGAATTTGTTGGCATTTTTCAAAGTTGAGATTGTTGATGAAATTATTGTGTTTTGCAATGTTAAGGTTGTCGTTGAATTTGTTGTGTTATGCAATGTTGAGGTTGTTGCTGAATTTGTTGGTGTTTTTCAATGTTGAGGTTGTTGTTAAATTTGTTGGTGTTTTTCAATGTTGAGGTTGTTAAATTTGTTGGTGTTTTTCAATGTAGAGGTTGTTGTTGAATTTGTTGGTGTATTTCAATGTTGAGGTTGTTGTTGAATTTTTTGGTGTTTTGCAATGTTGATGTTGTTTAATTTGTTGGTGTTTTTCAGTGTTGAGGTTGTTCAATTTGTTGGTGTTTTTCAATGATGAGGTTGTTGAATTTGTTGGTGTTTTTCAATGTTGAGGCTGTTGTGAAATTTGTTGGTGTTTTTCAATGTTGAGGTTGTTGAATTTGTTGGTGTTTTGCATTGTTTATGTTGTTGTTTAATTTGTTGGTGTTTTTCAATGTTGAGGTTGTTCAATTTGTTGGTGTTTTTCAAAGTTGAGGTTGTTGTTGAATTTGTTGTGTTTTGCAATGTTGAGGTTGTTGTTGAATTTGTTGGTGTTTTTCATTGTTGAGGCTGTTGAATTTGTTGGCGTTTTTCAACGTTGAGGTTGTTGAATTTGTTGGTGTTTTTCAATGTTGAGGCTGTTGTTGAATTTGTTGGTGTTTTTCAATGTTGAGGTTTTGTTGAATTTGTTGTGTTTTGCAATGTTGAGGTTGTTGTTGAATTTGTTGTGTTTTGCAATGTTGAGATGTTGTTGAAATTGTTGGTGTTTTTCAACGTTGAAGTTGTTGTTGAATTGGTTGTGTTTTGCAATGTTGATGTTGCTGAATTTGTTGGTGTTTTTCAATGTTGAGGTGGTTGTTGAATTTGTTGGTGTTTTTCAATGTTGAGGTAGTTGTTGAATTTGTTGGTGTTTTTCAATGTTGAGGTTGTTGTTGAATTTGTTGCTGTTCTTCAATGTTGAGGTTGTTGTAGAATTTGTTGGTGTTTTTCAATGTTGAGGTTGTTTTTTAATTTGTTGGTGTTTTTCAATGTTGAGGTTGTTGAATTTGTTGGCATTTTTCAAGGTTGAGATTGTTGATGAATTTATTGTGTTTTGCAATGTTGAGGTTGTCGTTGAATTTGTTGTGTTATGCAATGTTGAGGTTGTTGCTGAATTTGTTGGTGTTTTTCAATGTTGAGGTTGTTGTTAAATTTGTTGGTGTTTTTCAATGTTGAGGTTGTTAAATTTGTTGGTGTTTTTCAATGTTGAGGTTGTTGTTGAATTTGTTGGTGTATTTCAATGTTGAGGTTGTTGTTGAATTTTTGGTGTTTTGCAATGTTGGTGTTGTTTAATTTGTTGGTGTTTTTCAATGTTGAGGTTGTTCAATTTGTTGGTGTTTTTCAAAGTTGAGGTTGTTGTTGAATTTGTTGTCTTTTGCAATGTTGAGGTTGTTGTTGAATTTGTTGGTGTTTTTCAATGTTGAGATTGTTGAATTTGTTGGCGTTTTTCAACGTTGAGGTTGTTGAATTTATTGTGTTTTGCAATGTTGAGGTTGTGGTTGAATTTGTTGTGTTATGCAATGTTGAGGTTGTTGCTGAATTTGTTGGTGTTTTTCAATGTTGAGGTTGTTGTTAAATTTGTTGGTGTTTTTCAATGTTGAGGTTGTTAAATTTGTTGGTGTTTTTCAATGTTGAGTTTGTTGTTGAATTTGATGGAGTTTTTCATTGTTGAGGTTGTTGTTGAATTTGTTTGTGTTTTTCAATGATGAGGCTGTTGTGGAATTTGTTGGTTTTTTTCAATGTTGACGTTGATTTTTAAGTTGTTTGTGTTTTTCTATGTTGAGGTTGTTGAAATTGTTGGTGTTTTTCAAAGTTGAGGTTGTTGTTGAATTTGTTGTGTTTTGCAATGTTGAGGTTGTTGTTGACTTTGTTGTGTTTTGCAATGTTGATGTTGTTGTTGAATTTGTTGGTGTTTTGCAATGTTGAGGTTGTTGTTGAATTTGTTGGTGTTTTTCAATGTTGAGGTTGTTGTTGAATTTGTTGGTGTATTTCAATGTTGAGGTTGTTGTTGAATTTGTTGGTGTTTTGCAATGTTGAGGTTGTTGTTGAAATTGTTGGTGTATTTCAACGTTGAAGTTGTTGTTGAATTGGTTGTGTTTTGCAATGTTGATGTTGTTGAATTTGTTGGTGTTTTTCAATGTTGAGGTTGTTGTTGAATTTGTTTGTGTTTTTCAATGTTGAGGTAGTTGTTGAATTTGTTGGTGTTTTTCAATGTTGAGGTTGTTGTTGAATTTGTTGCTGTTCTTCAATGTTGAGGTTGTTGTAGAATTTGTTGGTGTTTTTCAATGTTGAGGTTGTTTTTTAATTTGTTGGTGTTTTTCAATGATGAGGTTGTTGAATTTGTTGGCATTTTTCAATGTTGAGATTGTTGATGAAATTATTGTGTTTTGCAATGTTAAGGTTGTCGTTGAATTTGTTGTGTTATGCAATGTTGAGGTTGTTGCTGAATTTGTTGGTGTTTTTCAATGTTGAGGTTGTTGTTAAATTTGTTGGTGTTTTTCAATGTTGAGGTTGTTAAATTTGTTGGTGTTTTTCAATGTAGAGGTTGTTGTTGAATTTGTTGGTGTATTTCAATGTTGAGGTTGTTGTTGAATTTTTTGGTGTTTTGCAATGTTGATGTTGTTTAATTTGTTGGTGTTTTTCAATGTTGAGGTTGTTCAATTTGTTGGTGTTTATCAATGATGAGGTTGTTGAATTTGTTGGTGTTTTTCAATGTTGAGGCTGTTGTGGAATTTGTTGGTGTTTTTCAATGTTGAGGTTGTTGAATTTGTTGGTGTTTTGCATTGTTTATGTTGTTGTTTAATTTGTTGGTGTTTTTCAATGTTGACGTTGTTGAATTTGTTGGTGTTTTTCAAAGTTGAGGTTGTTGTTGAATTTGTTGTGTTTTGCAATGTTGAGGTTGTTGTTGAATTTGTTGGTGTTTTTCATTGTTGAGGCTGTTGAATTTGTTGGCGTTTTTCAACGTTGAGGTTGTTGAATTTGTTGATGTTTTTCAATGTTGAGGCTGTTGTTGAATTTGTTGGTGTTTTTCAATGTTGAGGTTTTGTTGAATTTGTTGTGTTTTGCAATGTTGAGGTTGTTGTTGAATTTGTTGTGTTTGGCAATGTTGATGTTGTTGTTGAATTTGTTGTGTTTTGCAATGTTGAGATGTTGTTGAAATTGTTGGTGTTTTTCAACGTTGAAGTTGTTGTTGAATTGGTTGTGTTGTGCAATGTTGATGTTGTTGAATTTGTTGGTGTTTTTCAATGTTGAGGTGGTTGTTGAATTTGTTGGTGTTTTTCAATGTTGAGGTTGTTTTTTAATTTGTTGGTGTTTTTCAATGTTGAGGTTGTTGAATTTGTTGGCATTTTTCAATGTTGAGATTGTTGATGAATTTATTGTGTTTTGCAATGTTGAGGTTGTCGTTGAATTTGTTGTGTTATGCAATGTCGAGGTTGTTGCTGAATTTGTTGGTGTTTTTCAATGTTGAGGTTGTTGTTAAATTTGTTGGTGTTTTTCAATGTTGAGGTTGTTTAATTTGTTGGTGTTTTTCAATGTTGAGGTTGTTGTTGAATTTGTTGGTGTATTTCAATGTTGAGGTTGTTGTTGAATTTTTGGTGTTTTGCAATGTTGGTGTTGATTAATTTGTTGGTGTTTTTCAATGTTGAGGTTGTTCAATTTGTTGGTGTTTTTCAAAGTTGAGGTTGTTGTTGAATTTGTTGTCTTTTGCAATGTTGAGGTTGTTGTTGAATTTGTTGGTGTTTTTCAATGTTGAGATTGTTGAATTTGTTGGCGTTTTTCAACGTTGAGGTTGTTGAATTCATTGTGTTTTGCAATGTTGAGGTTGTCGTTGAATTTGTTGTGTTATGCAATGTTGAGGTTGTTGCTGAATTTGTTGGTGTTTTTCAATGTTGAGGTTGTTGTTAAATTTGTTGGTGTTTTTCAATGTTGAGGTTGTTAAATTTGTTGGTGTTTTTCAATGTTGAGTTTGTTGTTGAATTTGATGGAGTTTTTCATTGTTGAGGTTGTTGTTGAATTTGTTTGTGTTTTTCAATGATGAGGCTGTTGTGGAATTTGTTGATTTTTTTCAATGTTGACGTTGATTTTTAAGTTGTTTGTGTTTTTCTATGTTGAGGTTGTTGAAATTGTTGGTGTTTTTCAAAGTTGAGGTTGTTGTTGAATTTGATGGAGTTTTTCATTGTTGAGGTTGTTGTTGAATTTGTTGGTGTATTTCAATGTTGAGGTTGTTGTTGAATTTGTTGGTGTTTTGCAATGTTGAGGTTGTTGTTGAAATTGTTGGTGTATTTCAAAGTTGAAGTTGTTGTTGAATTGGTTGTGTTTTGCAATGTTGATGTTGTTGAATTTGTTGGTGTTTTTCAATGTTGAGGTTGTTGTTGAATTTGTTGGTGTTTTTCAATGTTGAGGTAGTTGTTGAATTTGTTGGTGTTTTTCAATGTTGAGGTTGTTGTTGAATTAGTTGCTGTTCTTCAATGTTGAGGTTGTTGTAGAATTTGTTGGTGTTTTTCAATGTTGAGGCTGTTGTGGAATTTGTTGGTGTTTTTCAATGTTGAGGTTGTTGAATTTGTTGGTGTCTTGCATTGTTTATGTTGTTGTTTAATTTGTCGGTGTTTTTCAATGTTGAGGTTGTTGAATTTGTTGGTGTTTTTCAATGTTGAGGCTGTTGTGGAATTTGTTGGTGTTTTTCAATGTTGAGGTTGTTGTTTAATTTGTTGGTGTTTTTCAATGTTGAGGTTGTTGTTGAATTTGTTGCTGTTCTTCAATGTTGAGGTTGTTGTTGAATTTGTTGTGTTTTGCAATGTTGATGTTGTTTAATTTGTTGGTGTTTTGCAATGTTGAGGTTGTTCAATTTGTTGGTGTTTTTCAAAGTTGAGGTTGTTGTTGAATTTGTTGTGTTTTGCAATGTTGAGGTTGTTGTTGAATTTGTTGGTGTTTTTCATTGTTGAGGCTGTTGAATTTGTTGGCGTTTTTCAACGTTGAGGTTGTTGAATTTGTTGGTGTTTTTCAATGTTGAGGCTGTTGTTGAATTTGTTGTGTTTTGCAATGTTGAGGTTGTTGTTGAATTTGTTGTGTTTGGCAATGTTGATGTTGTTGTTGAATTTGTTGTGTTTTGCAATGTTGAGATGTTGTTGAAATTGTTGGTGTTTTTCAACGTTGAAGTTGTTGTTGAATTGGTTGTGTTTTGCAATGTTGATGTTGTTGAATTTGTTGGTGTTTTTCAATGTTGAGGTGGTTGTTGAATTTGTTGGTGTTTTTCAATGTTGAGGTAGTTGTTGAATTTGTTGGTGTTTTTCAATGTTGAGGGTGTTGTTGAATTTGTTGCTGTTCTTCAATGTTGAGGTTGTTGTAGAATTTGTTGGTGTTTTTCAATGTTGAGGTTGTTTTTTAATTTGTTGGTGTTTTTCAATGTTGAGGTTGTTGAATTTGTTGGCATTTTTCAATGTTGAGATTGTTGATGAATTTATTGTGTTTTGCAATGTTGAGGTTGTCGTTGAATTTGTTGTGTTATGCAATGTCGAGGTTGTTGCTGAATTTGTTGGTGTTTTTCAATGTTGAGGTTGTTGTTAAATTTGTTGGTGTTTTTCAATGTTGAGGTTGTTTAATTTGTTGGTCTTTTTCAATGTTGAGGTTGTTGTTGAATTTGTTGGTGTATTTCAATGTTGAGGTTGTTGTTGAATTTTTGGTGTTTTGCAATGTTGGTGTTGTTTAATTTGTTGGTGTTTTTCAATGTTGAGGTTGTTCAATTTGTTGGTGTTTTTCAAAGTTGAGGTTGTTGTTGAATTTGTTGTCTTTTGCAATGTTGAGGTTGTTGTTGAATTTGTTGGTGTTTTTCAATGTTGAGATTGTTGAATTTGTTGGCGTTTTTCAACGTTGAGGTTGTTGAATTTATTGTGTTTTGTAATGTTGAGGTTGTCGTTGAATTTGTTGTGTTATGCAATGTTGAGGTTGTTGCTGAATTTGTTGGTGTTTTTCAATGTTGAGGTTGTTGTTAAATTTGTTGGTGTTTTTCAATGTTGAGGTTGTTAAATTTGTTGGTGTTTTTCAATGTTGAGTTTGTTGTTGAATTTGATGGAGTTTTTCATTGTTGAGGTTGTTGTTGAATTTGTTTGTGTTTTTCAATGATGAGGCTGTTGTGGAATTTGTTGATTTTTTTCAATGTTGACGTTGATTTTTAAGTTGTTTGTGTTTTTCTATGTTGAGGTTGTTGAAATTGTTGGTGTTTTTCAAAGTTGAGGTTGTTGTTGAATTTGATGGAGTTTTTCATTGTTGAGGTTGTTGTTGAATTTGTTGGTGTATTTCAATGTTGAGGTTGTTGTTGAATTTGTTGGTGTTTTGCAATGTTGAGGTTGTTGTTGAAATTGTTGGTGTATTTCAACGTTGAAGTTGTTGTTGAATTGGTTGTGTTTTGCAATGTTGATGTTGTTGAATTTGTTGGTGTTTTTCAATGTTGAGGTTGTTGTTGAATTTGTTGGTGTTTTTCAATGTTGAGGTAGTTGTTGAATTTGTTGGTGTTTTTCAATGTTGAGGTTGTTGTTGAATTAGTTGCTGTTCTTCAATGTTGAGGTTGTTGTAGAATTTGTTGGTGTTTTTCAATGTTGATGTTGTTTTTTAATTTGTTGGTGTTTTTCAATGATGAGGTTGGTAAATTTGTTGGCATTTTTCAATGTTGAGATTGTTGATGAAATTATTGTGTTTTGCAATGTTGAGGTTGTCGTTGAATTTGTTTGTGTTTTTCAATGATGAGGCTGTTGTGGAATTTGTTGATTTTTTTCAATGTTGACGTTGATTTTTAAGTTGTTTGTGTTTTTCTATGTTGAGGTTGTTGAAATTGTTGGTGTTTTTCAAAGTTGAGGTTGTTGTTGAATTTGATGGAGTTTTTCATTGTTGAGGTTGTTGTTGAATTTGTTGGTGTATTTCAATGTTGAGGTTGTTGTTGAATTTGTTGGTGTTTTGCAATGTTGAGGTTGTTGTTGAAATTGTTGGTGTATTTCAACGTTGAAGTTGTTGTTGAATTGGTTGTGTTTTGCAATGTTGATGTTGTTGAATTTGTTGGTGTTTTTCAATGTTGAGGTTGTTGTTGAATTTGTTGGTGTTTTTCAATGTTGAGGTAGTTGTTGAATTTGTTGGTGTTTTTCAATGTTGAGGTTGTTGTTGAATTAGTTGCTGTTCTTCAATGTTGAGGTTGTTGTAGAATTTGTTGGTGTTTTTCAATGTTGAGGCTGTTGTGGAATTTGTTGGTGTTTTTCAATGTTGAGGTTGTTGAATTTGTTGGTGTCTTGCATTGTTTATGTTGTTGTTTAATTTGTCGGTGTTTTTCAATGTTGAGGTTGTTGAATTTGTTGGTGTTTTTCAATGTTGAGGCTGTTGTGGAATTTGTTGGTGTTTTTCAATGTTGAGGTTGTTGTTTAATTTGTTGGTGTTTTTCAATGTTGAGGTTGTTGTTGAATTTGTTGCTGTTCTTCAATGTTGAGGTTGTTGTTGAATTTGTTGTGTTTTGCAATGTTGATGTTGTTTAATTTGTTGGTGTTTTGCAATGTTGAGGTTGTTCAATTTGTTGGTGTTTTTCAAAGTTGAGGTTGTTGTTGAATTTGTTGTGTTTTGCAATGTTGAGGTTGTTGTTCAATTTGTTGGTGTTTTTCAATGTTGAGGCTGTTGAATTTGTTGGCGTTTTTCAACGTTGAGGTTGTTGAATTTGTTGGTGTTTTTCAATGTTGAGGCTGTTGTTGAATTTGTTGGTGTTTTTCAATGTTGAGGTTTTGTTGAATTTGTTGTGTTTTGCAATGTTGAGGTTGTTGTTGAATTTGTTGTGTTTGGCAATGTTGAGGTTGTTGTTGAAATTGTTGGTGTTTTTCAACGTTGAAGTTGTTGTTGAATTGGTTGTGTTTTGCAATGTTGATGTTGTTGAATTTGTTGGTGTTTTTCAATGTTGAGGTGGTTGTTGAATTTGTTGGTGTTTTTCAATGTTGAGGTAGTTGTTGAATTTGTTGGTGTTTTTCAATGTTGAGGTTGTTGTTGAATTTGTTGCTGTTCTTCAATGTTGAGGTTGTTGAATTTGTTGGCATTTTTCAATGTTGAGATTGTTGATGAATTTATTGTGTTTTGCAATGTTGAGGTTGTCGTTGAATTTGTTGTGTTATGCAATGTTGAGGTTGTTGCTGAATTTGTTGGTGTTTTTCAATGTTGAGGTTGTTGTTAAATTTGTTGGTGTTTTTCAATGTTGAGGTTGTTAAATTTGTTGGTGTTTTTCAATGTTGAGGTTGTTGTTGAATTTGTTGGTGTATTTCAATGTTGAGGTTGTTGTTGAATTTTTGGTGTTTTGCAATGTTGATGTTGTTTAATTTGTTGGTGTTTTTCAATGTTGAGGTTGTTCAATTTGTTGGTGTTTTTCAATGTTGAGGTTGTTAAATTTGTTGGTGTTTTTCAATGTTGAGTTTGTTGTTGAATTTGATGGAGTTTTTCATTGTTGAGGTTGTTGTTGAATTTGTTTGTGTTTTCAATGATGAGGCTGTTGTGGAATTTGTTGGTTTTTTTCAATGTTGACGTTGTTTTTTAAGTTGTTTGTGTTTTTCTATGTTGAGGTTGTTGAAATTGTTGGTATTTTTCAAAGTTGAGGTTGTTGTTGAATTTGATGGAGTTTTTCATTGTTGAGGTTGTTGTTGAATTTGTTGGTGTTTTTCAATGTTGAGGTTGTTGAATTTGTTGGCGTTTTTCAACGTTGAGGTTGTTGAATTTGTTGGTGTTTTTCAATGTTGAGGCTGTTGTTGAATTTGTTGGTGTTTTTCAATGTTGAGGTTGTTGTTGAATTTGTTGTGTTTTGCAATGTTGATGATGTTGTTGAATTTGTTGTGTTTTGCAATGTTGATGTTGTTGTTGAAATGTTTGGTGTTTTTCAATGTTGAAGTTGTTGCTGAATTGGTTGTGTTTTACAATGTTGAGGTTGTTGTTGAATTTGTTGGTGTTTTTCAATGTAGAGGTTGTTGTTGAATTTGTTGGTGTTTTACAATGTTGAGGCTGTTGTGGAATGTGTTGGTGTTTTGCAATGTTGAGGTTGTTGTTGAATTTATTGGTGTTGTTCCATGTTGAGGTTGTTGTTGAATTTGTTGCTGTTCTTCAATGTTGAGGTTGTTGTTGAATTTGTTGTGTTTTGCAATGTTGATGTTGTTTAATTTGTTGGTGTTTTGCAATGTTGAGGTTGATCAATTTGTTGGTGTTTTTCAAAGTTGAGGTTGTTGTTGAATTTGTTGTGTTTTTCAATGTTGAGTTTGTTGTTGAATTTGATGGAGTTTTTCATTGTTGAGGTTGTTGTTGAATTTGTTTGTGTTTTTCAATGATGAGGCTGTTGTGGAATTTGTTGGTTTTTTTCAATGTTGACGTTGATTTTTAAGTTGTTTGTGTTTTTCTATGTTGAGGTTGTTGAAATTGTTGGTGTTTTTCAAAGTTGAGGTTGTTGTTGAATTTGTTGTGTTATGCAATGTTGAGGTTGTTGTTGACTTTGTTGTGTTTTGCAATGTTGATGTTGTTGTTGAATTTGTTGGTGTTTTGCAATGTTGAGGTTGTTGTTGAATTTGTTGGTGTTTTTCAATGTTGAGGTTGTTGTTGAATTTGTTGGTGTATTTCAATGTTGAGGTTGTTGTTGAATTTGTTGGTGTTTTGCAATGTTGAGGTTGTTGTTGAAATTGTTGGTGTATTTCAACGTTGAAGTTGTTGTTGAATTGGTTGTGTTTTGCAATGTTGATGTTGTTGAATTTGTTGGTGTTTTTCAATGTTGAGATTGTTGTTGAATTTGTTGGTGTTTTTCAATGTTGAGGTAGTTGTTGAATTTGTTGGTGTTTTTCAATGTTGAGGTTGTTGTTGAATTTGTTGCTGTTCTTCAATGTTGAGGTTGTTGTAGAATTTGTTGGTGTTTTTCAATGTTGAGGATGTTTTTTAATTTGTTGGTGTTTTTCAATGATGAGGTTGTTGAATTTGTTGGCATTTTTCAATGTTGAGATTGTTGATGAAATTATTGTGTTTTGCAATGTTAAGGTTGTCGTTGAATTTGTTGTGTTATGCAATGTTGAGGTTGTTGCTGAATTTGTTGGTGTTTTTCAATGTTGAGGTTGTTGTTAAATTTGTTGGTGTTTTTCAATGTTGAGGTTGTTAAATTTGTTGGTGTTTTTCAATGTAGAGGTTGTTGTTGAATTTGTTGGTGTATTTCAATGTTGAGGTTGTTGTTGAATTTTTTGGTGTTTTGCAATGTTGATGTTGTTTAATTTGTTGGTGTTTTTCAATGTTGAGGTTGTTCAATTTGTTGGTGTTTTTCAATGATGAGGTTGTTGAATTTGTTGGTGTTTTTCAATGTTGAGGCTGTTGTGGAATTTGTTGGTGTTTTTCAATGTTGAGGTTGTTGAATTTGTTGGTGTTTTGCATTGTTTATGTTGTTGTTTAATTTGTTGGTGTTTTTCAATGTTGAGGTTGTTCAATTTGTTGGTGTTTTTCAAAGTTGAGGTTGTTGTTGAATTTGTTGTGTTTTGCAATGTTGAGGTTGTTGTTGAATTTGTTGGTGTTTTTCATTGTTGAGGCTGTTGAATTTGTTGGCGTTTTTCAACGTTGAGGTTGTTGAATTTGTTGGTGTTTTTCAATGTTGAGGCTGTTGTTGAATTTGTTGGTGTTTTTCAATGTTGTGGTTTTGTTGAATTTGTTGTGTTTTGCAATGTTGAGGTTGTTGTTGAATTTGTTGTGTTTGGCAATGTTGATGTTGTTGTTGAATTTGTTGTGTTTTGCAATGTTGAGATGTTGTTGAAATTGTTGGTGTTTTTCAACGTTGAAGTTGTTGTTGAATTGGTTGTGTTTTGCAATGTTGATGTTGTTGAATTTGTTGGTGTTTTTCAATGTTGAGGTGGTTGTTGAATTTGTTGGTGTTTTTCAATATTGAGGTAGTTGTTGAATTTGTTGGTGTTTTTCAATGTTGAGGGTGTTGTTGAATTTGTTGCTGTTCTTCAATGTTGAGGTTGTTGTAGAATTTGTTGGTGTTTTTCAATGTTGAGGTTGTTTTTTAATTTGTTGGTGTTTTTCAATGTTGAGGTTGTTGAATTTGTTGGCATTTTTCAATGTTGAGATTGTTGATGAATTTATTGTATTTTGCAATGTTGAGGTTGTCGTTGAATTTGTTGTGTTATGCAATGTCGAGGTTGTTGCTGAATTTGTTGGTGTTTTTCAATGTTGAGGTTGTTGTTAAATTTGTTGGTGTTTTTCAATGTTGAGGTTGTTTAATTTGTTGGTGTTTTTCAATGTTGAGGTTGTTGTTGAATTTGTTGGTGTATTTCAATGTTGAGGTTGTTGTTGAATTTTTGGTGTTTTGCAATGTTGAGGTTGTTGTTGAATTTGTTGGTGTTTTTCAATGTTGAGATTGTTGAATTTGTTGGCGTTTTTCAACGTTGAGGTTGTTGAATTCATTGTGTTTTGCAATGTTGAGGTTGTCGTTGAATTTGTTGTGTTATGCAATGTTGAGGTTGTTGCTGAATTTGTTGGTGTTTTTCAATGTTGAGGTTGTTGTTAAATTTGTTGGTGTTTTTCAATGTTGAGGTTGTTAAATTTGTTGGTGTTTTTCAATGTTGAGTTTGTTGTTGAATTTGATGGAGTTTTTCATTGTTGAGGTTGTTGTTGAATTTGTTTGTGTTTTTCAATGATGAGGCTGTTGTGGAATTTGTTGATTTTTTTCAATGTTGACGTTGATTTTTAAGTTGTTTGTGTTTTTCTATGTTGAGGTTGTTGAAATTGTTGGTGTTTTTCAAAGTTGAGGTTGTTGTTGAATTTGATGGAGTTTTTCATTGTTGAGGTTGTTGTTGAATTTGTTGGTGTATTTCAATGTTGAGGTTGTTGTTGAATTTGTTGGTGTTTTGCAATGTTGAGGTTGTTGTTGAAATTGTTGGTGTATTTCAACGTTGAAGTTGTTGTTGAATTGGTTGTGTTTTGCAATGTTGATGTTGTTGAATTTGTTGGTGTTTTTCAATGTTGAGGTTGTTGTTGAATTTGTTGGTGTTTTTCAATGTTGAGGTAGTTGTTGAATTTGTTGGTGTTTTTCAATGTTGAGGTTGTTGTTGAATTAGTTGCTGTTCTTCAATGTTGAGGTTGTTGTAGAATTTGTTGGTGTTTTTCAATGTTGAGGCTGTTGTGGAATTTGTTGGTGTTTTTCAATGTTGAGGTTGTTGAATTTGTTGGTGTTTTGCATTGTTTATGTTGTTGTTTAATTTGTCGGTGTTTTTCAATGTTGAGGTTGTTGAATTTGTTGGTGTTTTTCAATGTTGAGGCTGTTGTGGAATTTGTTGGTGTTTTTCAATGTTGAGGTTGTTGTTTAATTTGTTGGTGTTTTTCAATGTTGAGGTTGTTGTTGAATTTGTTGCTGTTCTTCAATGTTGAGGTTGTTGTTGAATTTGTTGTGTTTTGCAATGTTGATGTTGTTTAATTTGTTGGTGTTTTGCAATGTTGAGATTGTTCAATTTGTTGGTGTTTTTCAAAGTTGAGGTTGTTGTTGAATTTGTTGTGTTTTGCAATGTTGAGGTTGTTGTTGAATTTGCTGGTGTTTTTCAATGTTGAGGCTGTTGAATTTGTTGGCGTTTTTCAACGTTGAGGTTGTTGAATTTGTTGGTGTTTTTCAATGTTGAGGCTGTTGTTGAATTTGTTGGTGTTTTTCAATGTTGAGGTTTTGTTGAATTTGTTGTGTTGTGCAATGTTGAGGTTGTTGTTGAATTTGTTGTGTTTGGCAATGTTGATGTTGTTGTTGAATTTGTTGTGTTTTGCAATGTTGAGGTTGTTGTTGAAATTGTTGGTGTTTTTCAACGTTGAAGTTGTTGTTGAATTGGTTGTGTTTTGCAATGTTGATGTTGTTGAATTTGTTGGTGTTTTTCAATGTTGAGGTGGTTGTTGAATTTGTTGGTGTTTTTCAATGTTGAGGTAGTTGTTGAATTTGTTGGTGTTTTTCAATGTTGAGGTTGTTGTTGAATTTGTTGCTGTTCTTCAATGTTGAGGTTGTTGTAGAATTTGTTGGTGTTTTTCAATGTTGAGGTTGTTTTTTAATTTGTTGGTGTTTTTCAATGTTGAGGTTGTTGAATTTGTTGGCATTTTTCAATGTTGAGATTGTTGATGAATTTATTGTGTTTTGCAATGTTGAGGTTGTCGTTGAATTTGTTGTGTTATGCAATGTTGAGGTTGTTGCTGAATTTGTTGGTGTTTTTCAATGTTGAGGTTGTTGTTAAATTTGTTGGTGTTTTTCAATGTTGAGGTTGTTAAATTTGTTGGTGTTTTTCAATGTTGAGGTTGTTGTTGAATTTGTTGGTGTATTTCAATGTTGAGGTTGTTGTTGAATTTTTGGTGTTTTGCAATGTTGATGTTGTTTAATTTGTTGGTGTTTTTCAATGTTGAGGTTGTTCAATTTGTTGGTGTTTTTCAATGTTGAGGTTGTTAAATTTGTTGGTGTTTTTCAATGTTGAGTTTGTTGTTGAATTTGATGGAGTTTTTCATTGTTGAGGTTGTTGTTGAATTTGTTTGTGTTTTTCAATGATGAGGCTGTTGTGGAATTTGTTGGTTTTTTTCAATGTTGACGTTGTTTTTTAAGTTGTTTGTGTTTTTCTATGTTGAGGTTGTTGAAATTGTTGGTGTTTTTCAAAGTTGAGGTTGTTGTTGAATTTGATGGAGTTTTTCATTGTTGAGGTTGTTGTTGAATTTGTTGGTGTTTTTCAATGTTGATGTTGTTGAATTTGTTGGCGTTTTTCAACGTTGAGGTTGTTGAATTTGTTGGTGTTTTTCAATGTTGAGGCTGTTGTTGAATTTGTTGGTGTTTTTCAATGTTGAGGTTGTTGTTGAATTTGTTGTGTTTTGCAATGTTGATGATGTTGTTGAATTTGTTGTGTTTTGCAATGTTGATGTTGTTGTTGAAATGTTTGGTGTTTTTCAATGTTGAAGTTGTTGCTGAATTGGTTGTGTTTTACAATGTTGAGGTTGTTGTTGAATTTGTTGGTGTTTTTCAATGTAGAGGTTGTTGTTGAATTTGTTGGTGTTTTACAATGTTGAGGCTGTTGTGGAATGTGTTGGTGTTTTGCAATGTTGAGGTTGTTGTTGAATTTATTGGTGTTGTTCCATGTTGAGGTTGTTGTTGAATTTGTTGCTGTTCTTCAATGTTGAGGTTGTTGTTGAATTTGTTGTGTTTTGCAATGTTGATGTTGTTTAATTTGTTGGTGTTTTGCAATGTTGAGGTTGATCAATTTGTTGGTGTTTTTCAAAGTTGAGGTTGTTGTTGAATTTGTTGTGTTTTGCAATGTTGAGGTTGTTGTTGAATTTGTTGGTGTTTCTCAATGTTGAGGCTGTTGAATTTGTTGGCGTTTTTCAACGTTGTGGTTGTTGAATTTGTTGGTGTTTTTAATGTTGAGGCTGTTGTTGAAATTGTTGGTGTTTTTCAACGTTGAAGTTGTTGTTGAATTGGTTGTGTTTTGCAATGTTGATGTTGTTGAATTTGTTGGTGTTTTTCAATGTTGAGGTTGTTGTTGAATTTGTTGTTGCTTTTCAATGTTGAGGTAGTTGTTGAATTTGTTGGTGTTTTTCAATGTTGAGGTTGTTGTTGAATTTGTTGCTGTTCTTCAATGTTGAGGTTGTTGTAGAATTTGTTGGTGTTTTTCAATGTTGAGGTTGTTTTTTAATTTGTTGGTGTTTTTCAATGTTGAGGTTGTTGTATTTGTTGGCATTTTTCAATGTTGAGATTGTTGATGAATTTATTGTGTTTTGCAATGTTGAGGTTGTCGTTGAATTTGTTGTGTTATGCAATGTTGAGGTTGTTGCTGAATTTGTTGGTGTTTTTCAATGTTGAGGTTGTTGTTAAATTTGTTGGTGTTTTTCAATGTTGAGGTTGTTAAATTTGTTGGTGTTTTTCAATGTTGAGGTTGTTGTTGAATTTGTTGGTGTATTTCAATGTTGAGGTTGTTGTTGAATTTTTTGGTGTTTTGCAATGTTGATGTTGTTTAATTTGTTGGTGTTTTTCAATGTTGAGGTTGTTCAATTAGTTGGTGTTTTTCAAAGTTGAGGTTGTTGTTGAATTTGTTGTCTTTTGCAATGTTGAGGTTGTTGTTGAATTTGTTGGTGTTTTTCAATGTTGAGATTGTTGAATTTGTTGGCGTTTTTCAACGTTGAGGTTGTTGAATTTATTGTGTTTTGCAATGTTGAGGTTGTCGTTGAATTTGTTGTGTTATGCAATGTTGAGGTTGTTGCTGAATTTGTTGGTGTTTTTCAATGTTGAGGTTGTTGTTAAATTTGTTGGTGTTTTTCAATGTTGAGGTTGTTAAATTTGTTGGTGTTTTTCAATGTTGAGTTTGTTGTTGAATTTGATGGAGTTTTTCATTGTTGAGGTTGTTGTTGAATTTGTTTGTGTTTTTCAATGATGAGGCTGTTGTGGAATTTGTTGGTTTTTTTCGATGTTGACGTTGTTTTTTAAGTTGTTTGTGTTTTTCTATGTTGAGGTTGTTGAAATTGTTGGTGTTTTTCAAAGTTGAGGTTGTTGTTGAATTTGATGGAGTTTTTCATTGTTGAGGTTGTTGTTGAATTTGTTGGTGTATTTCAACGTTGAGGTTGTTGTTGAATTTGTTGGTGTTTTGCAATGTTGAGGTTGTTGTTGAAATTGTTGGTGTATTTCAACGTTGAAGTTGTTGTTGAATTGGTTGTGTTTTGCAATGTTGATGTTGTTGAATTTGTTGGTGTTTTTCAATGTTGAGGTTGTTGTTGAATTTGTTGGTGTTTTTCAATGTTGAGGTAGTTGTTGAATTTGTTGGTGTTTTTCAATGTTGAGGTTGTTGTTGAATTTGTTGCTGTTCTTCAATGTTGAGGTTGTTGAATTTGTTGGCATTTTTCAATGTTGAGATTGTTGATGAATTTATTGTGTTTTGCAATGTTGAGGTTGTCGTTGAATTTGTTGTGTTATGCAATGTTGAGGTTGTTATAGAACATAGAACATAGAACAATACAGCGCAGTACAGGCCCTTCGGCCCACGATGTTGCACCGAAACAAAAGCCATCTAACCTACACTATACCATTATCATCCATATGTTTATCCAATAAACTTTTAAATGCCCTTAATGTTGGCGAGTTCACTACTGTAGCAGGTAGGGCATTCCACGGCCTCACTACTCTTTGCGTAAAGAACCTACCCCTGACCTCTGTCCTATATCTATTACCCCTCAGTTTAAGGCTATGTCCCCTCGTGCTAGCCATTTCCATCCGCGGGAGAAGGCTCTCACTGTCCACCCTATCTAACCCTCTGATCATTTTGTATGCCTCTATTAAGTCTCCTCTTAACCTTCTTCTCTCTAACGAAAACAACCTCAAGTCCATCAGCCTTTCCTCATAAGATTTTCCCTCCATACCAGGCAACATCCTGGTAAATCTCCTCTGCACCCGCTCCAAAGCCTCCACGTCCTTCCTATAATGCGGTGACCAGAACTGTACGCAATACTCCAAATGCGGCCGTACCAGAGTTCTGTACAGCTGCAACATGACCTCCTGACTCCGGAACTCAATCCCTCTACCAATAAAGGCCAACACTCCATCGGCCTTCTTCACCACCCTATCAACCTGGGTGGCAACTTTCAGGGATCTATGTACATGGACACCTAGATCCCTCTGCTCATCCACACTTTCAAGAACTTTTCCATTAGCCACATATTCCACATTCCTGTTTTTCCTTCCAAAGTGAATCACCTCACACTTCTCTACATTAAACTCCATTTGCCACCTCTCAGCCCAGCACTGCAGCTTATCTATATCCCTCTGTAACCTGCTACTTCCTTCCTCACTATCGACAACACCACCGACTTTAGTATCGTCTGCAAATTTACTCACCCACCCTTCTGCGCCTTCCTCTAGGTCATTGATAAAAATGACAAACAGCAACGGCCCCAGAACAGATCCTTGTGGTACTCCACTTGTGACAGAACTCCATTCTGAACATTTCCCATCAACCACCACCCTCTGTCTTCTTTCAGCTAGCCAATTTCTGATCCACATCTCTAAATCACCCTCAATCCCCAGCCTCCGTATTTTCTGCAATAGCCTACCGTGGGGAACCTTATCAAACGCTTTGCTGAAATCCATATACACCACATCAACTGCTCTATCCTCGTCTACCTGTTCAGTCACCTTCTCAAAGAACTCGATAAGGTTTGTGAGGCATGACCTACCCTTCACAAAGCCATGCTGACTATCCCTGATCATATTATTCCTATCTAGATGATTATAAATCTTGTCTCTTATAATGCCCTCCAAGACTTTACCCACTACAGACGTGAGGCTCACCGGTCTATAGTTGCCGGGGTTGTCTCTGCTCCCCTTTTTGAACAAAGGGACCACATTTGCCATCCTCCAGTCCTCTGGCACTATTCCTGTATCCAATGATGACATAAAAATCAAAGCCAATGGTCCAGCAATCTCTTCCATGGCCTCCCAGAGAATCCTAGGATAAATCCCATCAGGCCCCGGGGACTTATCTATTTTCAGCCTGTCCAGAATTGCCAACACCTCTTCCCTACTTACCTCAATGCCATCTAATCTATTTACCTGGAGCTCAGCATTCTCCTCCACAACATTATCTTTTTCCTGAGTGAATACTGACGAAAAATATTCATTTAGTATCTCGCCTATCTCTTCAGACTCTACACACAACTTCCCATCCCTGTCCTTGACTGGTCCTACTCTGTCCCTAGTCATTCGCTTATTCCTGACATACCTATAGAAAGCTTTTGGGTTTTCCTTGATCCTTCCTGCCAAATACTTCTCATGTCCCCTCCTTGCTCGTCTTAGCTCTCTCTTTAGATCCTTCCTCGCTACCTTGTAACTATCCATCGCCCCAACTGAAACTTCACACCTCATCTTCACATAGGCCTCCTTCTTCCTCTTAACAAGAGATTCCACTTCTTTGGTAAACCACGGTTCCCTCGCTCGGCACCTTCCTCCCTGCCTGACCGGTACATACTTATCAAGAACACGCAATAGCTGATCCTTGAACAAGCTCCACTTATCCAGTGTGTCCAAAACTTGCAGCCTACTTCTCCACCTTATCCCCCCCAAGTCACGTCTAATGGCATCATAATTTCCCTTCCCCCAGCTATAACTCTTGCCCTGCGGTGTATACTTATCCCTTTCCATCCTTAACGTAAACGTCACCGAATTGTGGTCACTGTCCCCAAAGTGCTCACCTACCTCCAAATCCAACACCTGGCCTGGTTCATTACCCAAAACCAAATCCAATGTGGCCTCACCTCTTGTTGGCCTGTCAACAAACTGTGTCAGGAAACCCTCCTGCACACACTGAACAAAAAACGACCCATCTAATGTACTCGAACTATATCTTTTCCAGTCAATATTTGGAAAGTTAAAGTCTCCCATAATAACTACCCTGTTACTTTCGCTCATATCCAGGATCATCTTCGCCATCCTTTCCTCTACATCCCTAGAACTATTTGGAGGCCTATAGAAAACTCCCAACAGGGTGACCTCTCCTTTCCTGTTTCTAACCTCAGCCCATACTACCTCGGAAGATGAGTCCCCATCTAGCATCCTCTCCGCCACCGTAATACTGCTCTTGACTAGCAGCGCCACACCTCCCCCTCTTTTGCCTCCTTCCCTGAGCTTACTAAAACAGTTGCTGAATTTGTTGGTGTTTTTCAATGTTGAGGTTGTTGTTAAATTTGTTGGTGTTTTTCAATGTTGAGGTTGTTAAATTTGTTGGTGTTTTTCAATGTTGAGGTTGTTGTTGAATTTGTTGGTGTATTTCAATGTTGAGGTTGTTGTTGAATTTTTGGTGTTTTGCAATGTTGATGTTGTTTAATTTGTTGGTGTTTTTCAATGTTGAGGTTGTTCAATTTGTTGGTGTTTTTCAATGTTGAGGTTGTTAAATTTGTTGGTGTTTTTCAATGTTGAGTTTGTTGTTGAATTTGATGGAGTTTTTCATTGTTGAGGTTGTTGTTGAATTTGTTTGTGTTTTTCAATGATGAGGCTGTTGTGGAATTTGTTGGTTTTTTTCAATGTTGACGTTGTTTTTTAAGTTGTTTGTGTTTTTCTATGTTGAGGTTGTTGAAATTGTTGGTGTTTTTCAAAGATGAGGTTGTTGTTGAATTTGATGGAGTTTTTCATTGTTGAGGTTGTTGTTGAATTTGTTGGTGTTTTTCAATGTTGAGGTTGTTGAATTTGTTGGCGTTTTTCAACGTTGAGGTTGTTGAATTTGTTGGTGTTTTTCAATGTTGAGGCTGTTGTTGAATTTGTTGGTGTTTTTCAATGTTGAGGTTGTTGTTGAATTTGTTGTGTTTTGCAATGTTGATGATGTTGTTGAATTTGTTGTGTTTTGCAATGTTGATGTTGTTGTTGAAATGTTTGGTGTTTTTCAATGTTGAAGTTGTTGCTGAATTGGTTGTGTTTTACAATGTTGAGGTTGTTGTTGAATTTGTTGGTGTTTTTCAATGTAGAGGTTGTTGTTGAATTTGTTGGTGTTTTACAATGTTGAGGCTGTTGTGGAATGTGTTGGTGTTTTGCAATGTTGAGGTTGTTGTTGAATTTATTGGTGTTGTTCCATGTTGAGGTTGTTGTTGAATTTGTTGCTGTTCTTCAATGTTGAGGTTGTTGTTGAATTTGTTGTGTTTTGCAATGTTGATGTTGTTTAATTTGTTGGTGTTTTGCAATGTTGAGGTTGATCAATTTGTTGGTGTTTTTCAAAGTTGAGGTTGTTGTTGAATTTGTTGTGTTTTTCAATGTTGAGTTTGTTGTTGAATTTGATGGAGTTTTTCATTGTTGAGGTTGTTGTTGAATTTGTTTGTGTTTTTCAATGATGAGGCTGTTGTGGAATTTGTTGGTTTTTTTCAATGTTGACGTTGATTTTTAAGTTGTTTGTGTTTTTCTATGTTGAGGTTGTTGAAATTGTTGGTGTTTTTCAAAGTTGAGGTTGTTGTTGAATTTGTTGTGTTTTGCAATGTTGAGGTTGTTGTTGACTTTGTTGTGTTTTGCAATGTTGATGTTGTTGTTGAATTTGTTGGTGTTTTGCAATGTTGAGGTTGTTGTTGAATTTGTTGGTGTTTTTCAATGTTGAGGTTGTTGTTGAATTTGTTGGTGTATTTCAATGTTGAGGTTGTTGTTGAATTTGTTGGTGTTTTGCAATGTTGAGGTTGTTGTTGAAATTGTTGGTGTATTTCAACGTTGAAGTTGTTGTTGAATTGGTTGTGTTTTGCAATGTTGATGTTGTTGAATTTGTTGGTGTTTTTCAATGTTGAGATTGTTGTTGAATTTGTTGGTGTTTTTCAATGTTGAGGTAGTTGTTGAATTTGTTGGTGTTTTTCAATGTTGAGGTTGTTGTTGAATTTGTTGCTGTTCTTCAATGTTGAGGTTGTTGTAGAATTTGTTGGTGTTTTTCAATGTTGAGGTTGTTTTTTAATTTGTTGGTGTTTTTCAATGATGAGGTTGTTGAATTTGTTGGCATTTTTCAATGTTGAGATTGTTGATGAAATTATTGTGTTTTGCAATGTTAAGGTTGTCGTTGAATTTGTTGTGTTATGCAATGTTGAGGTTGTTGCTGAATTTGTTGGTGTTTTTCAATGTTGAGGTTGTTAAATTTGTTGGTGTTTTTCAATGTAGAGGTTGTTGTTGAATTTGTTGGTGTATTTCAATGTTGAGGTTGTTGTTGAATTTTTTGGTGTTTTGCAATGTTGATGTTGTTTAATTTGTTGGTGTTTTTCAATGTTGAGGTTGTTCAATTTGTTGGTGTTTTTCAATGTTGAGGTTGTTAAATTTGTTGGTGTTTTTCAATGTAGAGGTTGTTGTTGAATTTGTTGGTGTATTTCAATGTTGAGGTTGTTGTTGAATTTTTTGGTGTTTTGCAATGTTGATGTTGTTTAATTTGTTGGTGTTTTTCAATGTTGAGGTTGTTCAATTTGTTGGTGTTTTTCAATGATGAGGTTGTTGAATTTGTTGGTGTTTTTCAATGTTGAGGCTGTTGTGGAATTTGTTGGTGTTTTTCAATGTTGAGGTTGTTGAATTTGTTGGTGTTTTGCATTGTTTATGTTGTTGTTTAATTTGTTGGTGTTTTTCAATGTTGAGGTTGTTCAATTTGTTGGTGTTTTTCAAAGTTGAGGTTGTTGTTGAATTTGTTGTGTTTTGCAATGTTGAGGTTGTTGTTGAATTTGTTGGTGTTTTTCATTGTTGAGGCTGTTGAATTTGTTGGCGTTTTTTAACGTTGAGGTTGTTGAATTTGTTGGTGTTTTTCAATGTTGAGGCTGTTGTTGAATTTGTTGGTGTTTTTCAATGTTGTGGTTTTGTTGAATTTGTTGTGTTTTGCAATGTTGAGGTTGTTGTTGAATTTGTTGTGTTTGGCAATGTTGATGTTGTTGTTGAATTTGTTGTGTTTTGCAATGTTGAGATGTTGTTGAAATTGTTGGTGTTTTTCAACGTTGAAGTTGTTGTTGAATTGGTTGTGTTTTGCAATGTTGATGTTGTTGAATTTGTTGGTGTTTTTCAATGTTGAGGTGGTTGTTGAATTTGTTGGTGTTTTTCAATGTTGAGGTAGTTGTTGAATTTGTTGGTGTTTTTCAATGTTGAGGGTGTTGTTGAATTTGTTGCTGTTCTTCAATGTTGAGGTTGTTGTAGAATTTGTTGGTGTTTTTCAATGTTGAGGTTGTTTTTTAATTTGTTGGTGTTTTTCAATGTTGAGGTTGTTGAATTTGTTGGCATTTTTCAATGTTGAGATTGTTGATGAATTTATTGTATTTTGCAATGTTGAGGTTGTCGTTGAATTTGTTGTGTTATGCAATGTCGAGGTTGTTGCTGAATTTGTTGGTGTTTTTCAATGTTGAGGTTGTTGTTAAATTTGTTGGTGTTTTTCAATGTTGAGGTTGTTTAATTTGTTGGTGTTTTTCAATGTTGAGGTTGTTGTTGAATTTGTTGGTGTATTTCAATGTTGAGGTTGTTGTTGAATTTTTGGTGTTTTGCAATGTTGGTGTTGTTTAATTTGTTGGTGTTTTTCAATGTTGAGGTTGTTCAATTTGTTGGTGTTTTTCAAAGTTGAGGTTGTTGTTGAATTTGTTGTCTTTTGCAATGTTGAGGTTGTTGTTGAATTTGTTGGTGTTTTTCAATGTTGAGATTGTTGAATTTGTTGGCGTTTTTCAACGTTGAGGTTGTTGAATTCATTGTGTTTTGCAATGTTGAGGTTGTCGTTGAATTTGTTGTGTTATGCAATGTTGAGGTTGTTGCTGAATTTGTTGGTGTTTTTCAATGTTGAGGTTGTTGTTAAATTTGTTGGTGTTTTTCAATGTTGAGGTTGTTAAATTTGTTGGTGTTTTTCAATGTTGAGTTTGTTGTTGAATTTGATGGAGTTTTTCATTGTTGAGGTTGTTGTTGAATTTGTTTGTGTTTTTCAATGATGAGGCTGTTGTGGAATTTGTTGATTGTTTTCAATGTTGACGTTGATTTTTAAGTTGTTTGTGTTTTTCTATGTTGAGGTTGTTGAAATTGTTGGTGTTTTTCAAAGTTGAGGTTGTTGTTGAATTTGATGGAGTTTTTCATTGTTGAGGTTGTTGTTGAATTTGTTGGTGTATTTCAATGTTGAGGTTGTTGTTGAATTTGTTGGTGTTTTGCAATGTTGAGGTTGTTGTTGAAATTGTTGGTGTATTTCAACGTTGAAGTTGTTGTTGAATTGGTTGTGTTTTGCAATGTTGATGTTGTTGAATTTGTTGGTGTTTTTCAATGTTGAGGTTGTTGTTGAATTAGTTGCTGTTCTTCAATGTTGAGGTTGTTGTAGAATTTGTTGGTGTTTTTCAATGTTGAGGCTGTTGTGGAATTTGTTGGTGTTTTTCAATGTTGAGGTTGTTGAATTTGTTGGTGTTTTGCATTGTTTATGTTGTTGTTTAATTTGTCGGTGTTTTTCAATGTTGAGGTTGTTGAATTTGTTGGTGTTTTTCAATGTTGAGGCTGTTGTGGAATTTGTTGGTGTTTTTCAATGTTGAGGTTGTTGTTTAATTTGTTGCTGTTCTTCAATGTTGAGGTTGTTGTTGAATTTGTTGTGTTTTGCAATGTTGATGTTGTTTAATTTGTTGGTGTTTTGCAATGTTGAGGTTGTTCAATTTGTTGGTGTTTTTCAAAGTTGAGGTTGTTGTTGAATTTGTTGTGTTTTGCAATGTTGAGGTTGTTGTTGAATTTGTTGGTGTTTTTCAATGTTGAGGCTGTTGAATTTGTTGGCGTTTTTCAACGTTGAGGTTGTTGAATTTGTTGGTGTTTTTCAATGTTGAGGCTGTTGTTGAATTTGTTGGTGTTTTTCAATGTTGAGGTTTTGTTGAATTTGTTGTGTTTTGCAATGTTGAGGTTGTTGTTGAATTTGTTGTGTTTGGCAATGTTGATGTTGTTGTTGAATTTGTTGTGTTTTGCAATGTTGAGGTTGTTGTTGAAATTGTTGGTGTTTTTCAACGTTGAAGTTGTTGTTGAATTGGTTGTGTTTTGCAATGTTGATGTTGTTGAATTTGTTGGTGTTTTTCAATGTTGAGGTGGTTGTTGAATTTGTTGGTGTTTTTCAATGTTGAGGTAGTTGTTGAATTTGTTGGTGTTTTTCAATGTTGAGGTTGTTGTTGAATTTGTTGCTGTTCTTCAATGTTGAGGTTGTTGTAGAATTTGTTGGTGTTTTTCAATGTTGAGGTTGTTTTTTAATTTGTTGGTGTTTTTCAATGTTGAGGTTGTTGAATTTGTTGGCATTTTTCAATGTTGAGATTGTTGATGAATTTATTGTGTTTTGCAATGTTGAGGTTGTCGTTGAATTTGTTGTGTTATGCAATGTTGAGGTTGTTGCTGAATTTGTTGGTGTTTTTCAATGTTGAGGTTGTTGTTAAATTTGTTGGTGTTTTTCAATGTTGAGGTTGTTAAATTTGTTGGTGTTTTTCAATGTTGAGGTTGTTGTTGAATTTGTTGGTGTATTTCAATGTTGAGGTTGTTGTTGAATTTTTGGTGTTTTGCAATGTTGATGTTGTTTAATTTGTTGGTGTTTTTCAATGTTGAGGTTGTTCAATTTGTTGGTGTTTTTCAATGTTGAGGTTGTTAAATTTGTTGGTGTTTTTCAATGTTGAGTTTGTTGTTGAATTTGATGGAGTTTTTCATTGTTGAG
Source organism: Scyliorhinus torazame (assembly GCF_047496885.1). Lineage (NCBI taxonomy): Eukaryota > Metazoa > Chordata > Chondrichthyes > Carcharhiniformes > Scyliorhinidae > Scyliorhinus > Scyliorhinus torazame. Next base: position 72,026,845 of record NC_092722.1, on the reverse strand, counting down.
GTTGTTGTTGAATTTGTTGGTGTTTTTCAATGTTGAGGTTGTTGAATTTGTTGGCGTTTTTCAACGTTGAGGTTGTTGAATTTGTTGCTGTTCTTCAATGTTGAGGTTGTTGTTGAATTTGTTGTGTTTTGCACTGTTGATGTTGTTTAATTTGTTGGTGTTTTGCAATGTTGAGGTTGATCAATTTGTTGGTGTTTTTCAAAGTTGAGGTTGTTGTTGAATTTGTTGTGTTTTGCAATGTTGAGGTTGTTGTTGAATTTGTTGGTGTTTCTCAATGTTGAGGCTGTTGAATTTGTTGGCGTTTTTCAACGTTGTGGTTGTTGAATTTGTTGGTGTTTTTAATGTTGAGGCTGTTGTTGAAATTGTTGGTGTTTTTCAACGTTGAAGTTGTTGTTGAATTGGTTGTGTTTTGCAATGTTGATGTTGTTGAATTTGTTGGTGTTTTTCAATGTTGAGGTTGTTGTTGAATTTGTTGTTGCTTTTCAATGTTGAGGTAGTTGTTGAATTTGTTGGTGTTTTTCAATGTTGAGGTTGTTGTTGAATTTGTTGCTGTTCTTCAATGTTGAGGTTGTTGTAGAATTTGTTGGTGTTTTTCAATGTTGAGGTTGTTTTTTAATTTGTTGGTGTTTTTCAATGTTGAGGTTGTTGTATTTGTTGGCATTTTTCAATGTTGAGATTGTTGATGAATTTATTGTGTTTTGCAATGTTGAGGTTGTCGTTGAATTTGTTGTGTTATGCAATGTTGAGGTTGTTGCTGAATTTGTTGGTGTTTTTCAATGTTGAGGTTGTTGTTAAATTTGTTGGTGTTTTTCAATGTTGAGGTTGTTAAATTTGTTGGTGTTTTTCAATGTTGAGGTTGTTGTTGAATTTGTTGGTGTATTTCAATGTTGAGGTTGTTGTTGAATTTTTTGGTGTTTTGCAATGTTGATGTTGTTTAATTTGTTGGTGTTTTTCAATGTTGAGGTTGTTCAATTAGTTGGTGTTTTTCAAAGTTGAGGTTGTTGTTGAATTTGTTGTCTTTTGCAATGTTGAGGTTGTTGTTGAATTTGTTGGTGTTTTTCAATGTTGAGATTGTTGAATTTGTTGGCGTTTTTCAACGTTGAGGTTGTTGAATTTATTGTGTTTTGCAATGTTGAGGTTGTCGTTGAATTTGTTGTGTTATGCAATGTTGAGGTTGTTGCTGAATTTGTTGGTGTTTTTCAATGTTGAGGTTGTTGTTAAATTTGTTGGTGTTTTTCAATGTTGAGGTTGTTAAATTTGTTGGTGTTTTTCAATGTTGAGTTTGTTGTTGAATTTGATGGAGTTTTTCATTGTTGAGGTTGTTGTTGAATTTGTTTGTGTTTTTCAATGATGAGGCTGTTGTGGAATTTGTTGGTTTTTTTCGATGTTGACGTTGTTGTTGAATTTTTGGTGTTTTGCAATGTTGATGTTGTTTAATTTGTTGGTGTTTTTCAATGTTGAGGTTGTTCAATTTGTTGGTGTTTTTCAATGTTGAGGTTGTTAAATTTGTTGGTGTTTTTCAATGTTGAGTTTGTTGTTGAATTTGATGGAGTTTTTCATTGTTGAGGTTGTTGTTGAATTTGTTTGTGTTTTTCAATGATGAGGCTGTTGTGGAATTTGTTGGTTTTTTTCAATGTTGACGTTGTTTTTTAAGTTGTTTGTGTTTTTCTATGTTGAGGTTGTTGAAATTGTTGGTGTTTTTCAAAGTTGAGGTTGTTGTTGAATTTGATGGAGTTTTTCATTGTTGAGGTTGTTGTTGAATTTGTTGGTGTTTTTCAATGTTGAGGTTGTTGAATTTGTTGGCGTTTTTCAACGTTGAGGTTGTTGAATTTGTTGGTGTTTTTCAATGTTGAGGCTGTTGTTGAATTTGTTGGTGTTTTTCAATGTTGAGGTTGTTGTTGAATTTGTTGTGTTTTGCAATGTTGATGATGTTGTTGAATTTGTTGTGTTTTGCAATGTTGATGTTGTTGTTGAAATGTTTGGTGTTTTTCAATGTTGAAGTTGTTGCTGAATTGGTTGTGTTTTACAATGTTGAGGTTGTTGTTGAATTTGTTGGTGTTTTTCAATGTAGAGGTTGTTGTTGAATTTGTTGGTGTTTTACAATGTTGAGGCTGTTGTGGAATGTGTTGGTGTTTTGCAATGTTGAGGTTGTTGTTGAATTTATTGGTGTTGTTCCATGTTGAGGTTGTTGTTGAATTTGTTGCTGTTCTTCAATGTTGAGGTTGTTGTTGAATTTGTTGTGTTTTGCAATGTTGATGTTGTTTAATTTGTTGGTGTTTTGCAATGTTGAGGTTGATCAATTTGTTGGTGTTTTTCAAAGTTGAGGTTGTTGTTGAATTGGTTGTGTTTTTCAATGTTGAGTTTGTTGTTGAATTTGATGGAGTTTTTCATTGTTGAGGTTGTTGTTGAATTTGTTTGTGTTTTTCAATGATGAGGCTGTTGTGGAATTTGTTGGTTTTTTTCAATGTTGACGTTGATTTTTAAGTTGTTTGTGTTTTTCTATGTTGAGGTTGTTGAAATTGTTGGTGTTTTTCAAAGTTGAGGTTGTTGTTGAATTTGTTGTGTTTTGCAATGTTGAGGTTGTTGTTGACTTTGTTGTGTTTTGCAATGTTGATGTTGTTGTTGAATTTGTTGGTGTTTTGCAATGTTGAGGTTGTTGTTGAATTTGTTGGTGTTTTTCAATGTTGAGGTTGTTGTTGAATTTGTTGGTGTATTTCAATGTTGAGGTTGTTGTTGAATTTGTTGGTGTTTTGCAATGTTGAGGTTGTTGTTGAAATTGTTGGTGTATTTCAACGTTGAAGTTGTTGTTGAATTGGTTGTGTTTTGCAATGTTGATGTTGTTGAATTTGTTGGTGTTTTTCAATGTTGAGATTGTTGTTGAATTTGTTGGTGTTTTTCAATGTTGAGGTAGTTGTTGAATTTGTTGGTGTTTTTCAATGTTGAGGTTGTTGTTGAATTTGTTGCTGTTCTTCAATGTTGAGGTTGTTGTAGAATTTGTTGGTGTTTTTCAATGTTGAGGTTGTTTTTTAATTTGTTGGTGTTTTTCAATGATGAGGTTGTTGAATTTGTTGGCATTTTTCAATGTTGAGATTGTTGATGAAATTATTGTGTTTTGCAATGTTAAGGTTGTCGTTGAATTTGTTGTGTTATGCAATGTTGAGGTTGTTGCTGAATTTGTTGGTGTTTTTCAATGTTGAGGTTGTTAAATTTGTTGGTGTTTTTCAATGTAGAGGTTGTTGTTGAATTTGTTGGTGTATTTCAATGTTGAGGTTGTTGTTGAATTTTTTGGTGTTTTGCAATGTTGATGTTGTTTAATTTGTTGGTGTTTTTCAATGTTGAGGTTGTTCAATTTGTTGGTGTTTTTCAATGTTGAGGTTGTTAAATTTGTTGGTGTTTTTCAATGTAGAGGTTGTTGTTGAATTTGTTGGTGTATTTCAATGTTGAGGTTGTTGTTGAATTTTTTGGTGTTTTGCAATGTTGATGTTGTTTAATTTGTTGGTGTTTTTCAATGTTGAGGTTGTTCAATTTGTTGGTGTTTTTCAATGATGAGGTTGTTGAATTTGTTGGTGTTTTTCAATGTTGAGGCTGTTGTGGAATTTGTTGGTGTTTTTCAATGTTGTGGTTGTTGAATTTGTTGGTGTTTTGCATTGTTTATGTTGTTGTTTAATTTGTTGGTGTTTTTCAATGTTGAGGTTGTTCAATTTGTTGGTGTTTTTCAAAGTTGAGGTTGTTGTTGAATTTGTTGTGTTTTGCAATGTTGAGGTTGTTGTTGAATTTGTTGGTGTTTTTCATTGTTGAGGCTGTTGAATTTGTTGGCGTTTTTTAACGTTGAGGTTGTTGAATTTGTTGGTGTTTTTCAATGTTGAGGCTGTTGTTGAATTTGTTGGTGTTTTTCAATGTTGTGGTTTTGTTGAATTTGTTGTGTTTTGCAATGTTGAGGTTGTTGTTGAATTTGTTGTGTTTGGCAATGTTGATGTTGTTGTTGAATTTGTTGTGTTTTGCAATGTTGAGATGTTGTTGAAATTGTTGGTGTTTTTCAACGTTGAAGTTGTTGTTGAATTGGTTGTGTTTTGCAATGTTGATGTTGTTGAATTTGTTGGTGTTTTTCAATGTTGAGGTGGTTGTTGAATTTGTTGGTGTTTTTCAATGTTGAGGTAGTTGTTGAATTTGTTGGTGTTTTTCAATGTTGAGGGTGTTGTTGAATTTGTTGCTGTTCTTCAATGTTGAGGTTGTTGTAGAATTTGTTGGTGTTTTTCAATGTTGAGGTTGTTTTTTAATTTGTTGGTGTTTTTCAATGTTGAGGTTGTTGAATTTGTTGGCATTTTTCAATGTTGAGATTGTTGATGAATTTATTGTATTTTGCAATGTTGAGGTTGTCGTTGAATTTGTTGTGTTATGCAATGTCGAGGTTGTTGCTGAATTTGTTGGTGTTTTTCAATGTTGAGGTTGTTGTTAAATTTGTTGGTGTTTTTCAATGTTGAGGTTGTTTAATTTGTTGGTGTTTTTCAATGTTGAGGTTGTTGTTGAATTTGTTGGTGTATTTCAATGTTGAGGTTGTTGTTGAATTTTTGGTGTTTTGCAATGTTGGTGTTGTTTAATTTGTTGGTGTTTTTCAATGTTGAGGTTGTTCAATTTGTTGGTGTTTTTCAAAGTTGAGGTTGTTGTTGAATTTGTTGTCTGTTGCAATGTTGAGGTTGTTGTTGAATTTGTTGGTGTTTTTCAATGTTGAGATTGTTGAATTTGTTGGCGTTTTTCAACGTTGAGGTTGTTGAATTCATTGTGTTTTGCAATGTTGAGGTTGTCGTTGAATTTGTTGTGTTATGCAATGTTGAGGTTGTTGCTGAATTTGTTGGTGTTTTTCAATGTTGAGGTTGTTGTTAAATTTGTTGGTGTTTTTCAATGTTGAGGTTGTTAAATTTGTTGGTGTTTTTCAATGTTGAGTTTGTTGTTGAATTTGATGGAGTTTTTCATTGTTGAGGTTGTTGTTGAATTTGTTTGTGTTTTTCAATGATGAGGCTGTTGTGGAATTTGTTGATTGTTTTCAATGTTGACGTTGATTTTTAAGTTGTTTGTGTTTTTCTATGTTGAGGTTGTTGAAATTGTTGGTGTTTTTCAAAGTTGAGGTTGTTGTTGAATTTGATGGAGTTTTTCATTGTTGAGGTTGTTGTTGAATTTGTTGGTGTATTTCAATGTTGAGGTTGTTGTTGAATTTGTTGGTGTTTTGCAATGTTGAGGTTGTTGTTGAAATTGTTGGTGTATTTCAACGTTGAAGTTGTTGTTGAATTGGTTGTGTTTTGCAATGTTGATGTTGTTGAATTTGTTGGTGTTTTTCAATGTTGAGGTTGTTGTTGAATTTGTTGGTGTTTTTCAATGTTGAGGTAGTTGTTGAATTTGTTGGTGTTTTTCAATGTTGAGGTTGTTGTTGAATTAGTTGCTGTTCTTCAATGTTGAGGTTGTTGTAGAATTTGTTGGTGTTTTTCAATGTTGAGGCTGTTGTGGAATTTGTTGGTGTTTTTCAATGTTGAGGTTGTTGAATTTGTTGGTGTTTTGCATTGTTTATGTTGTTGTTTAATTTGTCGGTGTTTTTCAATGTTGAGGTTGTTGAATTTGTTGGTGTTTTTCAATGTTGAGGCTGTTGTGGAATTTGTTGGTGTTTTTCAATGTTGAGGTTGTTGTTTAATTTGTTGCTGTTCTTCAATGTTGAGGTTGTTGTTGAATTTGTTGTGTTTTGCAATGTTGATGTTGTTTAATTTGTTGGTGTTTTGCAATGTTGAGGTTGTTCAATTTGTTGGTGTTTTTCAAAGTTGAGGTTGTTGTTGAATTTGTTGTGTTTTGCAATGTTGAGGTTGTTGTTGAATTTGTTGGTGTTTTTCAATGTTGAGGCTGTTGAATTTGTTGGCGTTTTTCAACGTTGAGGTTGTTGAATTTGTTGGTGTTTTTCAATGTTGAGGCTGTTGTTGAATTTGTTGGTGTTTTTCAATGTTGAGGTTTTGTTGAATTTGTTGTGTTTTGCAATGTTGAGGTTGTTGTTGAATTTGTTGTGTTTGGCAATGTTGATGTTGTTGTTGAATTTGTTGTGTTTTGCAATGTTGAGGTTGTTGTTGAAATTGTTGGTGTTTTTCAACGTTGAAGTTGTTGTTGAATTGGTTGTGTTTTGCAATGTTGATGTTGTTGAATTTGTTGGTGTTTTTCAATGTTGAGGTGGTTGTTGAATTTGTTGGTGTTTTTCAATGTTGAGGTAGTTGTTGAATTTGTTGGTGTTTTTCAATGTTGAGGTTGTTGTTGAATTTGTTGCTGTTCTTCAATGTTGAGGTTGTTGTAGAATTTGTTGGTGTTTTTCAATGTTGAGGTTGTTTTTTAATTTGTTGGTGTTTTTCAATGTTGAGGTTGTTGAATTTGTTGGCATTTTTCAATGTTGAGATTGTTGATGAATTTATTGTGTTTTGCAATGTTGAGGTTGTCGTTGAATTTGTTGTGTTATGCAATGTTGAGGTTGTTGCTGAATTTGTTGGTGTTTTTCAATGTTGAGGTTGTTGTTAAATTTGTTGGTGTTTTTCAATGTTGAGGTTGTTAAATTTGTTGGTGTTTTTCAATGTTGAGGTTGTTGTTGAATTTGTTGGTGTATTTCAATGTTGAGGTTGTTGTTGAATTTTTGGTGTTTTGCAATGTTGATGTTGTTTAATTTGTTGGTGTTTTTCAATGTTGAGGTTGTTCAATTTGTTGGTGTTTTTCAATGTTGAGGTTGTTAAATTTGTTGGTGTTTTTCAATGTTGAGTTTGTTGTTGAATTTGATGGAGTTTTTCATTGTTGAGGTTGTTGTTGAATTTGTTTGTGTTTTTCAATGATGAGGCTGTTGTGGAATTTGTTGGTTTTTTTCAATGTTGACGTTGTTTTTTAAGTTGTTTGTGTTTTTCTATGTTGAGGTTGTTGAAATTGTTGGTGTTTTTCAAAGTTGAGGTTGTTGTTGAATTTGATGGAGTTTTTCATTGTTGAGGTTGTTGTTGAATTTGTTGGTGTTTTTCAATGTTGAGGTTGTTGAATTTGTTGGCGTTTTTCAACGTTGAGGTTGTTGAATTTGTTGCTGTTCTTCAATGTTGAGGTTGTTGTTGAATTTGTTGTGTTTTGCACTGTTGATGTTGTTTAATTTGTTGGTGTTTTGCAATGTTGAGGTTGATCAATTTGTTGGTGTTTTTCAAAGTTGAGGTTGTTGTTGAATTTGTTGTGTTTTGCAATGTTGAGGTTGTTGTTGAATTTGTTGGTGTTTCTCAATGTTGAGGCTGTTGAATTTGTTGGCGTTTTTCAACGTTGTGGTTGTTGAATTTGTTGGTGTTTTTAATGTTGAGGCTGTTGTTGAAATTGTTGGTGTTTTTCAACGTTGAAGTTGTTGTTGAATTGGTTGTGTTTTGCAATGTTGATGTTGTTGAATTTGTTGGTGTTTTTCAATGTTGAGGTTGTTGTTGAATTTGTTGTTGCTTTTCAATGTTGAGGTAGTTGTTGAATTTGTTGGTGTTTTTCAATGTTGAGGTTGTTGTTGAATTTGTTGCTGTTCTTCAATGTTGAGGTTGTTGTAGAATTTGTTGGTGTTTTTCAATGTTGAGGTTGTTTTTTAATTTGTTGGTGTTTTTCAATGTTGAGGTTGTTGTATTTGTTGGCATTTTTCAATGTTGAGATTGTTGATGAATTTATTGTGTTTTGCAATGTTGAGGTTGTCGTTGAATTTGTTGTGTTATGCAATGTTGAGGTTGTTGCTGAATTTGTTGGTGTTTTTCAATGTTGAGGTTGTTGTTAAATTTGTTGGTGTTTTTCAATGTTGAGGTTGTTAAATTTGTTGGTGTTTTTCAATGTTGAGGTTGTTGTTGAATTTGTTGGTGTATTTCAATGTTGAGGTTGTTGTTGAATTTTTTGGTGTTTTGCAATGTTGATGTTGTTTAATTTGTTGGTGTTTTTCAATGTTGAGGTTGTTCAATTAGTTGGTGTTTTTCAAAGTTGAGATTGTTGTTGAATTTGTTGTCTTTTGCAATGTTGAGGTTGTTGTTGAATTTGTTGGTGTTTTTCAATGTTGAGATTGTTGAATTTGTTGGCGTTTTTCAACGTTGAGGTTGTTGAATTTATTGTGTTTTGCAATGTTGAGGTTGTCGTTGAATTTGTTGTGTTATGCAATGTTGAGGTTGTTGCTGAATTTGTTGGTGTTTTTCAATGTTGAGGTTGTTGTTAAATTTGTTGGTGTTTTTCAATGTTGAGGTTGTTAAATTTGTTGGTGTTTTTCAATGTTGAGTTTGTTGTTGAATTTGATGGAGTTTTTCATTGTTGAGGTTGTTGTTGAATTTGTTTGTGTTTTTCAATGATGAGGCTGTTGTGGAATTTGTTGGTTTTTTTCGATGTTGACGTTGTTGTTGAATTTTTGGTGTTTTGCAATGTTGATGTTGTTTAATTTGTTGGTGTTTTTCAATGTTGAGGTTGTTCAATTTGTTGGTGTTTTTCAATGTTGAGGTTGTTAAATTTGTTGGTGTTTTTCAATGTTGAGTTTGTTGTTGAATTTGATGGAGTTTTTCATTGTTGAGGTTGTTGTTGAATTTGTTTGTGTTTTTCAATGATGAGGCTGTTGTGGAATTTGTTGGTTTTTTTCAATGTTGACGTTGTTTTTTAAGTTGTTTGTGTTTTTCTATGTTGAGGTTGTTGAAATTGTTGGTGTTTTTCAAAGTTGAGGTTGTTGTTGAATTTGATGGAGTTTTTCATTGTTGAGGTTGTTGTTGAATTTGTTGGTGTTTTTCAATGTTGAGGTTGTTGAATTTGTTGGCGTTTTTCAACGTTGAGGTTGTTGAATTTGTTGGTGTTTTTCAATGTTGAGGCTGTTGTTGAATTTGTTGGTGTTTTTCAATGTTGAGGTTGTTGTTGAATTTGTTGTGTTTTGCAATGTTGATGATGTTGTTGAATTTGTTGTGTTTTGCAATGTTGATGTTGTTGTTGAAATGTTTGGTGTTTTTCAATGTTGAAGTTGTTGCTGAATTGGTTGTGTTTTACAATGTTGAGGTTGTTGTTGAATTTGTTGGTGTTTTTCAATGTAGAGGTTGTTGTTGAATTTGTTGGTGTTTTACAATGTTGAGGCTGTTGTGGAATGTGTTGGTGTTTTGCAATGTTGAGGTTGTTGTTGAATTTATTGGTGTTGTTCCATGTTGAGGTTGTTGTTGAATTTGTTGCTGTTCTTCAATGTTGAGGTTGTTGTTGAATTTGTTGTGTTTTGCAATGTTGATGTTGTTTAATTTGTTGGTGTTTTGCAATGTTGAGGTTGATCAATTTGTTGGTGTTTTTCAAAGTTGAGGTTGTTGTTGAATTGGTTGTGTTTTTCAATGTTGAGTTTGTTGTTGAATTTGATGGAGTTTTTCATTGTTGAGGTTGTTGTTGAATTTGTTTGTGTTTTTCAATGATGAGGCTGTTGTGGAATTTGTTGGTTTTTTTCAATGTTGACGTTGATTTTTAAGTTGTTTGTGTTTTTCTATGTTGAGGTTGTTGAAATTGTTGGTGTTTTTCAAAGTTGAGGTTGTTGTTGAATTTGTTGTGTTTTGCAATGTTGAGGTTGTTGTTGACTTTGTTGTGTTTTGCAATGTTGATGTTGTTGTTGAATTTGTTGGTGTTTTGCAATGTTGAGGTTGTTGTTGAATTTGTTGGTGTTTTTCAATGTTGAGGTTGTTGTTGAATTTGTTGGTGTATTTCAATGTTGAGGTTGTTGTTGAATTTGTTGGTGTTTTGCAATGTTGAGGTTGTTGTTGAAATTGTTGGTGTATTTCAACGTTGAAGTTGTTGTTGAATTGGTTGTGTTTTGCAATGTTGATGTTGTTGAATTTGTTGGTGTTTTTCAATGTTGAGATTGTTGTTGAATTTGTTGGTGTTTTTCAATGTTGAGGTAGTTGTTGAATTTGTTGGTGTTTTTCAATGTTGAGGTTGTTGTTGAATTTGTTGCTGTTCTTCAATGTTGAGGTTGTTGTAGAATTTGTTGGTGTTTTTCAATGTTGAGGTTGTTTTTTAATTTGTTGGTGTTTTTCAATGATGAGGTTGTTGAATTTGTTGGCATTTTTCAATGTTGAGATTGTTGATGAAATTATTGTGTTTTGCAATGTTAAGGTTGTCGTTGAATTTGTTGTGTTATGCAATGTTGAGGTTGTTGCTGAATTTGTTGGTGTTTTTCAATGTTGAGGTTGTTAAATTTGTTGGTGTTTTTCAATGTAGAGGTTGTTGTTGAATTTGTTGGTGTATTTCAATGTTGAGGTTGTTGTTGAATTTTTTGGTGTTTTGCAATGTTGATGTTGTTTAATTTGTTGGTGTTTTTCAATGTTGAGGTTGTTCAATTTGTTGGTGTTTTTCAATGTTGAGGTTGTTAAATTTGTTGGTGTTTTTCAATGTAGAGGTTGTTGTTGAATTTGTTGGTGTATTTCAATGTTGAGGTTGTTGTTGAATTTTTTGGTGTTTTGCAATGTTGATGTTGTTTAATTTGTTGGTGTTTTTCAATGTTGAGGTTGTTCAATTTGTTGGTGTTTTTCAATGATGAGGTTGTTGAATTTGTTGGTGTTTTTCAATGTTGAGGCTGTTGTGGAATTTGTTGGTGTTTTTCAATGTTGTGGTTGTTGAATTTGTTGGTGTTTTGCATTGTTTATGTTGTTGTTTAATTTGTTGGTGTTTTTCAATGTTGAGGTTGTTCAATTTGTTGGTGTTTTTCAAAGTTGAGGTTGTTGTTGAATTTGTTGTGTTTTGCAATGTTGAGGTTGTTGTTGAATTTGTTGGTGTTTTTCATTGTTGAGGCTGTTGAATTTGTTGGCGTTTTTTAACGTTGAGGTTGTTGAATTTGTTGGTGTTTTTCAATGTTGAGGCTGTTGTTGAATTTGTTGGTGTTTTTCAATGTTGTGGTTTTGTTGAATTTGTTGTGTTTTGCAATGTTGAGGTTGTTGTTGAATTTGTTGTGTTTGGCAATGTTGATGTTGTTGTTGAATTTGTTGTGTTTTGCAATGTTGAGATGTTGTTGAAATTGTTGGTGTTTTTCAACGTTGAAGTTGTTGTTGAATTGGTTGTGTTTTGCAATGTTGATGTTGTTGAATTTGTTGGTGTTTTTCAATGTTGAGGTGGTTGTTGAATTTGTTGGTGTTTTTCAATGTTGAGGTAGTTGTTGAATTTGTTGGTGTTTTTCAATGTTGAGGGTGTTGTTGAATTTGTTGCTGTTCTTCAATGTTGAGGTTGTTGTAGAATTTGTTGGTGTTTTTCAATGTTGAGGTTGTTTTTTAATTTGTTGGTGTTTTTCAATGTTGAGGTTGTTGAATTTGTTGGCATTTTTCAATGTTGAGATTGTTGATGAATTTATTGTATTTTGCAATGTTGAGGTTGTCGTTGAATTTGTTGTGTTATGCAATGTCGAGGTTGTTGCTGAATTTGTTGGTGTTTTTCAATGTTGAGGTTGTTGTTAAATTTGTTGGTGTTTTTCAATGTTGAGGTTGTTTAATTTGTTGGTGTTTTTCAATGTTGAGGTTGTTGTTGAATTTGTTGGTGTATTTCAATGTTGAGGTTGTTGTTGAATTTTTGGTGTTTTGCAATGTTGGTGTTGTTTAATTTGTTGGTGTTTTTCAATGTTGAGGTTGTTCAATTTGTTGGTGTTTTTCAAAGTTGAGGTTGTTGTTGAATTTGTTGTCTGTTGCAATGTTGAGGTTGTTGTTGAATTTGTTGGTGTTTTTCAATGTTGAGATTGTTGAATTTGTTGGCGTTTTTCAACGTTGAGGTTGTTGAATTCATTGTGTTTTGCAATGTTGAGGTTGTCGTTGAATTTGTTGTGTTATGCAATGTTGAGGTTGTTGCTGAATTTGTTGGTGTTTTTCAATGTTGAGGTTGTTGTTAAATTTGTTGGTGTTTTTCAATGTTGAGGTTGTTAAATTTGTTGGTGTTTTTCAATGTTGAGTTTGTTGTTGAATTTGATGGAGTTTTTCATTGTTGAGGTTGTTGTTGAATTTGTTTGTGTTTTTCAATGATGAGGCTGTTGTGGAATTTGTTGATTGTTTTCAATGTTGACGTTGATTTTTAAGTTGTTTGTGTTTTTCTATGTTGAGGTTGTTGAAATTGTTGGTGTTTTTCAAAGTTGAGGTTGTTGTTGAATTTGATGGAGTTTTTCATTGTTGAGGTTGTTGTTGAATTTGTTGGTGTATTTCAATGTTGAGGTTGTTGTTGAATTTGTTGGTGTTTTGCAATGTTGAGGTTGTTGTTGAAATTGTTGGTGTATTTCAACGTTGAAGTTGTTGTTGAATTGGTTGTGTTTTGCAATGTTGATGTTGTTGAATTTGTTGGTGTTTTTCAATGTTGAGGTTGTTGTTGAATTTGTTGGTGTTTTTCAATGTTGAGGTAGTTGTTGAATTTGTTGGTGTTTTTCAATGTTGAGGTTGTTGTTGAATTAGTTGCTGTTCTTCAATGTTGAGGTTGTTGTAGAATTTGTTGGTGTTTTTCAATGTTGAGGCTGTTGTGGAATTTGTTGGTGTTTTTCAATGTTGAGGTTGTTGAATTTGTTGGTGTTTTGCATTGTTTATGTTGTTGTTTAATTTGTCGGTGTTTTTCAATGTTGAGGTTGTTGAATTTGTTGGTGTTTTTCAATGTTGAGGCTGTTGTGGAATTTGTTGGTGTTTTTCAATGTTGAGGTTGTTGTTTAATTTGTTGCTGTTCTTCAATGTTGAGGTTGTTGTTGAATTTGTTGTGTTTTGCAATGTTGATGTTGTTTAATTTGTTGGTGTTTTGCAATGTTGAGGTTGTTCAATTTGTTGGTGTTTTTCAAAGTTGAGGTTGTTGTTGAATTTGTTGTGTTTTGCAATGTTGAGGTTGTTGTTGAATTTGTTGGTGTTTTTCAATGTTGAGGCTGTTGAATTTGTTGGCGTTTTTCAACGTTGAGGTTGTTGAATTTGTTGGTGTTTTTCAATGTTGAGGCTGTTGTTGAATTTGTTGGTGTTTTTCAATGTTGAGGTTTTGTTGAATTTGTTGTGTTTTGCAATGTTGAGGTTGTTGTTGAATTTGTTGTGTTTGGCAATGTTGATGTTGTTGTTGAATTTGTTGTGTTTTGCAATGTTGAGGTTGTTGTTGAAATTGTTGGTGTTTTTCAACGTTGAAGTTGTTGTTGAATTGGTTGTGTTTTGCAATGTTGATGTTGTTGAATTTGTTGGTGTTTTTCAATGTTGAGGTGGTTGTTGAATTTGTTGGTGTTTTTCAATGTTGAGGTAGTTGTTGAATTTGTTGGTGTTTTTCAATGTTGAGGTTGTTGTTGAATTTGTTGCTGTTCTTCAATGTTGAGGTTGTTGTAGAATTTGTTGGTGTTTTTCAATGTTGAGGTTGTTTTTTAATTTGTTGGTGTTTTTCAATGTTGAGGTTGTTGAATTTGTTGGCATTTTTCAATGTTGAGATTGTTGATGAATTTATTGTGTTTTGCAATGTTGAGGTTGTCGTTGAATTTGTTGTGTTATGCAATGTTGAGGTTGTTGCTGAATTTGTTGGTGTTTTTCAATGTTGAGGTTGTTGTTAAATTTGTTGGTGTTTTTCAATGTTGAGGTTGTTAAATTTGTTGGTGTTTTTCAATGTTGAGGTTGTTGTTGAATTTGTTGGTGTATTTCAATGTTGAGGTTGTTGTTGAATTTTTGGTGTTTTGCAATGTTGATGTTGTTTAATTTGTTGGTGTTTTTCAATGTTGAGGTTGTTCAATTTGTTGGTGTTTTTCAATGTTGAGGTTGTTAAATTTGTTGGTGTTTTTCAATGTTGAGTTTGTTGTTGAATTTGATGGAGTTTTTCATTGTTGAGGTTGTTGTTGAATTTGTTTGTGTTTTTCAATGATGAGGCTGTTGTGGAATTTGTTGGTTTTTTTCAATGTTGACGTTGTTTTTTAAGTTGTTTGTGTTTTTCTATGTTGAGGTTGTTGAAATTGTTGGTGTTTTTCAAAGTTGAGGTTGTTGTTGAATTTGATGGAGTTTTTCATTGTTGAGGTTGTTGTTGAATTTGTTGGTGTTTTTCAATGTTGAGGTTGTTGAATTTGTTGGCGTTTTTCAACGTTGAGGTTGTTGAATTTGTTGCTGTTCTTCAATGTTGAGGTTGTTGTTGAATTTGTTGTGTTTTGCACTGTTGATGTTGTTTAATTTGTTGGTGTTTTGCAATGTTGAGGTTGATCAATTTGTTGGTGTTTTTCAAAGTTGAGGTTGTTGTTGAATTTGTTGTGTTTTGCAATGTTGAGGTTGTTGTTGAATTTGTTGGTGTTTCTCAATGTTGAGGCTGTTGAATTTGTTGGCGTTTTTCAACGTTGTGGTTGTTGAATTTGTTGGTGTTTTTAATGTTGAGGCTGTTGTTGAAATTGTTGGTGTTTTTCAACGTTGAAGTTGTTGTTGAATTGGTTGTGTTTTGCAATGTTGATGTTGTTGAATTTGTTGGTGTTTTTCAATGTTGAGGTTGTTGTTGAATTTGTTGTTGCTTTTCAATGTTGAGGTAGTTGTTGAATTTGTTGGTGTTTTTCAATGTTGAGGTTGTTGTTGAATTTGTTGCTGTTCTTCAATGTTGAGGTTGTTGTAGAATTTGTTGGTGTTTTTCAATGTTGAGGTTGTTTTTTAATTTGTTGGTGTTTTTCAATGTTGAGGTTGTTGTATTTGTTGGCATTTTTCAATGTTGAGATTGTTGATGAATTTATTGTGTTTTGCAATGTTGAGGTTGTCGTTGAATTTGTTGTGTTATGCAATGTTGAGGTTGTTGCTGAATTTGTTGGTGTTTTTCAATGTTGAGGTTGTTGTTAAATTTGTTGGTGTTTTTCAATGTTGAGGTTGTTAAATTTGTTGGTGTTTTTCAATGTTGAGGTTGTTGTTGAATTTGTTGGTGTATTTCAATGTTGAGGTTGTTGTTGAATTTTTTGGTGTTTTGCAATGTTGATGTTGTTTAATTTGTTGGTGTTTTTCAATGTTGAGGTTGTTCAATTAGTTGGTGTTTTTCAAAGTTGAGATTGTTGTTGAATTTGTTGTCTTTTGCAATGTTGAGGTTGTTGTTGAATTTGTTGGTGTTTTTCAATGTTGAGATTGTTGAATTTGTTGGCGTTTTTCAACGTTGAGGTTGTTGAATTTATTGTGTTTTGCAATGTTGAGGTTGTCGTTGAATTTGTTGTGTTATGCAATGTTGAGGTTGTTGCTGAATTTGTTGGTGTTTTTCAATGTTGAGGTTGTTGTTAAATTTGTTGGTGTTTTTCAATGTTGAGGTTGTTAAATTTGTTGGTGTTTTTCAATGTTGAGTTTGTTGTTGAATTTGATGGAGTTTTTCATTGTTGAGGTTGTTGTTGAATTTGTTTGTGTTTTTCAATGATGAGGCTGTTGTGGAATTTGTTGGTTTTTTTCGATGTTGACGTTGTTTTTTAAGTTGTTTGTGTTTTTCTATGTTGAGGTTGTTGAAATTGTTGGTGTTTTTCAAAGTTGAGGTTGTTGTTGAATTTGATGGAGTTTTTCATTGTTGAGGTTGTTGTTGAATTTGTTGGTGTATTTCAACGTTGAGGTTGTTGTTGAATTTGTTGGTGTTTTGCAATGTTGAGGTTGTTGTTGAAATTGTTGGTGTATTTCAACGTTGAAGTTGTTGTTGAATTGGTTGTGTTTTGCAATGTTGATGTTGTTGAATTTGTTGGTGTTTTTCAATGTTGAGGTTGTTGTTGAATTTGTTGGTGTTTTTCAATGTTGAGGTAGTTGTTGAATTTGTTGGTGTTTTTCAATGTTGAGGTTGTTGTTGAATTTGTTGCTGTTCTTCAATGTTGAGGTTGTTGTAGAATTTGTTGGTGTTTTTCAATGTTGAGGTTGTTTTTTAATTTGTTGGTGTTTTTCAATGATGAGGTTGTTGAATTTGTTGGCATTTTTCAATGTTGAGATTGTTGATGAAATTATTGTGTTTTGCAATGTTGAGGTTGTCGTTGAATTTGTTGTGTTATGCAATGTTGAGGTTGTTGCTGAATTTGTTGGTGTTTTTCAATGTTGAGGTTGTTGTTAAATTTGTTGGTGTTTTTCAATGTTGAGGTTGTTAAATTTGTTGGTGTTTTTCAATGTAGAGGTTGTTGTTGAATTTGTTGGTGTATTTCAATGTTGAGGTTGTTGTTGAATTTTTTGGTGTTTTGCAATGTTGATGTTGTTTAATTTGTTGGTGTTTTTCAATGTTGAGGTTGTTCAATTTGTTGGTGTTTTTCAATGATGAGGTTGTTGAATTTGTTGGTGTTTTTCAATGTTGAGGCTGTTGTGGAATTTGTTGGTGTTTTTCAATGTTGAGGTTGTTGAATTTGTTGGTGTTTTGCATTGTTTATGTTGTTGTTTAATTTGTTGGTGTTTTTCAATGTTGAGGTTGTTGAATTTGTTGGTGTTTTTCAATGTTGAGGCTGTTGTGGAATTTGTTGGTGTTTTTCAATGTTGAGGTTGTTGTTTAATTTGTTGGTGTTTTTCAATGTTGAGGTTGTTGTTGAATTTGTTGCTGTTCTTCAATGTTGAGGTTGTTGTTGAATTTGTTGTGTTTTGCAATGTTGATGTTGTTTAATTTGTTGGTGTTTTGCAATGTTGAGGTTGTTCAATTTGTTGGTGTTTTTCAAAGTTGAGGTTGTTGTTGAATTTGTTGTGTTTTGCAATGTTGAGGTTGTTGTTGAATTTGTTGGTGTTTTTCAATGTTGAGGCTGTTGAATTTGTTGGCGTTTTTCAACGTTGAGGTTGTTGAATTTGTTGGTGTTTTTCAATGTTGAGGCTGTTGTTGAATTTGTTGGTGTTTTTCAATGTTGAGGTTTTGTTGAATTTGTTGTGTTTTGCAATGTTGAGATTGTTGTTGAATTTGTTGTGTTTGGCAATGTTGATGTTGTTGTTGAATTTGTTGTGTTTTGCAATGTTGAGGTTGTTGTTGAAATTGTTGGTGTTTTTCAACGTTGAAGTTGTTGTTGAATTGGTTGTGTTTTGCAATGTTGATGTTGTTGAATTTGTTGGTGTTTTTCAATGTTGAGGTGGTTGTTGAATTTGTTGGTGTTTTTCAATGTTGAGGTAGTTGTTGAATTTGTTGGTGTTTTTCAATGTTGAGGTTGTTGTTGAATTTGTTGCTGTTCTTCAATGTTGAGGTTGTTGTAGAATTTGTTCATGTTTTTCAATGTTGAGGTTGTTTTTTAATTTGTTGGTGTTTTTCAATGTTGAGGTTGTTGAATTTGTTGGCATTTTTCAATGTTGAGATTGTTGATTAATTTATTGTGTTTTGCAATGTTGAGGTTGTCGTTGAATTTGTTGTGTTATGCAATGTTGAGGTTGTTGCTGAATTTGTTGGTGTTTTTCAATGTTGAGGTTGTTGTTAAATTTGTTGGTGTTTTTCAATGTTGAGGTTGTTAAATTTGTTGGTGTTTTTCAATGTTGAGGTTGTTGTTGAATTTGTTGGTGTATTTCAATGTTGAGGTTGTTGTTGGATTTTTGGTGTTTTGCAATGTTGATGTTGTTTAATTTGTTGGTGTTTTTCAATGTTGAGGTTGTTCAATTTGTTGGTGTTTTTCAAAGTTGAGGTTGTTGTTGAATTTGTTGTCTTTTGCAATGTTGAGGTTGTTGTTGAATTTGTTGGTGTTTTTCAATGTTGAGATTGTTGAATTTGTTGGCGTTTTTCAACGTTGAGGTTGTTGAATTTATTGTGTTTTGCAATGTTGAGGTTGTCGTTGAATTTGTTGTGTTATGCAATGTTGAGGTTGTTGCTGAATTTGTTGGTGTTTTTCAATGTTGAGGTTGTTGTTAAATTTGTTGGTGTTTTTCAATGTTGAGGTTGTTAAATTTGTTGGTGTTTTTCAATGTTGAGTTTGTTGTTGAATTTGATGGAGTTTTTCATTGTTGAGGTTGTTGTTGAATTTGTTTGTGTTTTTCAATGATGAGGCTGTTGTGGAATTTGTTGGTTTTTTTCAATGTTGACGTTGTTTTTTAAGTTGTTTGTGTTTTTCTATGTTGAGGTTGTTGAAATTGTTGGTGTTTTTCAAAGTTGAGGTTGTTGTTGAATTTGATGGAGTTTTTCATTGTTGAGGTTGTTGTTGAATTTGTTGGTGTTTTTCAATGTTGAGGTTGTTGAATTTGTTGGCGTTTTTCAACGTTGAGGTTGTTGAATTTGTTGGTGTTTTGCAATGTTGATGATGTTGTTGAATTTGTTGTGTTTTGCAATGTTGATGTTGTTGTTGAAATGTTTGGTGTTTTTCAATGTTGAAGTTGTTGCTGAATTGGTTGTGTTTTACAATGTTGAGGTTGTTGTTGAATTTGTTGGTGTTTTTCAATGTAGAGGTTGTTGTTGAATTTGTTGGTGTTTTTCAATGTTGAGGTTGTTAAATTTGTTGGTGTTTTTCAATGTTGAGTTTGTTGTTGAATTTGATGGAGTTTTTCATTGTTGAGGTTGTTGTTGAATTTGTTTGTGTTTTTCAATGATGAGGCTGTTGTGGAATTTGTTGGTTTTTTTCAATGTTGACGTTGTTTTTTAAGTTGTTTGTGTTTTTCTATGTTGAGGTTGTTGAAATTGTTGGTGTTTTTCAAAGTTGAGGTTGTTGTTGAATTTGATGGAGTTTTTCATTGTTGAGGTTGTTGTTGAATTTGTTGGTGTTTTTCAATGTTGAGGTTGTTGAATTTGTTGGCGTTTTTCAACGTTGAGGTTGTTGAATTTGTTGGTGTTTTGCAATGTTGATGATGTTGTTGAATTTGTTGTGTTTTGCAATGTTGATGTTGTTGTTGAAATGTTTGGTGTTTTTCAATGTTGAAGTTGTTGCTGAATTGGTTGTGTTTTTCAAAGTTGAGGTTGTTGTTAAATTTGTTGTGTTTTGCAATGTTGATGTTGTTGTTGAATTTGTTGGTGTTTTTCAATGTTGAGATTGTTGAATTTGTTGGCGTTTTTCAACGTTGAGGTTGTTGAATTTATTGTGTTTTGCAATGTTGAGGCTGTTGTTGAATTTGTTGGTGTTTTTCAATGTTGAGGTTGTTGTTGAATTTGTTGTGTTTTGCAATGTTGATGATGTTGTTGAATTTGTTGTGTTTTGCAATGTTGATGTTGTTGTTGAAATGTTTGGTGTTTTTCAATGTTGAAGTTGTTGCTGAATTGGTTGTGTTTTACAATGTTGAGGTTGTTGTTGAATTTGTTGGAGTTTTTCAATGTAGAGGTTGTTGTTGAATTTGTTGGTGTTTTACAATGTTGAGGCTGTTGTGGAATGTGTTGGTGTTTTGCAATGTTGAGGTTGTTGTTGAATTTATTGGTGTTGTTCCATGTTGAGGTTGTTGTTGAATTTGTTGCTGTTCTTCAATGTTGAGGTTGTTGTTGAATTTGTTGTGTTTTGCAATGTTGATGTTGTTTAATTTGTTGGTGTTTTGCAATGTTGAGGTTGATCAATTTGTTGGTGTTTTTCAAAGTTGAGGTTGTTGTTGAATTTGTTGTGTTTTGCAATGTTGAGGTTGTTGTTGAATTTGTTGTTGTTTCTCAATGTTGAGGCTTTTGAATTTGTTGGCGTTTTTCAACGTTGAGGTTGTTGAATTTGTTGGTGTTTTTAATGTTGAGGTTGTTGTTGAATTTTTGGTGTTTTGCAATGTTGGTGTTGTTTAATTTGTTGGTGTTTTGCAATGTTGAGGTTGATCAATTTGTTGGTGTTTTTCAAAGTTGAGGTTGTTGTTAAATTTGTTGTGTTTTGCAATGTTGATGTTGTTGTTGAATTTGTTGGTGTTTTTCAATGTTGAGATTGTTGAATTTGTTGGCGTTTTTCAACGTTGAGGTTGTTGAATTTATTGTGTTTTGCAATGTTGAGGCTGTTGTTGAATTTGTTGGTGTTTTTCAATGTTGAGGTTGTTGTTGAATTTGTTGGTGTATTTCAATGTTGAGGTTGTTGTTGAATTTGTTGGTGTTTTGCAATGTTGAGGTTGTTGTTGAAATTGTTGGTGTTTTTCAACGTTGAAGTTGTTTTTGAATTGGTTGTGTTTTGCAATGTTGATGTTGTTGAATTTGTTTGTGTTTTTCAATGTTGAGGTTGTTGTTGAATTTGTTGTGTTATGCAATGTTGAGGTTGTTGCTGAATTTGTTAGTGTTTTTCAATGTTGAGGTTGTTGTTAAATTTGTTGGTGTTTTTCAATGTTGAGTTTGTTGTTGAATTTGATGGAGTTTTTCATTGTTGAGGTTGTTGTTGAATTTGTTTGTGTTTTTCAATGATGAGGCTGTTGTGGAATTTGTTGGTGTTTTTCAATGTTGACGTTGTTTTTTAATTTGTTTGTGTTTTTCAATGTTGAGGTTGTTGAAATTGTTGGTGTTTTTCAATGTTGAGGTTGTTGTTGAATTTGTTGTGTTTTGCAATGTTGAGGTTGTTGTTGACTTTGTTGTGTTTTGCAATGTTGATGTTGTTGTTGAATTTGTTGGTGTTTGGCAATGTTGAGGTTGTTGTTGAATTTGTTGGTGTTTTTCAATGTTGAGGTTGTTGTTGAATTTGTTGGTGTATTTCAATGTTGAGGTTGTTGTTGAATTTGTTGGTGTTTTGCAATGTTGAGGTTGTTGTTGAAATTGTTGGTGTTTTTCAACGTTGAAGTTGTTGTTGAATTGGTTGTGTTTTGCAATGTTGATGTTGTTGAATTTGTTGGTGTTTTTCAATGTTGAGGTTGTTGTTGAATTTGTTGGCGTTTTTCAATGTTGACGTAGTTGTTGAATTTGTTGGTGTTTTTCAATGTTGAGGTTGTTGTTGAATTTGTTGCTGTTCTTCAATGTTGAGGTTGTTGTAGAATTTGTTGGTGTTTTTCAATGTTGATGTTGTTTTTTAATTTGTTGGTGTTTTTCAATGATGAGGTTGTTAAATTTGTTGGCATTTTTCAATGTTGAGATTGTTGATGAAATTATTGTGTTTTGCAATGTTGAGGTTGTCGTTGAATTTGTTGTGTTATGCAATGTTGAGGTTGTTGCTGAATTTGTTGGTGTTTTTCAATGTTGAGGTTGTTGTTAAATTTGTTGGTGTTTTTCAATGTTGAGGTTGTTAAATTTGTTGGTGTTTTTCCAATGTTGAGGTTGTTGTTGAATTTGTTGGTGTATTTCAATGTTGAGGTTGTTGTTGAATTTTTTGGTGTTTTGCAATGTTGATGTTGTTTAATTTGTTGGTGTTTTTCAATGTTGAGGTTGTTCAATTTGTTGGTGTTTTTCATTGTTGAGGTTGTTGAATTTGTTGGTGTTTTGCAATGTTGATGATGTTGTTGAATTTGTTGTGTTTTGCAATGTTGATGTTGTTGTTGAAATGTTTGGTGTTTTTCAATGTTGAAGTTGTTGCTGAATTGGTTGTGTTTTACAATGTTGAGGTTGTTGTTGAATTTGTTGGTGTTTTTCAATGTAGAGGTTGTTGTTGAATTTGTTGGTGTTTTTCAATGTTGAGGTTGTTAAATTTGTTGGTGTTTTTCAATGTTGAGTTTGTTGTTGAATTTGATGGAGTTTTTCATTGTTGAGGTTGTTGTTGAATTTGTTTGTGTTTTTCAATGATGAGGCTGTTGTGGAATTTGTTGGTTTTTTTCAATGTTGACGTTGTTTTTTAAGTTGTTTGTGTTTTTCTATGTTGAGGTTGTTGAAATTGTTGGTGTTTTTCAAAGTTGAGGTTGTTGTTGAATTTGATGGAGTTTTTCATTGTTGAGGTTGTTGTTGAATTTGTTGGTGTTTTTCAATGTTGAGGTTGTTGAATTTGTTGGCGTTTTTCAACGTTGAGGTTGTTGAATTTGTTGGTGTTTTGCAATGTTGATGATGTTGTTGAATTTGTTGTGTTTTGCAATGTTGATGTTGTTGTTGAAATGTTTGGTGTTTTTCAATGTTGAAGTTGTTGCTGAATTGGTTGTGTTTTACAATGTTGAGGTTGTTGTTGAATTTGTTGGTGTTTTTCAATGTAGAGGTTGTTGTTGAATTTGTTGGTGTTTTACAATGTTGAGGCTGTTGTGGAATGTGTTGGTGTTTTGCAATGTTGAGGTTGTTGTTGAATTTATTGGTGTTGTTCCATGTTGAGGTTGTTGTTGAATTTGTTGCTGTTCTTCAATGTTGAGGTTGTTGTTGAATTTGTTGTGTTTTGCAATGTTGATGTTGTTTAATTTGTTGGTGTTTTGCAATGTTGAGGTTGATCAATTTGTTGGTGTTTTTCAAAGTTGAGGTTGTTGTTGAATTTGTTGTGTTTTGCAATGTTGAGGTTGTTGTTGAATTTGTTGGTGTTTCTCAATGTTGAGGCTTTTGAATTTGTTGGCGTTTTTCAACGTTGAGGTTGTTGAATTTGTTGGTGTTTTTAATGTTGAGGTTGTTGTTGAATTTTTGGTGTTTTGCAATGTTGGTGTTGTTTAATTTGTTGGTGTTTTGCAATGTTGAGGTTGATCAATTTGTTGGTGTTTTTCAAAGTTGAGGTTGTTGTTAAATTTGTTGTGTTTTGCAATGTTGATGTTGTTGTTGAATTTGTTGGTGTTTTTCAATGTTGAGATTGTTGAATTTGTTGGCGTTTTTCAACGTTGAGGTTGTTGAATTTATTGTGTTTTGCAATGTTGAGGCTGTTGTTGAATTTGTTGGTGTTTTTCAATGTTGAGGTTGTTGTTGAATTTGTTGGTGTATTTCAATGTTGAGGTTGTTGTTGAATTTGTTGGTGTTTTGCAATGTTGAGGTTGTTGTTGAAATTGTTGGTGTTTTTCAACGTTGAAGTTGTTTTTGAATTGGTTGTGTTTTGCAATGTTGATGTTGTTGAATTTGTTTGTGTTTTTCAATGTTGAGGTTGTTGTTGAATTTGTTGTGTTATGCAATGTTGAGGTTGTTGCTGAATTTGTTAGTGTTTTTCAATGTTGAGGTTGTTGTTAAATTTGTTGGTGTTTTTCAATGTTGAGTTTGTTGTTGAATTTGATGGAGTTTTTCATTGTTGAGGTTGTTGTTGAATTTGTTTGTGTTTTTCAATGATGAGGCTGTTGTGGAATTTGTTGGTGTTTTTCAATGTTGACGTTGTTTTTTAATTTGTTTGTGTTTTTCAATGTTGAGGTTGTTGAAATTGTTGGTGTTTTTCAATGTTGAGGTTGTTGTTGAATTTGTTGTGTTTTGCAATGTTGAGGTTGTTGTTGACTTTGTTGTGTTTTGCAATGTTGATGTTGTTGTTGAATTTGTTGGTGTTTGGCAATGTTGAGGTTGTTGTTGAATTTGTTGGTGTTTTTCAATGTTGAGGTTGTTGTTGAATTTGTTGGTGTATTTCAATGTTGAGGTTGTTGTTGAATTTGTTGGTGTTTTGCAATGTTGAGGTTGTTGTTGAAATTGTTGGTGTTTTTCAACGTTGAAGTTGTTGTTGAATTGGTTGTGTTTTGCAATGTTGATGTTGTTGAATTTGTTGGTGTTTTTCAATGTTGAGGTTGTTGTTGAATTTGTTGGCGTTTTTCAATGTTGAGGTAGTTGTTGAATTTGTTGGTGTTTTTCAATGTTGAGGTTGTTGTTGAATTTGTTGCTGTTCTTCAATGTTGAGGTTGTTGTAGAATTTGTTGGTGTTTTTCAATGTTGATGTTGTTTTTTAATTTGTTGGTGTTTTTCAATGATGAGGTTGTTAAATTTGTTGGCATTTTTCAATGTTGAGATTGTTGATGAAATTATTGTGTTTTGCAATGTTGAGGTTGTCGTTGAATTTGTTGTGTTATGCAATGTTGAGGTTGTTGCTGAATTTGTTGGTGTTTTTCAATGTTGAGGTTGTTGTTAAATTTGTTGGTGTTTTTCAATGTTGAGGTTGTTAAATTTGTTGGTGTTTTTCCAATGTTGAGGTTGTTGTTGAATTTGTTGGTGTATTTCAATGTTGAGGTTGTTGTTGAATTTTTTGGTGTTTTGCAATGTTGATGTTGTTTAATTTGTTGGTGTTTTTCAATGTTGAGGTTGTTCAATTTGTTGGTGTTTTTCAATGATGAGGTTGTTGAATTTGTTGGTGTTTTTCAATGTTGAGGCTGTTGTGGAATTTGTTGGTGTTTTTCAATGTTGAGGTTGTTAAATTTGTTGGTATTTTGCATTGTTTATGTTGTTGTTTAATTTGTTGGTGTTTTTCAATGTTGAGATTGTTGAATTTGTTGGTGTTTTTCAATGTTGAGGTTGTTGTTGAATTTGTTGGTGTATTTCAATGTTGAGGTTGTTGTTGAATTTTTTGGTGTTTTGCAATGTTGATGCTGTTTAATTTGTTGGTGTTTTTCAATGTTGAGGTTGTTCAATTTGTTGGTGTTTTTCAATGATGAGGTTGTTGAATTTGTTGGTGTTTTTCAATGTTGATATTGTTGTTGAATTTGTTGGTGTTTTCCAATGTTGAGATTGTTGAATTTGTTGGCGTTTTTCAACGTTGAGGTTGTTGAATTTATTGTGTTTTGCAATGTTGAGGCTGTTGTTGAATTTGTTGGTGTTTTTCAATGTTGAGGTTGTTGTTGAATTTGTTGGTGTATTTCAATGTTGAGGTTGTTGTTGAATTTGTTGGTGTTTTGCAATGTTGAGGTTGTTGTTGAAATTGTTGGTGTTTTTCAACGTTGAAGTTGTTTTTGAATTGGTTGTGTTTTGCAATGTTGATGTTGTTGAATTTGTTGGTGTTTTTCAATGTTGAGGTTGTTGTTGAATTTGTTGTGTTATGCAATGTTGAGGTTGTTGCTGAATTTGTTGGTGTTTTTCAATGTTGAGGTTGTTGTTAAATTTGTTGGTGTTTTTCAATGTTGAGTTTGTTGTTGAATTTGATGGAGTTTTTCATTGTTGAGGTTGTTGTTGAATTTGTTGGTGTTTTGCAATGTTGAGGTTGTTGTTGAAATTGTTGGTGTTTTTCAACGTTGAAGTTGTTGTTGAATTGGTTGTGTTTTGCAATGTTGATGTTGTTGAATTTGTTGGTGTTTTTCAATGTTGAGGTTGTTGTTGAATTTGTTGGCGTTTTTCAATGTTGAGGTAGTTGTTGAATTTGTTGGTGTTTTTCAATGTTGAGGTTGTTGTTGAATTTGTTGCTGTTCTTCAATGTTGAGGTTGTTGTAGAATTTGTTGGTGTTTTTCAATGTTGATGTTGTTTTTTAATTTGTTGGTGTTTTTCAATGATGAGGTTGTTAAATTTGTTGGCATTTTTCAATGTTGAGATTGTTGATGAAATTATTGTGTTTTGCAATGTTGAGGTTGTCGTTGAATTTGTTGTGTTATGCAATGTTGAGGTTGTTGCTGAATTTGTTGGTGTTTTTCAATGTTGAGGTTGTTGTTAAATTTGTTGGTGTTTTTCAATGTTGAGGTTGTTAAATTTGTTGGTGTTTTTCCAATGTTGAGGTTGTTGTTGAATTTGTTGGTGTATTTCAATGTTGAGGTTGTTGTTGAATTTTTTGGTGTTTTGCAATGTTGATGTTGTTTAATTTGTTGGTGTTTTTCAATGTTGAGGTTGTTCAATTTGTTGGTGTTTTTCAATGATGAGGTTGTTGAATTTGTTGGTGTTTTTCAATGTTGAGGCTGTTGTGGAATTTGTTGGTGTTTTTCAATGTTGAGGTTGTTAAATTTGTTGGTATTTTGCATTGTTTATGTTGTTGTTTAATTTGTTGGTGTTTTTCAATGTTGAGATTGTTGAATTTGTTGGTGTTTTTCAATGTTGAGGTTGTTGTTGAATTTGTTGGTGTATTTCAATGTTGAGGTTGTTGTTGAATTTTTTGGTGTTTTGCAATGTTGATGCTGTTTAATTTGTTGGTGTTTTTCAATGTTGAGGTTGTTCAATTTGTTGGTGTTTTTCAATGATGAGGTTGTTGAATTTGTTGGTGTTTTTCAATGTTGATATTGTTGTTGAATTTGTTGGTGTTTTCCAATGTTGAGATTGTTGAATTTGTTGGCGTTTTTCAACGTTGAGGTTGTTGAATTTATTGTGTTTTGCAATGTTGAGGCTGTTGTTGAATTTGTTGGTGTTTTTCAATGTTGAGGTTGTTGTTGAATTTGTTGGTGTATTTCAATGTTGAGGTTGTTGTTGAATTTGTTGGTGTTTTGCAATGTTGAGGTTGTTGTTGAAATTGTTGGTGTTTTTCAACGTTGAAGTTGTTTTTGAATTGGTTGTGTTTTGCAATGTTGATGTTGTTGAATTTGTTGGTGTTTTTCAATGTTGAGGTTGTTGTTGAATTTGTTGTGTTATGCAATGTTGAGGTTGTTGCTGAATTTGTTGGTGTTTTTCAATGTTGAGGTTGTTGTTAAATTTGTTGGTGTTTTTCAATGTTGAGTTTGTTGTTGAATTTGATGGAGTTTTTCATTGTTGAGGTTGTTGTTGAATTTGTTTGTGTTTTTCAATGATGAGGCTGTTGTGGAATTTGTTGGTGTTTTTCAATGTTAACGTTGTTTTTTAATTTGTTTGTGTTTTTCAATGTTGAGGTTGTTGAAATTGTTGGTGTTTTTCAATGTTGAGGTTGTTGTTGAATTTGTTGTGTTTTGCAATGTTGAGGTTGTTGTTGACTTTGTTGTGTTTTGCAATGTTGATGTTGTTGTTGAATTTGTTGGTGTTTGGCAATGTTGAGGTTGTTGTTGAATTTGTTGGTGTTTTTCAATGTTGAGGTTGTTGTTGAATTTGTTGGTGTATTTCAATGTTGAGGTTGTTGTTGAATTTGTTGGTGTTTTGCAATGTTGAGGTTGTTGTTGAAATTGTTGGTGTTTTTCAACGTTGAAGTTGTTGTTGAATTGGTTGTGTTTTGCAATGTTGATGTTGTTGAATTTGTTGGTGTTTTTCAATGTTGAGGTTGTTGTTGAATTTGTTGGCGTTTTTCAATGTTGAGGTAGTTGTTGAATTTGTTGGTGTTTTTCAATGTTGAGGTTGTTGTTGAATTTGTTGCTGTTCTTCAATGTTGAGGTTGTTGTAGAATTTGTTGGTGTTTTTCAATGTTGATGTTGTTTTTTAATTTGTTGGTGTTTTTCAATGATGAGGTTGTTAAATTTGTTGGCATTTTTCAATGTTGAGATTGTTGATGAAATTATTGTGTTTTGCAATGTTGAGGTTGTCGTTGAATTTGTTGTGTTATGCAATGTTGAGGTTGTTGCTGAATTTGTTGGTGTTTTTCAATGTTGAGGTTGTTGTTAAATTTGTTGGTGTTTTTCAATGTTGAGGTTGTTAAATTTGTTGGTGTTTTTCCAATGTTGAGGTTGTTGTTGAATTTGTTGGTGTATTTCAATGTTGAGGTTGTTGTTGAATTTTTTGGTGTTTTGCAATGTTGATGTTGTTTAATTTGTTGGTGTTTTTCAATGTTGAGGTTGTTCAATTTGTTGGTGTTTTTCAATGATGAGGTTGTTGAATTTGTTGGTGTTTTTCAATGTTGAGGCTGTTGTGGAATTTGTTGGTGTTTTTCAATGTTGAGGTTGTTAAATTTGTTGGTATTTTGCATTGTTTATGTTGTTGTTTAATTTGTTGGTGTTTTTCAATGTTGAGATTATTGAATTTGTTGGTGTTTTTCAATGTTGAGGTTGTTGTTGAATTTGTTGGTGTATTTCAATGTTGAGGTTGTTGTTGAATTTTTTGGTGTTTTGCAATGTTGATGCTGTTTAATTTGTTGGTGTTTTTCAATGTTGAGGTTGTTCAATTTGTTGGTGTTTTTCAATGATGAGGTTGTTGAATTTGTTGGTGTTTTTCAATGTTGAGGCTGTTGTGGAATTTGTTGGTGTTTTTCAAAGTTGAGGTTGTTGAATTTGTTGGTATTTTGCATTGTTTATGTTGTTGTTTAATTTGTTGGTGTTTTTCAATGTTGAGATTGTTGAATTTGTTGGTGTTTTTCAATGTTGAGGCTGTTGTGGAATTTGTTGGTGTTTTTCAATGTTGAGGTTGTTGTTTAATTTGTTGGTGTGTTTCAATGTTGAGGTTGTTGTTGAATTTGTTGCTGTTCTTCAATGTTGAGGTTGTTGTTGAATTTGTTGTGTTTTGCAATGTTGATGTTGTTTAATTTGTTGGTGTTTTGCAATGTTGAGGTTGTTCAATTTGTTGGTGTTTTTCAAAGTTGAGGTTGTTGTTGAATTTGTTGTGTTTTGCAATGTTGAAGTTTTTGTTGAATTTGTTGGTGTTTTTCAATGTTGAGGCTGTTGAATTTGTTGGCGTTTTTCAACGTTGAGGTTGTTGAATTTGTTGGTGTTTTTCAATGTTGAGGCTGTTGTTGAATTTGTTGGTGTTTTTCAATGTTGAGATTGTTGAATTTGTTGGTGTTTTTCAATGTTGAGGTTGTTGTTGAATTTGTTGGTGTATTTCAATGTTGAGGTTGTTGTTGAATTTTTTGGTGTTTTGCAATGTTGATGCTGTTTAATTTGTTGGTGTTTTTCAATGTTGAGGTTGTTCAATTTGTTGGTGTTTTTCAATGATGAGGTTGTTGAATTTGTTGGTGTTTTTCAATGTTGAGGCTGTTGTGGAATTTGTTGGTGTTTTTCAAAGTTGAGGTTGTTGAATTTGTTGGTATTTTGCATTGTTTATGTTGTTGTTTAATTTGTTGGTGTTTTTCAATGTTGAGATTGTTGAATTTGTTGGTGTTTTTCAATGTTGAGGCTGTTGTGGAATTTGTTGGTGTTTTTCAATGTTGAGGTTGTTGTTTAATTTGTTGGTGTGTTTCAATGTTGAGGTTGTTGTTGAATTTGTTGCTGTTCTTCAATGTTGAGGTTGTTGTTGAATTTGTTGTGTTTTGCAATGTTGATGTTGTTTAATTTGTTGGTGTTTTGCAATGTTGAGGTTGTTCAATTTGTTGGTGTTTTTCAAAGTTGAGGTTGTTGTTGAATTTGTTGTGTTTTGCAATGTTGAAGTTTTTGTTGAATTTGTTGGTGTTTTTCAATGTTGAGGCTGTTGAATTTGTTGGCGTTTTTCAACGTTGAGGTTGTTGAATTTGTTGGTGTTTTTCAATGTTGAGGCTGTTGTTGAATTTGTTGGTGTTTTTCAATGTTGAGGTTTTGTTGAATTTGTTGTGTTTTGCAATGTTGAGGTTGTTGTTGAATTTGTTGTGTTTGGCAATGTTGATGTTGTTGTTGAATTTGTTGTGTTTTGCAATGTTGAGGTTGTTGTTGAAATTGTTGGTGTTTTTCAACGTTGAAGTTGTTGTTGAATTGGTTGTGTTTTGCAATGTTGATGTTGTTGAATTTGTTGCTGTTCTTCAATGTTGAGGTTGTTTTTTAATTTGTTGGTGTTTTTCAATGTTGAGGTTGTTGAATTTGTTGGCATTTTTCAATGTTGAGATTGTTGATGAATTTATTGTGTTTTGCAATGTTGAGGTTGTCGTTGAATTTGTTGTGTTATGCAATGTTGAGGTTGTTGCTGAATTTGTTGGTGTTTTTCAATGTTGAGGTTGTTGTTAAATTTGTTGGTGTTTTTCAATGTTGAGGTTGTTAAATTTGTTGGTGTTTTTCAATGTTGAGGTTGTTGTTGAATTTGTTGGTGTATTTCAATGTTGAGGTAGTTGTTGAATTTTTTGGTGTTTTGCAATGTTGATGTTGTTTAATTTGTTGGTGTTTTTCAATGTTGAGATTGTTCAATTTGTTGGTGTTTTTCAAAGTTGAGGTTGTTGTTGAATTTGTTGTCTTTTGCAATGTTGAGGTTGTTGTTGAATTTGTTGGTGTTTTTCAATGTTGAGATTGTTGAATTTGTTGGCGTTTTTCAACGTTGAGGTTGTTGAATTTATTGTGTTTTGCAATGTTGAGGTTGTCGTTGAATTTGTTGTGTTATGCAATGTTGAGGTTGTTGCTGAATTTGTTGGTGTTTTTCAATGTTGAGGTTGTTGTTAAATTTGTTGGTGTTTTTCAATGTTGAGGTTGTTGTTGAATTTGTTGGTGTATTTCAATGTTGAGGTTGTTGTTGAATTTGTTGGTGTTTTGCAATGTTGAGGTTGTTGTTGAAATTGTTGGTGTTTTTCAACGTTGAAGTTGTTGTTGAATTGGTTGTGTTTTGCAATGTTGATGTTGTTGAATTTGTTGGTGTTTTTCAATGTTGAGGTTGTTGTTGAATTTGTTGGCGTTTTTCAATGTTGAGGTAGTTGTTGAATTTGTTGGTGTTTTTCAATGTTGAGGTTGTTGTTGAATTTGTTGCTGTTCTTCAATGTTGAGGTTGTTGTAGAATTTGTTGGTGTTTTTCAATGTTGATGTTGTTTTTTAATTTGTTGGTGTTTTTCAATGATGAGGTTGTTAAATTTGTTGGCATTTTTCAATGTTGAGATTGTTGATGAAATTATTGTGTTTTGCAATGTTGAGGTTGTCGTTGAATTTGTTGTGTTATGCAATGTTGAGGTTGTTGCTGAATTTGTTGGTGTTTTTCAATGTTGAGGTTGTTGTTAAATTTGTTGGTGTTTTTCAATGTTGAGGTTGTTAAATTTGTTGGTGTTTTTCCAATGTTGAGGTTGTTGTTGAATTTGTTGGTGTATTTCAATGTTGAGGTTGTTGTTGAATTTTTTGGTGTTTTGCAATGTTGATGTTGTTTAATTTGTTGGTGTTTTTCAATGTTGAGGTTGTTCAATTTGTTGGTGTTTTTCAATGATGAGGTTGTTGAATTTGTTGGTGTTTTTCAATGTTGAGGCTGTTGTGGAATTTGTTGGTGTTTTTCAATGTTGAGGTTGTTAAATTTGTTGGTATTTTGCATTGTTTATGTTGTTGTTTAATTTGTTGGTGTTTTTCAATGTTGAGATTATTGAATTTGTTGGTGTTTTTCAATGTTGAGGTTGTTGTTGAATTTGTTGGTGTATTTCAATGTTGAGGTTGTTGTTGAATTTTTTGGTGTTTTGCAATGTTGATGCTGTTTAATTTGTTGGTGTTTTTCAATGTTGAGGTTGTTCAATTTGTTGGTGTTTTTCAATGATGAGGTTGTTGAATTTGTTGGTGTTTTTCAATGTTGAGGCTGTTGTGGAATTTGTTGGTGTTTTTCAAAGTTGAGGTTGTTGAATTTGTTGGTATTTTGCATTGTTTATGTTGTTGTTTAATTTGTTGGTGTTTTTCAATGTTGAGATTGTTGAATTTGTTGGTGTTTTTCAATGTTGAGGCTGTTGTGGAATTTGTTGGTGTTTTTCAATGTTGAGGTTGTTGTTTAATTTGTTGGTGTGTTTCAATGTTGAGGTTGTTGTTGAATTTGTTGCTGTTCTTCAATGTTGAGGTTGTTGTTGAATTTGTTGTGTTTTGCAATGTTGATGTTGTTTAATTTGTTGGTGTTTTGCAATGTTGAGGTTGTTCAATTTGTTGGTGTTTTTCAAAGTTGAGGTTGTTGTTGAATTTGTTGTGTTTTGCAATGTTGAAGTTTTTGTTGAATTTGTTGGTGTTTTTCAATGTTGAGGCTGTTGAATTTGTTGGCGTTTTTCAACGTTGAGGTTGTTGAATTTGTTGGTGTTTTTCAATGTTGAGGCTGTTGTTGAATTTGTTGGTGTTTTTCAATGTTGAGATTGTTGAATTTGTTGGTGTTTTTCAATGTTGAGGTTGTTGTTGAATTTGTTGGTGTATTTCAATGTTGAGGTTGTTGTTGAATTTTTTGGTGTTTTGCAATGTTGATGCTGTTTAATTTGTTGGTGTTTTTCAATGTTGAGGTTGTTCAATTTGTTGGTGTTTTTCAATGATGAGGTTGTTGAATTTGTTGGTGTTTTTCAATGTTGAGGCTGTTGTGGAATTTGTTGGTGTTTTTCAAAGTTGAGGTTGTTGAATTTGTTGGTATTTTGCATTGTTTATGTTGTTGTTTAATTTGTTGGTGTTTTTCAATGTTGAGATTGTTGAATTTGTTGGTGTTTTTCAATGTTGAGGCTGTTGTGGAATTTGTTGGTGTTTTTCAATGTTGAGGTTGTTGTTTAATTTGTTGGTGTGTTTCAATGTTGAGGTTGTTGTTGAATTTGTTGCTGTTCTTCAATGTTGAGGTTGTTGTTGAATTTGTTGTGTTTTGCAATGTTGATGTTGTTTAATTTGTTGGTGTTTTGCAATGTTGAGGTTGTTCAATTTGTTGGTGTTTTTCAAAGTTGAGGTTGTTGTTGAATTTGTTGTGTTTTGCAATGTTGAAGTTTTTGTTGAATTTGTTGGTGTTTTTCAATGTTGAGGCTGTTGAATTTGTTGGCGTTTTTCAACGTTGAGGTTGTTGAATTTGTTGGTGTTTTTCAATGTTGAGGCTGTTGTTGAATTTGTTGGTGTTTTTCAATGTTGAGGTTTTGTTGAATTTGTTGTGTTTTGCAATGTTGAGGTTGTTGTTGAATTTGTTGTGTTTGGCAATGTTGATGTTGTTGTTGAATTTGTTGTGTTTTGCAATGTTGAGGTTGTTGTTGAAATTGTTGGTGTTTTTCAACGTTGAAGTTGTTGTTGAATTGGTTGTGTTTTGCAATGTTGATGTTGTTGAATTTGTTGCTGTTCTTCAATGTTGAGGTTGTTTTTTAATTTGTTGGTGTTTTTCAATGTTGAGGTTGTTGAATTTGTTGGCATTTTTCAATGTTGAGATTGTTGATGAATTTATTGTGTTTTGCAATGTTGAGGTTGTCGTTGAATTTGTTGTGTTATGCAATGTTGAGGTTGTTGCTGAATTTGTTGGTGTTTTTCAATGTTGAGGTTGTTGTTAAATTTGTTGGTGTTTTTCAATGTTGAGGTTGTTAAATTTGTTGGTGTTTTTCAATGTTGAGGTTGTTGTTGAATTTGTTGGTGTATTTCAATGTTGAGGTAGTTGTTGAATTTTTTGGTGTTTTGCAATGTTGATGTTGTTTAATTTGTTGGTGTTTTTCAATGTTGAGATTGTTCAATTTGTTGGTGTTTTTCAAAGTTGAGGTTGTTGTTGAATTTGTTGTCTTTTGCAATGTTGAGGTTGTTGTTGAATTTGTTGGTGTTTTTCAATGTTGAGATTGTTGAATTTGTTGGCGTTTTTCAACGTTGAGGTTGTTGAATTTATTGTGTTTTGCAATGTTGAGGTTGTCGTTGAATTTGTTGTGTTATGCAATGTTGAGGTTGTTGCTGAATTTGTTGGTGTTTTTCAATGTTGAGGTTGTTGTTAAATTTGTTGGTGTTTTTCAATGTTGAGTTTGTTGTTGAATTTGATGGAGTTTTTCATTGTTGAGGTTGATGTTGAATTTGTTGTGTTTTGCAATGTTGAGGTTGTTGTTGGATTTGTTGGTGTTTTTCAATGTTGAGGCTGTTGAATTTGTTGGCGTTTTTCAACGTTGAGGTTGTTGAATTTGTTGGTGTTTTTAATGTTGAGGCTGTTGTTGAATTTGTTGGTGTTTTTCAATGTTGAGGTTTTGTTGAATTTGTTGGCGTTTTTCAATGTTGAGGTAGTTGTTGAATTTGTTGGTGTTTTTCAATGTTGAGGTTGTTGTTGAATTTGTTGGTGTTTTTCAATGTTGAGTTTGTTGTTGAATTTGATGGAGTTTTTCAATGTTGAGGTTGTTGTTGAATTTGTTTGTGTTTTTCAATGATGAGGCTGTTGTGGAATTTGTTGGTGTTTTTCAATGTTGACGTTGTTTTTTAATTTGTTTGTGTTTTTCAATGTTGAGGTTGTTGAAATTGTTGGTGTTTTTCAATGTTGAGGTTGTTGTTGAATTTGTTGTGTTTTGCAATGTTGCGGTTGTTGTTGACTTTGTTGTGTTTTGCAATGTTGATGTTGTTGTTGAATTTGTTGGTGTTTGGCAATGTTGAGGTTGTTGTTGAATTTGTTGGTGTTTTTCAATGTTGAGGTTGTTGTTGAATTTGTTGGTGTATTTCAATGTTGAGGTTGTTGTTGAATTTGTTGGTGTTTTGCAATGTTGAGGTTGTTGTTGAAATTGTTGGTGTTTTTCAACGTTGAAGTTGTTGTTGAATTGGTTGTGTTTTGCAATGTTGATGTTGTTGAATTTGTTGGTGTTTTTCAATGTTGAGGTTGTTGTTGAATTTGTTGGTGTTTTTCAATGTTGAGGTAGTTGTTGAATTTGTTGGTGTTTTTCAATGTTGAGGTAGTTGTTGAATTTGTTAGTGTTTTTCAATGTTGAGGTTGTTGTTGAATTTGTTGCTGTTCTTCAATGTTGAGGTTGTTGTAGAATTTGTTGGTGTTTTTCAATGTTGAGGTTGTTTTTTAATTTGTTGGTGTTTTTCAATGATGAGGTTGTTGAATTTGTTGGCATTTTTCAATGTTGAGATTGTTGATGAAATTATTGTGTTTTGCAATGTTGAGGTTGTCGTTGAATTTGTTGTGTTATGCAATGTTGAGGTTGTTGCTGAATTTGTTGGTGTTTTTCAATGTTGAGGTTGTTGTTAAATTTGTTGGTGTTTTTCAATGTTGAGGTTGTTGTTGAATTTGTTGGTGTATTTCAATGTTGAGGTTGTTGTTGAATTTTTTGGTGTTTTGCAATGTTGATGTTGTTTAATTTGTTGGTGTTTTTCAATGTTGAGGTTGTTCAATTTGTTGGTGTTTTTCAATGATGAGGTTGTTGAATTTGTTGGTGTTTTTCAATGTTGAGGCTTTTGTGGAATTTGTTGGTGTTTTTCAATGTTGAGGTTGTTGAATTTGTTGGTATTTTGCATTGTTTATGTTGTTGTTTAATTTGTTGGTGTTTTTCAATGTTGAGATTGTTGAATTTGTTGGTGTTTTTCAATGTTGAGGCTGTTGTGGAATTTGTTGGTGTTTTTCAATGTTGAGGTTGTTGTTTAATTTGTTGGTGTGTTTCAATGTTGAGGTTGTTGTTGAATTTGTTGCTGTTCTTCAATGTTGAGGTTGTTGTTGAATTTGTTGTGTTTTGCAATGTTGATGTTGTTTAATTTGTTGGTGTTTTGCAATGTTGAGGTTGTTCAATTTGTTGGTGTTTTTCAAAGTTGAGGTTGTTGTTGAATTTGTTGTGTTTTGCAATGTTGAAGTTTTTGTTGAATTTGTTGGTGTTTTTCAATGTTGAGGCTGTTGAATTTGTTGGCGTTTTTCAACGTTGAGGTTGTTGAATTTGTTGGTGTTTTTCAATGTTGAGGCTGTTTTTGAATTTGTTGGTGTTTTTCAATGTTGAGGTTTTGTTGAATTTGTTGTGTTTTGCAATGTTGAGGTTGTTGTTGGATTTGTTGTGTTTGGCAATGTTGATGTTGTTGTTGAATTTGTTGCTGTTCTTCAATGTTGAGGTTGTTGTAGAATTTGTTGGTGTTTTTCAATGTTGAGGTTGTTTTTTAATTTGTTGGTGTTTTTCAATGATGAGGTTGTTGAATTTGTTGGCATTTTTCAATGTTGAGATTGTTGATGAAATTATTGTGTTTTGCAATGTTGAGGTTGTCGTTGAATTTGTTTTGTTATGCAATGTTGAGGTTGTTGCTGAATTTGTTGGTGTTTTTCAATTTTGAGGTTGTTGTTAAATTTGTTGGTGTTTTTCAATGTTGAGGTTGTTAAATTTGTTGGTGTTTTTCAATGTTGAGGTTGTTGTTGAATTTGTTGGTGTCTTTCAATGTTGAGGTTGTTGTTGAATTTTTGGTGTTTTGCAATGTTGATGTTGTTAATTTGTTGGTGTTTTTCAATGTTGAGGTTGTTCAATTTGTTGGTGTTTTTCAATGATGAGGTTGTTGAATTTGTTGGTGTTTTTCAATGTTGAGGCTGTTGTGGAATTTGTTGGTGTTTTTCAATGTTGAGGTTGTTGAATTTGTTGGTATTTTGCATTGTTTATGTTGTTGTTTAATTTGTTGGTGTTTTGCAATGTTGAGATTGTTGAATTTGTTGGTGTTTTTCAATGTTGAGGCTGTTGTGGAATTTGTTGGTGTTTTTCAATGTTGAGGTTGTTGTTTAATTTGTTGGTGTGTTTCAATGTTGAGGTTGTTGTTGAATTTGTTGCTGTTCTTCAATGTTGAGGTTGTTGTTGAATTTGTTGTGTTTTGCAATGTTGATGTTGTTTAATTTGTTGGTGTTTTGCAATGTTGAGGTTGTTCAATTTGTTGGTGTTTTTCAAAGTTGAGGTTGTTGTTGAATTTGTTGTGTTTTGCAATGTTGAAGTTTTTGTTGAATTTGTTTTGTTTTGCAATGTTGAGGTTGTTGTTGAAATTGTTGGTGTTTTTCAACGTTGAAGTTGTTGTTGAATTGGTTGTGTTTTGCAATGTTGATGTTGTTGAATTTGTTGCGGTTCTTCAATGTTGAGGTTGTTTTTTAATTTGTTGGTGTTTTTCAATGTTGAGGTTGTTGAATTTGTTGGCATTTTTCAATGTTGAGATTGTTGATGAATTTATTGTGTTTTGCAATGTTGAGGTTGTTGTTGAATTTGTTGTGTTATGCAATGTTGAGGTTGTTGCTGAATTTGTTGGTGTTTTTCAATGTTGAGGTTGTTGTTAAATTTGTTGGTGTTTTTCAATGTTGAGGTTGTAAAATTTGTTGGTGTTTTTCAATGTTGAGGTTGTTGTTGAATTTGTTGGTGTATTTCAATGTTGAGGTTGTTGTTGAAATTTTTGGTGTTTTGCAATGTTGATGTTGTTTAATTTGTTGGTGTTTTTCAATGTTGAGGTTGTTCAATTTGTTGGTGTTTTTCAAAGTTGAGGTTGTTGTTGAATTTGTTGTCTTTTGCAATGTTGAGGTTGTTGTTGAATTTGTTGGTGTTTTTCAATGTTGAGATTGTTGAATTTGTTGGCGTTTTTCAACGTTGAGGTTGTTGAATTTATTGTGTTTTGCAATGTTGAGGTTGTCGTTGAATTTGTTGTGTTATGCAATGTTGAGGTTGTTGCTGAATTTGTTGGTGTTTTTCAATGTTGAGGTTGTTGTTAAATTTGTTGGTGTTTTCCAATGTTGAGTTTGTTGTTGAATTTGATGGAGTTTTTAATTGTTGAGGTTGTTGTTGAATTTGTTTGTGTTTGTCAATGATGACGCTGTTGTGGAATTTGTTGGTTTTTTTCAATGTTGACGTTGTTTTTTAAGTTGTTTGTGTTTTTCAATGTTGAGGTTGTTGAAATTGTTGGTGTTTTTCAAAGTTGAGGTTGTTGCTGAATTTGATGGAGTTTTTCATTGTTGAGGTTGTTGTTGAATTTGTTGGTGTTTTTCAATGTTGAGGTTGTTGAATTTGTTGGCGTTTTTCAACGTTGAAGTTGTTGAATTTGTTGGTGTTTTTCAATGTTGAGGCTGTTGTTGAATTTGTTGGTGTTTTTCAATGTTGAGGTTGTTGTTGAATTTGTTGTGTTTTGCAATGTTGATGATGTTGTTGAATTTGTTGTGTTTTGCAATGTTGATGTTGTTGTTGAAATGTTTGGTGTTTTTCAATGTTGAAGTTGTTGCTGAATTGGTTGTGTTTTACAATGTTGAGGTTGTTGTTGAATTTGTTGGTGTTTTTCAATGTAGAGGTTGTTGTTGAATTTGTTGGTGTTTTACAATGTTGAGGCTGTTGTGGAATGTGTTGGTGTTTTGCAATGTTGAGGTTGTTGTTGAATTTTTGGTGTTGTTCCATGTTGAGGTTGTTGTTGAATTTGTTGCTGTTCTTCAATGTTGAGGTTGTTGTTGAATTTGTTGTGTTTTGCAATGTTGATGTTGTTTAATTTGTTGGTGTTTTGCAATGTTGAGGTTGATCAATTTGTTGGTGTTTTTCAAAGTTGAGGTTGTTGTTGAATTTGTTGTGTTTTGCAATGTTGAGGTTGTTGTTGAATTTGTTGGTGTTTCTCAATGTTGAGGTTGTTGAATTTGTTGGCGTTTTTCAACGTTGAGGTTGTTGAATTTGTTGGTGTTTTTCAACGTTGAAGTTGTTGTTGAATTGGTTGTGTTTTGCAATGTTGATGTTGTTGAATATGTTGGTGTTTTTCAATGTTGAGGTTGTTGTTGAATTTGTTGCTGTTCTTCAATGTTGAGGTTGTTGTAGAATTTGTTGGTGTTTTTCAATGTTGAGGCTGTTTTTTAATTTGTTGGTGTTTTTCAATGTTGAGTTTGTTGAATTTGTTGGCATTTTTCAATGTTGAGATTGTTGATGAATTTATTGTGTTTTGCAATGTTGAGGTTGTCGTTCAATTTGTTGTGTTATGCAATGTTGAGGTTGTTGCTGAATTTGTTGGTGTTTTTCAATGTTGAGGTTGTTGTTAAATTTGTTGGTGTTTTTCAATGTTGAGGTTGTTAAATTTGTTGGTGTTTTTCAATGTTGAGTTTGTTGTTGAATTTGATGGAGTTTTTCAATGTTGAGGTGTTGTTGAATTTGTTGGTGTTTTTCAATGTTGACGTTGTTTTTTAATTTGTTTGTGTTTTTCAATGTTGAGGTTGTTGAAATTGTTGGTGTTTTTCAATGTTGAGGTTGTTGTTGAGTTTGTTGTGTTTTGCAATGTTGAGGTTGTTGTTGACTTTGTTGTGTTTTGCAATGTTGATGTTGTTGTTGAATTTGTTGGTGTTTTGCAATGTTGAGGTTGTTGTTGAATTTGTTGGTGTTTTTCAATGTTGAGATTGTTGAATTTGTTGGCGTTTTTCAACGTTGAGGTTGTTGAATTTATTGTGTTTTGCAATGTTGAGGTTGTCGTTGAATTTGTTGTGTTATGCAATGTTGAGGTTGTTGCTGAATTTGTTGGTGTTTTTCAATGTTGAGGTTGTTGTTAAATTTGTTGGTGTTTTCCAATGTTGAGTTTGTTGTTGAATTTGATGGAGTTTTTAATTGTTGAGGTTGTTGTTGAATTTGTTTGTGTTTGTCAATGATGACGCTGTTGTGGAATTTGTTGGTTTTTTTCAATGTTGACGTTGTTTTTTAAGTTGTTTGTGTTTTTCAATGTTGAGGTTGTTGAAATTGTTGGTGTTTTTCAAAGTTGAGGTTGTTGCTGAATTTGATGGAGTTTTTCATTGTTGAGGTTGTTGTTGAATTTGTTGGTGTTTTTCAATGTTGAGGTTGTTGAATTTGTTGGCGTTTTTCAACGTTGAAGTTGTTGAATTTGTTGGTGTTTTTCAATGTTGAGGCTGTTGTTGAATTTGTTGGTGTTTTTCAATGTTGAGGTTGTTGTTGAATTTGTTGTGTTTTGCAATGTTGATGATGTTGTTGAATTTGTTGTGTTTTGCAATGTTGATGTTGTTGTTGAAATGTTTGGTGTTTTTCAATGTTGAAGTTGTTGCTGAATTGGTTGTGTTTTACAATGTTGAGGTTGTTGTTGAATTTGTTGGTGTTTTTCAATGTAGAGGTTGTTGTTGAATTTGTTGGTGTTTTACAATGTTGAGGCTGTTGTGGAATGTGTTGGTGTTTTGCAATGTTGAGGTTGTTGTTGAATTTTTGGTGTTGTTCAATGTTGAGGTTGTTGTTGAATTTGTTGCTGTTCTTCAATGTTGAGGTTGTTGTTGAATTTGTTGTGTTTTGCAATGTTGATGTTGTTTAATTTGTTGGTGTTTTGCAATGTTGAGGTTGATCAATTTGTTGGTGTTTTTCAAAGTTGAGGTTGTTGTTGAATTTGTTGTGTTTTGCAATGTTGAGGTTGTTGTTGAATTTGTTGGTGTTTCTCAATGTTGAGGCTGTTGAATTTGTTGGCGTTTTTCAACGTTGAGGTTGTTGAATTGGTTGGTGTTTTTCAACGTTGAAGTTGTTGTTGAATTGGTTGTGTTTTGCAATGTTGATGTTGTTGAATATGTTGGTGTTTTTCAATGTTGAGGTTGTTGTTGAATTTGTTGCTGTTCTTCAATGTTGAGGTTGTTGTAGAATTTGTTGGTGTTTTTCAATGTTGAGGTTGTTTTTTAATTTGTTGGTGTTTTTCAATGTTGAGTTTGTTGAATTTGTTGGCATTTTTCAATGTTGAGATTGTTGATGAATTTATTGTGTTTTGCAATGTTGAGGTTGTCGTTCAATTTGTTGTGTTATGCAATGTTGAGGTTGTTGCTGAATTTGTTGGTGTTTTTCAATGTTGAGGTTGTTGTTAAATTTGTTGGTGTTTTTCAATGTTGAGGTTGTTAAATTTGTTGGTGTTTTTCAATGTTGAGTTTGTTGTTGAATTTGATGGAGTTTTTCAATGTTGAGGTGTTGTTGAATTTGTTGGTGTTTTTCAATGTTGACTTTGTTTTTTAATTTGTTTGTGTTTTTCAATGTTGAGGTTGTTGAAATTGTTGGTGTTTTTCAATGTTGAGGTTGTTGTTGAATTTGTTGTGTTTTGCAATGTTGAGGTTGTTGTTGACTTTGTTGTGTTTTGCAATGTTGATGTTGTTGTTGAATTTGTTGGTGTTTTGCAATGTTGAGGTTGTTGTTGAATTTGTTGGTGTTTTTCAATGTTGAGGTTGTTGTTGCATTTATTGGTGTATTTCAATGTTGAGGTTGTTGTTGAATTTGTT
The DNA here is from genome assembly GCF_047496885.1 of Scyliorhinus torazame. Classification (NCBI taxonomy): domain Eukaryota; kingdom Metazoa; phylum Chordata; class Chondrichthyes; order Carcharhiniformes; family Scyliorhinidae; genus Scyliorhinus; species Scyliorhinus torazame. The sequence continues at coordinate 71,986,734 of NC_092722.1, read as the reverse complement.
GGTGTTTTGCAATGTTGATGTTGTTTAATTTGTTGGTGTTTTTCAATGTTGAGGTAGTTCAATTTGTTGGTGTTTTTCAAAATTGAGGTTGTTGTTGAATGTGTTGTGTTTTGCAATGTTGAGGTTGTTGTTGAATTTGGGGCGTTTTTCAATGTTGAGGTTGTTGAATTTGTTGGCGTTTTTCAACGTTGAGGTTGTTGAATTTGTTGGTGTTTTTCAATGTTGAGGCTGTTGAATTTGTTGGCGTTTTTCAACGTTGAGGTTGTTGAATTTGTTGGTGTTTTTAATGTTGAGGCTGTTGTTGAATTTGTTGGTGTTTTTCAATGTTGAGGTTTTGTTGAATTTGTTGTGTTTGGCAATGTTGAGGTTGTTGTTGAATTTGTTGTGTTTTGCAATGTTGATGTTGTTGTTGAATTTGTTGTGTTTTGCAATGTTGAGGTTGTTGTTGAAATTGTTGGTGTTTTTCAATGTTGAAGTTGTTGTTGAATTGGTTGTGTTTTGCAATGTTGATGTTGTTGAATTTGTTGGTGTTTTTCAATGTTGAGGCAGCTGTGGAATTTGTTGGTGTTGTTCAATGTTGAGGTTGCTGTTGAATTTGTTGGTGTTTTTCAATGTTGAGGTTGTTGTTTAATTTGTTGGTGTTTTTCAATGTTGAGGTTGTTGTTGAATTTGTTGGTGTTTTTCAATGTTGAGGTAGTTCAATTTGTTGGTGTTTTTCAAAGTTGAGGTTGTTGTTGAATGTGTTGTGTTTTGCAATGTTGAGGTTGTTGTTGAATTTGGTGGCGTTTTTCAATGTTGAGGTTGTTGAATTTGTTGGCGTTTTTCAACGTTGAGGTTGTTGAATTTGTTGGTGTTTTTCAATGTTGAGGCTGTTGTTGAATTTGTTGGTGTTTTTCAATGTTGAGGTTGTTGTTGAATTTGTTGTGTTTTGCAATGTTGAGGTTGTTGTTGAGTTTGTTGTGTTTTGCAATGTTGTTGATGTTGTTGAATTTGTTGTGTTTTGCAATGTTGATGTTGTTGTTGAAATTTTTGGTGTTTTTCAATATTGAGGTTGTTGCTGAATTGGTTGTGTTTTGCAAAGTTGTTGAAGTTGTTTTTGTTTTTCAATGTTGAGGTTGTTGTTGAATTTGTTGGTGTTTCTCAATGTCGAGATTGTTGTCGAACTTGTTGGTGTTTTTCAATGTTGAGGCTGTTGTGGAATTTGTTGGTGTTTTGCAATGTTGAGGTTGTTGTTGAATTTGTTGGTGTTTTTCAATGTTGAGGCTTTTGTGGAATTTGTTGGTGTTTTGCAATGTTGAGGTTGTCGTTGAATTTGTTGGTGTTTTTCAATGTTGAGGTTGTTGTTGAATTTGTTGGTGTTTTTCAATGTTGAGGTTGTTGAATTTGTTGGTGTTTTTCAATGTTGATGTTGTTGTTGAATTTGTTGGTGTTTTGCAATGTTGAGGCTGTTGTTGAATTTGTTGGTGTTTTTCAATGTTGAGGTTGTTGTTGAATTTGTTGTGTTTTGCAATGTTGAGGTTGTTGTTGAATTTGTTGGTGTTTTTCAATGTTGAGGTTGTTGAATTTGTTGGCGTTTTTCAACGTTGAGGTTGTTGAATTTGTTGGTGTTTTTCAATGTTGAGGCTGTTGTTGAATTTGTTGGTGTTTTTCAATGTTGAGGTTGTTGTTGAATTTGTTGTGTTTTGCAATGTTGAGGTTGTTGTTGAGTTTGTTGTGTTTTGCAATGTTGTTGATGTTGTTGAATTTGTTGTGTTTTGCAATGTTGATGTTGTTGTTGAAATTTTTGGTGTTTTTCAATATTGAGGTTGTTGCTGAATTGGTTGTGTTTTGCAATGTTGTTGAAGTTGTTATTGTTTTTCAATGTTGAGGTTGTTGTTGAATTTGTTGGTGTTTCTCAATGTCGAGATTGTTGTCGAACTTGTTGGTGTTTTTCAATGTTGAGGCTGTTGTGGAATTTGTTGGTGTTTTGCAATGTTGAGGTTGTTGTTGAATTTGTTGGTGTTTTTCAATGTTGAGGCTTTTGTGGAATTTGTTGGTGTTTTGCAATGTTGAGGTTGTTGTTGAATTTGTTGGTGTTTTTCAATGTTGAGGTTGTTGTTGAATTTGTTGGTGTTTTTCAATGTTGAGGTTGTTGAATTTGTTGGTGTTTTTCAATGTTGATGTTGTTGTTGAATTTGTTGGTATTTTGCAATGTTGAGGTTGTTGTTGAATTTGATGGTGATTTTCAATGTTGAGGTTGTTGTTGAATTTGTTGGTGTTTTTCAATGTTGAGGTTGTTGTTGAATTTGTTGTGTTTTGCAATGTTGATGTTGTTATGTAATTTGTTGGTGTTTTTCAATGTTGAGGTTGTTGAATTTGTTGGTGTTTTTCAACGTTGAGGTTGCTGAATTTGTTGGTGTTTTTCAATGTTGAGGCTGTTGTTGAATTTGTTGGTGTTTTTCAATGTTGAGGTTGTTGTTTAATTTGTTGGTGTTTTTCAATGTTGAGGTTGTTGAATTTGTTAGTGTTTTTCAATGTTGAGTTTGTTGTTGAATTTGTTGGTGTTTTTCATTGTTGAGGTTGTTGTTGAATTTGTTGGTGTTTTTCAAAGTTGAGGTTGTTGTTGCACTTGTTGGTGTATTTCAATGTTGAGGCTGTTGTTGAATTTGTTGTGTTTTGCAATGTTGATGTTGTTGTTTAATTTGCTGGTGTTTTTCAATGTTGAGGTTGTTGAATTTGTTGGTGTTTTTCAATGATGAGATTTTTGAATTTGTTGGTGTTTTTCAATGTTGAGGCTGTTGTGGAATTTGTTGGTGTTTTTCAATGTTGAGGCTGTTGTTGAATTTGGTGGCGTTTTTCAATGTTGAGGTTGTTGAATTTGTTGGCGTTTTTCAACGTTGAGGTTGTTGAATTTGTTGGTGTTTTTCAATGTTGAGGCTGTTGTTGAATTTGTTGGTGTTTTTCAATGTTGAGGTTGTTGTTGAATTTGTTGTGTTTTGCAATGTTGAGGTTGTTGTTGAGTTTGTTGTGTTTTGCAATGTTGTTGATGTTGTTGAATTTGTTGTGTTTTGCAATGTTGATGTTGTTGTTGAAATTTTTGGTGTTTTTCAATATTGAGGTTGTTGCTGAATTGGTTGTGTTTTGCAAAGTTGTTGAAGTTGTTTTTGTTTTTCAATGTTGAGGTTGTTGTTGAATTTGTTGGTGTTTCTCAATGTCGAGATTGTTGTCGAACTTGTTGGTGTTTTTCAATGTTGAGGCTGTTGTGGAATTTGTTGGTGTTTTGCAATGTTGAGGTTGTTGTTGAATTTGTTGGTGTTTTTCAATGTTGAGGCTTTTGTGGAATTTGTTGGTGTTTTGCAATGTTGAGGTTGTCGTTGAATTTGTTGGTGTTTTTCAATGTTGAGGTTGTTGTTGAATTTGTTGGTGTTTTTCAATGTTGAGGTTGTTGAATTTGTTGGTGTTTTTCAATGTTGATGTTGTTGTTGAATTTGTTGGTGGTTTGCAATGTTGAGGCTGTTGTTGAATTTGTTGGTGTTTTTCAATGTTGAGGTTGTTGTTGAATTTGTTGTGTTTTGCAATGTTGAGGTTGTTGTTGAATTTGTTGGTGTTTTTCAATGTTGAGGTTGTTGAATTTGTTGGCGTTTTTCAACGTTGAGGTTGTTGAATTTGTTGGTGTTTTTCAATGTTGAGGCTGTTGTTGAATTTGTTGGTGTTTTTCAATGTTGAGGTTGTTGTTGAATTTGTTGTGTTTTGCAATGTTGAGGTTGTTGTTGAGTTTGTTGTGTTTTGCAATGTTGTTGATGTTGTTGAATTTGTTGTGTTTTGCAATGTTGATGTTGTTGTTGAAATTTTTGGTGTTTTTCAATATTGAGGTTGTTGCTGAATTGGTGTGTTTTGCAATGTTGTTGAAGTTGTTATTGTTTTTCAATGTTGAGGTTGTTGTTGAATTTGTTGGTGTTTCTCAATGTCGAGATTGTTGTCGAACTTGTTGGTGTTTTTCAATGTTGAGGCTGTTGTGGAATTTGTTGGTGTTTTGCAATGTTGAGGTTGTTGTTGAATTTGTTGGTGTTTTTCAATGTTGAGGCTTTTGTGGAATTTGTTGGTGTTTTGCAATGTTGAGGTTGTTGTTGAATTTGTTGGTGTTTTTCAATGTTGAGGTTGTTGTTGAATTTGTTGGTGTTTTTCAATGTTGAGGTTGTTGAATTTGTTGGTGTTTTTCAATGTTGATGTTGTTGTTGAATTTGTTGGTATTTTGCAATGTTGAGGTTGTTGTTGAATTTGATGGTGATTTTCAATGTTGAGGTTGTTGTTGAATTTGTTGGTGTTTTTCAATGTTGAGGTTGTTGTTGAATTTGTTGTGTTTTGCAATGTTGATGTTGTTATGTAATTTGTTGGTGTTTTTCAATGTTGAGGTTGTTGAATTTGTTGGTGTTTTTCAACGTTGAGGTTGCTGAATTTGTTGGTGTTTTTCAATGTTGAGGCTGTTGTTGAATTTGTTGGTGTTTTTCAATGTTGAGGTTGTTGAATTTGCTGGTGTTTTTCAATGTTGAGGCTGTTGTGGAATTTGTTGGTGTTTTTCAATGTTGAGGTTGTTGTTTAATTTGTTGGTGTTTTTCAATGTTGAGGTTGTTGTTGAATTTGTTGCTGTTCTTCAATGTTGACGTTGTTGTTGAATTTGTTGTGTTTTGCAATGTTGATGTTGTTTAATTTGTTGGTGTTTTGCAATGTTGAGGTTGTTCAATTTGTTGGTGTTTTTCAAAGTTGAGGTTGTTGTTGAATTTGTTGGTGTTTTTCAATGTTGAGGCTGTTGAATTTGTTCGCGTTTTTCAACGTTGAGGTTGTTGAATTTGTTGGTGTTTTTCAATGATGAGGCTGTTGTTGAATTTGTTGGTGTTTTTCAATGTTGAGGTTTTGTTGAATTTGTTGTGTTTTGCAATGTTGAGGTTGTTGTTAAATTTGTTGTGTTTTGCAATGTTGATGTTGTTGTTGAATTTGTTGTGTTTTGCAATGTTGAGGTTGTTGAATTTGTTGGTGTTTTTGAATGTTGAGGCTGTTGTTGAATTTGTTGGTGTTTTTCAATGTTGAGTTTTTGTTGAATTTGTTGGTGTTTTTCAATGTTGAGGCTTTTGTGGAATTTGTTGGTGTTTTGCAATGTTGAGGTTGTTGTTGAATTTGTTGGTGTTTTTCAATGTTGAGGTTGTTGTTGAATTTGTTGGTGTTTTTCAATGTTGAGGTTGTTGAATTTGTTGGTGTTTTGCAATGTTGAGGTTGTTGTTGAATTTGATGGTGATTTTCAATGTTGAGGTTGTTGTTGAATTTGTTGGTGTTTTTCAATGTTGAGGTTGTTGTTGAATTTGTTGTGTTTTGCAATGTTGATGTTGTTATGTAATTTGTTGGTGTTTTTCAATGTTGATGTTGTTGAATTTGTTGGTGTTTTTCAACGTTGAGGTTGCTGAATTTGTTGGTGTTTTTCAATGTTGAGGCTGTTGTTGAATTTGTTGGTGTTTTTCAATGTTGAGGTTTTGTTGAATTTGTTAGTGTTTTTCAATGTTGAGTTTGTTGTTGAATTTGTTGGTGTTTTTCATTGTTGAGGTTGTTGTTGAATTTGTTGGTGTTTTTCAAAGTTGAGGTTGTTGTTGCACTTGTTGGTGTTTTTCAATGTTGAGGCTGTTGTTGAATTTGTTGTGTTTTGCAATGTTGATGTTGTTGTTTAATTTGCTGGTGTTTTTCAATGTTGAGGTTGTTGAATTTGTTGGTGTTTTTCAATGATGAGATTTTTGAATTTGTTGGTGTTTTTCAATGTTGAGGCTGTTGTGGAATTTGTTGGTGTTTTTCAATGTTGAGGCTGTTGAATTTGTTGGTGTTTTGCATTGTTTATGTTGTTGTTTAATTAGTTGGTGTTTTTCAATGTTGAGGTTGTTGAATTTGCTGGTGTTTTTCAATATTGAGGCTGTTGTGGAATTTGTTGGTGTTTTTCAATGTTGAGGTTGTTGTTTAATTTGTTGGTGTTTTTCAATGTTGAAGTTGTTGTTGAATTTGTTGCTGTTCTTCAATGTTGACGTTGTTGTTGAATTTGTTGTGTTTTGCAATGTTGATGTTGTTTAATTTGTTGGTGTTTTGCAATGTTGAGGTTGTTCAATTTGTTGGTGTTTTTCAAAGTTGAGGTTGTTGTTGAATTTGTTGGTGTTTTTCAATGTTGAGGCTGTTGAATTTGTTCGCGTTTTTCAACGTTGAGGTTGTTGAATTTGTTGGTGTTTTTCAATGTTGAGGCTGTTGTTGAATTTGTTGGTGTTTTTCAATGTTGAGGTTTTGTTGAATTTGTTGTGTTTTGCAATGTTGAGGTTGTTGTTAAATTTGTTGTGTTTTGCAATGTTGATGTTGTTGTTGAATTTGTTGTGTTTTGCAATGTTGAGGTTGTTGTTGAAATTGTTGGTGTTTTTCAACGTTGAAGTTGTTGTTGAATTGGTTGTGTTTTGCAATGTTGATGTTGTTGAATTTGTTGGTGTTTTTCAATGTTGAGGTTGTTGTTGAATTTGTTGGTGTTTTTCAATGTTAAGGTTGTTGTAGAATTTGTTGGTGTTTTTCAATGTTGAGGTTGTTTTTTAATTTGTTGGTGTTTTTCAATGTTGTGGTTGTTGAATTTGTTGGCATTTTTCAATGTTGAGATTGTTGTTGAATTTATTGTGTTTTGCAATGTTGAGGTTGTCGTTGAATTTGTTGTGTTATGCAATGTTGAGGTTGTTGCTGAATTTGTTGGTGTTTTTCAATGTTGAGGTTGTTGTTGAATTTGTTGCTGTTTTTCAATGTTGAGGTTGTTGAATTTGTTGGTGTTTTTCAATGTTGATGTTGTTGTTGAATTTGTTGGTGTTTTGCAATGTTGAGGTTGTTGTTGAATTTGTTGGTGATTTTCAATGTTGAGGTTGTTGTTGAATTTGTTGGTGTTTTTCAATGTTGAGGTTGTTGTTGAATTTGTTGTGTTTTGCAATGTTGATGTTGTTATGTAATTTGTTGGTGTTTTTTAATGTTGAGGTTGTTGAATTTGCTGGTGTTTTTCAACGTTGAGGTTGTTGAATTTGTTGGTGTTTTTCAATGTTGAGGCTGTTGTTGAATTTGTTGGTGTTTTTCAATGTTGAGGTTGTTGTTTAATTTGTTGGTGTTTTTCAATGTTGAGGTTGTTGAATTTGTTGGTGTTTTTCATTGTTGAGGTTGTTGTTGAATTTGTTGGTGTTTTTCAAAGTTGAGGTTGTTGTTGCACTTGTTGGTGTTTTTCAATGTTGAGGCTGTTGTTGAATTTGTTGTGTTTTGCAATGTTGATGTTGTTGTTTAATTTGCTGGTGTTTTTCAATGTTGAGGTTGTTGAATTTGTTGGTGTTTTTCAATGATGAGATTTTTGAATTTGTTGGTGTTTTTCAATGTTGAGGCTGTTGTGGAATTTGTTGGTGTTTTTCAATGTTGAGGCTGTTGAATTTGTTGGTGTTTTGCATTGTTTATGTTGTTGTTTAATTAGTTGGTGTTTTTCAATGTTGAGGTTGTTGAATTTGCTGGTGTTTTTCAATATTGAGGCTGTTGTGGAATTTGTTGGTGTTTTTCAATGTTGAGGTTGTTGTTTAATTTGTTGGTGTTTTTCAATGTTGAAGTTGTTGTTGAATTTGTTGCTGTTCTTCAATGTTGACGTTGTTGTTGAATTTGTTGTGTTTTGCAATGTTGATGTTGTTTAATTTGTTGGTGTTTTGCAATGTTGAGGTTGTTCAATTTGTTGGTGTTTTTCAAAGTTGAGGTTGTTGTTGAATTTGTTTGTGTTTTTCAATGTTGAGTCTGTTGAATTTGTTCGCGTTTTTCAACGTTGAGGTTGTTGAATTTGTTGGTGTTTTTCAATGTTGAGGCTGTTGTTGAATTTGTTGGTGTTTTTCAATGTTGAGGTTTTGTTGAATTTGTTGTGTTTTGCAATGTTGAGGTTGTTGTTAAATTTGTTGTGTTTTGCAATGTTGATGTTGTTGTTGAATTTGTTGTGTTTTGCAATGTTGAGGTTGTTGTTGAAATTGTTGGTGTTTTTCAACGTTGAAGTTGTTGTTGAATTGGTTGTGTTTTGCAATGTTGATGTTGTTGAATTTGTTGGTGTTTTTCAATGTTGAGGTTGTTGTTGAATTTGTTGGTGTTTTTCAATGTTGAGGTTGTTTTTTAATTTGTTGGTGTTTTTCAATGTTGTGGTTGTTGAATTTGTTGGCATTTTTCAATGTTGAGATTGTTGTTGAATTTATTGTGTTTTGCAATGTTGAGGTTGTCGTTGAATTTGTTGTGTTATGCAATGTTGAGGTTGTTGCTGAATTTGTTGTGTTTTGCAATGTTGATGTTGTTATGTAATTTGTTGGTGTTTTTCAATGTTGAGGTTGTTGAATTTGTTGGTGTTTTTCAACGTTGAGGTTGCTGAATTTGTTGGTGTTTTTCAATGTTGAGGCTGTTGTTGAATTTGTTGGTGTTTTTCAATGTTGAGTTTTTGTTGAATTTGTTGGTGTTTTTCAATGTTGAGGCTTTTGTGGAATTTGTTGGTGTTTTGCAATGTTGAGGTTGTTGTTGAATTTGTTGGTGTTTTTCAATGTTGAGGTTGTTGTTGAATTTGTTGTGTTTTGCAATGTTGATGTTGTTGAATTTGTTGGTGTTTTTGAATGTTGAGGCTGTTGTTGAATTTGTTGGTGTTTTTCAATGTTGAGTTTTTGTTGAATTTGTTGGTGTTTTTCAATGTTGAGGCTTTTGTGGAATTTGTTGGTGTTTTGCAATGTTGAGGTTGTTGTTGAATTTGTTGGTGTTTTTCAATGTTGAGGTTGTTGTTGAATTTGTTGGTGTTTTTCAATGTTGAGGTTGTTGAATTTGTTGGTGTTTTGCAATGTTGAGGTTGTTGTTGAATTTGATGGTGATTTTCAATGTTGAGGTTGTTGTTGAATTTGTTGGTGTTTTTCAATGTTGAGGTTGTTGTTGAATTTGTTGTGTTTTGCAATGTTGATGTTGTTATGTAATTTGTTGGTGTTTTTCAATGTTGATGTTGTTGAATTTGTTGGTGTTTTTCAACGTTGAGGTTGCTGAATTTGTTGGTGTTTTTCAATGTTGAGGCTGTTGTTGAATTTGTTGGTGTTTTTCAATGTTGAGGTTGTTGTTTAATTTGTTGGTGTTTTTCAATGTTGAGGTTGTTGAATTTGTTAGTGTTTTTCAATGTTGAGTTTGTTGTTGAATTTGTTGGTGTTTTTCATTGTTGAGGTTGTTGTTGAATTTGTTGGTGTTTTTCAAAGTTGAGGTTGTTGTTGCACTTGTTGGTGTTTTTCAATGTTGAGGCTGTTGTTGAATTTGTTGTGTTTTGCAATGTTGATGTTGTTGTTTAATTTGCTGGTGTTTTTCAATGTTGAGGTTGTTGAATTTGTTGGTGTTTTTCGATGATGAGATTTTTGAATTTGTTGGTGTTTTTCAATGTTGAGGCTGTTGTGGAATTTGTTGGTGTTTTTCAATGTTGAGGCTGTTGAATTTGTTGGTGTTTTGCATTGTTTATGTTGTTGTTTAATTAGTTGGTGTTTTTCAATGTTGAGGTTGTTGAATTTGCTGGTGTTTTTCAATATTGAGGCTGTTGTGGAATTTGTTGGTGTTTTTCAATGTTGAGGTTGTTGTTTAATTTGTTGGTGTTTTTCAATGTTGAAGTTGTTGTTGAATTTGTTGCTGTTCTTCAATGTTGACGTTGTTGTTGAATTTGTTGTGTTTTGCAATGTTGATGTTGTTTAATTTGTTGGTGTTTTGCAATGTTGAGGTTGTTCAATTTGTTGGTGTTTTTCAAAGTTGAGGTTGTTGTTGAATTTGTTGGTGTTTTTCAATGTTGAGGCTGTTGAATTTGTTCGCGTTTTTCAACGTTGAGGTTGTTGAATTTGTTGGTGTTTTTCAATGTTGGGGCTGTTGTTGAATTTGTTGGTGTTTTTCAATGTTGAGGTTTTGTTGAATTTGTTGTGTTTTGCAATGTTGAGGTTGTTGTTAAATTTGTTGTGTTTTGCAATGTTGATGTTGTTGTTGAATTTGTTGTGTTTTGCAATGTTGAGGTTGTTGTTGAAATTGTTGGTGTTTTTCAACGTTGAAGTTGTTGTTGAATTGGTTGTGTTTTGCAATGTTGATGTTGTTGAATTTGTTGGTGTTTTTCAATGTTGAGGTTGTTGTTGAATTTGTTGGTGTTTTTCAATGTTGAGGTTGTTGTAGAATTTGTTGGTGTTTTTCAATGTTGAGGTTGTTTTTTAATTTGTTGGTGTTTTTCAATGTTGTGGTTGTTGAATTTGTTGGCATTTTTCAATGTTCAGATTGTTGTTGAATTTATTGTGTTTTGCAATGTTGAGGTTGTCGTTGAATTTGTTGTGTTATGCAATGTTGAGGTTGTTGCTGAATTTGTTGGTGTTTTTCAATGTTGAGGTTGTTGTTGAATTTGTTGCTGTTTTTCAATGTTGAGGTTGTTGAATTTGTTGGTGTTTTTCAATGTTGATGTTGTTGTTGAATTTGTTGGTGTTTTGCAATGTTGAGGTTGTTGTTGAATTTGTTGGTGATTTTCAATGTTGAGGTTGTTGTTGAATTTGTTGGTGTTTTTCAATGTTGAGGTTGTTGTTGAATTTGTTGTGTTTTGCAATGTTGATGTTGTTATGTAATTTGTTGGTGTTTTTCAATGTTGAGGTTGTTGAATTTGCTGGTGTTTTTCAACGTTGAGGTTGTTGAATTTGTTGGTGTTTTTCAATGTTGAGGCTGTTGTTGAATTTGTTGGTGTTTTTCAATGTTGAGGTTGTTGTTTAATTTGTTGGTGTTTTTCAATGTTGAGGTTGTTGAATTTGTTGGTGTTTTTCATTGTTGAGGTTGTTGTTGAATTTGTTGGTGTTTTTCAAAGTTGAGGTTGTTGTTGCACTTGTTGGTGTTTTTCAATGTTGAGGCTGTTGTTGAATTTGTTGTGTTTTGCAATGTTGATGTTGTTGTTTAATTTGCTGGTGTTTTTCAATGTTGAGGTTGTTGAATTTGTTGGTGTTTTTCAATGATGAGATTTTTGAATTTGTTGGTGTTTTTCAATGTTGAGGCTGTTGTGGAATTTGTTGGTGTTTTTCAATGTTGAGGCTGTTGAATTTGTTGGTGTTTTGCATTGTTTATGTTGTTGTTTAATTAGTTGGTGTTTTTCAATGTTGAGGTTGTTGAATTTGCTGGTGTTTTTCAATATTGAGGCTGTTGTGGAATTTGTTGGTGTTTTTCAATGTTGAGGTTGTTGTTTAATTTGTTGGTGTTTTTCAATGTTGAAGTTGTTGTTGAATTTGTTGCTGTTCTTCAATGTTGACGTTGTTGTTGAATTTGTTGTGTTTTGCAATGTTGATGTTGTTTAATTTGTTGGTGTTTTGCAATGTTGAGGTTGTTCAATTTGTTGGTGTTTTTCAAAGTTGAGGTTGTTGTTGAATTTGTTGGTGTTTTTCAATGTTGAGTCTGTTGAATTTGTTCGCGTTTTTCAACGTTGAGGTTGTTGAATTTGTTGGTGTTTTTCAATGTTGAGGCTGTTGTTGAATTTGTTGGTGTTTTTCAATGTTGAGGTTTTGTTGAATTTGTTGTGTTTTGCAATGTTGAGGTTGTTGTTAAATTTGTTGTGTTTTGCAATGTTGATGTTGTTGTTGAATTTGTTGTGTTTTGCAATGTTGAGGTTGTTGTTGAAATTGTTGGTGTTTTTCAACGTTGAAGTTGTTGTTGAATTGGTTGTGTTTTGCAATGTTGATGTTGTTGAATTTGTTGGTGTTTTTCAATGTTGAGGTTGTTGTTGAATTTGTTGGTGTTTTTCAATGTTGAGGTTGTTGTAGAATTTGTTGGTGTTTTTCAATGTTGAGGTTGTTTTTTAATTTGTTGGTGTTTTTCAATGTTGTGGTTGTTGAATTTGTTGGCATTTTTCAATGTTGAGATTGTTGTTGAATTTATTGTGTTTTGCAATGTTGAGGTTGTCGTTGAATTTGTTGTGTTATGCAATGTTGAGGTTGTTGCTGAATTTGTTGTGTTTTGCAATGTTGATGTTGTTATGTAATTTGTTGGTGTTTTTCAATGTTGAGGTTGTTGAATTTGTTGGTGTTTTTCAACGTTGAGGTTGCTGAATTTGTTGGTGTTTTTCAATGTTGAGGCTGTTGTTGAATTTGTTGGTGTTTTTCAATGTTGAGGTTGTTGTTTAATTTGTTGGTGTTTTTCAATGTTGAGGTTGTTGAATTTGTTAGTGTTTTTCAATGTTGAGTTTGTTGTTGAATTTGTTGGTGTTTTTCATTGTTGAGGTTGTTGTTGAATTTGTTGGTGTTTTTCAAAGTTGAGGTTGTTGTTGCACTTGTTGGTGTTTTTCAATTTTGAGGCTGTTGTTGAATTTGTTGTGTTTGGCAATGTTGATGTTGTTGTTTAATTTGCTGGTGTTTTTCAATGTTGAGGTTGTTGAATTTGTTGGTGTTTTTCAATGATGAGATTTTTGAATTTGTTGGTGTTTTTCAATGTTGAGGCTGTTGTGGAATTTGTTGGTGTTTTTCAATGTTGAGGCTGTTGAATTTGTTGGTGTTTTGCATTGTTTATGTTGTTGTTTAATTAGTTGGTGTTTTTCAATGTTGAGGTTGTTGAATTTGCTGGTGTTTTTCAATATTGAGGCTGTTGTGGAATTTGTTGGTGTTTTTCAATGTTGAGGTTGTTGTTTAATTTGTTGGTGTTTTTCAATGTTGAAGTTGTTGTTGAATTTGTTGCTGTTCTTCAATGTTGACGTTGTTGTTGAATTTGTTGTGTTTTGCAATGTTGATGTTGTTTAATTTGTTGGTGTTTTGCAATGTTGAGGTTGTTCAATTTGTTGGTGTTTTTCAAAGTTGAGGTTGTTGTTGAATTTGTTGGTGTTTTTCAATGTTGAGGCTGTTGAATTTGTTCGCGTTTTTCAACGTTGAGGTTGTTGAATTTGTTGGTGTTTTTCAATGTTGGGGCTGTTGTTGAATTTGTTGGTGTTTTTCAATGTTGAGGTTTTGTTGAATTTGTTGTGTTTTGCAATGTTGAGGTTGTTGTTAAATTTGTTGTGTTTTGCAATGTTGATGTTGTTGTTGAATTTGTTGTGTTTTGCAATGTTGAGGTTGTTGTTGAAATTGTTGGTGTTTTTCAACGTTGAAGTTGTTGTTGAATTGGTTGTGTTTTGCAATGTTGATGTTGTTGAATTTGTTGGTGTTTTTCAATGTTGAGGTTGTTGTTGAATTTGTTGGTGTTTTTCAATGTTGAGGTTGTTGTAGAATTTGTTGGTGTTTTTCAATGTTGAGGTTGTTTTTTAATTTGTTGGTGTTTTTCAATGTTGTGGTTGTTGAATTTGTTGGCATTTTTCAATGTTGAGATTGTTGTTGAATTTATTGTGTTTTGCAATGTTGAGGTTGTCGTTGAATTTGTTGTGTTATGCAATGTTGAGGTTGTTGCTGAATTTGTTGGTGTTTTTCAATGTTGAGGTTGTTGTTGAATTTGTTGCTGTTTTTCAATGTTGAGGTTGTTGAATTTGTTGGTGTTTTTCAATGTTGATGTTGTTGTTGAATTTGTTGGTGTTTTGCAATGTTGAGGTTGTTGTTGAATTTGTTGGTGATTTTCAATGTTGAGGTTGTTGTTGAATTTGTTGGTGTTTTTCAATGTTGAGGTTGTTGTTGAATTTGTTGTGTTTTGCAATGTTGATGTTGTTATGTAATTTGTTGGTGTTTTTCAATGTTGAGGTTGTTGAATTTGCTGGTGTTTTTCAACGTTGAGGTTGTTGAATTTGTTGGTGTTTTTCAATGTTGAGGCTGTTGTTGAATTTGTTGGTGTTTTTCAATGTTGAGGTTGTTGTTTAATTTGTTGGTGTTTTTCAATGTTGAGGTTGTTGAATTTGTTGGTGTTTTTCATTGTTGAGGTTGTTGTTGAATTTGTTGGTGTTTTTCAAAGTTGAGGTTGTTGTTGCACTTGTTGGTGTTTTTCAATGTTGAGGCTGTTGTTGAATTTGTTGTGTTTTGCAATGTTGATGTTGTTGTTTAATTTGCTGGTGTTTTTCAATGTTGAGGTTGTTGAATTTGTTGGTGTTTTTCAATGATGAGATTTTTGAATTTGTTGGTGTTTTTCAATGTTGAGGCTGTTGTGGAATTTGTTGGTGTTTTTCAATGTTGAGGCTGTTGAATTTGTTGGTGTTTTGCATTGTTTATGTTGTTGTTTAATTAGTTGGTGTTTTTCAATGTTGAGGTTGTTGAATTTGCTGGTGTTTTTCAATATTGAGGCTGTTGTGGAATTTGTTGGTGTTTTTCAATGTTGAGGTTGTTGTTTAATTTGTTGGTGTTTTTCAATGTTGAAGTTGTTGTTGAATTTGTTGCTGTTCTTCAATGTTGACGTTGTTGTTGAATTTGTTGTGTTTTGCAATGTTGATGTTGTTTAATTTGTTGGTGTTTTGCAATGTTGAGGTTGTTCAATTTGTTGGTGTTTTTCAAAGTTGAGGTTGTTGTTGAATTTGTTGGTGTTTTTCAATGTTGAGTCTGTTGAATTTGTTCGCGTTTTTCAACGTTGAGGTTGTTGAATTTGTTGGTGTTTTTCAATGTTGAGGCTGTTGTTGAATTTGTTGGTGTTTTTCAATGTTGAGGTTTTGTTGAATTTGTTGTGTTTTGCAATGTTGAGGTTGTTGTTAAATTTGTTGTGTTTTGCAATGTTGATGTTGTTGTTGAATTTGTTGTGTTTTGCAATGTTGAGGTTGTTGTTGAAATTGTTGGTGTTTTTCAACGTTGAAGTTGTTGTTGAATTGGTTGTGTTTTGCAATGTTGATGTTGTTGAATTTGTTGGTGTTTTTCAATGTTGAGGTTGTTGTTGAATTTGTTGGTGTTTTTCAATGTTGAGGTTGTTGTAGAATTTGTTGGTGTTTTTCAATGTTGAGGTTGTTTTTTAATTTGTTGGTGTTTTTCAATGTTGTGGTTGTTGAATTTGTTGGCATTTTTCAATGTTGAGATTGTTGTTGAATTTATTGTGTTTTGCAATGTTGAGGTTGTCGTTGAATTTGTTGTGTTATGCAATGTTGAGGTTGTTGCTGAATTTGTTGTGTTTTGCAATGTTGATGTTGTTATGTAATTTGTTGGTGTTTTTCAATGTTGAGGTTGTTGAATTTGTTGGTGTTTTTCAACGTTGAGGTTGCTGAATTTGTTGGTGTTTTTCAATGTTGAGGCTGTTGTTGAATTTGTTGGTGTTTTTCAATGTTGAGGTTGTTGTTTAATTTGTTGGTGTTTTTCAATGTTGAGGTTGTTGAATTTGTTAGTGTTTTTCAATGTTGAGTTTGTTGTTGAATTTGTTGGTGTTTTTCATTGTTGAGGTTGTTGTTGAATTTGTTGGTGTTTTTCAAAGTTGAGGTTGTTGTTGCACTTGTTGGTGTTTTTCAATTTTGAGGCTGTTGTTGAATTTGTTGTGTTTGGCAATGTTGATGTTGTTGTTTAATTTGCTGGTGTTTTTCAATGTTGAGGTTGTTGAATTTGTTGGTGTTTTTCAATGATGAGATTTTTGAATTTGTTGGTGTTTTTCAATGTTGAGGCTGTTGTGGAATTTGTTGGTGTTTTTCAATGTTGAGGCTGTTGAATTTGTTGGTGTTTTGCATTGTTTATGTTGTTGTTTAATTAGTTGGTGTTTTTCAATGTTGAGGTTGTTGAATTTGCTGGTGTTTTTCAATATTGAGGCTGTTGTGGAATTTGTTGGTGTTTTTCAATGTTGAGGTTGTTGTTTAATTTGTTGGTGTTTTTCAATGTTGAAGTTGTTGTTGAATTTGTTGCTGTTCTTCAATGTTGACGTTGTTGTTGAATTTGTTGTGTTTTGCAATGTTGATGTTGTTTAATTTGTTGGTGTTTTGCAATGTTGAGGTTGTTCAATTTGTTGGTGTTTTTCAAAGTTGAGGTTGTTGTTGAATTTGTTGGTGTTTTTCAATGTTGAGGCTGTTGAATTTGTTCGCGTTTTTCAACGTTGAGGTTGTTGAATTTGTTGGTGTTTTTCAATGTTGAGGCTGTTGTTGAATTTGTTGGTGTTTTCCAATGTTGAGGTTTTGTTGAATTTGTTGTGTTTTGCAATGTTGAGGTTGTTGTTAAATTTGTTGTGTTTTGCAATGTTGATGTTGTTGTTGAATTTGTTGTGTTTTGCAATGTTGAGGTTGTTGTTGAAATTGTTGGTGTTTTTCAACGTTGAAGTTGTTGTTGAATTGGTTGTGTTTTGCAATGTTGATGTTGTTGAATTTGTTGGTGTTTTTCAATGTTGAGGTTGTTGTTGAATTTGTTGGTGTTTTTCAATGTTGAGGGTGTTGTAGAATTTGTTGGTGTTTTTCAATGTTGAGGTTGTTTTTTAATTTGTTGGTGTTTTTCAATGTTGTTGTTGTTGAATTTGTTGGCATTTTTCAATGTTGAGATTGTTGTTGAATTTATTGTGTTTTGCAATGTTGAGGTTGTCGTTGAATTTGTTGTGTTATGCAATGTTGAGGTTGTTGCTGAATTTGTTGGTGTTTTTCAATGTTGAGGTTGTTGTTGAATTTGTTGCTGTTTTTCAATGTTGATGTTGTTGAATGTGTTGGTGTTTTTCAATGTTGATGTTGTTGTTGAATTTGATGGTGTTTTGCAATGTTGAGGTTGTTGTTGAATTTGTTGGTGATTTTCAATGTTGAGGTTGTTGTTGAATTTGTTGGTGTTTTTCAATGTTGAGGTTGTTGTTGAATTTGTTGTGTTTTGCAATGTTGATGTTGTTATGTAATTTGTTGGTGTTTTTCAATGTTGAGGTTGTTGAATTTGCTGGTGTTTTTCAACGTTGAGGTTGTTGAATTTGTTGGTGTTTTTCAATGTTGAGGCTGTTGTTGAATTTGTTGGTGTTTTTCAATGTTGAGGTTGTTGTTTAATTTGTTGGTGTTTTTCAATGTTGAGGTTGTTGAATTTGTTGGTGTTTTTCATTGTTGAGGTTGTTGTTGAATTTGTTGGTGTTTTTCAAAGTTGAGGTTGTTGTTGCACTTGTTGGTGTTTTTCAATGTTGAGGCTGTTGTTGAATTTGTTGTGTTTTGCAATGTTGATGTTGTTGTTTAATTTGCTGGTGTTTTTCAATGTTGAGGTTGTTGAATTTGTTGGTGTTTTTCAATGATGAGATTTTTGAATTTGTTGGTGTTTTTCAATGTTGAGGCTGTTGTGGAATTTGTTGGTGTTTTTCAATGTTGAGGCTGTTGAATTTGCTGGTGTTTTTCAATATTGAGGCTGTTGTGGAATTTGTTGGTGTTTTTCAATGTTGAGGTTGTTGTTTAATTTGTTGGTGTTTTTCAATGTTGAAGTTGTTGTTGAATTTGTTGCTGTTCTTCAATGTTGACTTTGTTGTTGAATTTGTTGTGTTTTGCAATGTTGATGTTGTTTAATTTGTTGGTGTTTTGCAATGTTGAGGTTGTTCAATTTGTTGGTGTTTTTCAAAGTTGAGGTTGTTGTTGAATTTGTTGGTGTTTTTCAATGTTGAGGCTGTTGAATTTGTTCGCGTTTTTCAACGTTGAGGTTGTTGAATTTGTTGGTGTTTTTCAATGTTGAGGCTGTTGTTGAATTTGTTGGTGTTTTTCAATGTTGAGGTTTTGTTGAATTTGTTGTGTTTTGCAATGTTGAGGTTGTTGTTAAATTTGTTGTGTTTTGCAATGTTGATATTGTTGTTGAATTTGTTGTGTTTTGCAATGTTGAGGTTGTTGTTGAAATTGTTGGTGTTTTTCAACGTTGAAGTTGTTGTTGAATTGGTTGTGTTTTGCAATGTTGATGTTGTTGAATTTGTTGGTGTTTTTGAATGTTGAGGCTGTTGTTGAATTTGTTGGTGTTTTTCAATGTTGAGTTTTTGTTGAATTTGTTGGTGTTTTTCAATGTTGAGGCTTTTGTGGAATTTGATGGTGATTTTCAATGTTGAGGTTGTTGTTGAATTTGTTGGTGTTTTTCAATGTTGAGGTTGTTGTTGAATTTGTTGTGTTTTGCAATGTTGATGTTGTTATGTAATTTGTTGGTGTTTTTCAATGTTGAGGTTGTTGAATTTGTTAGTGTTTTTCAATGTTGAGTTTGTTGTTGAATTTGTTGGTGTTTTTCATTGTTGAGGTTGTTGTTGAATTTGTTGGTGTTTTTCAAAGTTGAGGTTGTTGTTGCACTTGTTGGTGTTTTTCAATGTTGAGGCTGTTGTTGAATTTGTTGTGTTTTGCAATGTTGATGTTGTTGTTTAATTTGCTGGTGTTTTTCAATGTTGAGGTTGTTGAATTTGTTGGTGTTTTTCAATGATGAGATTTTTGAATTTGTTGGTGTTTTTCAATGTTGAGGCTGTTGTGGAATTTGTTGGTGTTTTTCAATGTTGAGGCTGTTGAATTTGTTGGTGTTTTGCATTGTTTATGTTGTTGTTTAATTAGTTGGTGTTTTTCAATGTTGAGGTTGTTGAATTTGCTGGTGTTTTTCAATATTGAGGCTGTTGTGGAATTTGTTGGTGTTTTTCAATGTTGAGGTTGTTGTTTAATTTGTTGATGTTTTTCAATGTTGAAGTTGTTGTTGAATTTGTTGCTGTTCTTCAATGTTGACGTTGTTGTTGAATTTGTTGTGTTTTGCAATGTTGATGTTGTTTAATTTGTTGGTGTTTTGCAATGTTGAGGTTGTTCAATTTGTTGGTGTTTTTCAAAGTTGAGGTTGTTGTTGAATTTGTTGGTGTTTTTCAATGTTGAGGCTGTTGAATTTGTTCGCGTTTTTCAACGTTGAGGTTGTTGAATTTGTTGGTGTTTTTCAATGTTGAGGCTGTTGTTGAATTTGTTGGTGTTTTTCAATGTTGAGGTTTTGTTGAATTTGTTGTGTGTTGCAATGTTGAGGTTGTTGTTAAATTTGTTGTGTTTTGCAATGTTGATGTTGTTGTTGAATTTGTTGTGTTTTGCAATGTTGAGGTTGTTGTTGAAATTGTTGGTGTTTTTCAACGTTGAAGTTGTTGTTGAATTGGTTGTGTTTTGCAATGTTGATGTTGTTGAATTTGTTGGTGTTTTTCAATGTTGAGGTTGTTGTTGAATTTGTTGGTGTTTTTCAATGTTGAGGTTGTTGTAGAATTTGTTGGTGTTTTTCAATGTTGAGGTTGTTTTTTAATTTGTTGGTATTTTTCAATGTTGTGGTTGTTGAATTTGTTGGCATTTTTCAATGTTGAGATTGTTGTTGAATTTATTGTGTTTTGCAATGTTGAGGTTGTCGTTGAATTTGTTGTGTTATGCAATGTTGAGGTTGTTGCTGAATTTGTTGGTGTTTTTCAATGTTGAGGTTGTTGTTGAATTTGTTGCTGTTTTTCAATGTTGAGGTTGTTGAATTTGTTGGTGTTTTTCAATGTTGATGTTGTTGTTGAATTTGTTGGTGTTTTGCAATGTTGAGGTTGTTGTTGAATTTGTTGGTGATTTTCAATGTTGAGGTTGTTGTTGAATTTGTTGGTGTTTTTCAATGTTGAGGTTGTTGTTGAATTTGTTGTGTTTTGCAATGTTGATGTTGTTATGTAATTTGTTGGTGTTTTTCAATGTTGAGGTTGTTGAATTTGCTGGTGTTTTTCAACGTTGAGGTTGTTGAATTTGTTGGTGTTTTTCAATGTTGAGGCTGTTGTTGAATTTGTTGGTGTTTTTCAATGTTGAGGTTGTTGTTTAATTTGTTGGTGTTTTTCAATGTTGAGGTTGTTGAATTTGTTGGTGTTATTCATTGTTGAGGTTGTTGTTGAATTTGTTGGTGTTTTTCAAAGTTGAGGTTGTTGTTGCACTTGTTGGTGTTTTTCAATGTTGAGGCTGTTGTTGAATTTGTTGTGTTTTGCAATGTTGATGTTGTTGTTTAATTTGCTGGTGTTTTTCAATGTTGAGGTTGTTGAATTTGTTGGTGTTTTTCAATGATGAGATTTTTGAATTTGTTGGTGTTTTTCAATGTTGAGGCTGTTGTGGAATTTGTTGGTGTTTTTCAATGTTGAGGCTGTTGAATTTGTTGGTGTTTTGCATTGTTTATGTTGTTGTTTAATTAGTTGGTGTTTTTCAATGTTGAGGTTGTTGAATTTGCTGGTGTTTTTCAATATTGAGGCTGTTGTGGAATTTGTTGGTGTTTTTCAATGTTGAGGTTGTTGTTTAATTTGTTGGTGTTTTTCAATGTTGAAGTTGTTGTTGAATTTGTTGCTGTTCTTCAATGTTGACGTTGTTGTTGAATTTGTTGTGTTTTGCAATGTTGATGTTGTTTAATTTGTTGGTGTTTTGCAATGTTGAGGTTGTTCAATTTGTTGGTGTTTTTCAAAGTTGAGGTTGTTGTTGAATTTGTTGGTGTTTTTCATGTTGAGGCTGTTGAATTTGTTCGCGTTTTTCAACGTTGAGGTTGTTGAATTTGTTGGTGTTTTTCAATGTTGAGGCTGTTGTTGAATTTGTTGGTGTTTTTCAATGTTGAGGTTTTGTTGAATTTGTTGTGTTTTGCAATGTTGAGGTTGTTGTTAAATTTGTTGTGTTTTGCAATGTTGATGTTGTTGTTGAATTTGTTGTGTTTTGCAATGTTGAGGTTGTTGTTGAAATTGTTGGTGTTTTTCAACGTTGAAGTTGTTGTTGAATTGGTTGTGTTTTGCAATGTTGATGTTGTTGAATTTGTTGGTGTTTTTCAATGTTGAGGTTGTTGTTGAATTTGTTGGTGTTTTTCAATGTTGAGGTTGTTGTAGAATTTGTTGGTGTTTTTCAATGTTGAGGTTGTTTTTTAATTTGTTGGTGTTTTTCAATGTTGTGGTTGTTGAATTTGTTGGCATTTTTCAATGTTGAGATTGTTGTTGAATTTATTGTGTTTTGCAATGTTGAGGTTGTCGTTGAATTTGTTGTGTTATGCAATGTTGAGGTTGTTGCTGAATTTGTTGTGTTTTGCAATGTTGATGTTGTTATGTAATTTGTTGGTGTTTTTCAATGTTGAGGTTGTTGAATTTGTTGGTGTTTTTCAACGTTGAGGTTGCTGAATTTGTTGGTGTTTTTCAATGTTGAGGCTGTTGTTGAATTTGTTGGTGTTTTTCAATGTTGAGGTTGTTGTTTAATTTGTTGGTGTTTTTCAATGTTGAGGTTGTTGAATTTGTTAGTGTTTTTCAATGTTGAGTTTGTTGTTGAATTTGTTGGTGTTTTTCATTGTTGAGGTTGTTGTTGAATTTGTTGGTGTTTTTCAAAGTTGAGGTTGTTGTTGCACTTGTTGGTGTTTTTCAATTTTGAGGCTGTTGTTGAATTTGTTGTGTTTTGCAATGTTGATGTTGTTGTTTAATTTGCTGGTGTTTTTCAATGTTGAGGTTGTTGAATTTGTTGGTGTTTTTCAATGATGAGATTTTTGAATTTGTTGGTGTTTTTCAATGTTGAGGCTGTTGTGGAATTTGTTGGTGTTTTTCAATGTTGAGGCTGTTGAATTTGTTGGTGTTTTGCATTGTTTATGTTGTTGTTTAATTAGTTGGTGTTTTTCAATGTTGAGGTTGTTGAATTTGCTGGTGTTTTTCAATATTGAGGCTGTTGTGGAATTTGTTGGTGTTTTTCAATGTTGAGGTTGTTGTTTAATTTGTTGGTGTTTTTCAATGTTGAAGTTGTTGTTGAATTTGTTGCTGTTCTTCAATGTTGACGTTGTTGTTGAATTTGTTGTGTTTTGCAATGTTGATGTTGTTTAATTTGTTGGTGTTTTGCAATGTTGAGGTTGTTCAATTTGTTGGTGTTTTTCAAAGTTGAGGTTGTTGTTGAATTTGTTGGTGTTTTTCAATGTTGAGGCTGTTGAATTTGTTCGCGTTTTTCAACGTTGAGGTTGTTGAATTTGTTGGTGTTTTTCAATGTTGAGGCTGTTGTTGAATTTGTTGGTGTTTTTCAATGTTGAGGTTTTGTTGAATTTGTTGTGTTTTGCAATGTTGAGGTTGTTGTTAAATTTGTTGTGTTTTGCAATGTTGATGTTGTTGTTGAATTTGTTGTGTTTTGCAATGTTGAGGTTGTTGTTGAAATTGTTGGTGTTTTTCAACGTTGAAGTTGTTGTTGAATTGGTTGTGTTTTGCAATGTTGATGTTGTTGAATTTGTTGGTGTTTTTCAATGTTGAGGTTGTTGTTGAATTTGTTGGTGTTTTTCAATGTTGAGGGTGTTGTAGAATTTGTTGGTGTTTTTCAATGTTGAGGTTGTTTTTTAATTTGTTGGTGTTTTTCAATGTTGTGGTTGTTGAATTTGTTGGCATTTTTCAATGTTGAGATTGTTGTTGAATTTATTGTGTTTTGCAATGTTGAGGTTGTCGTTGAATTTGTTGTGTTATGCAATGTTGAGGTTGTTGCTGAATTTGTTGGTGTTTTTCAATGTTGAGGTTGTTGTTGAATTTGTTGCTGTTTTTCAATGTTGATGTTGTTGAATTTGTTGGTGTTTTTCAATGTTGATGTTGTTGTTGAATTTGATGGTGTTTTGCAATGTTGAGGTTGTTGTTGAATTTGTTGGTGATTTTCAATGTTGAGGTTGTTGTTGAATTTGTTGGTGTTTTTCAATGTTGAGGTTGTTGTTGAATTTGTTGTGTTTTGCAATGTTGATGTTGTTATGTAATTTGTTGGTGTTTTTCAATGTTGAGGTTGTTGAATTTGCTGGTGTTTTTCAACGTTGAGGTTGTTGAATTTGTTGGTGTTTTTCAATGTTGAGGCTGTTGTTGAATTTGTTGGTGTTTTTCAATGTTGAGGTTGTTGAATTTGTTAGTGTTTTTCAATGTTGAGTTTGTTGTTGAATTTGTTGGTGTTTTTCATTGTTGAGGTTGTTGTTGAATTTGTTGGTGTTTTTCAAAGTTGAGGTTGTTGTTGAAATTGTTGGTGTTTTTCAATATTGAGGCTGTTGTTGAACTTGTTGTGTTTTGCAATGTTGATGTTGTTGTTTAATTTGTTGGTGTTTTTCAATGTTGAGGTTGTTGAATTTGTTGGTGTTTTTCAATGATGAGGTTGTTGAATTTGTTGGTGTTTTTCAATGTTGAGGCTGTTGTGGAATTTGTTGGTGTTTTTCAATGTTGAGGCTGTTGAATTTGCTGGTGTTTTGCATTGTTTATATTGTTGTTTAATTTGTTGGTGTTTTTCAATGTTGAGGTTGTTGTTGAAATTGTTGGTTTTTTTCAACGTTGAAGTTGTTGTTGAATTGGTTGTGTTTTGCAATGTTGATGTTGTTGAATTTGTTGGTGTTTTTCAATGTTGAGGCTGTTGTTGAATTTGTTGGTGTTTTTCAATGTTGAGGTTTTGTTGAATTTGTTGGTGTTTTTCAATGTTGAGGCTTTTGTGGAATTTGTTGGTGTTTTTCAATGTTGTGGTTGTTGAATTTGTTGGCATTTTTCAATGTTGAGATTGTTGTTGAATTTATTGTGTTTTGCAATGTTGAGGTTGTCGTTGAATTTGTTGTGTTATGCAATGTTGAGGTTGTTGCTGAATTTGTTGGTGTTTTTCAATGTTGAGGTTGTTGTTGAATTTGTTGCTGTTTTTCAATGTTGAGGTTGTTGAATTTGTTGGTGTTTTTCAATGTTGATGTTGTTGTTGAATTTGTTGGTGTTTTGCAATGTTGAGGTTGTTGTTGAATTTGTTGGTGATTTTCAATGTTGAGGTTGTTGTTGAATTTGTTGGTGTTTTTCAATGTTGAGGTTGTTGTTGAATTTGTTGTGTTTTGCAATGTTGATGTTGTTATGTAATTTGTTGGTGTTTTTCAATGTTGAGGTTGTTGAATTTGCTGGTGTTTTTCAACGTTGAGGTTGTTGAATTTGTTGGTGTTTTTCAATGTTGAGGCTGTTGTTGAATTTGTTGGTGTTTTTCAATGTTGAGGTTGTTGTTTAATTTGTTGGTGTTTTTCAATGTTGAGGTTGTTGAATTTGTTAGTGTTTTTCAATGTTGAGTTTGTTGTTGAATTTGTTGGTGTTTTTCATTGTTGAGGTTGTTGTTGAATTTGTTGGTGTTTTTCAAAGTTGAGGTTGTTGTTGAAATTGTTGGTGTTTTTCAATATTGAGGCTGTTGTTGAACTTGTTGTGTTTTGCAATGTTGATGTTGTTGTTTAATTTGTTGGTGTTTTTCAATGTTGAGGTTGTTGAATTTGTTGGTGTTTTTCAATGATGAGGTTGTTGAATTTGTTGGTGTTTTTCAATGTTGAGGCTGTTGTGGAATTTGTTGGTGTTTTTCAATGTTGAGGCTGTTGAATTTGTTGGTGTTTTGCATTGTTTATATTGTTGTTTAATTTGTTGGTGTTTTTCAATGTTGAGGTTGTTGTTGAAATTGTTGGTGTTTTTCAACGTTGAAGTTGTTGTTGAATTGGTTGTGTTTTGCAATGTTGATGTTGTTGAATTTGTTGGTGTTTTTCAATGTTGAGGCTGTTGTTGAATTTGTTGGTGTTTTTCAATGTTGAGGTTTTGTTGAATTTGTTGGTGTTTTTCAATGTTGAGGCTTTTGTGGAATTTGTTGGTGTTTTGCAATGTTGAGGTTGTTGTTGAATTTGTTGGTGTTTTTCAATGTTGAGGTTGTTGTTGAATTTGTTGGTGTTTTTCAATGTTGAGGTTGTTGAATTTGTTGGTGTTTTTCAATGTTGATGTTGTTGTTGAATTTGTTGGTGTTTTGCAATGTTGAGGTTGTTGTTGAATTTGATGGTGATTTTCAATGTTGAGGTTGTTGTTGAATTTGTTGGTGTTTTTCAATGTTGAGGTTGTTGTTGAATTTGTTGTGTTTTGCAATGTTGATGTTGTTATGTAATTTGTTGGTGTTTTTCAATGTTGAGGTTGTTGAATTTGTTGGTGTTTTTCAACGTTGAGGTTGCTGAATTTGTTGGTGTTTTTCAATGTTGAGGCTGTTGTTGAATTTGTTGGTGTTTTTCAATGTTGATGTTGTTGAATTTGTTAGTGTTTTTCAATGTTGAGTTTGTTGTTGAATTTGTTGGTGTTTTTCATTGTTGAGGTTGTTGTTGAATTTGTTGGTGTTTTTCAAAGTTGAGGTTGTTGTTGCACTTGTTGGTGTTTTTCAATGTTGAGGCTGTTGTGTTTTGCAATGTTGATGTTGTTGTTTAATTTGCTGGTGTTTTTCAATGTTGAGGTTGTTGAATTTGTTGGTGTTTTTCAATGATGAGATTTTTGAATTTGTTGGTGTTTTTCAATGTTGAGGCTGTTGTGGAATTTGTTGGTGTTTTTCAATGTTGAGGCTGTTGAATTTGTTGGTGTTTTGCATTGTTTATGTTGTTGTTTAATTAGTTGGTGTTTTTCAATGTTGAGGTTGTTGAATTTGCTGGTGTTTTTCAATGTTGAGGCTGTTGTGGAATTTGTTGGTGTTTTTCAATGTTGAGGTTTTTGTTTAATTTGTTGGTGTTTTTCAATGTTGAGGTTGTTGTTGAATTTGTTGCTGTTCTTCAATGTTGACGTTGTTGTTGAATTTGTTGTGTTTTGCAATGTTGATGTTGTTTAATTTGTTGGTGTTTTTCAAAGTTGAGGTTGTTGTTGAATTTGTTGGTGTTTTTCAATGTTGAGGCTGTTGAATTTGTTCGCGTTTTTCAACGTTGAGGTTGTTGAATTTGTTGGTGTTTTTCAATGTTGAGGCTGTTGTTGAATTTGTTGGTGTTTTTCAATGTTGAGGTTTTGTTGAATTTGTTGTGTTTTGCAATGTTGAGGTTGTTGTTAAATTTGTTGTGTTTTGCAATGTTGATGTTGTTGTTGAATTTGTTGTGTTTTGCAATGTTGAGGTTGTTGTTGAAATTGTTGGTGTTTTTCAACGTTGAAGTTGTTGTTGAATTGGTTGTGTTTTGCAATGTTGATGTTGTTGAATTTGTTGGTGTTTTTCAATGTTGAGGTTGTTGTTGAATTTGTTGTTGTTTTTCAAAGTTGAGGTTGTTGTAGAATTTGTTGGTGTTTTTCAATGTTGAGGTTGTTTTTTAATTTGTTGGTGTTTTTCAATGTTGTGGTTGTTGAATTTGTTGGCATTTTTCAATGTTGAGATAGTTGTTGAATTTATTGTGTTTTGCAATGTTGAGGTTGTCGTTGAATTTGTTGTGTTATGCAATGTTGAGGTTGTTGCAGAATTTGTTGGTGTTTTTCAATGTTGAGGTTGTTGTTGAATTTGTTGCTGTTTTTCAATGTTGAGGTTGTTGAATTTGTTGGTGTTTTTCAATGTTGATGTTGTTGTTGAATTTGTTGGTGTTTTGCAATGTTGAGGTTGTTGTTGAATTTGTTGGTGATTTTCAATGTTGAGGTTGTTGTTGAATTTGTTGGTGTTTTTCAATGTTGAGGTTGTTGTTGAATTTGTTGTGTTTTGCAATGTTGATGTTGTTATGTAATTTGTTGGTGTTTTTCAATGTTGAGGTTGTTGAATTTGTTGGTGTTTTTCAACGTTGAGGTTGTTGAATTTGTTGGTGTTTTTCAATGTTGAGGCTGTTGTTGAATTTGTTGGTGTTTTTCAATGTTGAGGTTGTTGTTTAATTTGTTGGTGTTTTTCAATGTTGAGGTTGTTGAATTTGTTAGTGTTTTTCAATGTTGAGTTTGTTGTTGACTTTGTTGGTGTTTTTCATTGTTGAGGTTGTTGTTGAATTTGTTGGTGTTTTTCAAAGTTGAGGTTGTTGTTGAAATTGTTGGTGTTTTTCAATATTGAGGCTGTTGTTGAACTTGTTGTGTTTTGCAATGTTGATGTTGTTGTTTAATTTGTTGGTGTTTTTCAATGTTGAGGTTGTTGAATTTGTTGGTGTTTTTCAATGATGAGGTTGTTGAATTTGTTGGTGTTTTTCAATGTTGAGGCTGTTGTGGAATTTGTTGGTGTTTTTCAATGTTGAGGCTGTTGAATTTGTTGGTGTTTTGCATTGTTTATATTGTTGTTTAATTTGTTGGTGTTTTTCAATGTTGAGGTTGTTGAATTTTCTGGTGTTTTTCAATGTTGAGGCTGTTGTGGAATTTGTTGGTGTTTTTCAATGTCGAGGTTGTTGTTTAATTTGTTGGTGTTTTTCAATGTTGAGGTTGTTGTTGAATTTGTTGCTGTTCTTCAATGTTGAGGTTGTTGTTGAATTTGTTGTGTTTTGCAATGTTGATGTTGTTTCATTTGTTGGTGTTTTGCAATGTTGAGGTTGTTCAGTTTGTTGGTGTTTTTCAATGTTGAGGTTGTTGAATTTGTTGGTGTTTTTCAATGATGAGGTTTTTGAATTTGTTGGTGTTTTTCAATGTTGAGGCTGTTGTGGAATTTCTTGGTGTTTTTCAATGTTGAGGCTGTTGAATTTGTTGGTGTTTTGCATTTTTTATGTTGTTGTTTAATTTGTTTTGTTTTTCAATGTTGAGGTTGTTGTTGAATTTATTGCTGTTCTTCAATGTTGACGTTGTTTTTGAATTTGTTGTGTTTTGCAATGTTGATGTTGTTTAATTTGTTGGTGTTTTGCAATGTTGAGGTTGTTCAATTTGTTGGTGTTTTTCAAAGTTGAGGTTGTTGTTGAATTTGTTGTGTTTTGCAATGTTGAGTATGTTGTTGAATTTGTTGGTGATTTTCAATGTTGAGGCTGTTGAATTTGTTCGCGTTTTTCAACGTTGAGGTTGTTGAATTTGTTGGTGTTTTTCAATGTTGAGGCTGTTGTTGAATTTGTTGGTGTTATTCAATGTTGAGGTTTTGTTGAATTTGTTGTGTTTTGCAATGTTGATGTTGTTGTTGAATTTGTTGTGTTTTGCAATGTTGAGGTTGTTGTTGAAATTGTTGGTGTTTTTCAATGTTGAAGTTGTTGTTGAATTGGTTGTGTTTTGCAATGTTGATGTTGTTGAATTTGTTGGTGTTTTTCAATGTTGAGGTTGTTGTTGAATTTGTTGGTGTTTTTCAATGTTGAGGTAGATGTTGAATTTGTTGGTGTTTTTCAATGTTGAGATTGTTTTTGAATTTGTTGCTGTTCTTCAATGTTGAGGTTGTTGTAGAATTTGTTGGTGTTTTTCAATGTTGAGGTTGTTTTTTAATTTGTTGGTGTTGTTCAATGTTGTGGTTGTTGAATTTGTTGGCATTTTTCAAAGTTGAGATTGTTGTTGAATTTATTGTGTTTTGCAATGTTGAGGTTGTCGTTGAATTTGTTGTGTTATGCAATGTTGAGGTTGTTGCTGAATTTGTTGGTGTTTTTCAATGTTGAGGTTGTTGTTGAATTTGTTGCTGTTTTTCAATGTTGAGGTTGTTGAATTTGTTGGTGTTTTTCTATGTTGATGTTGTTGTTGAATTTGTTGGTGTTTTGCAATGTTGAGGTTGTTGTTGAATTTGTTGTGTTTTGCAATGTTGATGTTGTTATGTAATTTGTTGGTGTTTTTCAATGTTGAGGTTGTTGAATTTGTTGGTGTTTTTCAACGTTGAGGTTGTTGAATTTGTTGGTGTTTTTCAATGTTGAGGCTGTTGTTGAATTTGTTGGTGTTTTTCAATGTTGAGGTTGATGTTTAATTTGTTGGTGTTTTTCAATGTTGAGGTTGTTGAATTTGTTAGTGTTTTTCAATGTTGAGTTTGTTGTTGAATTTGTTGGTGTTTTTCATTTTTGAGGTTGTTGTTGAATTTGTTGGTGTTTTTCATTGTTGAGGTTGTTGAATTTGCTGGTGTTTTTCAATGTTGAGGCTGTTGTGGAATTTGTTGGTGTTTTTCAATGTTGAGGTTTTTGTTTAATTTGTTGGTGTTTTTCAATGTTGAGGTTGTTGTTGAATTTGTTGCTGTTCTTCAATGTTGACGTTGTTGTTGAATTTGTTGTGTTTTGCAATGTTGATGTTGTTTAATTTGTTGGTGTTTTTCAAAGTTGAGGTTGTTGTTGAATTTGTTGGTGTTTTTCAATGTTGAGGCTGTTGAATTTGTTCGCGTTTTTCAACGTTGAGGTTGTTGAATTTGTTGGTGTTTTTCAATGTTGAGGCTGTTGTTGAATTTGTTGGTGTTTTTCAATGTTGAGGTTTTGTTGAATTTGTTGTGTTTTGCAATGTTGAGGTTGTTGTTAAATTTGTTGTGTTTTGCAATGTTGATGTTGTTGTTGAATTTGTTGTGTTTTGCAATGTTGAGGTTGTTGTTGAAATTGTTGGTGTTTTTCAACGTTGAAGTTGTTGTTGAATTGGTTGTGTTTTGCAATGTTGATGTTGTTGAATTTGTTGGTGTTTTTCAATGTTGAGGTTGTTGTTGAATTTGTTGTTGTTTTTCAAAGTTGAGGTTGTTGTAGAATTTGTTGGTGTTTTTCAATGTTGAGGTTGTTTTTTAATTTGTTGGTGTTTTTCAATGTTGTGGTTGTTGAATTTGTTGGCATTTTTCAATGTTGAGATAGTTGTTGAATTTATTGTGTTTTGCAATGTTGAGGTTGTCGTTGAATTTGTTGTGTTATGCAATGTTGAGGTTGTTGCAGAATTTGTTGGTGTTTTTCAATGTTGAGGTTGTTGTTGAATTTGTTGCTGTTTTTCAATGTTGAGGTTGTTGAATTTGTTGGTGTTTTTCAATGTTGATGTTGTTGTTGAATTTGTTGGTGTTTTGCAATGTTGAGGTTGTTGTTGAATTTGTTGGTGATTTTCAATGTTGAGGTTGTTGTTGAATTTGTTGGTGTTTTTCAATGTTGAGGTTGTTGTTGAATTTGTTGTGTTTTGCAATGTTGATGTTGTTATGTAATTTGTTGGTGTTTTTCAATGTTGAGGTTGTTGAATTTGTTGGTGTTTTTCAACGTTGAGGTTGTTGAATTTGTTGGTGTTTTTCAATGTTGAGGCTGTTGTTGAATTTGTTGGTGTTTTTCAATGTTGAGGTTGTTGTTTAATTTGTTGGTGTTTTTCAATGTTGAGGTTGTTGAATTTGTTAGTGTTTTTCAATGTTGAGTTTGTTGTTGACTTTGTTGGTGTTTTTCATTGTTGAGGTTGTTGTTGAATTTGTTGGTGTTTTTCAAAGTTGAGGTTGTTGTTGAAATTGTTGGTGTTTTTCAATATTGAGGCTGTTGTTGAACTTGTTGTGTTTTGCAATGTTGATGTTGTTGTTTAATTTGTTGGTGTTTTTCAATGTTGAGGTTGTTGAATTTGTTGGTGTTTTTCAATGATGAGGTTGTTGAATTTGTTGGTGTTTTTCAATGTTGAGGCTGTTGTGGAATTTGTTGGTGTTTTTCAATGTTGAGGCTGTTGAATTTGTTGGTGTTTTGCATTGTTTATATTGTTGTTTAATTTGTTGGTGTTTTTCAATGTTGAGGTTGTTGAATTTTCTGGTGTTTTTCAATGTTGAGGCTGTTGTGGAATTTGTTGGTGTTTTTCAATGTCGAGGTTGTTGTTTAATTTGTTGGTGTTTTTCAATGTTGAGGTTGTTGTTGAATTTGTTGCTGTTCTTCAATGTTGAGGTTGTTGTTGAATTTGTTGTGTTTTGCAATGTTGATGTTGTTTCATTTGTTGGTGTTTTGCAATGTTGAGGTTGTTCAGTTTGTTGGTGTTTTTCAATGTTGAGGTTGTTGAATTTGTTGGTGTTTTTCAATGATGAGGTTTTTGAAATAGTTGGTGTTTTTCAATGTTGAGGCTGTTGTGGAATTTCTTGGTGTTTTTCAATGTTGAGGCTGTTGAATTTGTTGGTGTTTTGCATTTTTTATGTTGTTGTTTAATTTGTTTTGTTTTTCAATGTTGAGGTTGTTGTTGAATTTATTGCTGTTCTTCAATGTTGACGTTGTTTTTGAATTTGTTGTGTTTTGCAATGTTGATGTTGTTTAATTTGTTGGTGTTTTGCAATGTTGAGGTTGTTCAATTTGTTGGTGTTTTTCAAAGTTGAGGTTGTTGTTGAATTTGTTGTGTTTTGCAATGTTGAGTATGTTGTTGAATTTGTTGGTGATTTTCAATGTTGAGGCTGTTGAATTTGTTCGCGTTTTTCAACGTTGAGGTTGTTGAATTTGTTGGTGTTTTTCAATGTTGAGGCTGTTGTTGAATTTGTTGGTGTTATTCAATGTTGAGGTTTTGTTGAATTTGTTGTGTTTTGCAATGTTGATGTTGTTGTTGAATTTGTTGTGTTTTGCAATGTTGAGGTTGTTGTTGAAATTGTTGGTGTTTTTCAATGTTGAAGTTGTTGTTGAATTGGTTGTGTTTTGCAATGTTGATGTTGTTGAATTTGTTGGTGTTTTTCAATGTTGAGGTTGTTGTTGAATTTGTTGGTGTTTTTCAATGTTGAGGTAGATGTTGAATTTGTTGGTGTTTTTCAATGTTGAGATTGTTTTTGAATTTGTTGCTGTTCTTCAATGTTGAGGTTGTTGTAGAATTTGTTGGTGTTTTTCAATGTTGAGGTTGTTTTTTAATTTGTTGGTGTTGTTCAATGTTGTGGTTGTTGAATTTGTTGGCATTTTTCAAAGTTGAGATTGTTGTTGAATTTATTGTGTTTTGCAATGTTGAGGTTGTCGTTGAATTTGTTGTGTTATGCAATGTTGAGGTTGTTGCTGAATTTGTTGGTGTTTTTCAATGTTGAGGTTGTTGTTGAATTTGTTGCTGTTTTTCAATGTTGAGGTTGTTGAATTTGTTGGTGTTTTTCTATGTTGATGTTGTTGTTGAATTTGTTGGTGTTTTGCAATGTTGAGGTTGTTGTTGAATTTGTTGTGTTTTGCAATGTTGATGTTGTTATGTAATTTGTTGGTGTTTTTCAATGTTGAGGTTGTTGAATTTGTTGGTGTTTTTCAACGTTGAGGTTGTTGAATTTGTTGGTGTTTTTCAATGTTGAGGCTGTTGTTGAATTTGTTGGTGTTTTTCAATGTTGAGGTTGATGTTTAATTTGTTGGTGTTTTTCAATGTTGAGGTTGTTGAATTTGTTAGTGTTTTTCAATGTTGAGTTTGTTGTTGAATTTGTTGGTGTTTTTCATTTTTGAGGTTGTTGTTGAATTTGTTGGTGTTTTTCATTGTTGAGGTTGTTGTTAAATTTGTTGGTGTTTTTCAATATTGAGGCTGTTGTTGAACTTGTTGTGTTTTGCAATGTTGATGTTGTTGTTTAATTTGTTGGTGTTTTTCAATGTTGAGGTTGTTGAATTTGTTGGTGTTTTTCAATGATGAGGTTGTTGAATTTGTTGGTGTTTTTCAATGTTGAGGCTGTTGTGGAATTTGTTGGTGTTTTTCAATGTTGAGGCTGTTGAATTTGTTGGTGTTTTGCATTGTTTATATTGTTGTTTAATTTGTTGGTGTTTTTCAATGTTGAGGTTGTTGAATTTTCTGGTGTTTTTCAATGTTGAGGCTGTTGTGGAATTTGTTGGTGTTTTTCAATGTCGAGGTTGTTGTTTAATTTGTTGGTGTTTTTCAATGTTGAGGTTGTTGTTGAATTTGTTGCTGTTCTTCAATGTTGAGGTTGTTGTTGAATTTGTTGTGTTTTGCAATGTTGATGTTGTTTCATTTGTTGGTGTTTTGCAATGTTGAGGTTGTTCAGTTTGTTGGTGTTTTTCAATGTTGAGGTTGTTGAATTTGTTGGTGTTTTTCAATGATGAGGTTTTTGAATTTGTTGGTGTTTTTCAATGTTGAGGCTGTTGTGGAATTTGTTGGTGTTTTTCAATGTTGAGGCTGCTGAATTTGTTGGTGTTTTGCATTTTTTATGTTGTTGTTTAATTTGTTTTGTTTTTCAATGTTGAGGTTGTTGTTGAATTTATTGCTGTTCTTCAATGTTGACGTTGTTGTTGAATTTGTTGTGTTTTGCAATGTTGATGTTGTTTAATTTGTTGGTGTTTTGCAATGTTGAGGTTGTTCAATTTGTTGGTGTTTTTCAAAGTTGAGGTTGTTGTTGAATTTGTTGTGTTTTGCAATGTTGAGTGTGTTGTTGAATTTGTTGGTGATTTTCAATGTTGAGGCTGTTGAATTTGTTCGCGTTTTTCAACGTTGAGGTTGTTGAATTTGTTGGTGTTTTTCAATGTTGAGGTTGTTGTTGAATTTGTTGGTGTTTTTCAATGTTGAGGTAGTTGTTGAATTTGTTGGTGTTTTTCAATGTTGAGATTGTTGTTGAATTTGTTGCTGTTCTTCAATGTTGAAGTTGTTGTAGAATTTGTTGGTGTTTTTCAATGTTGAGGTTGTTTTTTTAATTTGTTGGGGTTGTTCAATGTTGTGGTTGTTGAATTTGTTGGCATTTTTCAATGTTGAGATTGTTGTTGAATTTATTGTGTTTTGCAATGTTGAGGTTGTCGTTGAATTTGTTGTGTTATGCAATGTTGAGGTTGTTGCTGAATTTGTTGGTGTTTTTCAATGTTGAGGTTGTTGTTGAATTTGTTGCTGTTTTTCAATGTTGAGGTTGTTGAATTTGTTGGTGTTTTTCTATGTTGATGTTGTTGTTGAATTTGTTGGTGTTTTGCAATGCTGAGGTTGTTGTTGAATTTGTTGTGTTTTGCAATGTTGATGTTGTTATGTAATTTGTTGGTGTTTTTCAATGTTGAGGTTGTTGAATTTGTTGGTGTTTTTCAACGTTGAGGTTGTTGAATTTGTTGGTGTTTTTCAATGTTGAGGCTGTTGTTGAATTTGTTGGTGTTTTTCAATGTTGAGGTTGATGTTTAATTTGTTGGTGTTTTTCAATGTTGAGGTTGTTGAATTTGTTAGTGTTTTTCAATGTTGAGTTTGTTGTTGAATTTGTTGGTGTTTTTCAATGTTGAGGCTGTTGTTGAATTTGTTGTGTTTTGCAATGTTGATGTTGTTGTTTAATTTGTTGGTGTTTTTCAATGTTGAGGTTGTTGAATTTGTTGGTGTTTATCAATGATGAGGTTGTTGAATTTGTTGGTGTTTTTCAATGTTGAGGCTGTTGTGGAATTTGTTGGTGTTTTTCAATGTTGAGGCTGTTGAATTTATTGGTGTTTTGCATTGTTTATGTTGTTGTTTAATTTGTTGGTGTTTTTCAATGTTGAAGTTGTTGAATTTTCTGGTGTTTTTCAATGTTGAGGCTGTTGTGGAATTTGTTGGTGTTTTCAATGTCGAGGTTGTTGTTTAATTTGTTGGTGTTTTTCAATGTTGAGGTTGTTGTTGAATTTGTTGCTGTTCTTCAATGTTGAGGTTGTTGTTGAATTTGTTGTGTTTTGCAATGTTGATGTTGTTTCATTTGTTGTTGTTTTGCAATGTTGAGGTTGTTCAATTTGTTGGTGTTTTTCAAAGTTGAGGTTGTTGTTGATTTTGTTGTTGAATTTGTTGGTGTTTTTCAATTTTGAGGCTGTTGAATTTGTTCGCGTTTTTCAACGTTGAGGTTGTTGTTAAATTTGTTGGTGTTTTTCAATGTTGAGGTTGTTAAATTTGTTGGTGTTTTTCAATGTTGAGGTTGTTGTTGAATTTGTTGGTGTATTTCAATGTTGAGGTTGTTGTTGAATTTATTGGTGTTTTTCAATGTTGATGTTGTTTAATTTGTTGGTGTTTTTCAATGTTGAGGTTGTTCAATTTGTTGGTGTTTTTCAAAGTTGAGGTTGTTGTTGAATTTGTTGTCTTTTGCAATGTTGAGGCTGTTGTTGAATTTGTTTGTGTTTTTCAATGTTGAGATTGTTGAATTTGTTGGCGTTTTTCAACGTTGAGGTTGTTGAATTTATTGTGTTTTTCAATGTTGAGTTTGTTGAATTTGTTGGTGTTTTTCAATGTTGAGGCTGTTGTTGAATTTGTTGGTGTTTTTCAATGTTGAGGTTGTTGTTTAATTTGTTGGTGTTTTTCAATGTTGTGGTTGTTGAATTTGTTAGTGTTTTTCAATGTTGAGATTGTTGTTGAATTTGTTGGTGTTTTTCATTGTTGAGGTTGTTGTTGAATTTGTTGGTGTTTTTCAAAGTTGAGGTTGTTGTTGAAATTGTTGTGTTTTGCAATGTTGATGTTGTTGTTTAATTTGTTGGTGTTTTTCAATGTTGAGGTTGTTGAATTTGTTGGTGTTTTTCAATGATGAGGTTGTTGAATTTGTTGGTGTTTTTCAATGTTGAGGCTGTTGTGGAATTTGTTGGTGTTTTTCAATGTTGAGGCTGTTGAATTTGTTGGTGTTTTGCATTGTTTATGTTGTTGTTTAATTTGTTGGTGTTTTTCATGTTGAGGTTGTTGAATTTTCTGGTGTTTTTCAATGTTGAGGCTGTTGTGGAATTTGTTGGTGTTTTTCAATGTTGAGGTTGTTGTTGAATTTGTTGCTGTTCTTCAATGTTGAGGTTGTTGTTGAATTTGTTGTGTTTTGCAATGTTGATGTTGTTTAATTTGTTGGTGTTTTGCAATGTTGAGGTTGTTCAATTTTTTGGTGTTTTTCAAAGTTGAGGTTGTTGTTGAATTTGTTGTGTTTTGCAATGTTGAGTTTGTTGTTGAATTTGTTGGTGTTTTTCAATGTTGAGGCTGTTGAATTTGTTCGCGTTTTTCAACGTTGAGGTTGTTGTTAAATTTGTTGGTGTTTTTCAATGTTGAGGTTGTTAAATTTGTTGGTGTTTTTCAATGTTGAGGTTGTTGTTGAATTTGTTGGTGTTTTTCAATGTTGAGGTTGTTAAATTTGTTGGTGTTTTTCAATGTTGAGTTTGTTGTTGAATTTGTTGGTGTATTTCAATGTTGAGGTTGTTGTTGAATTTGTTGGTGTTTTTTAATGTTGATGTTGTTTAATTTGTTGGTGTTTTTCAACGTTGAGGTTGTTGAATTTATTGTGTTTTTCAATGTTGAGGTTGTCGTTGAATTTGTTGTGTTATGCAATGTTGAGGTTGTTGCTGAATTTGTTGGTGTTTTTCAATGTTGAGGTTGTTGTTAAATTTGTTGGCGTTTTTCAATGTTGAGGTTGTTAAATTTGTTGGTGTTTTTCAATGTTGAGTTTGTTGTTGAATTTGATGGGGGTTTTCAGTGTTAAGGTTGTTGAATTTGTTTGTGTTTTTCAATGATTAGGCTGTTGTGGAATTTGTTGGTGTTTTTCAATGTTGACGTTGTTTTTTAATTTGTTTGTTTTTTTCTATGTTGAGGTTGTTGAAATTGTTGGTGTTTTTCAAAGTTGAGGTTGTTGTTGAATTTGATGGAGTTTTTCATTGTTTAGGTTGTTGTTGAATTTGTTGTTGTTTTTCAATGTTGAGGTTGTTGAATTTGTTGGCGTTTTTCAACGTTGAGGTTGTTGAATTTGTTGGTGTTTTTCAATGTTGAGTTTGTTGTTGAATTTGATGGAGTTTTTCATTGTTAAGGTTGTTGTTGAATTTGTTTGTGTTTTTCAATGATGAGGCTGTTGTGGAATTTGTTGGTGTTTTTCAATGTTGAGGTTGTTTTTTAATTTGTTTGTTTTTTTCTATGTTGAGGTTGTTGAAATTGTTGGTGTTTTTCAAAGTTGAGGTTGTTGTTGAATTTGATGGAGTTTTTCATTGTTTAGGTTGTTGTTGAATTTGTTTGTGTTTTTCAATGATGAGGCTGTTGTGGAATTTGTTGGTGTTTTTCAATGTTGAGGTTGTCGTTGAATTTGTTGTGTTATGCAATGTTGAGGTTGTTGCTGAATTTGTTGGTGTTTTTCAATGTTGAGGTTGTTGTTAAATTTGTTTGTATTTTTCTATGTTGAGGTTGTTGAAATTGTTGGTGTTTTTCAAAGTTGAGGTTGTTGTTGAATTTGATGGAGTTTTTCATTGTTGAGGTTGTTGTTGAATTTGTTGGTGTTTTTCAATGTTGAGGTTGTTGAATTTGTTGGCGTTTTTCAACGTTGAGGTTGTTGAATTTGTTGGTATTTTTGAATGTTGAGGCTGTTGTTGAATTTGTTGGTGTTTTTCAATGTTGAGGTTGTTGTTTAATTTGTTGGTGTTTTTCAATGTTGAGGTTGTTGAATTTGTTGGTGTTTTTCAATGATGAGGTTGTTGAATTTGTTGGTGTTTTTCAATGTTCAGGCTGTTGTGGAATTTGTTGGTGTTTTTCAATGTTGAGGCTGTTGAATTTGTTGGTGTTTTGCATTGTTTATGTTGTTGTTTAATTTGTTGGTGTTTTTCAATGTTGAGGTTGTTGAATTTTCTGGTGTTTTTCAATGTTGAGGCTGTTGTGGAATTTGTTGGTGTTTTTCAATGTCAAGGTTGTTGTTTAATTTGTTGGTGTTTTTCAAAGTTGAGGTTGTTGTTGAATTTATTGCTGTTCTTCAATGTTGAGGTTGTTGTTGAATTTGTTGTATTTTGCAATGTTGAGGTTGTTAAATTTGTTGGTGTTTTTCAATGTTGAGGTTGTTGTTTAATTTGTTGGTGTATTTCAATGTTGAGGTTGTTGTTGAATTTGTTGGTGTTTTTCAATGTTGATGTTGTTTAATTTGTTGGTGTTTTTCAATGTTGAGGTTGTTCAATTTGTTGGTATTTTTCAAAGTTGAGGTTGTTGGTGAATTTGTTGTCTTTTGCAATGTTGAGGTTGTTGTTGAATTTGTTGGTGTTTTTCAATGTTGAGGTTGTTGAATTTGTTGGCGTTTTTCAACGTTGAGGTTGTTGAATTTATTGTGTTTTTCAATGTTGAGGTTGTCGTTGAATTTGTTGTGTTGTGCAATGTTGAGGTTGTTGCTGAATTTGTTGCTGTTCTTCAATGTTGAGGTTGTTGTTGAATTTGTTGTGTTTTGCAATGTTGAGGTTGTTAAATTTGTTGGTTTTTTCAATGTTGAGGTTGTTGTTGAATTTGTTGGTGTATTTCAATGTTGAGGTTGTTGTTGAATTTGTTGGTGTTTTTCAATGTTGATGTTGTTTAATTTGTTGGTGTTTTTCAATGTTGAGGTTGTTCAATTTGTTGGTATTTTTCAAAGTTGAGGTTGTTGTTGAATTTGATGGAGTTTTTCATTGTTGAGGTTGTTGTTGAATTTGTTGGTGTTTTTCAATGTTGAGGTTGTTGAATTTGTTGGCGTTTTTCAACGTTGAGGTTGTTGAATTTGTTGGTATTTTTGAATGTTGAGGCTGTTGTTGAATTTGTTGGTGTTTTTCAATGTTGAGGTTGTTGTTTAATTTGTTGGTGTTTTTCAATGTTGAGGTTGTTGAATTTGTTGGTGTTTTTCAATGATGAGGTTGTTGAATTTGTTGGTGTTTTTCAATGTTCAGGCTGTTGTGGAATTTGTTGGTGTTTTTCAATGTTGAGGCTGTTGAATTTGTTGGTGTTTTGCATTGTTTATGTTGTTGTTTAATTTGTTGATGTTTTTCAATGTTGAGGTTGTTGAATTTTCTGGTGTTTTTCAATGTTGAGGCTGTTGTGGAATTTGTTGGTGTTTTTCAATGTCGAGGTTGTTGTTTAATTTGTTGGTGTTTTTCAATGTTGAGGTTGTTGTTGAATTTGTTGCTGTTCTTCAATGTTGAGGTTGTTGTTGAATTTGTTGTGTTTTGCAATGTTGAGGTTGTTAAATTTGTTGGTGTTTTTCAATGTTGAGGTTGTTGTTGAATTTGTTGGTGTATTTCAATGTTGAGGTTGTTGTTGAATTTGTTGGTGTTTTTCAATGTTGATGTTGTTTAATTTGTTGGTGTTTTTCAATGTTGAGGTTGTTCAATTTGTTGGTATTTTTCAAAGTTGAGGTTGTTGGTGAATTTGTTGTCTTTTGCAATGTTGAGGTTGTTGTTGAATTTGTTGGTGTTTTTCAATGTTGAGGTTGTTGAATTTGTTGGCGTTTTTCAACGTTGAGGTTGTTGAATTTATTGTGTTTTTCAATGTTGAGGTTGTCGTTGAATTTGTTGTGTTATGCAATGTTGAGGTTGTTGCTGAATTTGTTGGTGTTTTTCAATGTTGAGGTTGTTGTTAAATTTGTTGGTGTTTTTCAATGTTGAGGTTGTTAAATTTGTTGGTGTTTTTCAATTTTAAGTTTGTTGTTGAATTTGATGGGGTTTTTCATTGTTGAGGTTGTTGTTGAATTTGTTTGTGTTTTTCAATGATGAGGCTGTTGTGGAATTTGTTGGTGTTTTTCAATGTTGACGTTGTTTTTTATTTTGTTTGTGTTTTTCTATGTTGAGGTTGTTGAAATTGTTGGTGTTT
This sequence comes from Scyliorhinus torazame, assembly GCF_047496885.1. Lineage (NCBI taxonomy): Eukaryota > Metazoa > Chordata > Chondrichthyes > Carcharhiniformes > Scyliorhinidae > Scyliorhinus > Scyliorhinus torazame. The sequence goes on along the minus strand of NC_092722.1, from coordinate 71,947,947 downwards.
TTCAAAGTTGAGGTTGTTGTTGAATTTGATGGAGTTTTTCATTGTTGAGGTTGTTGTTGAATTTGTTGCTGTTCTTCAATGTTGAGGTTGTTGTTGAATTTGTTGTGTTTTGCAATGTTGATGTTGTTTAATTTGTTGATGTTTTGCAATGTTGAGGTTGTTCAATTTGTTGGTGTTTTTCAAAGTTGAGGTTGTTGTTGAATTTGTTGTGTTTTGCAATGTTGAGGTTGTTGTTGAATTTGTTGCTGTTTTGCAATGTTGATGTTGTTGTTGAATTTGTTGTGTTTTGCAATGTTGAGGTTGTTGTTGAAATTGTTGGTGTTTTTCAATGTTGAAGTTGTTGTTGAATTGGTTGTGTTTTGCAATGTTGATGTTGTTGAATTTGTTGGTATTTTTCAATGTTGATGTTGTTGTTGAATTTGTTGGTGTTTTACAATGTTGAGGCTGCTGTGGAATTTGTTGGTGTTGTTCAATGTTGAGGTTGCTGTTGAATTTGTTGGCGTTTTTCAATGTTGAGGTTGTTGTTGAATTTGTTGGTGTTTTTCAATGTTGAGGTTGTTGTTGAATTTGTTGGTGTTTTTCAATGTTGAGGTAGTTGTTGAATTTGTTGGTGTTTTTCAATGTTGAGGTTGTTGTTGAATTTGTTGGTGTTTTTCAATGTTGAGGTTGTTGAATTTGTTGGCATTTTTCAATGTTGAGATTGTTGTTGAATTTATTGTGTTTTGCAATGTTGAGGTTGTCGTTGAATTTGTTGTGTTATGCAATGTTGAGCTTGTTGCTGAATTTGTTGGTGTTTTTCAATGTTGAGGTTGTTGTTAAATTTGTTGGTGTTTTTCAATGTTGAGGTTGTTAAATTTGTTGGTGTTTTTCAATGTTGAGTTTGTTGTTGAATTTGATGGTGTTTTTCAATGTTGAGGTTGTTGTTGATTTTGTTGTGTTATGCAATGTTGAGGTTGTTGCTGAATTTGTTGGTGTTTTTCAATGTTGAGGTTGTTGTTAAATTTGTTGGTGTTTGTCAATGTTGAGGTTGTTAAATTTGTTGGTGTTTTTCAATTTTAAGTTTGCTGTTGAATTTGATGGGGTTTTTCATTGTTGAGGTTGTTGTTGAATTTGTTTGTGTTTTTCAATGATGAGGCTGTTGTGGAATTTGTTGGTGTTTTTCAATGTTGACGTTGTTTTTTATTTTGTTTGTGTTTTTCTATGTTGAGGTTGTTGAAATTGTTGGTGTTTTTCAAAGTTGAGGTTGTTGTTGAATTTGATGGAGTTTTTCATTGTTGAGTTTGTTGTTGAATTTGTTGCTGTTCTTCAATGTTGAGGTTGTTGTTGAATTTGTTGTGTTTTGCAATGTTGATGTTGTTTAATTTGTTGATGTTTTGCAATGTTGAGGTTGTTCAATTTGTTGGTGTTTTTCAAAGTTGAGGTTGATGTTGAATTTGTTGTGTTTTGCAATGTTGAGGTTGTTGTTGAATTTGTTGCTGTTTTGCAATGTTGATGTTGTTGTTGAATTTGTTGTGTTTTGCAATGTTGAGGTTGTTGTTGAAATTGTTGGTGTTTTTCAATGTTGAAGTTGTTGTTGAATTGGTTGTGTTTTGCAATGTTGATGTTGTTGAATTTGTTGGTATTTTTCAATGTTGATGTTGTTGTTGAATTTGTTGGTGTTTTACAATGTTGAGGCTGCTGTGGAATTTGTTGGTGTTGTTCAATGTTGAGGCTGTTGAATTTGTTCGCGTTTTTCAACGTTGAGGTTGTTGTTAAATTTGTTGGTGTTTTTCAATGTTGAGGTTGTTAAATTTGTTGGTGTTTTTCAATGTTGAGGTTGTTGTTGAATTTGTTGGTGTTTTTCAATGTTGAGGTTGTTAAATTTGTTGGTGTTTTTCAATGTTGAGTTTGTTGTTGAATTTGTTGGTGTATTTCAATGTTGAGGTTGTTGTTGAATTTGTTGGTGTTTTTTAATGTTGGTGTTTTTCAACGTTGAGGTTGTTGAATTTATTGTGTTTTTCAATGTTGAGGTTGTTGTTGAATTTGTTGGTGTTTTTCAATGTTGAGGTTGTTGTTGAATTTGTTGGTGTTTTTCAATGTTGAGGTTGTTGTTGAATTTGTTGGTGTTTTTCAATGTTGAGGTTGTTGAATTTGTTGGCATTTTTCAATGTTGAGATTGTTGTTGAATTTATTGTGTTTTGCAATGTTGAGGTTGTCGTTGAATTTGTTGTGTTATGCAATGTTGAGCTTGTTGCTGAATTTGTTGTTGTTTTTCAATGTTGAGGATGTTGTTAAATTTGTTGGTGTTTTTCAATGTTGAGGTTGTTAAATTTGTTGGTGTTTTTCAATGTTGAGTTTGTTGTTGAATTTGATGGAGTTTTTCAATGTTGAGGTTGTTGTTGATTTTATTTGTGTTTTTCAATGATGAGGCTGTTGTGGAATTTGTTGGTGTTTTTCAATGTTGACGTTGTTTCTTAATTTGTTTGTGTTTTGCAATGTTGAGGTTGTTGAAATTGTTGGTGTTTTTCAATGTTGAGGTTGTTGTTGAATTTGTTGTGTTTTGCAATGTTGAGGTTGTTGTTGACTTTGTTGTGTTTTGCAATGTTGATGTTGTTGTTGAATTTGTTGGTGTTTTGCAATGTTGAGGTTGTTGTTGAATTTGTTGGTGTTTTTCAATGTTGAGGTTGTTGTTGAATTTGTTGGTGTATTTCAATGTTGAGGTTGTTGTTGAATTTGTTGGTGTTTTGCAATGTTGATGTTGTTTAATTTGTTGGTGTTTTTCAATGTTGAGGTAGTTCAATTTGTTGGTGTTTTTCAAAGTTGAGGTTGTTGTTGAATTTGTTGTGTTTTGCAATGTTGAGGTTGTTGTTGAATTTGGTGGTATTTTTCAATGTTGAGGTTGTTGAATTTGTTGGCGTTTTTCAACGTTGAGTTTGTTGAATTTGTTGGTGTTTTTCAATGTTGAGGCTGTTGTTAAATTTGTTGGTGTTTTTCAATGTTGAGGTTGTTGTTGAATTTGTTGTGTTTTGCAATGTTGAGGTTTGTTGTTGAGTTTGTTGTGTTTTGCAATGTTGATGATGTTGTTGAATTTGTTGTGTTTTGCAATGTTGATGTTGTTGTTGAATTTGTTGGTGTTTTGCAATGTTGAGGATGTTGTTGAATTTGTTGGTGTTTTTCAATGTTGAGGTTGTTGTTGAATTTGTTGGTGTATTTCAATGTTGAGGTTGTTGTTGAATTTGTTGGTGTTTTGCAATGTTGAGGTTGTTGTTGAATTTATTGGTGTTTTTCAATGTTGAGGCTGTTGAATTTGTTGGTGTTTTGCATTGTTTATGTTGTTGTTTAATTTGTTGGTGTTTTTCAATGTTGAGGTTGTTGAATTTTCTGGTGTTTTTCAATGTTGAGGCTGTTGTGGAATTTGTTGGTGTTTTTCAATGTCGAGGTTGTTGTTTAATTTGTTGGTGCTTTTCAACGTTGAGGTTGTTGAATTTATTGTGTTTTTCAATGTTGAGGTTGTCGTTGAATTTGTTGTGTTATGCAATGTTGAGGTTGTTGCTGAATTTGTTGGTGTTTTTCAATGTTGAGGTTGTTAAATTTGTTGGTGTTTTTCAATGTAGAGTTTGTTGTTGAATTTGATGGGGTTTTTCATTGTTAAGGTTGTTGTTGAATTTGTTTGTGTTTTTCAATGCTGAGGCTGTTGTGGAATTTGTTGGTGTTTTTCAATGTTGACGTTGTTTTTTAATTTGTTTGTGTTTTTCTATGTTGAGGTTGTTGAAATTGTTGGTGTTTTTCAAAGTTGAGGTTGTTGTTGAATCTGATGGAGTTTTTCATTGTTGAGGTTGTTGTTGAATTTGTTGTTGTTTTTCAATGTTGAGGTTGTTGAATTTGTTGGCGTTTTTCAACGTTGAGGTTGTTGAATTTGTTGGTGTTTTTGAATGTTGAGGCTGTTGTTGAATTTGTTGGTGTTTTTCAATGGTGAGGTTGTTGTTTAATTTGGTGGTGTTTTTCCATGTTGAGGTTGTTGAATTTGTTGGTGTTTTTCAATGATGAGGTTGTTAAATTTGTTGGTGTTTTTCAATGTTCAGGCTGTTGTGGAATTTGTTGGTGTTTTTCAATGTTGAGGCTGTTAAATTTGTTGGTGTTTTGCATTGTTTATGTTGTTGTTTAATTTGTTGGTGTTTTTCAATGTTGAGGTTGTTGAATTTTCTGGTGTTTTTTAATGTTGAGGCTGTTGTGGAATTTGTTGGTGTTTTTCAATGTCGAGGTTGTTGTTGAATTTGTTGGTGTTTTTCAATGTTGAGGTTGTTGTTGAATTTGTTGGTGTATTTCAATGTTGAGGTTGTTGTTGAATTTGTTGGTGTTTTGCAATGTTGATGTTGTTTAATTTGTTGGTGTTTTTCAATGTTGAAATAGTTCAATTTGTTGGTGTTTTTCAAAGTTGAGACTGTTGTTGAATTTGTTGTGTTTTGCAATGTTGAGGTTGTTGTTGAATTTGGTGGTATTTTTCAATGTTGATGTTGTTGAATTTGTTGGCGTTTTTCAACGTTGAGTTTGTTGAATTTGTTGGTGTTTTTCAATGTTGAGGCTGTTGTTAAATTTGTTGGTGTTTTTCAATGTTGAGGTTGTTGTTGAATTTGTTGTGTTTTGCAATGTTGAGGTTGTTGTTGAGTTTGTTGTGTTTTGCAATGTTGATGATGCTGTTGAATTTGTTGTGTTTTGCAATGTTGATGTTGTTGAATTTGTTGGTGTTTTGCAATGTTGAGGTTGTTGTTGAATTTGTTGGTGTTTTTCCATGTTGAGGTTGTTGTTGAATTTGTTGGTGTATTTCAATGTTGAGGTTGTTGATGAATTTGTTGGTGTTTTGCAATGTTGAGGTTGTTGTTGAAATTGTTGGTGTTTTTCAACGTTGAAGTTGTTGTTGAATTGGTTGTGTTTTGCAATGTTGATGTTGTTGAATTTGTTGGTGTTTTTCAATGTTGAGGTTGTTGTTGAATTTGTTGGTGTTTTTCAATGTTGAGGTAGTTGTTGAATTTGTTGCTGTTCTTCAATGTTGAGGTTGTTGAATTTGTTGGCATTTTTCAATGTTGAGATTGTTGATGAATTTATTGCGTTTTGCAATGTTGAGGTTGTCGTTGAATTTGTTGTGTTTTTCAATGTTGAGGTTGTTGTTAAATTTGTTGGTGTATTTCAATGTTGAGGTTGTTGTTGAATTTGTTGGTGTTTTTCAATGTTGATGTTGTTTAATTTGTTGGTGTTTTTCAATGTTGAAGTTGTTCAATTTGTTGGTGTTTTTCAAAGTTGAGGTTGTTGTTGAATTTGATGGAGTTTTTCATTGTTGAGGTTGTTGTTGAATTTGTTGCTGTTCTTCAATGTTGAGGTTGTTGTTGAATTTGTTGTGTTTTGCAATGTTGATGTTGTTTAATTTGTTGGTGTTTTGCAATGTTGAGGTTGTTCAATTTGTTGGTGTTTTTCAAAGTTGAGGTTGTTGTTGAATTTGTTGTGTTTTGCAATGTTGAGGTTGTTGTAGAAATTGTTGGTGTTTTTCAGTGTTGAAGTTGTTGTTGAATTGGTTGTGTTTTGCAATGTTGATGTTGTTGAATTTGTTGGTATTTTTCAATGTTGATGTTGTTGTTGAATTTGTTGGTGTTTTACAATGTTGAGGCTGCTGTGGAATTTGTTGGTGTTTTTCAATGTTGACGTTGTTTTTTATTTTGTTTGTGTTTTTCTATGTTGAGGTTGTTGAATTTGTTGGTGTTTTTGAATGTTGAGGCTGTTGTTGAATTTGTTGGTGTTTTTCAATGGTGAGGTTGTTGTTTAATTTGGTGGTGTTTTTCCATGTTGAGGTTGTTGAATTTGTTGGTGTTTTTCAATGATGAGGTTGTTAAATTTGTTGGTGTTTTTCAATGTTCAGGCTGTTGTGGAATTTGTTGGTGTTTTTCAATGTTGAGGCTGTTAAATTTGTTGGTGTTTTGCATTGTTTATGTTGTTGTTTAATTTGTTGGTGTTTTTCAATGTTGAGGTTGTTGAATTTTCTGGTGTTTTTTAATGTTGAGGCTGTTGTGGAATTTGTTGGTGTTTTTCAATGTCGAGGTTGTTGTTGAATTTGTTGGTGTTTTTCAATGTTGAGGTTGTTGTTGAATTTGTTGGTGTATTTCAATGTTGAGGTTGTTGTTGAATTTGTTGGTGTTTTGCAATGTTGATGTTGTTTAATTTGTTGGTGTTTTTCAATGTTGAAATAGTTCAATTTGTTGGTGTTTTTCAAAGTTGAGATTGTTGTTGAATTTGTTGTGTTTTGCAATGTTGAGGTTGTTGTTGAATTTGGTGGTATTTTTCAATGTTGATGTTGTTGAATTTGTTGGCGTTTTTCAACGTTGAGTTTGTTGAATTTGTTGGTGTTTTTCAATGTTGAGGCTGTTGTTAAATTTGTTGGTGTTTTTCAATGTTGAGGTTGTTGTTGAATTTGTTGTCTTTTGCAATGTTGAGGTTGTTGTTGAGTTTGTTGTGTTTTGCAATGTTGATGATGCTGTTGAATTTGTTGTGTTTTGCAATGTTGATGTTGTTGAATTTGTTGGTGTTTTGCAATGTTGAGGTTGTTGTTGAATTTGTTGGTGTTTTTCCATGTTGAGGTTGTTGTTGAATTTGTTGGTGTATTTCAATGTTGAGGTTGTTGATGAATTTGTTGGTGTTTTGCAATGTTGAGGTTGTTGTTGAAATTGTTGGTGTTTTTCAACGTTGAAGTTGTTGTTGAATTGGTTGTGTTTTGCAATGTTGATGTTGTTGAATTTGTTGGTGTTTTTCAATGTTGAGGTTGTTGTTGAATTTGTTGGTGTTTTTCAATGTTGAGGTAGTTGTTGAATTTGTTGCTGTTCTTCAATGTTGAGGTTGTTGAATTTGTTGGCATTTTTCAATGTTGAGATTGTTGATGAATTTATAGCGTTTTGCAATGTTGAGGTTGTCGTTGAATTTGTTGTGTTATGCAATGTTGAGGTTGTTGCTGACTTTGTTGGTGTTTTTCAATGTTGAGGTTGTTGTTAAATTTGTTGGTGTTTTTCAATGTTGAGGTTGTTAAATTTGTTGGTGTTTTTCAATGTTGAGGTTGTTGTTAAATTTGTTGGTGTATTTCAATGTTGAGGTTGTTGTTGAATTTGTTGGTGTTTTTCAATGTTGATGTTGTTTAATTTGTTGGTGTTTTTCAATGTTGAAGTTGTTCAATTTGTTGGTGTTTTTCAAAGTTGAGGTTGTTGTTGAATTTGATGGAGTTTTTCATTGTTGAGGTTGTTGTTGAATTTGTTGCTGTTCTTCAATGTTGAGGTTGTTGTTGAATTTGTTGTGTTTTGCAATGTTGATGTTGTTTAATTTGTTGGTGTTTTGCAATGTTGAGGTTGTTCAATTTGTTGGTGTTTTTCAAAGTTGAGGTTGTTGTTGAATTTGTTGTGTTTTGCAATGTTGAGGTTGTTGTTGAATTTGTTGCTGTTTTGCAATGTTGATGTTGTTGTTGAAGTTGTTGTGTTTTGCAATGTTGAGGTTGTTGTAGAAATTGTTGGTGTTTTTCAGTGTTGAAGTTGTTGTTGAATTGGTTGTGTTTTGCAATGTTGATGTTGTTGAATTTGTTGGTATTTTTCAATGTTGATGTTGTTGTTGAATTTGTTGGTGTTTTACAATGTTGAGGCTGCTGTGGAATTTGTTGGTGTTTTTCAATGTTGACGTTGTTTTTTATTTTGTTTGTGTTTTTCTATGTTGAGGTTGTTGAAATTGTTGGTGTTTTTCAAAGTTGAGGTTGTTGTTGAATTTGATGGAGTTTTTCATTGTTGAGGTTGTTGTTGAATTTGTTGCTGTTCTTCAATGTTGAGGTTGTTGTTGAATTTGTTGTGTTTTGCAATGTTGAGGTTGTTCAATTTGTTGGTGTTTTTCAAAGTTGAGGTTGTTGTTGAATTTGTTGTGTTTTGCAATGTTGAGGTTGTTGTTGAATTTGTTGCTGTTTTGCAATGTTGATGTTGTTGTTGAATTTGTTTTGTTTTGCAATGTTGAGGTTGTTGTTGAAATTGTTGGTGTTTTTCAATGTTGAAGTTGTTGTTGAATTGGTTGTGTTTTGCAATGTTGATGTTGTTGAATTTGTTGGTATTTTTCAATGTTGATGTTGTTGTTGAATTTGTTGGTGTTTTACAATGTTGAGGCTGCTGTGGAATTTGTTGGTGTTGTTCAATGTTGAGGTTGCTGTTGAATTTGTTGGCGTTTTTCAATGTTGAGGTTGTTGTTGAATTTGTTGGTGTTTTTCAATGTTGAGGTTGTTGTTGAATTTGTTGGTGTTTTTCAATGTTGAGGTAGTTGTTGAATTTGTTGGTGTTTTTCAATGTTGATGTTGTTGTTGAATTTGTTGGTGTTTTTCAATGTTGAGGTTGTTGAATTTGTTGGCATTTTTCAATGTTGAGATTGTTGTTGAATTTATTGTGTTTTGCAATGTTGAGGTTGTCGTTGAATTTGTTGTGTTATGCAATGTTGAGCTTGTTGCTGAATTTGTTGGTGTTTTTCAATGTTGAGGTTGTTGTTAAATTTGTTGGTGTTTTTCAATGTTGAGGTTGTTAAATTTGTTGGTGTTTTTCAATGTTGAGTTTGTTGTTGAATTTGATGGAGTTTTTCAATGTTGAGGTTGTTGTTGATTTTATTTGTGTTTTTCAATGATGAGGCTGTTGTGGAATTTGTTGGTGTTTTTCAATGTTGACGTTGTTTCTTAATTTGTTTGTGTTTTTCAATGTTGAGGTTGTTGAAATTGTTGGTGTTTTTCAATGTTGAGGTTGTTGTCGAATTTGTTGTGTTTTGCAATGTTGAGGTTGTTGTTGACTTTGTTGTGTTTTGCAATGTTGATGTTGTTGTTGAATTTCTTGGTGTTTTGCAATGTTGAGGTTGTTGTTGCATTTGTTGGTGTTTTTCAATGTTGAGGTTGTTGTTGAATTTGTTGGTGTATTTCAATGTTGAGGTTGTTGTTGAATTTGTTGGTGTTTTGCAATGTTGATGTTGTTTAATTTGTTGGTGTTTTTCAATGTTGAGGTAGTTCAATTTGTTGGTGTTTTTCAAAGTTGAGGTTGTTGTTGAATTTGTTGTGTTTTGCAATGTTGAGGTTGTTGTTGAATTTGGTGGTATTATTCAATGTTGAGGTTGTTGAATTTGTTGGCGTTTTTCAACGTTGAGTTTGTTGAATTTGTTGGTGTTTTTCAATGTTGAGGCTGTTGTTAAATTTGTTGGTGTTTTTCAATGTTGAGGTTGTTGTTGAATTTGTTGTGTTTTGCAATGTTGAGGTTGTTGTTGAGTTTGTTGTGTTTTGCAATGTTGATGATGTTGTTGAATTTGTTGTGTTTTGCAATGTTGATGTTGTTGTTGAATTTGTTGGTGTTTTGCAATGTTGAGGTTGTTGTTGAATTTGTTGGTGTTTTTCAATGTTGAGGTTGTTGTTGAATTTGTTGGTGTATTTCAATGTTGAGGTTGTTGTTGAATTTGTTGGTGTTTTGCAATGTTGAGGTTGTTGTTGAATTTATTGGTGTTTTTCAATGTTGAGGCTGTTGAATTTGTTGGTGTTTTGCATTGTTTATGTTGTTGTTTAATTTGTTGGTGTTTTTCAATGTTGAGGTTGTTGAATTTTCTGGTGTTTTTCAATGTTGAGGTTGTCGTTGAATTTGTTGTGTTATGCAATGTTGAGGTTGTTGCTGAATTTGTTGGTGTTTTTCCATGTTGAGGTTGTTGTTAAATTTGTTGGTGTTTTTCAATGTTGAGGTTGTTAAATTTGTTGGTGTTTTTCAATGTAGAGTTTGTTGTTGAATTTGATGGGGTTTTTCATTGTTAAGGTTGTTGTTGAATTTGTTTGTGTTTTTCAATGATGAGCCTGTTGTGGAATTTGTTGGTGTTTTTCAATGTTGACGTTGTTTTTTAATTTGTTTGTGTTTTTCTATGTTGAGGTTGTTGAAATTGTTGGTGTTTTTCAAAGTTGAGGTTGTTGTTGAATCTGATGGAGTTTTTCATTGTTGAGGTTGTTGTTGAATTTGTTGTTGTTTGTCAATGTTGAGGTTGTTGAATTTGTTGGCGTTTTTCAACGTTGAGGTTGTTGAATTTGTTGGTGTTTTTGAATGTTGAGGCTGTTGTTGAATTTGTTGGTGTTTTTCAATGTTGAGGTTGTTGTTTAATTTGATGGTGTTTTTCAATGTTGAGGTTGTTGAATTTGTTGGTGTTTTTCAATGATGAGGTTGTTAAATTTGTTGGTGTTTTTCAATGTTCAGGCTGTTGTGGAATTTGTTGGTGTTTTTCAATGTTGAGGCTGTTAAATTTGTTGGTGTTTTGCATTGTTTATGTTGTTGTTTAATTTGTTGGTGTTTTTCAATGTTGAGGTTGTTGAATTTTCTGGTGTTTTTTAATGTTGAGGCTGTTGTGGAATTTGTTGGTGTTTTTCAATGTCGAGGTTGTTGTTGAATTTGTTGGTGTTTTTCAATGTTGAGGTTGTTGTTGAATTTGTTGGTGTATTTCAATGTTGAGGTTGTTGTTCAATTTGTTGGTGTTTTGCAATGTTGATGTTGTTTAATTTGTTGGTGTTTTTCAATGTTGAAATAGTTCAATTTGTTGGTGTTTTTCAAAGTTGAGATTGTTGTTGAATTTGTTGTGTTTTGCAATGTTGAGGTTGTTGTTGAATTTGGTGGTATTTTTCAATGTTGATGTTGTTGAATTTGTTGGTGTTTTTCAACGTTGAGTTTGTTGAATTTGTTGGTGTTTTTCAATGTTGAGGCTGTTGTTAAATTTGTTGGTGTTTTTCAATGTTGAGGTTGTTGTTGAATTTGTTGTGTTTTGCAATGTTGAGGTTGTTGTTGAGTTTGTTGTGTTTTGCAATGTTGATGATGCTGTTGAATTTGTTGTGTTTTGCAATGTTGATGTTGTTGAATTTGTTGGTGTTTTGCAATGTTGAGGTTGTTGTTGAATTTGTTGGTGTTTTTCAATGTTGAGGTTGTTGTTGAATTTGTTGGTGTTTTTCAACGTTGAAGTTGTTGTTGAATTGGTTGTGTTTTGCAATGTTGATGTTGTTGAATTTGTTGGTGTTTTTCAATGTTGAGGTTGTTGTTGAATTTGTTGGTGTTTTTCAATGTTGAGGTAGTTGTTGAATTTGTTGCTGTTCTTCAATGTTGAGGTTGTTGTAGAATTTGTTGGTGTTTTTCATTGTTGAGGTTGTTTTTTAATTTGTTGGTGTTTTTCAATGTTGAGGTTGTTGAATTTGTTGGCATTTTTCAATGTTGAGATTGTTGATGAATTTATTGTGTTTTGCAATGTTGAGGTTGTCGTTGAATTTGTTGTGTTATGCAATGTTGAGGTTGTTGCTGACTTTGTTGGTGTTTTTCAATGTTGAGGTTGTTGTTAAATTTGTTGGTGTTTTTCAATGTTGAGGTTGTTAAATTTGTTGGTGTTTTTCAATGTTGAGGTTGTTGTTAAATTTGTTGGTGTATTTCAATGTTGAGGTTGTTGTTGAATTTGTTTGTGTTTTTCTATGTTGAGGTTGTTGAAATTGTTGGTGTTTTTCAAAGTTGAGGTTGTTGTTGAATCTGATGGAGTTTTTCATTGTTGAGGTTGTTGTTGAATTTGTTGTTGTTTTTCAATGTTGAGGTTGTTGAATTTGTTGGCGTTTTTCAACGTTGAGGTTGTTGAATTTGTTGGTGTTTTTGAATGTTGAGGCTGTTGTTGAATTTGTTGGTGTTTTTCAATGTTGAGGTTGTTGTTTAATTTGTTGGTGCTTTTCAACGTTGAGGTTGTTGAATTTATTGTGTTTTTCAATGTTGAGGTTGTCGTTGAATTTGTTGTGTTATGCAATGTTGAGGTTGTTGCTGAATTTTTTGGTGTTTTTCCATGTTGAGGTTGTTCTTAAATTTGTTGGTGTTTTTCAATGTTGAGGTTGTTAAATTTGTTGGTGTTTTTCAATGTTGAGGTAGTTGTTGAATTTGTTGCTGTTCTTCAATGTTGAGGTTGTTGTAGAATTTGTTGGTGTTTTTCATTGTTGAGGTTGTTTTTTAATTTGTTGGTGTTTTTCAATGTTGAGGTTGTTGAATTTGTTGGCATTTTTCAATGTTGAGATTGTTGATGAATTTATTGTGTTTTGCAATGTTGAGCTTGTCGTTGAATTTGTTGTGTTATGCAATGTTGAGGTTGTTGCTGACTTTGTTGGTGTTTTTCAATGTTGAGGTTGTTGTTAAATTTGTTGGTGTTTTTCAATGTTGAGGTTGTTAAATTTGTTGGTGTTTTTCAATGTTGAGGTTGTTGTTAAATTTGTTGGTGTATTTCAATGTTGAGGTTGTTGTTGAATTTGTTTGTGTTTTTCTATGTTGAGGTTGTTGAAATTGTTGGTGTTTTTCAAAGTTGAGGTTGTTGTTGAATCTGATGGAGTTTTTCATTGTTGAGGTTGTTGTTGAATTTGTTGTTGTTTTTCAATGTTGAGGTTGTTGAATTTGTTGGCGTTTTTCAACGTTGAGGTTGTTGAATTTGTTGGTGTTTTTGAATGTTGAGGCTGTTGTAGAATTTGTTGGTGTTTTTCAATGTTGAGGTTGTTGTTTAATTTGTTGGTGCTTTTCAACGTTGAGGTTGTTGAATTTATTGTGTTTTTCAATGTTGAGGTTGTCGTTGAATTTGTTGTGTTATGCAATGTTGAGGTTGTTGCTGAATTTTTTGGTGTTTTTCCATGTTGAGGTTGTTCTTAAATTTGTTGGTGTTTTTCAATGTTGAGGTTGTTAAATTTGTTGGTGTTTTTCAATGTAGAGTTTGTTGTTGAATTTGATGGGGTTTTTCATTGTTAAGGTTGTTGTTGAATTTGTTTGTGTTTTTCAATGATGAGGCTGTTGTGGAATTTGTTGGTGTTTTTCAATGTTGACGTTGTTTTTTAATTTGTTTGTGTTTTTCTATGTTGAGGTTGTTGAAATTGTTGGTGTTTTTCAAAGTTGAGGTTGTTGTTGAATCTGATGGAGTTTTTCATTGTTGAGGTTGTTGTTGAATTTGTTGTTGTTTTTCAATGTTGAGGTTGTTGAATTTGTTGGCGTTTTTCAACGTTGAGGTTGTTGAATTTGTTGGTGTTTTTGAATGTTGAGACTGTTGTTGAATTTGTTGGTGTTTTTCAATGTTGAGGTTGTTGTTTAATTTGATGGTGTTTTTCAATGTTGAGGTTGTTGAATTTGTTGGTGTTTTTCAATGATGAGGTTGTTAAATTTGTTGGTGTTTTTCAATGTTCAGGCTGTTGTGGAATTTGTTGGTGTTTTTCAATGTTGAGGCTGTTAAATTTGTTGGTGTTTTGCATTGTTTATGTTGTTGTTTAATTTGTTGGTGTTTTTCAATGTTGAGGTTGTTGAATTTTCTGGTGTTTTTTAATGTTGAGGCTGTTGTGGAATTTGTTGGTGTTTTTCAATGTCGAGGTTGTTGTTGAATTTGTTGGTGTATTTCAATGTTGAGGTTGTTGTTGAATTTGTTGGTGTTTTGCAATGTTGATGTTGTTTAATTTGTTGGTGTTTTTCAATGTTGAAATAGTTCAATTTGTTGGTGTTTTTCAAAGTTGAGATTGTTGTTGAATTTGTTGTGTTTTGCAATGTTGAGGTTGTTGTTGAGTTTGTTGTGTTTTGCAATGTTGATGATGCTGTTGAATTTGTTGTGTTTTGCAATGTTGATGTTGTTGAATTTGTTGGTGTTTTGCAATGTTGAGGTTGTTGTTGAATTTGTTGGTGTTTTTCAATGTTGAGGTTGTTGTTGAATTTGTTGGTGTATTTCAATGTTGAGGTTGTTGATGAATTTGTTGGTGTTTTGCAATGTTGAGGTTGTTGTTGAAATTGTTGGTGTTTTTCAACGTTGAAGTTGTTGTTGAATTGGTTGTGTTTTGCAATGTTGATGTTGTTGAATTTGTTGGTGTTTTTCAATGTTGAGGTTGTTGTTGAATTTGTTGGTGTATTTCAATGTTGAGGTTGTTGTTGAATTTGTTTGTGTTTTTCTATGTTGAGGTTGTTGAAATTGTTGGTGTTTTTCAAAGTTGAGGTTGTTGTTGAATCTGATGGAGTTTTTCATTGTTGAGGTTGTTGTTGAATTTGTTGTTGTTTTTCAATGTTGAGGTTGTTGAATTTGTTGGCGTTTTTCAACGTTGAGGTTGTTGAATTTGTTGGTGTTTTTGAATGTTGAGGCTGTTGTTGAATTTGTTGGTGTTTTTCAATGTTGAGGTTGTTGTTTAATTTGTTGGTGCTTTTCAACGTTGAGGTTGTTGAATTTATTGTGTTTTTCAATGTTGAGGTTGTCGTTGAATTTGTTGTGTTATGCAATGTTGAGGTTGTTGCTGAATTTTTTGGTGTTTTTCCATGTTGAGGTTGTTCTTAAATTTGTTGGTGTTTTTCAATGTTGAGGTTGTTAAATTTGTTGGTGTTTTTCAATGTAGAGTTTGTTGTTGAATTTGATGGGGTTTTTCATTGTTAAGGTTGTTGTTGAATTTGTTTGTGTTTTTCAATGATGAGGCTGTTGTGGAATTTGTTGGTGTTTTTCAATGTTGACGTTGTTTTTTAATTTGTTTGTGTTTTTCTATGTTGAGGTTGTTGAAATTGTTGGTGTTTTTCAAAGTTGAGGTTGTTGTTGAATCTGATGGAGTTTTTCATTGTTGAGGTTGTTGTTGAATTTGTTGTTGTTTTTCAATGTTGAGGTTGTTGAATTTGTTGGCGTTTTTCAACGTTGAGGTTGTTGAATTTGTTGGTGTTTTTGAATGTTGAGACTGTTGTTGAATTTGTTGGTGTTTTTCAATGTTGAGGTTGTTGTTTAATTTGATGGTGTTTTTCAATGTTGAGGTTGTTGAATTTGTTGGTGTTTTTCAATGATGAGGTTGTTAAATTTGTTGGTGTTTTTCAATGTTCAGGCTGTTGTGGAATTTGTTGGTGTTTTTCAATGTTGAGGCTGTTAAATTTGTTGGTGTTTTGCATTGTTTATGTTGTTGTTTAATTTGTTGGTGTTTTTCAATGTTGAGGTTGTTGAATTTTCTGGTGTTTTTTAATGTTGAGGCTGTTGTGGAATTTGTTGGTGTTTTTCAATGTCGAGGTTGTTGTTGAATTTGTTGGTGTATTTCAATGTTGAGGTTGTTGTTGAATTTGTTGGTGTTTTGCAATGTTGATGTTGTTTAATTTGTTGGTGTTTTTCAATGTTGAAATAGTTCAATTTGTTGGTGTTTTTCAAAGTTGAGATTGTTGTTGAATTTGTTGTGTTTTGCAATGTTGAGGTTGTTGTTGAGTTTGTTGTGTTTTGCAATGTTGATGATGCTGTTGAATTTGTTGTGTTTTGCAATGTTGATGTTGTTGAATTTGTTGGTGTTTTGCAATGTTGAGGTTGTTGTTGAATTTGTTGGTGTTTTTCAATGTTGAGGTTGTTGTTGAATTTGTTGGTGTATTTCAATGTTGAGGTTGTTGATGAATGTGTTGGTGTTTTGCAATGTTGAGGTTGTTGTTGAAATTGTTGGTGTTTTTCAACGTTGAAGTTGTTGTTGAATTGGTTGTGTTTTGCAATGTTGATGTTGTTGAATTTGTTGGTGTTTTTCAATGTTGAGGTTGTTGTTGAATTTGTTGGTGTTTTTCAATGTTGAGGTAGTTGTTGAATTTGTTGCTGTTCTTCAATGTTGAGGTTGTTGTAGAATTTGTTGGTGTTTTTCATTGTTGAGGTTGTTTTTTAATTTGTTGGTGTTTTTCAATGTTGAGGTTGTTGAATTTGTTGGCATTTTTCAATGTTGAGATTGTTGATGAATTTATTGTGTTTTGCAATGTTGAGGTTGTCGTTGAATTTGTTGTGTTATGCAATGTTGAGGTTGTTGCTGACTTTGTTGGTGTTTTTCAATGTTGAGTTTGTTGTTAAATTTGTTGGTGTTTTTCAATGTTGAGGTTGTTAAATTTGTTGGTGTTTTTCAATGTTGAGGTTGTTGTTAAATTTGTTGGTGTATTTCAATGTTGAGGTTGTTGTTGAATTTGTTTGTGTTTTTCTATGTTGAGGTTGTTGAAATTGTTGGTGTTTTTCAAAGTTGAGGTTGTTGTTGAATCTGATGGAGTTTTTCATTGTTGAGGTTGTTGTTGAATTTGTTGTTGTTTTTCAATGTTGAGGTTGTTGAATTTGTTGGCGTTTTTCAACGTTGAGGTTGTTGAATTTGTTGGTGTTTTTGAATGTTGAGGCTGTTGTTGAATTTGTTGGTGTTTTTCAATGTTGAGGTTGTTGTTTAATTTGATGGTGTTTTTCAATGTTGAGGTTGTTGAATTTGTTGGTGTTTTTCAATGATGAGGTTGTTAAATTTGTTGGTGTTTTTCAATGTTCAGGCTGTTGTGGAATTTGTTGGTGTTTTTCAATGTTGAGGCTGTTAAATTTGTTGGTGTTTTGCATTGTTTATGTTGTTGTTTAATTTGTTGGTGTTTTTCAATGTTGAGGTTGTTGAATTTTCTGGTGTTTTTTAATGTTGAGGCTGTTGTGGAATTTGTTGGTGTTTTTCAATGTCGAGGTTGTTGTTGAATTTGTTGGTGTTTTTCAATGTTGAGGTTGTTGTTGAATTTGTTGGTGTATTTCAATGTTGAGGTTGTTGTTGAATTTGTTGGTGTTTTGCAATGTTGATGTTGTTTAATTTGTTGGTGTTTTTCAATGTTGAAATAGTTCAATTTGTTGGTGTTTTTCAAAGTTGAGATTGTTGATGAATTTGTTGTGTTTTGCAATGTTGAGGTAGTTGTTGAATTTGGTGGATTTTTCAATGTTGATGTTGTTGAATTTGTTGGCGTTTTTCAACGTTGAGTTTGTTGAATTTGTTGGTGTTTTTCAATGTTGAGGCTGTTGTTAAATTTGTTGGTGTTTTTCAATGTTGAGGTTGTTGTTGAATTTGTTGTGTTTTGCAATGTTGAGGTTGTTGTTGAGTTTGTTGTGTTTTGCAATGTTGATGATGCTGTTGAATTTGTTGTGTTTTGCAATGTTGATGTTGTTGAATTTGTTGGTGTTTTGCAATGTTGAGGTTGTTGTTGAATTTGTTGGTGTTTTTCAATGTTGAGGTTGTTGTTGAATTTGTTGGTGTATTTCAATGTTGAGGTTGTTGATGAATTTGTTGGTGTTTTGCAATGTTGAGGTTGTTGTTGAAATTGTTGGTGTTTTTCAACGTTGAAGTTGTTGTTGAATTGGTTGTGTTTTGCAATGTTGATGTTGTTGAATTTGTTGGTGTTTTTCAATGTTGAGGTTGTTGTTGAATTTGTTGGTGTTTTTCAATGTTGAGGTAGTTGTTGAATTTGTTGCTGTTCTTCAATGTTGAGGTTGTTGTAGAATTTGTTGGTGTTTTTCATTGTTGAGGTTGTTTTTAATTTGTTGGTGTTTTTCAATGTTGAGGTTGTTGAATTTGTTGGCATTTTTCAATGTTGAGATTGTTGATGAATTTATTGTGTTTTGCAATGTTGAGGTTGTCGTTGAATTTGTTGTGTTATGCAATGTTGAGGTTGTTGCTGACTTTGTTGGTGTTTTTCAATGTTGAGGTTGTTGTTAAATTTGTTGGTGTTTTTCAATGTTGAGGTTGTTAAATTTGTTGGTGTTTTTCAATGTTGAGGTTGTTGTTAAATTTGTTGGTGTATTTCAATGTTGAGGTTGTTGTTGAATTTGTTGGTGTTTTTCAATGTTGATGTTGTTTAATTTGTTGGTGTTTTTCAATGTTGAAGTTGTTCAATTTGTTGGTGTTTTTCAAAGTTGAGGTTGTTGTTGAATTTGATGGAGTTTTTCATTGTTGAGGTTGTTGTTGAATTTGTTGCTGTTCTTCAATGTTGAGGTTGTTGTTGAATTTGTTGTGTTTTGCAATGTTGATGTTGTTTAATTTGTTGGTGTTTTGCAATGTTGAGGTTGTTCAATTTGTTGGTGTTTTTCAAAGTTGAGGTTGTTGTTGAATTTGTTGTGTTTTGCAATGTTGAGGTTGTTGTTGAATTTGTTGCTGTTTTGCAATGTTGGTGTTGTTGTTGAATTTGTTGTGTTTTGCAATGTTGAGGTTGTTGTAGAAATTGTTGGTGTTTTTCAATGTTGAAGTTGTTGTTGAATTTGTTGGTGTTTTTCAATGTTGAGGTTGTTGAATTTGTTGGCATTTTACAATGTTGAGATTGTTGTTGAATTTATTGTGTTTTGCAATGTTGAGGTTGTCGTTGAATTTGTTGTGTTATGCAATGTTGAGCTTGTTGCTGAATTTGTTGGTGTTTTTCAATGTTGAGGTTGTTGTTAAATTTGTTGGTGTTTTTCAATGTTGAGGTTGTTAAATTTGTTGGTGTTTTTCAATGTTGAGTTTGTTGTTGAATTTGTTGGTGTTTTACAATGTTGAGGCTGCTGTGGAATTTGTTGGTGTTGTTCAATGTTGAGGTTGCTGTTGAATTTGTTGGCGTTTTTCAATGTTGAGGTTGTTGTTGAATTTGTTGGTGTTTTTCAATGTTGAGGTTGTTGTTGAATTTGTTGGTGTTTTTCAATGTTGAGGTAGTTGTTGAATTTGTTGGTGTTTTTCAATGTTGAGGTTGTTGTTGAATTTGTTGGTGTTTTTCAATGTTGAGGTTGTTGAATTTGTTGGCATTTTTCAATGTTGAGATTGTTGTTGAATTTATTGTGTTTTGCAATGTTGAGGTTGTCGTTGAATTTGTTGTGTTATGCAATGTTGAGCTTGTTGCTGAATTTGTTGGTGTTTTTCAATGTTGAGGTTGTTGTTAAATTTGTTGGTGTTTTTCAATGTTGAGGTTGTTAAATTTGTTGGTGTTTTTCAATGTTGAGTTTGTTGTTAAATTTGATGGAGTTTTTCAATGTTGAGGTTGTTGTTGATTTTATTTGTGTTTTTCAATGATGAGGCTGTTGTGGAATTTGTTGGTGTTTTTCAATGTTGACGTAGTTTCTTAATTTGTTTGTGTTTTTCAATGTTGAGGTTGTTGAAATTGTTGGTGTTTTTCAATGTTGAGGTTGTTGTTGAATTTGTTGTGTTTTGCAATGTTGAGGTTGTTGTTGGCTTTGTTGTGTTTTGCAATGTTGATGTTGTTGTTGAATTTGTTGGTGTTTTGCAATGTTGAGGTTGTTGTTGAATTTCTTGATGTTTTTCAATGTTGAGGTTGTTGTTCAATTTGTTTGTGTATTTCAATGTTGAGGTTGTTGTTGAATTTGTTGGTGTTTTGCAATGTTGATGTTGTTTAATTTGTTGGTGTTTTTCAATGTTGAGGTAGTTCAATTTGTTGGTGTTTTTCAAAGTTGAGGTTGTTGTTGAATTTGTTGTGTTTTGCAATGTTGAGGTTGTTGTTGAATTTGGTGGTATTTTTCAATGTTGAGGTTGTTGAATTTGTTGGCGTTTTTCAACGTTGAGTTTGTTGAATTTGTTGGTGTTTTTCAATTTTGAGGCTGTTGTTAAATTTGTTGGTGTTTTTCAATGTTGAGGTTGTTGTTGAATTTGTTGTGTTTTGCAATGTTGAGGTTGTTGTTGAGTTTGTTGTGTTTTGCAATGTTGATGATGTTGTTGAATTTGTTGTGTTTTGCAATGTTGATGTTGTTGTTGAATTTGTTGGTGTTTTGAAATGTTGAGGTTGTTGTTGAATTTGTTGGTGTTTTTCAATGTTGAGGTTGTTGTTGAATTTGTTGGTGTATTTCAATGTTGAGGTTGTTGTTGAATTTGTTGGTGTTTTGCAATGTTGAGGTTGTTGTTGAAATTGTTGGTGTTTTTCAACGTTGAAGTTGTTGTTGAATTGGTTGGTTTTGCAATGTTGATGTTGTTGAATTTGTTGGTGTTTTTCAATGTTGAGGTTGTTGTTGAATTTGTTGGTGTTTTTCAATGTTGAGGTAGTTGTTGAATTTGTTGCTGTTCTTCAATGTTGAGGTTGTTGTAGAATTTGTTGGTGTTTTTCAATGTTGAGGTTGTTTTTTAATCTGTTGGTGTTTTTCAATGTTGAGGTTGTTGAATTTTTTGGCATTTTTCAATGTTGAGATTGTTGATGAATTTATTGTGTTTTGCAATGTTGAGGTTGTCGTTGAATTTGTTGTGTTATGCAATGTTGAGGTTGTTGCTGAATTTGTTGGTGTTTTTCAATGTTGAGGTTGTTAAATTTGTTGGTGTTTTTCAATGTTGAGGTTGTTGTTGAATTTGTTGGTGTATTTCAATGTTGAGGTTGTTGTTGAATTTGTTGGTGTTTTTCAATGTTGATGTTGTTTAATTTGTTGGTGTTTTACAATGTTGAGGCTGCTGTGGAATTTGTTGGTGTTGTTCAATGTTGAGGTTGCTGTTGAATTTGTTGGCGTTTTTCAATGTTGAGGTTGTTGTTGAATTTGTTGGTGTTTTTCAATGTTGAGGTTGTTGTTGAATTTGTTGGTGTTTTTCAATGTTGAGGTTGTTGAATTTGTTGGCATTTTTCAATGTTGAGATTGTTGTTAAATTTGTTGGTGTTTTTCAATGTTGAGGTTGTTAAATTTGTTGTGTTATGCAATGTTGAGTTTGTTGTTGAATTTGATGGAGTTTTTCAATGTTGAGGTTGTTGTTGATTTTATTTGTGTTTTTCAATGATGAGGCTGTTGTGGAATTTGTTGGTGTTTTTCAATGTTGACATTGTTTCTTAATTTGTTTGTGTTTTTCAATGTTGAGGTTGTTGAAATTGTTGGTGTTTTTCAATGTTGAGGTTGTTGTTGAATTTGTTGTGTTTTGCAATGTTGATGTTGTTGTTGAATTTGTTGGTGTTTTGCAATGTTGAGGTTGTTGTTGAATTTGTTGGTGTTTTTCAATGTTGAGGTTGTTGTTGAATTTGTTGGTGTATTTCAATGTTGAGGTTGTTGTTGAATTTGTTGGTGTTTTGCAATGTTGATGTTGTTTAATTTGTTGGTGTTTTTCAATGTTGAGGTAGTTCAATTTGTTGGTGTTTTTCAAAGTTGAGGTTGTTGTTGAATTTGTTGTGTTTTGCAATGTTGAGGTTGTTGTTGAATTTGGTGGTATTTTTCAATGCTGAGGTTGTTGAATTTGTTGGCGTTTTTCAACGTTGAGTTTGTTGAATTTGTTGGTGTTTTTCAATGTTGAGGCTGTTGTTAAATTTGTTGGTGTTTTTCAATGTTGAGGTTGTTGTTGAATTTGTTGTGTTTTGCAATGTTGAGATTGTTGTTGAGTTTGTTGTGTTTTGCTATGTTGATGATGTTGTTGAATTTGTTGTGTTTTGCAATGTTGATGTTGTTGTTGAATTTGTTGGTGTTTTGCAATGTTGAGGTTGTTGTTGAATTTGTTGGTGTTTTTCAATGTTGAGGTTGTTGTTGAATTTGTTTGTGTATTTCAATGTTGAGGTTGTTGTTGAATTTGTTGGTGTTTTGCAATGTTGAGGTTGTTGTTGAAATTGTTGGTGTTTTTCAACGTTGAA
This sequence comes from Scyliorhinus torazame, assembly GCF_047496885.1. NCBI lineage: Eukaryota > Metazoa > Chordata > Chondrichthyes > Carcharhiniformes > Scyliorhinidae > Scyliorhinus > Scyliorhinus torazame. The sequence goes on along the minus strand of NC_092722.1, from coordinate 71,926,600 downwards.
GTTGTTGTTGAATTGGTTGGTTTTGCAATGTTGATGTTGTTGAATTTGTTGGTGTTTTTCAATGTTGAGGTTGTTGTTGAATTTGTTGGTGTTTTTCAATGTTGAGGTTGTTGTTGAATTTGTTGCTGTTCTTCAATGTTGAGGTTGTTGTAGAATTTGTTGGTGTTTTTCAATGTTGAGGTTGTTTTTTAATCTGTTGGTGTTTTTCAATGTTGAGGTTGTTGAATTTGTTGGCATTTTTCAATGTTGAGATTGTTGATGAATTTATTGTGTTTTGCAATGTTGAGGTTGTCGTTGAATTTGTTGTGTTATGCAATGTTGAGGTTGTTGCTGACTTTGTTGGTGTTTTTCAATGTTGACGTTGTTGTTAAATTTGTTGGTGTTTTTCAATGTTGAGGTTGTTAAATTTGTTGGTGTTTTTCAATGTTGAGGTTGTTGTTGAATTTGTTGGTGTATTTCAATGTTGAGGTTGTTGTTGAATTTGTTGTGTTTTGCAATGTTGAGGTTGTTGTTGAGTTTGTTGTGTTTTGCAATGTTGATGATGCTGTTGAATTTGTTGTGTTTTGCAATGTTGATGTTGTTGAATTTGTTGGTGTTTTGCAATGTTGAGGTTGTTGTTGAATTTGTTGGTGTTTTTCAATGTTGAGGTTGTTGTTGAATTTGTTGGTGTATTTCAATGTTGAGGTTGTTGTTGAATTTGTTGGTGTTTTGCAATGTTGAGGTTGTTGTTGAAATTGTTGGTGTTTTTCAACGTTGAAGTTGTTGTTGAATTGGTTGTGTTTTGCAATGTTGATGTTGTTGAATTTGTTGGTGTTTTTCAATGTTGAGGTTGTTGTTGAATTTGTTGGTGTTTTTCAATGTTGAGGTAGTTGTTGAATTTGTTGCTGTTCTTCAATGTTGAGGTTGTTGTAGAATTTGTTGGTGTTTTTCAATGTTGAGGTTGTTTTTTAATTTGTTGGTGTTTTTCAATGTTGAGGTTGTTGAATTTGTTGGCATTTTTCAATGTTGAGATTGTTGATGAATTTTTTGTGTTTTGCAATGTTGAGATTGTTGATGAATTTATTGTGTTTTGCAATGTTGAGGTTGTCGTTGAATTTGTTGTGTTATGCAATGTTGAGGTTGTTGCTGAATTTGTTGGTGTTTTTCAATGTTGAGGTTGTTGTTAAATTTGTTGGTGTTTTTCAATGTTGAGGTTGTTAAATTTGTTGGTGTTTTTCAATGTTGAGGTTGTTGTTGAATTTGTTGGTGTATTTCAATGTTGAGGTTGTTGTTGAATTTTTTGGTGTTTTGCAATGTTGATGTTGTTGAATTTGTTGGTGTTTTTCAACGTTGAGGGTGTTGAATTTATAGTGTTTTGCAATGTTGAGGTTGTCGTTGCATTTGTTGTGTTATGCAATGTTGAGGTTGTTGCTGAATTTGTTGGTGTTTTTCAATGTTGAGGTTGTTGTTAAATTTGTTGGTGTTTTTCAATGTTGAGGTTGTTAAATTTGTTGGTGTTTTTCAATGTTGAGGTTGTTGAATTTGTTGGCGTTTTTCAATGTTGAGGTTGTTGTTGAATTTGTTGGTGTTTTGCAATGTTGATGTTGTTGAATTTGTTGGTGTTTTTCAATGTTGAGGCTGTTGTTGAATTTGTTGGTGTTTTTCAATGTTGAGGTTGTTGTTGAATTTGTTGTGTTTTGCAATGTTGATGATGTTGTTGAATTTGTTGTGTTTTGCAATGTTGATGTTGTTTAATTTATTGGTGTTTTGCAATGTTGAGGTTGATCAATTTGTTGGTGTTTTTCAAAGTTGAGGCTGTTGAATTTGTTGGCGTTTTTCAACGTTGAGGTTGTTGAATTTGTTGGCGTTTTTCAACGTTGAGGTTGTTGAATTTGTTGGTGTTTTTAATGTTGAGGCTGTTGTTGAATTTGTTGGTGTTTTTCAATGTTGAGGTTTTGTTGAATTTGTTGTGTTTGGCAATGTTGAGGTGGTTGTTGAATGTGTTGTGTTTTGCAATGTTGATGTTGTTGTTGAATTTGTTGTGTTTTGCAAAGTTGAGGTTGTTGTTGAAATTGTTGGTGTTTTTCAATGTTGAAGTTGTTGCTGAATTGGTTGTATTTTACAATGTTGAGGTTGTTGTTGAATTTGTTGGTGTTTTTCAATATTGAGGTTGTTGTTGAATTTGTTGGTGTTTTACAATGTTGAGGCTGTTGTGGACTTTGTTGCTGTTCTTCAATGTTGAGGTTGTTGTTGAATTTGTTGTGTTTTGCAATGTTGATGTTGTTTAATTTGTTGGTGTTTTGCAATGTTGAGGTTGATCAATTTGTTGGTGTTTTTCAAAGTTGAGGCTGTTGAATTTGTTGGCGTTTTTCAACGTTGAGGTTGTTGAATTTGTTGGCGTTTTTCAACGTTGAGGTTGTTGAATTTGTTGGTGTTTTTAATGATGAGGCTGTTGTTGAATTTGTTGGTGTTTTTCAATGTTGAGGTTTTGTTGAATTTGTTGTGTTTGGCAATGTTGAGGTTGTTGTTGAATTTGTTGTGTTTTGCAATGTTGATGTTGTTGTTGAATTTGTTGTGTTTTGCAATGTTGAGGACACTGTCCCGGCTCACTCACCTCTCGCGCTGTTTTCACTGTCCCGGCTCACTCACGTCTCGCGCTGTTTTCACTGTCCCGGCTCCCTCACCTCTCGCGCGGTTTTCACTGTCCCGGCTCCCTCACCTCTCGCGCTGTTTTCACTGTCCCGGCTCACTCACCTCTCGCGCTGTTTTCACTGTCCCGGCTCACTCAGCTCCCGCGCTGTTTTCACTGTCCCGGCTCACTCAGCTCCCGCGCTGTTTTCACTATCCGGGCTCACTCACCTCTCGCGCTGTTTTCACTGTCCCGGCTCACTGTCCTCTCGCGCTGTTTTCATTGTCCCGGCTCACTCAGCTCTCACGCTGTTTTCACTGTCCCGGCTCACTCACCTCTCGCGCTGTTTTCACTGTCCCGGCTCACTCACCTCTCGCGCTGTTTTCGCTGTCCCGGCTCACTCAGCTCCCGCGCTGTTGTCACTGTCCGGGCTCACTCACCTCTCGCGCTGTTTTCACTGTCCCGGCTCACTCTCCTCTCGCGCTGTTTTCACTGTCCCGGCTCACTCAGATCTCACGCTGTTTTCACTGTCCCGGCTCACTCACCTCTCGCGCTGTTTTCACTGTCCCGGCTCACTCAGCTCTCGCGCTGTTTGCACTGTCCCGGCTCGCTCACCTCTCGCGCTGTTTTCAATGTCCCGGCTCACTCACCTCTTGCGCTGTTTTCACTGTCCCGGCTCACTCACCTCTCGCGCTGTTTTCACTGTCCCGGCTCATTCAGCTCCCGCGCTGCTTTCACTCTCCCTGCTCACTCACCTCTCGCGCTGTTTTCACTGTCCCGGATCACTCACCTCTCGCTCTGTTTTCACTTTCACGGCTCACTCACCTCTCGATCTGTTTTCACTGTCCCGGCTCACTCACCTCTCGCGCTGTTTTCACTGTCCCGGCTCACTCACCTCTCGCGCTGTTTTCACTGTCCCGGCTAACTCAGCTCCCGCGCTGTTTTCACTGTCCCGGCTCACTCAGCTCCCGCGCTGTTTTCACTGTCCGGGCTCACTCACCTCTCGCGCTGTTTTCACTGTCCCTGCTCACTCACCTCTCGCGCTGTTTTCACTGTCCCGGCTCACTCAGCTCTCGCGGTGTTTTCACTGTCCCGGCTGACTCAGCTCTCGCGCTGTTTTCACTGTCCCGGCTCACTCACCTCTTGCGCTGTTTTCACTGTCCCGGATCACTCACCTCTCGCGCTGTTTTCACTGTCCCGGCTCACTCAGCTCCCGCACTGATTCACTGTCCCGGCTCACTCACCTCCCGCGCTGCTTTCACTGTCCCGGCTCACTCAGCTCTCGCGTTGTTTTCACTGTCCCGGCTCACTCAGCTCAGCGCTGCTTTCACTGTCCCGGCTCACTCACCTCTCGCACTGTTTTCACTGTCCCTGCTCACTCACCTCTCGCGCTGTTTTCACTGTCCCGGCTCACTCACCTCTCGCTCTGTTTTCACTTTCCCGGCTCACTCACCTCTCGCGCTGTTTTCACAGTCCCGGCTTACTCACGTCTCGCGCTGTTTTCACTGTCCCGGCTCCATCACCTCTCGCGCTGTTTTCACTCTCCCGGCTCACTCACCTCTCGCTCTGTTTTCACTGTTCCGGCTCACTCAGCTCCCGTGCTGTTTTCACTGTGCGGGCTCACTCACGTCTCGCGCTGGTTTCACTGTCCCGGCTCACTCACCTCTCGCGCTGTTTTCACTGTCCCGGCTCACTCGCCTCTCGCGCTGTTTTCACTGTCCCGGCTCACTCAGCTCCCGTGCTGTTTTCACTGTCCCGGCTCACTCACCTCTCGCGCTGTTTTCACTGTCCCGGCTCACTCAGCTACGGCGCTGTTTTCACTGTCCCGGCTCACTCAGGTCCCGCGCTGTTTTCACTGTCCCGGCTAACTCACCTCTCCCGCTGTTTTCACTATCCCGGCTCACTCTCCTCTCGCGCTGTTTTCACTGTCCCGGCTCACTCACATCCCGCTCTGTTTTCACTGTCCCGGCTCAGTCAGCTCCCGCGCTGTTTTCACTGTCCCGGCTCACTCACATCCCGCGCTGTTTTCACTGTCACGGCTCACTCACCTCTCGCGCTGTTTTCACTGTCCCGACTCACTCTCCTATCGCGCTGTTTTCACTGTCCCGGCTCATTCACCTCTCGCGCTGTTTTCACTGTCCCGGCTCACTCACCTCCCGCGCTGTTTTCACTGTCCCGGCTCACTCACCTCCTTCGCTGTTTTCACTGTCCCGGCTCACTCACCTCTCGTGCTGTTTTCACTCTCCCGGCTCACTCACCTCCCGCGCTGTTTTCTCTGTCCCGGCTCACTCACCTCTCGCGCTGTTTTCTCTGTCCCGGCTCACTCAGCTCCAACGCTGTTTTCACTGTCCCGGCTCACTCAGCTCCCGCGCTGTTTTCAATCTCCCGGCTCACTCACCTCCCGTGCTGTTTTCACTGTCCCGGCTCACTCACCTCCTTCGCTGTTTTCACTGTCCCGGCTCACTCACCTCCTTCGCTGTTTTCACTGTCCCGGCTCACTCACCTCCTTCGCTGTTTTCCCTGTCCCGGCTCACTCACCTCCCGCGCTGTTTTCACTGTCCCGTCTCACTCACCTCCCGCGCTGTTTTCTCTGTCCCGGCTCACTCACCTCTCGCGCTGTTTTCTCTGTCCCGGCTCACTCACCTCCCGCGCTGTTTTCACTGTCCCGGCTCACTCACCTCTCGCCCTGTTTTCACAGTCCCGGCTTACTCACGTCTCGCGCTGTTTTCACTGTCCCGGCTCCCTCACCTCTCGCGCTGTTTTCACTCTCCCGGCTCACTCACCTCTCGCTCTGTTTTCACTGTTCCGGCTCACTCAGCTCCCGTGCTGTTTTCACTGTGCGGGCTCACTCACGTCTCGCGCTGGTTTCACTGTCCCGGCTCACTCACCTCTCGCGCTGTTTTCACTGTCCCGGCTCACTCGCCTCTCGCGCTGTTTTCACTGTCCCGGCTCACTCAGCTCCCGTGCTGATTTCACTGTCCCGGCTCACTCACCTCTCGCGCTGTTTTCACTGTCCCGGCTCACTCAGCTACGGCGCTGTTTTCACTGTCCCGGCTCACTCAGGTCCCGCGCTGTTTTCACTGTCCCGGCTAACTCACCTCTCCCGCTGTTTTCACTATCCCGGCTCACTCTCCTCTCGCGCTGTTTTCACTGTCCCGGCTCACTCAAATCCCGCTCTGTTTTCACTGTCCCGGCTCAGTCAGCTCCCGCGCTGTTTTCACTGTCCCGGCTCACTCACATCCCGCGCTGTTTTCACTGTCCCGGCTCACTCACCTCTCGCGCTGTTTTCACTGTCCCGACTCACTCTCCTATCGCGCTGTTTTCACTGTCCCGGCTCATTCACCTCTCGCGCTGTTTTCACTGTCCCGGCTCACTCACCTCCCGCGCTGTTTTCACTGTCCCGGCTCACTCACCTCCTTCGCTGTTTTCACTGTCCCGGCTCACTCACCTCCTTCGCTGTTTTCACTGTCCCGGCTCACTCACCTCTCGTGCTGTTTTCACTCTCCCGGCTCACTCACCTCCCGCGCTGTTTTCTCTGTCCCGGCTCACTCACCTCTCGCGCTGTTTTCTCTGTCCCGGCTCACTCACCTCTCGCGCTGTTTTCACTGTCCCGGCTGACTCAGCTCCCGCGCTGTTTTCACTGTCCCGGCTCACTCAGCTCCCGCGCTGTTTTCAATCTCCCGGCTCACTCACCTCCCGTGCTGTTTTCACTGTCCCGGCTCACTCACCTCCTTCGCTGTTTTCACTGTCCCGGCTCACTCACCTCCTTCGCTGTTTTCACTGTCCCGGCTCACTCACCTCTTTCGCTGTTTTCCCTGTCCCGGCTCACTCACCTCCCGCGCTGTTTTCACTGTCCCGTCTCACTCACCTCCCGCGCTGTTTTCTCTGTCCCGGCTCACTCACCTCTCGCGCTGTTTTCTCTGTCCCGGCTCACTCACCTCCCGCGCTGTTTTCACTGTCCCGGCTCACTCAGCTCCCGCGCTGTTTTCACTGTCCCGGCTCACTCACCTCTCGCGCTGTTTTCACTGTCCCGGCTCACTCAACTCCCACGCTGCATTCACTGTCTCGGCTCACTCACCTCGCGCGCTGTTTTCACAGTCCCGGCTCACTCACATCCCGCGCTGTTTTCACTGTCCCGGCTCACTCAGCTCACGCGCTGTTTTCACTGTCCCGGCTCACTCACCTCTCGCGCTGTTTTCACTGTCCCGGCTCACTCACCTCTCGCGTTGTTTTCACTCTCCCGGCTCACTCACCTCTCGCGCGGTTTTCACTTTCCCGGCTCACTCACCTCTCGCTCTGTTTTCACTGTCCCGGCTCACTCACCTCTCGCTCTGTTTTCACTGTCCCGGCTCACTCACCTCTTGCTCTGTTTTCACTGTCCCGGCTCACTCACGTCTCGCGCTGCTTTCACTGTCCCCCCTCACTCACCACTCGCGCTGTTTTCACTGTCCCGGCTCACTCACCTCAATGCGCTGTTTTCACAGTCCCGGCTAACTCACCTCTCGCGCTGTTTTCACTGTCCCGGCTCCCTCACCTCCCGCGCTGTTTTCACTGTCCCGGCTCACTCTCCTCCTTCGCTGTTTTCACTGTCCCGGCTCACTCACCTCTCGCGCTGTTTTCACTGTCCCGGCTCACTCACCTCTCGCACTGTTTTCACTGTCCCGGCTCACTCACCTCTCGCGCTGTTTTCACTGTCCCGGCTCATTCACCTCTCGCGCTGTTTTCACTGTCCCGGCTCACTCAGCTCCCGCGCTGTTTTCACTGTCCCGGCTCACTCACCTCTCGCGCTCTTTTCACTGTCCCGGCTCACTCACCTCCTGCGCTGTTTTCACTGTCCCGGCTCGCTCAGCTCCCGCGCTGTTTTCACTGTCACGGCTCACTCACCTCTCGCGCTGTTTTCACTGTCCCGGCTCACTCACCTCTCGCGCTGTTTTCACTGTCCCGGCTCACTCACCTCTCGCGCTATTTTCACTGTCCAGGCTCACTCAGCTCCCGCGCTGTTTTCACTGTCCCGGCTCACTCACCTCTCGCGCTCTTTTCACTGTCCTGGCTCACTCACCTCTTGCGCTGTTTTCACTGTGCCGGCTCACTCACCTCTCGCGCTGTTTTCACTGTCCCGGCTCACTCACCTCCCGCGCTGTTTTCACTGTCCCGGCTCACTCAGCTCCCGCGCTGTTTTCACTGTCCCGGCTCACTCAGCTCCCGCGCTGTTTTCACTGTCCCGGCTCACTCAGCTCCCGCGCTGTTTTCAATGTCCCGGCTCACTCACCTCTCGCGCTGTTTTCACTGTCCCGGCTTACTCACCTCTCGCGCTGTTTTCACTGTCCCGGCTCACTCAGCTCCCGCGCTGTTTTCACTGTCCCGGCTCACTCAGCTCCCGCGCTGTTTTCACTGTCCCGGCTCACTCTCCTCTCGCTGTTTTCAATGTCCGGGCTCATCACCTCTCGCCCTGATTTCACTGTGCCGGCTCACTCACCTCCCGCGCTGTTTTCACTGTCCCGGCTCACTCACCTCCCGCGCTGTTTTCACTGTCCCGGCTCACTCACCTCTCGCGCTGTTTTCACTGTCCCGGCTCACTCAGCTCCCGCGCTGTTTTCACTGTCCCGGCTCACTCAGCTCCCGTGCTGTTTTCACTGTCCCGGCTCACTCAGCTCTCGCGCTGTTTTCACTGTCCCGGCTCACTCACCTCTCGCGCTGTTTTCACTGTCCCGGCTCACTCACCTTTCGCGCTGTTTTCACTGTCCCGGCTCACTTAGCTCCCGCGCTGCTTTCACTGTCCCGGCTCACTCACATCTCGCGCTGTTTTCACTGTCCCGGCTCACTCACCTCTCGCGCTGTTTTCACTGTCCCGGCTCATTCACCTCTTGCGCTGATTTCACTGTCCCGGCTCACTCACCTCTCGCGCTGTTTTCACTGTTCCGGCTCACTCAGCTCCTGCGCTGTTTTCACTGCCCCGGCTCACTCAGCTCCCCCGCTGTTTTCACTGTCCCGGCTCACTCACCTCTCGCGCTGTTTTCACTGTTCCGGCTCACTCAGCTCCCGCGCTGTTTTCACTGTCCCGGCTCACTCACCTCTCGCGCTGTTTTCACTGTCCCGGCTCACTCAGCTCCCGCGCTGTTTTCTCTGTCCTGGCTCACTCACCTCCCGCACTGTTTTCACTGTCCCGGCTCACTCACCTCTCGCGCTGTTTTCACTGTCCCGGCTCACTCACCTCTTGCGCTGTTTTCACTGTGCCGGCTCACTCACCTCTCGCGCTGTTTTCACTGTCCCGGCTCACTCACCTCCCGCGCTGTTTTCACTGTCCCGGCTCACTCAGCTCCCGCGCTGTTTTCACTGTCCCGGCTCACTCACCTCTCGCGCTGTTTTCACTGTCCCGGCTCACTCAGCTCCCGCGCTGTTTTCACTGTCCCGGCTCACTCAGCTCCCGCGCTGTTTTCACTGTCCCAGCTCACTCAGCTCCCGCGCTGTTTTCAATGTCCCGGCTCACTCACCTCTCGCGCTGTTTTCACTGTCCCGGCTTACTCACCTCTCGCGCTGTTTTCACTGTCCCGGCTCACTCAGCTCCCGCGCTGTTTTCACTGTCCCGGCTCACTCAGCTCCCGCGCTGTTTTCCCTGTCCCGGCTCACTCTCCTCTCGCTGTTTTCAATGTCCGGGCTCACTCACCTCTCGCCCTGATTTCACTGTGCCGGCTCACTCACCTCCCGCGCTGTTTTCACTGTCCCGGCTCACTCACCTCCCGCGCTGTTTTCACTGTCCCGGCTCACTCACCTCTCGCGCTGTTTTCACTGTCCCGACTCACTCAGCTCCCGCGCTGTTTTCACTGTCCCGGCTCACTCAGCTCCCGTGCTGTTTTCACTGTCCCGGCTCACTCAGCTCTCGCGCTGTTTTCACTGTCCCGGCTCACTCACCTCTCGCGCTGTTTTCACTGTCCCGGCTCACTCACCTTTCGCGCTGTTTTCACTGTCCCGGCTCACTTAGCTCCCGCGCTGCTTTCACTGTCCCGGCTCACTCACCTCTCGCGCTGTTTTCACTGTCCCGGCTCACTCACCTCTCGCGCTGTTTTCACTGTCCCGGCTCACTCACCTCTTGCGCTGATTTCACTGTCCCGGCTCACTCACCTCTCGCGCTGTTTTCACTGTTCCGGCTCACTCAGCTCCTGCGCTGTTTTCACTGCCCCGGCTCACTCATCTCTCGCGCTGTTTTCACTGCCCCGGCTCACTCACCTCTCGCGCTGTTTTCACTGCCCCGGCTCACTCACCTCCCGTGCTGTTTTCATTGTCCCGGCTCACTCACCTCTCGCGCTGTTTTCACTGTTCCGGCTCACTCAGCTCCCGCGCTGTTTTCACTGTCCCGGCTCACTCACCTCTCGCGCTGTTTTCACTGTCCCGGCTCACTCAGCTCCCGCGCTGTTTTCTCTGTCCTGGCTCACTCACCTCCCGCACTGTTTTCACTGTCCCGGCTCACTCACCTCTCGCGCTGTTTTCACTGTCCCGGCTCACTCTCCTCTCGCGCTGTTTTCACTGTCCCGACTCACTCACCTCCTTCGCTGTTTTCACTGTCCCGGCTCACTCAGCTCCCGCGCCGTTTTCACTGTCCCGGCTCACTCTCCTCTCGCGCTGTTTTCACTGTCATGACTCACTCACCTCCTTCGCTGTTTTCACTGTCCCGGCTCACTCAGCTCCCGCGCTGTTTTCACTGTCCTGGCTCACTCACCTCAATGCGCTGTTTTCACTGTCCCAGCTCACTCGCCTCTTGCGCTATTTTCTCTCTCCCGGCTCACTCACCTCTCGCGCTGTTTTCACTGTCCCGGCTCACTCAACTCCGGCGCTGTTTTCACTGTCCCGGCTCACTCACTTCTCGCGCTGTTTTCACTGTCCCGGCTCACTCACCTCTCGCGCTGTTTTCATTGTCCCGGCTCACTCACATCTCGCTCTGTTTTCACTGTCCCGGCTCACTCACCACTCGCGCTGTTTTCACTGTCCCGGCTCACTCACCTCTCGCGCTGTTTTCACTGTCCCGGCTAACTCAGCTCCCGCGCTGTTTTCACTGTCCCGGCTCACTCAGCTCCGGCGCTGTTTTCACTGTCCGGGCTCACTCACCTCTCGCGCTGTTTTCACTGTCCCTGCTCACTCACCTCACGCGCTGTTTTCACTGTCCCGGCTCACTCAGCTCTCGCGCTGTTTTCCCTGTCCCGGCTCACTCTCCTCTCGCTGTTTTCAATGTCCGGGCTCACTCACCTCTCGCCCTGATTTCACTGTGCCGGCTCACTCACCTCCCGCGCTGTTTTCACTGTCCCGGCTCACTCACCTCCCGCGCTGTTTTCACTGTCCCGGCTCACTCACCTCTCGCGCTGTTTTCTCTGTCCCGGCTCACTCACCTCCCGCGCTGTTTTCACTGTCCCGGCTCACTCAGCTCCCGCGCTGTTTTCACTGTCCCGGCTCATTCACCTCCCGCGCTGTTTTCACTGTCCCGGCTCACTCAACTCCCACGCTGCATTCACTGTCTCGGCTCACTCACCTCGCGCGCTGTTTTCACAGTCCCAGCTCACTCACATCCCGCGCTGTTTTCACTGTCCCGGCTCACTCAGCTCACGCGCTGTTTTCACTGTCCCGGCTCACTCACCTCTCGCGCTGTTTTCACTGTCCCGGCTCACTCACCTCTCGCGTTGTTTTCACTCTCCCGGCTCACTCACCTCTCGCGCGGTTTTCACTTTCCCGGCTCACTCACCTCTCGCTCTGTTTTCACTGTCCCGGCTCACTCACCTCTCGCTCTGTTTTCACTGTCCCGGCTCACTCACCTCTTGCTCTGTTTTCACTGTCCCGGCTCACTCACGTCTCGCGCTGTTTGCACTGTCCCGGCTCCCTCACCTCTCGCGCTGTTTTCACTCTCCCGGCTCACTCAGCTCCCGCGCTGCTTTCACTGTCCCGGCTCACTCACCACTCGCGCTGTTTTCACTGTCCCGGCTCACTCACCTCAATGCGCTGTTTTCACAGTCCCGGCTAACTCACCTCTCGCGCTGTTTTCACTGTCCCGGCTCCCTCACCTCCCGCGCTGTTTTCACTGTCCCGGCTCACTCTCCTCCTTCGCTGTTTTCACTGTCCCGGCTCACTCACCTCTCGCGCTGTTTTCACTGTCCCGGCTCACTCACCTCTCGCACTGTTTTCACTGTCCCGGCTCACTCACCTCTCGCGCTGTTTTCACTGTCCCGGCTCACTCACCTCTCGCGCTGTTTTCACTGTCCCGGCTCACTCAGCTCCCGCGCTGTTTTCACTGTCCCGGCTCACTCACCTCTCGCGCTCTTTTCACTGTCCCGGCTCACTCACCTCCTGCGCTGTTTTCACTGTCCCGGCTCACTCAGCTCCCGCGCTGTTTTCACTGTCACGGCTCACTCACCTCTCGCGCTGTTTTCACTGTCCCGGCTCACTCACCTCTCGCGCTGTTTTCACTGTCCCGGCTCACTCACCTCTCGCGCTATTTTCACTGTCCAGGCTCACTCAGCTCCCGCGCTGTTTTCACTGTCCCGGCTCACTCACCTCTCGCGCTCTTTTCACTGTCCTGGCTCACTCACCTCTTGCGCTGTTTTCACTGTGCCGGCTCACTCACCTCTCGCGCTGTTTTCACTGTCCCGGCTCACTCACCTCCCGCGCTGTTTTCACTGTCCCGGCTCACTCAGCTCCCGCGCTGTTTTCACTGTCCCGGCTCACTCACCTCTCGCGCTGTTTTCACTGTCCCGGCTCACTCAGCTCCCGCGCTGTTTTCACTGTCCCGGCTCACTCAGCTCCCGCGCTGTTTTCACTGTCCCGGCTCACTCAGCTCCCGCGCTGTTTTCAATGTCCCGGCTCACTCACCTCTCGCGCTGTTTTCACTGTCCCGGCTTACTCACCTCTCGCGCTGTTTTCACTGTCCCGGCTCACTCAGCTCCCGCGCTGTTTTCACTGTCCCGGCTCACTCAGCTCCCGCGCTGTTTTCACTGTCCCGGCTCACTCTCCTCTCGCTGTTTTCAATGCCCGGGCTCACTCACCTCTCGCCCTGATTTCACTGTGCCGGCTCACTCACCTCCCGCGCTGTTTTCACTGTCCCGGCTCACTCACCTCCCGCGCTGTTTTCACTGTCCCGGCTCACTCACCTCTCGCGCTGTTTTCACTGTCCCGGCTCACTCAGCTCCCGCGCTGTTTTCACTGTCCCGGCTCACTCAGCTCCCGTGCTGTTTTCACTGTCCCGGCTCACTCAGCTCTCGCGCTGTTTTCACTGTCCCGGCTCACTCACCTCTCGCGCTGTTTTCACTGTCCCGGCTCACTCACCTTTCGCGCTGTTTTCACTGTCCCGGCTCACTTAGCTCCCGCGCTGCTTTCACTGTCCCGGCTCACTCACATCTCGCGCTGTTTTCACTTTCCCGGCTCACTCACCTCTCGCGCTGTTTTCACTGTCCCGGCTCATTCACCTCTTGCGCTGATTTCACTGTCCCGGCTCACTCACCTCTCGCGCTGTTTTCACTGTTCCGGCTCACTCAGCTCCTGCGCTGTTTTCACTGCCCCGGCTCACTCAGCTCCCCCGCTGTTTTCACTGTCCCGGCTCACTCACCTCTCGCGCTGTTTTCACTGTCCCGGCTCACTCAGCTCCCGCGCTGTTTTCTCTGTCCTGGCTCACTCACCTCCCGCACTGTTTTCACTGTCCCGGCTCACTCACCTCTCGCGCTGTTTTCACTGTCCCGGCTCACTCACCTCTTGCGCTGTTTTCACTGTGCCGGCTCACTCACCTCTCGCGCTGTTTTCACTGTCCCGGCTCACTCACCTCCCGCGCTGTTTTCACTGTCCCGGCTCACTCACCTCTCGCGCTGTTTTCACTGTCCCGGCTCACTCAGCTCCCGCGCTGTTTTCACTGTCCCGGCTCACTCAGCTCCCGCGCTGTTTTCACTGTCCCGGCTCACGCAGCTCCCGCGCTGTTTTCAATGTCCCGGCTCACTCACCTCTCGCGCTGTTTTCACTGTCCCGGCTTACTCACCTCTCGCGCTGTTTTCACTGTCCCGGCTCACTCAGCTCCCGCGCTGTTTTCACTGTCCCGGCTCACTCAGCTCCCGCGCTGTTTTCCCTATCCCGGCTCACTCTCCTCTCGCTGTTTTCAATGTCCGGGCTCACTCACCTCTCGCCCTGATTTCACTGTGCCGGCTCACTCACCTCCCGCGCTGTTTTCACTGTCCCGGCTCACTCACCTCCCGCGCTGTTTTCACTGTCCCGGCTCACTCACCTCTCGCGCTGTTTTCACTGTCCCGGCTCCCTCAGCTCCCGCGCTGTTTTCACTGTCCCGGCTCACTCAGCTCCCGTGCTGTTTTCACTGTCCCGGCTCACTCAGCTCTCGCGCTGTTTTCACTGTCCCGGCTCACTCACCTCTCGCGCTGTTTTCACTGTCCCGGCTCACTCACCTTTCGCGCTGTTTTCACTGTCCCGGCTCACTTAGCTCCCGCGCTGCTTTCACTGTCCCGGCTCACTCACCTCTCGCGCTGTTTTCACTGTCCCGGCTCACTCACCTCTCGCGCTGTTTTCACTGTCCCGGCTCACTCACCTCTTGCGCTGATTTCACTGTCCCGGCTCACTCACCTCTCGCGCTGTTTTCACTGTTCCGGCTCACTCAGCTCCTGCGCTGTTTTCACTGCCCCGGCTCACTCATCTCTCGCGCTGTTTTCACTGCCCCGGCTCACTCACCTCTCGCGCTGTTTTCACTGCCCCGGCTCACTCACCTCCCGTGCTGTTTTCATTGTCCCGGCTCACTCACCTCTCGCGCTGTTTTCACTGTTCCGGCTCACTCAGCTCCCGCGCTGTTTTCACTGTCCCGGCTCACTCACATCTCGCGCTGTTTTCACTGTCCCGGCTCACTCAGCTCCCGCGCTGTTTTCTCTGTCCTGGCTCACTCACCTCCCGCACTGTTTTCACTGTCCCGGCTCACTCACCTCTCGCGCTGTTTTCACTGTCCCGGCTCACTCTCCTCTCGCGCTGTTTTCACTGTCCCGACTCACTCACCTCCTTCGCTGTTTTCACTGTCCCGGCTCACTCAGCTCCCGCGCTGTTTTCACTGTCCCGGCTCACTCTCCTCTCGCGCTGTTTTCACTGTCATGACTCACTCACCTCCTTCGCTGTTTTCACTTTCCCGGCTCACTCAGCTCCCGCGCTGTTTTCACTGTCCTGGCTCACTCACCTCAATGCGCTGTTTTCACTGTCCCAGCTCACTCGCCTCTTGCGCTATTTTCTCTCTCCCGGCTCACTCACCTCTCGCGCTGTTTTCACTGTCCCGGCTCACTCAACTCCGGCGCTGTTTTCACTGTCCCGGCTCACTCACTTCTCGCGCTGTTTTCACTGTCCCGGCTCACTCACCTCTCGCGCTGTTTTCATTGTCCCGGCTCACTCACATCTCGCTCTGTTTTCACTGTCCCGGCTCACTCACCTCTCGCGCTGTTTTCACTGTCCCGGCTCACTCACCTCTCGCGCTGTTTTCACTGTCCCGGCTAACTCAGCTCCCGCGCTGTTTTCACTGTCCCGGCTCACTCAGCTCCCGCGCTGTTTTCACTGTCCGGGCTCACTCAACTCTCGCGCTGTTTTCACTGTCCCTGCTCACTCACCTCTCGCGCTGTTTTCACTGTCCCGGCTCACTCAGCTCTCGCGCTGTTTTCCCTGTCCCGGCTCACTCTCCTCTCGCTGTTTTCAATGTCCGGGCTCACTCACCTCTCGCCCTGATTTCACTGTGCCGGCTCACTCACCTCCCGCGCTGTTTTCACTGTCCCGGCTCACTCACCTCCCGCGCTGTTTTCACTGTCCCGGCTCACTCACCTCTCGCGCTGTTTTCACTGTCCCGGCTCACTCAGCTCCCGCGCTATTTTCACTGTCCCGGCTCACTCAGCTCCCGTGCTGTTTTCACTGTCCCGGCTCACTCAGCTCTCGCGCTGTTTTCACTGTCCCGGCTCACTCACCTCTCGCGCTGTTTTCACTGTCCCGGCTCACTCACCTTTCGCGCGGTTTTCACTGTCCCGGCTCACTTAGCTCCCGCGCTGCTTTCACTGTCCCGGCTCACTCACCTCTCGCGCTGTTTTCACTGTCCCGGCTCACTCACCTCTCGCGCTGTTTTCACTGTCCCGGCTCACTCACCTCTTGCGCTGATTTCACTGTCCCGGCTCACTCACCTCTCGCGCTGTTTTCACTGTTCCGGCTCACTCAGCTCCTGCGCTGTTTTCACTGCCCCGGCTCACTCATCTCTCGCGCTGTTTTCACTGCCCCGGCTCACTCACCTCTCGCGCTGTTTTCACTGCCCCGGCTCACTCACCTCCCGTGCTGTTTTCACTGTCCCGGCTCACTCACCTCTCGCGCTGTTTTCACTGTTCCGGCTCACTCAGCTCCCGCGCTGTTTTCACTGTCCCGGCTCACTCACCTCTCGCGCTGTTTTCACTGTCCCGGCTCACTCAGCTCCCGCGCTGTTTTCTCTGTCCTGGCTCACTCACCTCCCGCACTGTTTTCACTGTCCCGGCTCACTCACCTCTCGCGCTGTTTTCACTGTCCCGGCTCACTCTCCTCTCGCCCGGTTTTCACTGTCCCGACTCACTCACCTCCTTCGCTGTTTTCACTGTCCCGGCTCACTCAGCTCCCGCGCTGTTTTCACTGTCCCGGCTCACTCTCCTCTCGCGCTGTTTTCACTGTCCCGACTCACTCACCTCCTTCGCTGTTTTCACTGTCCCGGCTCACTCAGCTCCCGCGCTGTTTTCACTGTCCTGGCTCACTCACCTCAATGCGCTGTTTTCACTGTCCCAGCTCACTCACCTCTTGCGCTATTTTCTCTCTCCCGGCTCACTCACCTCTCGCGCTGTTTTCACTGTCCCGGCTCACTCAACTCCGGCGCTGTTTTCACTGTCCCGGCTCACTCACTTCTCGCGCTGTTTTCACTGTCCCGGCTCACTCACCTCTCGCGCTGTTTTCATTGTCCCGGCTCACTCACATCTCGCTCTGTTTTCACTGTCCCGGCTCACTCACCTCTCGCGCTGTTTTCACTGTCCCGGCTCACTCACCTCTCGCGCTGTTTTCACTGTCCCGGCTAACTCAGCTCCCGCGCTGTTTTCACTGTGCCGGCTCACTCAGCTCCCGCGCTGTTTTCACTGTCCGGGCTCACTCACCTCTCGCGCTGTTTTCACTGTCCCGGCTCACTCAGCTCTCGCGCTGTTTTCACTGCCCCGGCTCACTCAGCTCTCGCGCTGTTTTCACTGTCCCGGCTCACTCACCTCTTGCGCTGTTTTCACTGTCCCGGCTCACTCACCTCTCGCGCTGTTTTCACTGTCCCGGCTCACTCAGCTCCCGCACTGATTCACTGTCCCGGCTCACTCACCTCCCGCGCTGCTTTCACTGTCCCGGCTCACTCACCTCTCGCGCTGTTTTCACTGTCCCGGCTCACTCAGCTCAGCGCTGCTTTCACTGTCCCGGCTCACTCACCTCTCGCGCTGTTTTCACTGTCCCGGCTCACTCACCTCTCGCTCTGTTTTCACTTTCCCGGCTCACTCACCTCTCGCGCTGTTTTCACAGCCCCGGCTCACTCACGTCTCGCGCTGTTTTCACTGTCCCGGCTCCCTCACCTCTCGCGCTGTTTTCACTCTCCCGGCTCACTCACCTCTAGCTCTGTTTTCACTGTTCCGGCTCACTCAGCTCCCGTGCTGTTTTCACTGTGCGGGCTCACTCACGTCTCGCGCTGTTTTCACTGTCCCGGCTCACTCACCTCTCGCGCTGTTTTCACTGTCCCGGCTCACTCGCCTGTCGCGCTGTTTTCACTGTCCCGGCTCACTCAGCTCCCGTGCTGTTTTCACTGTCCCGGCTCACTCACCTCTCGCGCTGTTTTCACTGTCCCGGCTCACTCAGCTCCCGCGCTGTTTTCACTGTCCCGGCTCACTCAGCTCCCGCGCTGTTTTCACTGTCCCAGCTCACTCACCTCTCGCGCTGTTTTCACTATCCCGGCTCAATCTCCTCTCGCGCTGTTTTCACTGTCCCGGCTCACTCACATCCCGCTCTGTTTTCACTGTCCCGGCTCAGTCAGCTCCCGCGCTGTTTTCACTGTCCCGGCTCACTCACCTCTTGCGCTGTTTTCACTGTCCCGGCTCACTCACCTCTCGCGCTGTTTTCACTGTCCCGGCTCACTCAGCTCCCGCACTGATTCACTGTCCCGGCTCACTCACCTCCCGCGCTGCTTTCACTGTCCCGGCTCACTCACCTGTCGCGCTGTTTTCACTGTCCCGGCTCACTCAGCTCAGCGCTGCTTTCACTGTACCGGCTCACTCACCTCTCGCGCTGTTTTCACTGTCCCGGCTCACTCACGTCTCGCGCTGTTTTCACTGTCCCGGCTCACTCACGTCTCGCGCTGTTTTCACTGTCCCGGCTCCCTCACCTCTCGCGCTGTTTTCACTCTCCCGGCTCACTCACCTCTAGCTCTGTTTTCACTGTTCCGGCTCACTCAGCTCCCGTGCTGTTTTCACTGTGCGGGCTCACTCACGTCTCGCGCTGTTTTCACTGTCCCGGCTCACTCACCTCTCGCGCTGTTTTCACTGTCCCGGCTCACTCGCCTGTCGCGCTGTTTTCACTGTCCCGGCTCACTCAGCTCCCGTGCTGTTTTCACTGTCCCGGCTCACTCACCTCTCGCGCTGTTTTCACTGTCCCGGCTCACTCAGCTCCCGCGCTGTTTTCACTGTCCCGGCTCACTCAGCTCCCGCGCTGTTTTCACTGTCCCAGCTCACTCACCTCTCGCGCTGTTTTCACTATCCCGGCTCAATCTCCTCTCGCGCTGTTTTCACTGTCCCGGCTCACTCACATCCCGCTCTGTTTTCACTGTCCCGGCTCAGTCAGCTCCCGCGCTGTTTTCACTGTCCCGGCTCACTCACATCCCGCGCTGTTTTCACTGTCCCGGCTCACTCACCTCTCGCGCTGTTTTCACTGTCCCGACTCACTCTCCTATTGCGCTGTTTTCACTGTCCCGGCTCATTCACCTCCCGCGCTGTTTTCACTGTCCCGGCTCACTCACCTCCTTCGCTGTTTTCACTGTCCCGGCTCACTCACCTCCTTCGCTGTTTTCACTGTCCCGGCTAACTCAGCTCCCGCGCTGTTTTCACTGTCCCGGCTCACTCAGCTCCCGCGCAGTTTTCACTGTCCGGGCTCACTCACCTCTCGCGCTGTTTTCACTGTCCCTGCTCACTCACCTCTCGCGCTGTTTTCACTGTCCCGGCTCACTCAGCTCTCGCGCTGTTTTCACTGTCCCGGCTGACTCAGCTCTCGCGCTGTTTTCACTGTCCCGGCTCACTCACCTCTTGCGCTGTTTTCACTGTCCCGGATCACTCACCTCTCGCGCTGTTTTCACTGTCCCGGCTCACTCAGCTCCCGCACTGATTCACTGTCCCGGCTCACTCACCTCCCGCGCTGCTTTCACTGTCCCGGCTCACTCAGCTCTCGCGTTGTTTTCACTGTCCCGGCTCACTCAGCTCAGCGCTGCTTTCACTGTCCCGGCTCACTCACCTCTCGCACTGTTTTCACTGTCCCTGCTCACTCACCTCTCGCGCTGTTTTCACTGTCCCGGCTCACTCACCTCTCGCTCTGTTTTCACTTTCCCGGCTCACTCACCTCTCGCGCTGTTTTCACAGTCCCGGCTTACTCACGTCTCGCGCTGTTTTCACTGTCCCGGCTCCATCACCTCTCGCGCTGTTTTCACTCTCCCGGCTCACTCACCTCTCGCTCTGTTTTCACTGTTCCGGCTCACTCAGCTCCCGTGCTGTTTTCACTGTGCGGGCTCACTCACGTCTCGCGCTGGTTTCACTGTCCCGGCTCACTCACCTCTCGCGCTGTTTTCACTGTCCCGGCTCACTCGCCTCTCGCGCTGTTTTCACTGTCCCGGCTCACTCAGCTCCCGTGCTGTTTTCACTGTCCCGGCTCACTCACCTCTCGCGCTGTTTTCACTGTCCCGGCTCACTCAGCTACGGCGCTGTTTTCACTGTCCCGGCTCACTCAGGTCCCGCGCTGTTTTCACTGTCCCGGCTAACTCACCTCTCCCGCTGTTTTCACTATCCCGGCTCACTCTCCTCTCGCGCTGTTTTCACTGTCCCGGCTCACTCACATCCCGCTCTGTTTTCACTGTCCCGGCTCAGTCAGCTCCCGCGCTGTTTTCACTGTCCCGGCTCACTCACATCCCGCGCTGTTTTCACTGTCACGGCTCACTCACCTCTCGCGCTGTTTTCACTGTCCCGACTCACTCTCCTATCGCGCTGTTTTCACTGTCCCGGCTCATTCACCTCTCGCGCTGTTTTCACTGTCCCGGCTCACTCACCTCCCGTGCTGTTTTCACTGTCCCGGCTCACTCACCTCCTTCGCTGTTTTCACTGTCCCGGCTCACTCACCTCCTTCGCTGTTTTCACTGTCCCGGCTCACTCACCTCTCGTGCTGTTTTCACTCTCCCGGCTCACTCACCTCCCACGCTCTTTTCTCAGTCCCGGCTCACTCACCTCTCGCGCTGTTTTCTCTGTCCCGGCTCACTCAGCTCTCACGCTGTTTTCACTGTCCCGGCTCACTCAGCTCCCGCGCTGTTTTCAATCTCCCGGCTCACTCACCTCCCGTGCTGTTTTCACTGTCCCGGCTCACTCACCTCCTTCGCTGTTTTCACTGTCCCGGCTCACTCACCTCCTTCGCTGTTTTCACTGTCCCGGCTCACTCACCTCCTTCGCTGTTTTCCCTGTCCCGGCTCACTCACCTCCCGCGCTGTTTTCACTGTCCCGTCTCACTCACCTCCCGCGCTGTTTTCTCTGTCCCGGCTCACTCACCTCTCGCGCTGTTTTCTCTGTCCCGGCTCACTCACCTCCCGCGCTGTTTTCACTGTCCCGGCTCACTCACCTCTCGCGCTGTTATCACAGTCCCGGCTTACTCACGTCTCGCGCTGTTTTCACTGTCCCGGCTCCCTCACCTCTCGCGCTGTTTTCACTCTCCCGGCTCACTCACCTCTCGCTCTGTTTTCACTGTTCCGGCTCACTCAGCTCCCGTGCTGTTTTCACTGTGCGGGCTCACTCACGTCTCGCGCTGGTTTCACTGTCCCGGCTCACTCACCTCTCGCGCTGTTTTCACTGTCCCGGCTCACTCGCCTCTCGCGCTGTTTTCACTGTCCCGGCTCACTCAGCTCCCGTGCTGATTTCACTGTCCCGGCTCACTCACCTCTCGCGCTGTTTTCACTGTCCCGGCTCACTCAGCTACGACGCTGTTTTCACTGTCCCGGCTCACTCAGGTCCCGCGCTGTTTTCACTGTCCCGGCTAACTCACCTCTCCCGCTGTTTTCACTATCCCGGCTCACTCTCCTCTCGCGCTGTTTTCACTGTCCCGGCTCACTCACATCCCGCTCTGTTTTCACTGTCCCGGCTCAGTCAGCTCCCGCGCTGTTTTCACTGTCCCGGCTCACTCACATCCCGCGCTGTTTTCACTGTCCCGGCTCACTCACCTCTCGCGCGGTTTTCACTGTCCCGACTCACTCTCCTATCACGCTGTTTTCACTGTCCCGGCTCATTCACCTCTCGCGCTGTTTTCACTGTCCCGGCTCACTCACATCCCGCGCTGTTTTCACTGTCCCGGCTCACTCACCTCCTTCGCTGTTTTCACTGTCCCGGCTCACTCACCTCCTTCGCTGTTTTCACTGTCCCGGCTCACTCACCTCTCGTGCTGTTTTCACTCTCCCGGCTCACTCACCTCCCGCGCTGTTTTCTCTGTCCCGGCTCACTCACCTCTCGCGCTGTTTTCTCTGTCCCGGCTCACTCACCTCTCGCGCTGTTTTCACTGTCCCGGCTGACTCAGCTCCCGCGCTGTTTTCACTGTCCCGGCTCACTCAGCTCCCGCGCTGTTTTCAATCTCCCGGCTCACTCACCTCCCGTGCTGTTTTCACTGTCCCGGCTCACTCACCTCCTTCGCTGTTTTCACTGTCCCGGCTCACTCACCTCCTTCGCTGTTTTCACTGTCCCGGCTCACTCACCTCCTTCGCTGTTTTCCCTGTCCCGGCTCACTCACCTCCCGCGCTGTTTTCACTGTCCCGTCTCACTCACCTCCCGCGCTGTTTTCTCTGTCCCGGCTCACTCACCTCTCGCGCTGTTTTCTCTGTCCCGGCTCACTCAAATCCCGCGCTGTTTTCACTGTCCCGGCTCACTCAGCTCCCGCGCTGTTTTCACTGTCCCGGCTCACTCACCTCTCGCGCTGTTTTCACTGTCCAGGCTCACTCAACTCCCACGCTGCATTCACTGTCTCGGCTCACTCACCTCGCGCGCTGTTTTCACAGTCCCGGCTCACTCACATCCCGCGCTGTTTTCACTGTCCCGGCTCACTCAGCTCACGCGCTGTTTTCACTGTCCCGGCTCACTCACCTCTCGCGCTGTTTTCACTGTCCCGGCTCACTCACCTCTCGCGTTGTTTTCTCTCTCACGGCTCACTCACCTCTCGCGCGGTTTTCACTTTCCCGGCTCACTCACCTCTCGCTCTGTTTTCACTGTCCCGGCTCACTCACCTCTCGCTCTGTTTTCACTGTCCCGGCTCACTCACCTCTTGCTCTGTTTTCACTGTCCCGGCTCACTCACGTCTCGCGCTGTTTTCACTGTCCCGGCTCCCTCACCTCTCGCGCTGTTTTCACTCTCCCGGCTCACTCAGCTCCCGCGCTGCTTTCACTGTCCCGGCTCACTCACCACTCGCGCTGTTTTCACTGTCCCGGCTCACTCACCTCAATGCGCTGTTTTCACAGTCCCGGCTAACTCACCTCTCGCGCTGTTTTCACTGTCCCGGCTCCCTCACCTCCCGCGCTGTTTTCACTGTCCCGGCTCACTCTCCTCCTTCGCTGTTTTCACTGTCCCGGCTCACTCACCTCTCGCGCTGTTTTCACTGTCCCGGCTCACTCACCTCTCGCACTGTTTTCACTGTCCCGGCTCACTCAACTCTCGCGCTGTTTTCACTGTCCCGGCTCACTCACCTCTCGCGCTGTTTTCACTGTCCCGGCTCACTCAGCTCCCGCGCTGTTTTCACTGTCCCGGCTCACTCACCTCTCGCGCTCTTTTCACTGTCCCGGCTCACTCACCTCCTGCGCTGTTTTCACTGTCCCGGCTCACTCAGCTCCCGCGCTGTTTTCACTGTCACGGCTCACTCTTCTCTCGCGCTGTTTTCACTGTCCCGGCTCACTCACCTCTCGCGCTGTTTTCACTGTCCCGGCTCACTCACCTCTCGCGCTATTTTCACTGTCCCGGCTCACTCAGCTCCCGCGCTGTTTTCACTGTCCCGGCTCACTCACCTCTCGCGCTCTTTTCACTGTCCTGGCTCACTCACCTCTTGCGCTGTTTTCACTGTGCCGGCTCACTCACCTCTCGCGCTGTTTTCACTGTCCCGGCTCACTCACCTCCCGCGCTGTTTTCACTGTCCCGGCTCACTCAGCTCCCGCGCTGTTTTCACTGTCCCGGCTCACTCACCTCTCGCGCTGTTTTCACTGTCCCGGCTCACTCAGCTCCCGCGCTGTTTTCACTGTCCCGGCTCACTCAGCTCCCGCGCTGTTTTCACTGTCCCGGCTCACTCAGCTCCCGCGCTGTTTTCAATGTCCCGGCTCACTCACCTCTCGCGCTGTTTTCACTGTCCCGGCTTACTCACCTCTCGCGCTGTTTTCACTGTCCCGGCTCACTCAGCTCCCGCGCTGTTTTCACTGTCCCGGCTCACTCAGCTCCCGCGCTGTTTTCACTGTCCCGGGTCACTCTCCTCTCGCTGTTTTCAATGTCCGGGCTCACTCACCTTTCGCGCTGTTTTCACTGTCCCGGCTCACTTAGCTCCCGCGCTGCTTTCACTGTCCAGGCTCACTCACATCTCGCGCTGTTTTCACTGTCCCGGCTCACTCACCTCTCGCGCTGTTTTCACTGTCCCGGCTCATTCACCTCTTGCGCTGATTTCACTGTCCCGGCTCACTCACCTCTCGCGCTGTTTTCACTGTTCCGGCTCACTCAGCTCCTGCGCTGTTTTCACTGCCCCGGCTCACTCAGCTCCCCCGCTGTTTTCACTGTCCCGGCTCACTCAGCTCCCGCGCTGTTTTCACTGTCCCGGCTCACTCACCTCTCGCGCTGTTTTCACTGTCCCGGCTCACTCAGCTCCCGCGCTGTTTTCACTGTCCCGGCTCACTCAGCTCCCGCGCTGTTCTCACTGTCCCGGCTCACTCAGCTCCCGCGCTGTTTTCAATGTCCCGGCTCACTCACCTCTCGCGCTGTTTTCACTGTCCCGGCTCACTCAGCTCCCGCGCTGTTTTCTCTGTCCTGGCTCACTCACCTCCCGCACTGTTTTCACTGTCCCGGCTCACTCACCTCTCGCGCTGTTTTCACTGTCCCGGCTCACTCACCTCTTGCGCTGTTTTCACTGTGCCGGCTCACTCACCTCTCGCGCTGTTTTCACTGTCCCGGCTCACTCAACTCCCGCGCTGTTTTCACTGTCCCGGCTCACTCAGCTCCCGCGCTGTTTTCACTGTCCCGGCTCACTCACCTCTCGCGCTGTTTTCACTGTCCCGGCTCACTCAGCTCCCGCGCTGTTTTCACTGTCCCGGCTCACTCAGCTCCCGCGCTGTTTTCACTGTCCCGGCTCACTCAGCTCCCGCGCTGTTTTCAATGTCCCGGCTCACTCACCTCTCGCGCTGTTTTCACTGTCCCGGCTTACTCACCTCTCGCGCTGTTTTCACTGTCCCGGCTCACTCAGCTCCCGCGCTGTTTTCACTGTCCCGGCTCACTCAGCTCCCGCGCTGTTTTCCCTGTTCCGGCTCACTCTCCTTTCGCTGTTTTCAATGTCCGGGCTCACTCACCTCTCGCCCTGATTTCACTGTGCCGGCTCACTCACCTCCCGCGCTGTTTTCACTGTCCCGGCTCACTCACCTCCCGCGCTGTTTTCACTGTCCCGGCTCACTCACCTCTCGCGCTGTTTTCACTGTCCCGGCTCACTCAGCTCCCGCGCTGTTTTCACTGTCCCGGCTCACTCAGCTCCCGTGCTGTTTTCACTGTCCCGGCTCACTCAGCTCTCGCGCTGTTTTCACTGTCCCGGCTCACTCACCTCTCGCGCTGTTTTCACTGTCCCGGCTCACTCACCTTTCGCGCTGTTTTCACTGTCCCGGCTCACTTAGCTCCCGCGCTGCTTTCACTGTCCCGGCTCACTCACCTCTCGCGCTGTTTTCACTGTCCCGGCTCACTCACCTCTCGCGCTGTTTTCACTGTCCCGGCTCACTCACCTCTTGCGCTGATTTCACTGTCCCGGCTCACTCACCTCTCGCGCTGTTTTCACTGTTCCGGCTCACTCAGCTCCTGCGCTGTTTTCACTGCCCCGGCTCACTCATCTCTCGCGCTGTTTTCACTGCCCCGGCTCACTCACCTCTCGCGCTGTTTTCACTGCCCCGGCTCACTCACCTCCCGTGCTGTTTTCATTGTCCCGGCTCACTCACCTCTCGCGCTGTTTTCACTGTTCCGGCTCACTCAGCTCCCGCGCTGTTTTCACTGTCCCGGCTCACTCACCTCTCGCGCTGTTTTCACTGTCCAGGCTCACTCAACTCCCACGCTGCATTCACTGTCTCGGCTCACTCACCTCGCGCGCTGTTTTCACAGTCCCGGCTCACTCACATCCCGCGCTGTTTTCACTGTCCCGGCTCACTCAGCTCACGCGCTGTTTTCACTGTCCCGGCTCACTCACCTCTCGCGCTGTTTTCACTGTCCCGGCTCACTCACCTCTCGCGTTGTTTTCTCTCTCACGGCTCACTCACCTCTCGCGCGGTTTTCACTTTCCCGGCTCACTCACCTCTCGCTCTGTTTTCACTGTCCCGGCTCACTCACCTCTCGCTCTGTTTTCACTGTCCCGGCTCACTCACCTCTTGCTCTGTTTTCACTGTCCCGGCTCACTCACGTCTCGCGCTGTTTTCACTGTCCCGGCTCCCTCACCTCTCGCGCTGTTTTCACTCTCCCGGCTCACTCAGCTCCCGCGCTGCTTTCACTGTCCCGGCTCACTCACCACTCGCGCTGTTTTCACTGTCCCGGCTCACTCACCTCAATGCGCTGTTTTCACAGTCCCGGCTAACTCACCTCTCGCGCTGTTTTCACTGTCCCGGCTCCCTCACCTCCCGCGCTGTTTTCACTGTCCCGGCTCACTCTCCTCCTTCGCTGTTTTCACTGTCCCGGCTCACTCACCTCTCGCGCTGTTTTCACTGTCCCGGCTCACTCACCTCTCGCTCTGTTTTCACTGTCCCGGCTCACTCACCTCTCGCGCTGTTTTCACTGTCCCGGCTCA
This sequence comes from Scyliorhinus torazame, assembly GCF_047496885.1. Classification (NCBI taxonomy): domain Eukaryota; kingdom Metazoa; phylum Chordata; class Chondrichthyes; order Carcharhiniformes; family Scyliorhinidae; genus Scyliorhinus; species Scyliorhinus torazame. The sequence continues at coordinate 71,900,685 of NC_092722.1, read as the reverse complement.
CTCACCTCTCGCGCTGTTTTCACTGTCCCGGCTCACTCAGCTCCCGCGCTGTTTTCACTGTCCCGGCTCACTCACCTCTCGCGCTCTTTTCACTGTCCCGGCTCACTCACCTCCTGCGCTGTTTTCACTGTCCCGGCTCACTCAGCTCCCGCGCTGTTTTCACTGTCACGGCTCACTCTTCTCTCGCGCTGTTTTCACTGTCCCGGCTCACTCACCTCTCGCGCTGTTTTCACTGTCCCGGCTCACTCACCTCTCGTGCTATTTTCACTGTCCCGGCTCACTCAGCTCCCGCGCTGTTTTCACTGTCCCGGCTCACTCACCTCTCGCGCTCTTTTCACTGTCCTGGCTCACTCACCTCTTGCGCTGTTTTCACTGTGCCGGCTCACTCACCTCTCGCGCTGTTTTCACTGTCCCGGCTCACTCACCTCCCGCGCTGTTTTCACTGTCCCGGCTCACTCAGCTCCCGCGCTGTTTTCACTGTCCCGGCTCACTCACCTCTCGCGCTGTTTTCACTGTCCCGGCTCACTCAGCTCCCGCGCTGTTTTCACTGTCCCGGCTCACTCAGCTCCCGCGCTGTTTTCACTGTCCCGGCTCACTCAGCTCCCGCGCTGTTTTCAATGTCCCGGCTCACTCACCTCTCGCGCTGTTTTCACTGTCCCGGCTTACTCACCTCTCGCGCTGTTTTCACTGTCCCGGCTCACTCAGCTCCCGCGCTGTTTTCACTGTCCCGGCTCACTCAGCTCCCGCGCTGTTTTCACTGTCCCGGCTCACTCTCCTCTCGCTGTTTTCAATGTCCGGGCTCACTCACCTCTCGCCCTGATTTCACTGTGCCGGCTCACTCACCTCCCGCGCTGTTTTCACTGTCCCGGCTCACTCACCTCCCGCGCTGTTTTCACTGTCCCGGCTCACTCACCTCTCGCGCTGTTTTCACTGTCCCGGCTCACTCAGCTCCCGCGCTGTTTTCACTGTCCCGGCTCACTCAGCTCCCGTGCTGTTTTCACTGTCCCGGCTCACTCAGCTCTCGCGCTGTTTTCACTGTCCCGGCTCACTCACCTCTCGCGCTGTTTTCACTGTCCCGGCTCACTCACCTTTCGCGCTGTTTTCACTGTCCCGGCTCACTTAGCTCCCGCGCTGCTTTCACTGTCCCGGCTCACTCACATCTCGCGCTGTTTTCACTGTCCCGGCTCACTCACCTCTCGCGCTGTTTTCACTGTCCCGGCTCATTCACCTCTTGCGCTGATTTCACTGTCCCGGCTCACTCACCTCTCGCGCTGTTTTCACTGTTCCGGCTCACTCAGCTCCTGCGCTGTTTTCACTGCCCCGGCTCACTCAGCTCCCCCGCTGTTTTCACTGTCCCGGCTCACTCAGCTCCCGCGCTGTTTTCACTGTCCCGGCTCACTCACCTCTCGCGCTGTTTTCACTGTCCCGGCTCACTCAGCTCCCGCGCTGTTTTCACTGTCCCGGCTCACTCAGCTCCCGCGCTGTTTTCACTGTCCCGGCTCACTCAGCTCCCGCGCTGTTTTCAATGTCCCGGCTCACTCACCTCTCGCGCTGTTTTCACTGTCCCGGCTCACTCAGCTCCCGCGCTGTTTTCTCTGTCCTGGCTCACTCACCTCCCGCACTGTTTTCACTGTCCCGGCTCACTCACCTCTCGCGCTGTTTTCACTGTCCCGGCTCACTCACCTCTTGCGCTGTTTTCACTGTGCCGGCTCACTCACCTCTCGCGCTGTTTTCACTGTCCCGGCTCACTCAACTCCCGCGCTGTTTTCACTGTCCCGGCTCACTCAGCTCCCGCGCTGTTTTCACTGTCCCGGCTCACTCACCTCTCGCGCTGTTTTCACTGTCCCGGCTCACTCAGCTCCCGCGCTGTTTTCACTGTCCCGGCTCACTCAGCTCCCGCGCTGTTTTCACTGTCCCGGCTCACTCAGCTCCCGCGCTGTTTTCAATGTCCCGGCTCACTCACCTCTCGCGCTGTTTTCACTGTCCCGGCTTACTCACCTCTCGCGCTGTTTTCACTGTCCCGGCTCACTCAGCTCCCGCGCTGTTTTCACTGTCCCGGCTCACTCAGCTCCCGCGCTGTTTTCCCTGTTCCGGCTCACTCTCCTTTCGCTGTTTTCAATGTCCGGGCTCACTCACCTCTCGCCCTGATTTCACTGTGCCGGCTCACTCACCTCCCGCGCTGTTTTCACTGTCCCGGCTCACTCACCTCCCGCGCTGTTTTCACTGTCCCGGCTCACTCACCTCTCGCGCTGTTTTCACTGTCCCGGCTCACTCAGCTCCCGCGCTGTTTTCACTGTCCCGGCTCACTCAGCTCCCGTGCTGTTTTCACTGTCCCGGCTCACTCAGCTCTCGCGCTGTTTTCACTGTCCCGGCTCACTCACCTCTCGCGCTGTTTTCACTGTCCCGGCTCACTCACCTTTCGCGCTGTTTTCACTGTCCCGGCTCACTTAGCTCCCGCGCTGCTTTCACTGTCCCGGCTCACTCACCTCTCGCGCTGTTTTCACTGTCCCGGCTCACTCACCTCTCGCGCTGTTTTCACTGTCCCGGCTCACTCACCTCTTGCGCTGATTTCACTGTCCCGGCTCACTCACCTCTCGCGCTGTTTTCACTGTTCCGGCTCACTCAGCTCCTGCGCTGTTTTCACTGCCCCGGCTCACTCATCTCTCGCGCTGTTTTCACTGCCCCGGCTCACTCACCTCTCGCGCTGTTTTCACTGCCCCGGCTCACTCACCTCCCGTGCTGTTTTCATTGTCCCGGCTCACTCACCTCTCGCCCTGTTTTCACTGTTCCGGCTCACTCAGCTCCCGCGCTGTTTTCACTGTCCCGGCTCACTCACCTCTCGCGCTGTTTTCACTGTCCCGGCTCACTCAGCTCCCGCGCTGTTTTCTCTGTCCTGGCTCACTCACCTCCCGCACTGTTTTCACTGTCCCGGCTCACTCACCTCTCGCGCTGTTTTCACTGTCCCGGCTCACTCTCCTCTCGCGCTGTTTTCACTGTCCCGACTCACTCACCTCCTTCGCTGTTTTCACTGTCCCGGCTCACTCAGCTCCCGCGCTGTTTTCACTGTCCCGGCTCACTCTCCTCTCGCGCTGTTTTCACTGTCATGACTCACTCACCTCCTTCGCTGTTTTCACTGTCCCGGCTCACACAGCTCCCGCGCTGTTTTCACTGTCCTGGCTCACTCACCTCAATGCGCTGTTTTCACTGTCCCAGCTCACTCGCCTCTTGCGCTATTTTCTCTCTCCCGGCTCACTCACCTCTCGCGCTGTTTTCACTGTCCCGGCTCACTCAACTCCGGCGCTGTTTTCACTGTCCCGGCTCACTCACTTCTCGCGCTGTTTTCACTGTCCCGGCTCACTCACCTCTCGCGCTGTTTTCATTGTCCCGGCTCACTCACATCTCGCTCTGTTTTCACTGTCCCGGCTCACTCACCTCTCGCGCTGTTTTCACTGTCCCGTCTCACTCACCTCTCGCGCTGTTTTCACTGTCCCGGCTAACTCAGCTCCCGCGCTGTTTTCACTGTCCCGGCTCACTCAGCTCCCGCGCTGTTTTCACTGTCCGGGCTCACTCACCTCTCGCGCTGTTTTCACTGTCCCTGCTCACTCACCTCTCGCGCTGTTTTCACTGTCCCGGCTCACTCAGCTCTCGCGCTGTTTTCCCTGTCCCGGCTCACTCTCCTCTCGCTGTTTTCAATGTCCGGGCTCACTCACCTCTCGCCCTGATTTCACTGTGCCGGCTCACTCACCTCCCGCGCTGTTTTCACTGTCCCGGCTCACTCACCTCCCGCGCTGTTTTCACTGTCCCGGCTCACTCACCTCTCGCGCTGTTTTCACTGTCCCGGCTCACTCAGCTCCCGCGCTATTTTCACTGTCCCGGCTCACTCAGCTCCCGTGCTGTTTTCACTGTCCCGGCTCACTCAGCTCTCGCGCTGTTTTCACTGTCCAGGCTCACTCACCTCTCGCGCTGTTTTCACTGTCCCGGCTCACTCACCTTTCGCGCTGTTTTCACTGTCCCGGCTCACTTAGCTCCCGCGCTGCTTACACTGTCCCGGCTCACTCACCTCTCGCGCTGTTTTCACTGTCCCGGCTCACTCACCTCTCGCGCTGTTTTCACTGTCCCGGCTCACTCACCTCTTGCGCTGATTTCACTGTCCCGGCTCACTCACCTCTCGCGCTGTTTTCACTGTTCCGGCTCACTCAGCTCCTGCGCTGTTTTCACTGCCCCGGCTCACTCATCTCTCGCGCTGTTTTCACTGCCCCGGCTCACTCACCTCTCGCGCTGTTTTCACTGTCCCGGCTCACTCACCTCTCGCGCTGTTTTCACTGTTCCGGCTCACTCAGCTCCCGCGCTGTTTTCACTGTCCCGGCTCACTCACCTCTCGCGCTGTTTTCACTGTCCCGGCTCACTCAGCTCCCGCGCTGTTTTCTCTGTCCTGGCTCACTCACCTTCCGCACTGTTTTCACTGTCCCGGCTCACTCACCTCTCGCGCTGTTTTCACTGTCCCGGCTCACTCTCCTCTCGCGCTGTTTTCACTGTCCCGACTCACTCACCTCCTTCGCTGTTTTCACTGTCCCGGCTCACTCAGCTCCCGCGCTGTTTTCACTGTCCCGGCTCACTCTCCTCCCGCGCTGTTTTCACTGTCCCGGCTCACTCAGCTCCCGCGCTGTTTTCACTGTCCCGGCTCACTCAGCTCCCGTGCTGTTTTCACTGTCCCGGCTCACTCAGCTCTCGCGCTGTTTTCACTGTCCCGGCTCACTCACCTCTCGCGCTGTTTTCACTGTCCCGGCTCACTCACCTTTCGCGCTGTTTTCACTGTCCCGGCTCACTTAGCTCCCGCGCTGCTTTCACTGTCCCGGCTCACTCACATCTCGCGCTGTTTTCACTGTCCCGGCTCACTCACCTCTCGCGCTGTTTTCACTGTCCCGGCTCATTCACCTCTTGCGCTGATTTCACTGTCCCGGCTCACTCACCTCTCGCGCTGTTTTCACTGTTCCGGCTCACTCAGCTCCTGCGCTGTTTTCACTGCCCCGGCTCACTCAGCTCCCCCGCTGTTTTCACTGTCCCGGCTCACTCACCTCTCGCGCTGTTTTCACTGTTCCGGCTCACTCAGCTCCCGCGCTGTTTTCACTGTCCCGGCTCACTCACCTCTCGCGCTGTTTTCACTGTCCCGGCTCACTCAGCTCCCGCGCTGTTTTCTCTGTCCTGGCTCACTCACCTCCCGCACTGTTTTCACTGTCCCGGCTCACTCACCTCTCGCGCTGTTTTCACTGTCCCGGCTCACTCACCTCTTGCGCTGTTTTCACTGTGCCGGCTCACTCACCTCTCGCGCTGTTTTCACTGTCCCGGCTCACTCACCTCCCGCGCTGTTTTCACTGTGCCGGCTCACTCAGCTCCCGCACTGTTTTCACTGTCCCGGCTCACTCACCTCTCGCGCTGTTTTCACTGTCCCGGCTCACTCAGCTCCCGCGCTGTTTTCACTGTCCCGGCTCACTCAGCTCCCGCGCTGTTTTCACTGTCCCGGCTCACTCAGCTCCCACGCTGTTTTCAATGTCCCGGCTCACTCACCTCTCGCGCTGTTTTCACTGTCCCGGCTTACTCACCTCTCGCGCTGTTTTCACTGTCCCGGCTCACTCAGCTCCCGCGCTGTTTTCACTGTCCCGGCTCACTCAGCTCCCGCGCTGTTTTCCCTGTCCCGGCTCACTCTCCTTTCGCTGTTTTCAATGTCCGGGCTCACTCACCTCTCGCCCTGATTTCACTGTGCCGGCTCACTCACCTCCCGCGCTGTTTTCACTGTCCCGGCTCACTCACCTCCCGCGCTGTTTTCACTGTCCCGGCTCACTCACCTCTCGCGCTGTTTTCACTGTCCCGGCTCACTCAGCTCCCGCGCTGTTTTCACTGTCCCGGCTCACTCAGCTCCCGTGCTGTTTTCACTGTCCCGGCTCACTCAGCTCTCGCGCTGTTTTCACTGTCCCGGCTCACTCACCTCTCGCGCTGTTTTCACTGTCCCGGCTCACTCACCTTTCGCGCTGTTTTCACTGTCCCGGCTCACTTAGCTCCCGCGCTGCTTTCACTGTCCCGGCTCACTCACCTCTCGCGCTGTTTTCACTGTCCCGGCTCACTCACCTCTCGCGCTGTTTTCACTGTCCCGGCTCACTCACCTCTTGCGCTGATTTCACTGTCCCGGCTCACTCACCTCTCGCGCTGTTTTCACTGTTCCGGCTCACTCAGCTCCTGCGCTGTTTTCACTGCCCCGGCTCACTCATCTCTCGCGCTGTTTTCACTGCCCCGGCTCACTCACCTCTCGCGCTGTTTTCACTGCCCCGGCTCACTCACCTCCCGTGCTGTTTTCATTGTCCCGGCTCACTCACCTCTCGCGCTGTTTTCACTGTTCCGGCTCACTCAGCTCCCGCGCTGTTTTCACTGTCCCGGCTCACTCACCTCTCGCGCTGTTTTCTCTGTCCCGGCTCACTCAGCTCCCGCGCTGTTTTCTCTGTCCTGGCTCACTCACCTCCCGCACTGTTTTCACTGTCCCGGCTCACTCACCTCTCGCGCTGTTTTCACTGTCCCGGCTCCCTCTCCTCTCGCGCTGTTTTCACTGTCACGACTCACTCACCTCCTTCGCTGTTTTCACTGTCCCGGCTCACTCAGCTCCCGCGCTGTTTTCACTGTCCCGGCTCACTCTCCTCTCGCGCTGTTTTCACTGTCATGACTCACTCACCTCCTTCGCTGTTTTCACTGTCCCGGCTCACACAGCTCCCGCGCTGTTTTCACTGTCCTGGCTCACTCACCTCAATGCGCTGTTTTCACTGTCCCAGCTCACTCGCCTCTTGCGCTATTTTCTCTCTCCCGGCTCACTCACCTCTCGCGCTGTTTTCACTGTCCCGGCTCACTCAACTCCGGCGCTGTTTTCACTGTCCCGGCTCACTCACTTCTCGCGCTGTTTTCACTGTCCCGGCTCACTCACCTCTCGCGCTGTTTTCATTGTCCCGGCTCACTCACATCTCGCTCTGTTTTCACTGTCCCGGCTCACTCACCTCTCGCGCTGTTTTCACTGTCCCGGCTCACTCACCTCTCGCGCTGTTTTCACTGTCCCGGCTAACTCAGCTCCCGCGCTGTTTTCACTGTCCCGGCTCACTCAGCTCCCGCGCTGTTTTCACTGTCCGGGCTCACTCACCTCTCGCGCTGTTTTCACTGTACCTGCTCACTCACCTCTCGCGCTGTTTTCACTGTCCCGGCTCACTCAGCTCTCGCGCTGTTTTCCCTGTCCCGGCTCACTCTCCTCTCGCTGTTTTCAATGTCCGGGCTCACTCACCTCTCGCCCTGATTTCACTGTGCCGGCTCACTCACCTCCCGCGCTGTTTTCACTGTCCCGGCTCACTCACCTCCCGCGCTGTTTTCACTGTCCCGGCTCACTCACCTCTCGCGCTGTTTTCACTGTCCCGGCTCACTCAGCTCCCGCGCTATTTTCACTGTCCCGGCTCACTCAGCTCCCGTGCTGTTTTCACTGTCCCGGCTCACTCAGCTCTCGCGCTGTTTTCACTGTCCAGGCTCACTCACCTCTCGCGCTGTTTTCACTGTCCCGGCTCACTCACCTTTCGCGCTGTTTTCACTGTCCCGGCTCACTTAGCTCCCGCGCTGCTTTCACTGTCCCGGCTCACTCACCTCTCGCGCTGTTTTCACTGTCCCGGCTCACTCACCTCTCGCGCTGTTTTCACTGTCCCGGCTCACTCACCTCTTGCGCTGATTTCACTGTCCCGGCTCACTCACCTCTCGCGCTGTTTTCACTGTTCCGGCTCACTCAGCTCCTGCGCTGTTTTCACTGCCCCGGCTCACTCATCTCTCGCGCTGTTTTCACTGCCCCGGCTCACTCACCTCTCGCGCTGTTTTCACTGCCCCGGCTCACTCACCTCCCGTGCTGTTTTCACTGTCCCGGCTCACTCACCTCTCGCGCTGTTTTCACTGTTCCGGCTCACTCAGCTCCCGCGCTGTTTTCACTGTCCCGGCTCACTCACCTCTCGCGCTGTTTTCACTGTCCCGGCTCACTCAGCTCCCGCGCTGTTTTCTCTGTCCTGGCTCACTCACCTCCCGCACTGTTTTCACTGTCCCGGCTCACTCACCTCTCGCGCTGTTTTCACTGTCCCGGCTCACTCTCCTCTCGCGCTGTTTTCACTGTCCCGACTCACTCACCTCCTTCGCTGTTTTCACTGTCCCGGCTCACTCAGCTCCCGCGCTGTTTTCACTGTCCCGGCTCACTCTCCTCTCGCGCTGTTTTCACTGTCCCGACTCACTCACCTCCTTCGCTGTTTTCACTGTCCCGGCTCACTCAGCTCCCGCGCTGTTTTCACTGTCCCAGCTCACTCACCTCTTGCGCTATTTTCTCTCTCCCGGCTCACTCACCTCTCGCGCTGTTTTCACTGTCCCGGCTCACTCAACTCCGGCGCTGTTTTCACTGTCCCGGCTCACTCACTCCTCGCGCTGTTTTCACTGTCCCGGCTCACTCACCTCTCGCGCTGTTTTCATTGTCCCGGCTCACTCACATCTCGCTCTGTTTTCACTGTCCCGGCTCACTCACCTCTCGCGCTGTTTTCACTGTCCCGGCTCACTCACCTCTCGCGCTGTTTTCACTGTCTCGGCTAACTCAGCTCCCGCGCTGTTTTCACTGTCCCGGCTCACTCAGCTCCCGCGCTGTTTTCACTGTCCGGGCTCACTCACCTCTCGCGCTGTTTTCACTGTCCCGGCTCACTCAGCTCTCGCGCTGTTTTCACTGTCCCGGCTCACTCAGCTCTCGCGCTGTTTTCACTGTCCCGGCTCACTCACCTCTTGCGCTGTTTTCACTGTCCCGGCTCACTCACCTCTCGCGCTGTTTTCACTGTCCCGGCTCACTCAGCTCCCGCACTGATTCACTGTCCCGGCTCACTCACCTCCCGCGCTGCTTTCACTGTCCCGGCTCACTCACCTCTCGCGCTGTTTTCACTGTCCCGGCTCACTCAGCTCAGCGCTGCTTTCACTGTCCCGGCTCACTCACCTCTCGCACTGTTTTCACTGTCCCTGCTCACTCACCTCTCGCGCTGTTTTCACTGTCCCGGCTCACTCACCTCTCGCTCTGTTTTCACTTTCCCGGCTCACTCACCTCTCGCGCTGTTTTCACAGCCCCGGCTCACTCACGTCTCGCGCTGTTTTCACTGTCCCGGCTCCCTCACCTCTCGCGCTGTTTTCACTCTCCCGGCTCACTCACCTCTAGCTCTGTTTTCACTGTTCCGGCTCACTCAGCTCCCGTGCTGTTTTCACTGTGCGGGCTCACTCACGTCTCGCGCTGTTTTCACTGTCCCGGCTCACTCACCTCTCGCGCTGTTTTCACTGTCCCGGCTCACTCGCCTGTCGCGCTGTTTTCACTGTCCCGGCTCACTCAGCTCCCGTGCTGTTTTCACTGTCCCGGCTCACTCACCTCTCGCGCTGTTTTCACTATCCCGGCTCACTCAGCTCCCGCGCTGTTTTCACTGTCCCGGCTCACTCAGCTCCCGCGCTGTTTTCACTGTCCCGGCTCACTCACCTCTCGCGCTGTTTTCACTATCCCGGCTCAATCTCCTCTCGCGCTGTTTTCACTGTCCCGGCTCACTCACATCCCGCTCTGTTTTCACTGTCCCGGCTCAGTCAGCTCCCGCGCTGTTTTCACTGTCCCGGCTCACTCACATCCCGCGCTGTTTTCACTGTCCCGGCTCACTCACCTCTCGCGCTGTTTTCACTGTCCCGACTCACTCTCCTATTGCGCTGTTTTCACTGTCCCGGCTCATTCACCTCCCGCGCTGTTTTCACTGTCCCGGCTCACTCACCTCCTTCGCTGTTTTCACTGTCCCGGCTCACTCACCTCCTTCGCTGTTTTCACTGTCCCGGCTCACTCACCTCTCGTGCTGTTTTCACTCTCCCGGCTCACTCACCTCCTTCGCTGTTTTCACTGTCCCTGCTCACTCACCTCCTTCGCTGTTTTCCCTGTCCCGGCTCACTCACCTCCCGCGCTGTTTTCACTGTCCCGTCTCACTCACCTCCCGCGCTGTTTTCTCTGTCCCGGCTCACTCACCTCTCGCGCTGTTTTCTCTGTCCCGGCTCACTCACCTCCCGCGCTGTTTTCACTGTCCCGGCTCACTCAGCTCCCGCGCTGTTTTCACTGTCCCGGCTCACTCACCTCTCGCGCTGTTTTCACTGCCCCGGCTAACTCAACTCCCACGCTGCATTCACTGTCTCGGCTCACTCACCTCGCGCGCTGTTTTCACAGTCCCGGCTCACTCACATCCCGCGCTGTTTTCACTGTCCCGGCTCACTCAGCTCCCGCGCTGTTTTCACTGTCCCGGCTCACTCACCTCTGGCGCTGTTTTCACTGTCCCGGCTCACTCACCTCCCGCGCTGTTTTCACTGTCCCGGCTCACTCACCTCTCGCGCGGTTTTCACTTTCCCGGCTCACTCACCTCTCGCTCTGTTTTCACTGTCCCGGCTCACTCACCTCTCGCTCTGTTTTCACTGTCCCGGCTCACTCACCTCTTGCTCTGTTTTCACTGTCCCGGCTCACTCACGTCTCGCGCTGTTTTCACTGTCCCGGCTCCCTCACCTCTCGCGCTGTTTTCACTCTCCCGGCTCACTCATCTCTCGCTCTGTTTTCACTGTTCCGGCTCACTCACCTCTCGCGCTGTTTTCACTCTCCCGGTTCACTCACCTCTCGCTCTGTTTTCACTGTCCCGGCTCCCTCACTTCTCGCGCTGTTTTCACTGTCCCGGCTCACTCACCTCTCGCGCTGTTTTCACTGTCCGGGCTCACTCACCTCTCGCGCTGTTTTCACTGTCCCGGCTCACTCACCTCTCGCGCTGTTTTCACTGTCCCGGCTCACTCACCTCTCGCCCTGTTTTCACTGTCCGGGCTCACTCACCTCTCGCGCTCTTTTCACTGTCCCGGCTCACTCAGCTCCCGCGCTGTTTTCACTGTCCTGGCTCACTCACTGTGGTGATACACCACTGTACCTCCCTACCATTGTACATAGTTTATAATAGTTGTGCGTAACGTGGCCCTGTAATACTGTGTATTGTACTGTAACTCTGCAGAGGTTCGGTCACTGGTAGGTAACCCGACCTGGCCACGGAGAGCTCCGCCTTAGCCACTCCCCCGGGAGTCAGTATAAGAACCTCTTCTGGGACAGCCCCCATTCTTTCTGGGGTCGTCTGTGTCGGGTAAGCCTCCCATGTAGTATATTAAAGCCTGAGTTAAAGTCTCACATGTCTTTGTGGTTCTTGACGCTTAGCGCATGACTCACCTCTCGCGCTGTTTTCACTGTCCCGGCTCACTCACCTCCCGCGCTGTTTTCTCTGTCCCGGCTCACTCACCTCTCGCGCTGTTTTCACTGTCCCAGCTCACTCAGCTCCCGCGCTGTTTTCACTGTCCCGGCTCACTCACCTCTCGCGCTGTTTTCACTGTCCCGGCTCACTCACCTCTCGTGCTGTTTTCACTGTCCCGGCTCACTCACCTCTCGCGCTGTTTTCACTGTCCCAGCTCACTCAGCTCCCGCGCTGTTTTCACAGTCCCGGCTCACTCACCTCTCGCGCTGTTTTCACTGTCCCGGCTCACTCACCTTTCGCGCTGTTTTCACTGTCCCGGCTCACTCAGCTCCCGCGCTGTTTTCACTGTCCCGGCTCACTCACCTCTCACGCTGTTTTCACTGTCCCGGCTCACTCACCTCTCGGGCTGTTTTCACTGCCCCGGCTCACTCACCTCTTGCGCTGATTTCACTGTCCCGGCTCACTCTCTTCTCGCGCTGTTTTCACTGTCCCGGCTCACTCACCTCTCGCGCTGTTTTCACTGTCCCGGCTCACTCACCTCTCGCGCTGTTTTCACTGTTCCGGCTCACTCAGCTCCTGCGCTGTTTTCACTGCCCCGGCTCACTCATCTCTCGCGCTGTTTTCACTGCCCCGGCTCACTCACCTCTCGCGCTGTTTTCACTGCCCCGGCTCACTCACCTCCCGTGCTGTTTTCACTGTCCCGGCTCACTCACCTCTCGCGCTGTTTTCACTGTTCCGGCTCACTCAGCTCCCGCGCAGTTTTCACTGTCCCGGCTCACTCACCTCTCGCGCTGTTTTCACTGTCCCGGCTCACTCAGCTCCCGCGCTGTTTTCTCTGTCCTGGCTCACTCACCTCCCGCACTGTTTTCACTGTCCCGGCTCACTCACCTCTCGCGCTGTTTTCACTGTCCCGGCTCACTCTCCTCTCGCGCTCTTTTCACTGTCCCGACTCACTCACCTCCTTCGCTGTTTTCACTGTCCCGGCTCACTCAGCTCCCGCGCTGTTTTCACTGTCCCGGCTCACTCTCCTCTCGCACTGTTTTCACTGTCCCGACTCACTCACCTCCTTCGCTGTTTTCACTGTCCCGGCTCACTCAGCTCCCGCGCTGTTTTCACTGTCCTGGCTCACTCACCTCAATGCGCTGTTTTCACTGTCCCAGCTCACTCACCTCTTGCGCTATTTTCTCTCTCCCGGCTCACTCACCTCTCGCGCTGTTTTCACTGTCCCGGCTCACTCAACTCCGGCGCTGTTTTCACTGTCCCGGCTCACTCACTTCTCGCGCTGTTTTCACTGTCCCGGCTCACTCACCTCTCGCGCTGTTTTCATTGTCCCGGCTCACTCACCTCTCGCTCTGTTTTCACTGTCCCGGCTCACTCACCTCTCGCGCTGTTTTCACTGTCCCGGCTCACTCACCTCTCGCGCTGTTTTCACTGTCCCGGCTAACTCAGCTCCCGCGCTGTTTTCACTGTCCCGGCTCACTCAGCTCCCGCGCTGTTTTCACTGTCCCTGCTTACTCACCTCTCGCGCTGTTTTCACTGTCCCGGCTCACTCAGCTCTCGCGCTGTTTTCACTGTCCCGGCTCACTCAGCTCTCGCGCTGTTTTCACTGTCCCGGCTCACTCACCTCTTGCGCTGTTTTCACTGTCCCGGCTCACTCACCTCTCGCGCTGTTTTCACTGTCCCGGCTCACTCAGCTCCCGCACTGATTCACTGTCCCGGCTCACTCACCTCCCGCGCTGCTTTCACTGTCCCGGCTCACTCACCTCTCGCGCTGTTTTCACTGTCCCGGCTCACTCAGCTCAGCGCTGCTTTCACTGTCCCGGCTCACTCACCTCTCGCACTGTTTTCACTGTCCCTGCTCACTCACCTCTCGCGCTGTTTTCACTGTCCCGGCTCACTCACCTCTCGCTCTGTTTTCACTTTCCCGGCTCACTCACCTCTCGCGCTGTTTTCACAGTCCCGGCTCACTCACGTCTCGCGCTGTTTTCACTGTCCCGGCTCCCTCACCTCTCGTGCTGTTTTCACTCTCCCGGCTCACTCACCTCTAGCTCTGTTTTCACTGTTCCGGCTCACTCAGCTCCCGTGCTGTTTTCACTGTGCGGGCTCACTCACGTCTCGCGCTGTTTTCACTGTCCCGGCTCACTCACCTCTCGCGCTGTTTTCACTGTGCCGGCTCACTCGCCTGTCGCGCTGTTTTCACTGTCCCGGCTCACTCAGCTCCCGTGCTGTTTTCACTGTCCCGGCTCACTCACCTCTCGCGCTGTTTTCACTGTCCCGGCTCACTCAGCTCCCGCGCTGTTTTCACTGTCCCGGCTCACTCAGCTCCCGCGCTGTTTTCACTGTCCCGGCTCACTCACCTCTCGCGCTGTTTTCACTATCCCGGCTCAATCTCCTCTCGCGCTGTTTTCACTGTCCCGGCTCACTCACATCCCGCTCTGTTTTCACTGTCCCGGCTCAGTCAGCTCCCGCGCTGTTTTCACTGTCCCGGCTCACTCACATCCCGCGCTGTTTTCACTGTCCCGGCTCACTCACCTCTCGCGCTGTTTTCACTGTCCCGACTCACTCTCCTATTGCGCTGTTTTCACTGTCCCGGCTCATTCACCTCTCGCGCTGTTTTCACTGTCCCGGCTCACTCACCTCCCGCGCTGTTTTCACTGTCCCGGCTCACTCAGCTCCCGCGCTGTTTTCACTGTCCCGGCTCACTCAGCTCCCGCGCTGTTTTCAATCTCCCGGCTCACTCACCTCCCGTGCTGTTTTCACTGTCCCGGCTCACTCACCTCCTTCGCTGTTTTCACTGTCCCGGTTCACTCACCTCCTTCGCTGTTTTCACTGTCCCGGCTCACTCACCTCCTTCGCTGTTTTCCCTGTCCCGGCTCACTCACCTCCCGCGCTGTTTTCACTGTCCCGTCTCACTCACCTCCCGCGCTGTTTTCTCTGTCCCGGCTCACTCACCTCTCGCGCTGTTTTCTCTGTCCCGGCTCACTCACCTCCCGCGCTGTTTTCACTGTCCCGGCTCACTCAGCTCCCGTGCTGTTTTCACTGTCCCGGCTCACTCACCTCTCGCGCTGTTTTCACTGTCCCGGCTAACTCAACTCCCACGCTGCATTCACTGTCTCGGCTCACTCACCTCGCGCGCTGTTTTCACAGTCCCGGCTCACTCACATCCCGCGCTGTTTTCACTGTCCCGGCTCACTCAGCTCCCGCGCTGTTTTCACTGTCCAGGCTCACTCACCTCTCGCGCTGTTTTCACTGTCCCGGCTCACTCACCTCTCGCGCTGTTTTCACTGTCCCGGCTCACTCACCTCTCGCGCGGTTTTCACTTTCCCGGCTCACTCACCTCTCGCTCTGTTTTCACTGTCCCGGCTCACTCACCTCTCGCTCTGTTTTCACTGTCCCGGCTCACTCACCTCTTGCTCTGTTTTCACTGTCCAGGCTCACTCACGTCTCGCGCTGTTTTCACTGTCCCGGCTCACTCACCTCTCGCGCTGTTTTCACTGTCCCGGCTCACTCAGCTCCCGCGCTGTTTTCACTGTCCCGGCTCACTCACCTCTCGCGCTCTTTTCACTGTCCCGGCTCACTCACCTCCTGCGCTGTTTTCACTGTCCCGGCTCACTCAGCTCCCGCGCTGTTTTCACTGTCCCGGCTCACTCACCTCTCGCGCTCTTTTCACTGTCCCGGCTCACTCAGCTCCCGCGCTGTTTTCACTGTCCTGGCTCACTCACTGTGGTGATACACCACTGTACCTCCCTACCATTGTACATAGTTTATAATAGTTGTGCGTAACGTGGCCCTGTAATACTGTGTATTGTACTGTAACTCTGCAGAGGTTCGGTCACTGGTAGGTAACCCGACCTGGCCACGGAGAGCTCCGCCTTAGCCACTCCCCCGGGAGTCAGTATAAGAACCTCTTCTGGGACAGCCCCCATTCTTTCTGGGGTCGTCTGTGTCGGGTAAGCCTCCCATGTAGTATATTAAAGCCTGAGTTAAAGTCTCACATGTCTTTGTGGTTGTTGACGCTTAGCGCATGACTCACCTCTCGCGCTGTTTTCACTGTCCCGGCTCACTCACCTCCCGCGCTGTTTTCTCTGTCCCGGCTCACTCACCTCTCGCGCTGTTTTCACTGTCCCAGCTCACTCAGCTCCCGCGCTGTTTTCACTGTCCCGGCTCACTCACCTCTCGCGCTGTTTTCACTGTCCCGGCTCACTCACCTCTCGTGCTGTTTTCACTGTCCCGGCTCACTCACCTCTCGCGCTGTTTTCACTGTCCCAGCTCACTCAGCTCCCGCGCTGTTTTCACAGTCCCGGCTCACTCACCTCTCGCGCTGTTTTCACTGTCCCGGCTCACTCACCTTTCGCGCTGTTTTCACTGTCCCGGCTCACTCAGCTCCCGCGCTGTTTTCACTGTCCCGGCTCACTCACCTCTCACGCTGTTTTCACTGTCCCGGCTCACTCACCTCTCGGGCTGTTTTCACTGCCCCGGCTCACTCACCTCTTGCGCTGATTTCACTGTCCCGGCTCACTCTCTTCTCGCGCTGTTTTCACTGTCCCGGCTCACTCACCTCTCGCGCTGTTTTCACTGTCCCGGCTCACTCACCTCTCGCGCTGTTTTCACTGTTCCGGCTCACTCAGCTCCTGCGCTGTTTTCACTGCCCCGGCTCACTCATCTCTCGCGCTGTTTTCACTGCCCCGGCTCACTCACCTCTCGCGCTGTTTTCACTGCCCCGGCTCACTCACCTCCCGTGCTGTTTTCACTGTCCCGGCTCACTCACCTCTCGCGCTGTTTTCACTGTTCCGGCTCACTCAGCTCCCGCGCAGTTTTCACTGTCCCGGCTCACTCACCTCTCGCGCTGTTTTCACTGTCCCGGCTCACTCAGCTCCCGCGCTGTTTTCTCTGTCCTGGCTCACTCACCTCCCGCACTGTTTTCACTGTCCCGGCTCACTCACCTCTCGCGCTGTTTTCACTGTCCCGGCTCACTCTCCTCTCGCGCTCTTTTCACTGTCCCGACTCACTCACCTCCTTCGCTGTTTTCACTGTCCCGGCTCACTCAGCTCCCGCGCTGTTTTCACTGTCCCGGCTCACTCTCCTCTCGCACTGTTTTCACTGTCCCGACTCACTCACCTCCTTCGCTGTTTTCACTGTCCCGGCTCACTCAGCTCCCGCGCTGTTTTCACTGTCCTGGCTCACTCACCTCAATGCGCTGTTTTCACTGTCCCAGCTCACTCACCTCTTGCGCTATTTTCTCTCTCCCGGCTCACTCACCTCTCGCGCTGTTTTCACTGTCCCGGCTCACTCAACTCCGGCGCTGTTTTCACTGTCCCGGCTCACTCACTTCTCGCGCTGTTTTCACTGTCCCGGCTCACTCACCTCTCGCGCTGTTTTCATTGTCCCGGCTCACTCACCTCTCGCTCTGTTTTCACTGTCCCGGCTCACTCACCTCTCGCGCTGTTTTCACTGTCCCGGCTCACTCACCTCTCGCGCTGTTTTCACTGTCCCGGCTAACTCAGCTCCCGCGCTGTTTTCACTGTCCCGGCTCACTCAGCTCCCGCGCTGTTTTCACTGTCCCTGCTTACTCACCTCTCGCGCTGTTTTCACTGTCCCGGCTCACTCAGCTCTCGCGCTGTTTTCACTGTCCCGGCTCACTCAGCTCTCGCGCTGTTTTCACTGTCCCGGCTCACTCACCTCTTGCGCTGTTTTCACTGTCCCGGCTCACTCACCTCTCGCGCTGTTTTCACTGTCCCGGCTCACTCAGCTCCCGCACTGATTCACTGTCCCGGCTCACTCACCTCCCGCGCTGCTTTCACTGTCCCGGCTCACTCACCTCTCGCGCTGTTTTCACTGTCCCGGCTCACTCAGCTCAGCGCTGCTTTCACTGTCCCGGCTCACTCACCTCTCGCACTGTTTTCACTGTCCCTGCTCACTCACCTCTCGCGCTGTTTTCACTGTCCCGGCTCACTCACCTCTCGCTCTGTTTTCACTTTCCCGGCTCACTCACCTCTCGCGCTGTTTTCACAGTCCCGGCTCACTCACGTCTCGCGCTGTTTTCACTGTCCCGGCTCCCTCACCTCTCGTGCTGTTTTCACTCTCCCGGCTCACTCACCTCTAGCTCTGTTTTCACTGTTCCGGCTCACTCAGCTCCCGTGCTGTTTTCACTGTGCGGGCTCACTCACGTCTCGCGCTGTTTTCACTGTCACGGCTCACTCACCTCTCGCGCTGTTTTCACTGTGCCGGCTCACTCGCCTGTCGCGCTGTTTTCACTGTCCCGGCTCACTCAGCTCCCGTGCTGTTTTCACTGTCCCGGCTCACTCACCTCTCGCGCTGTTTTCACTGTCCCGGCTCACTCAGCTCCCGCGCTGTTTTCACTGTCCCGGCTCACTCAGCTCCCGCGCTGTTTTCACTGTCCCGGCTCACTCACCTCTCGCGCTGTTTTCACTATCCCGGCTCAATCTCCTCTCGCGCTGTTTTCACTGTCCCGGCTCACTCACATCCCGCTCTGTTTTCACTGTCCCGGCTCAGTCAGCTCCCGCGCTGTTTTCACTGTCCCGGCTCACTCACATCCCGCGCTGTTTTCACTGTCCCGGCTCACTCACCTCTCGCGCTGTTTTCACTGTCCCGACTCACTCTCCTATTGCGCTGTTTTCACTGTCCCGGCTCATTCACCTCTCGCGCTGTTTTCACTGTCCCGGCTCACTCACCTCCCGCGCTGTTTTCACTGTCCCGGCTCACTCAGCTCCCGCGCTGTTTTCACTGTCCCGGCTCACTCAGCTCCCGCGCTGTTTTCAATCTCCCGGCTCACTCACCTCCCGTGCTGTTTTCACTGTCCCGGCTCACTCACCTCCTTCGCTGTTTTCACTGTCCCGGTTCACTCACCTCCTTCGCTGTTTTCACTGTCCCGGCTCACTCACCTCCTTCGCTGTTTTCCCTGTCCCGGCTCACTCACCTCCCGCGCTGTTTTCACTGTCCCGTCTCACTCACATCCCGCGCTGTTTTCTCTGTCCCGGCTCACTCACCTCTCGCGCTGTTTTCTCTGTCCCGGCTCACTCACCTCCCGCGCTGTTTTCACTGTCCCGGCTCACTCAGCTCCCGTGCTGTTTTCACTGTCCCGGCTCACTCACCTCTCGCGCTGTTTTCACTGTCCCGGCTAACTCAACTCCCACGCTGCATTCACTGTCTCGGCTCACTCACCTCGCGCGCTGTTTTCACAGTCCCGGCTCACTCACATCCCGCGCTGTTTTCACTGTCCCGGCTCACTCAGCTCCCGCGCTGTTTTCACTGTCCAGGCTCACTCACCTCTCGCGCTGTTTTCACTGTCCCGGCTCACTCACCTCTCGCGCTGTTTTCACTGTCCCGGCTCACTCACCTCTCGCGCGGTTTTCACTTTCCCGGCTCACTCACCTCTCGCTCTGTTTTCACTGTCCCGGCTCACTCACCTCTCGCTCTGTTTTCACTGTCCCGGCTCACTCACCTCTTGCTCTGTTTTCACTGTCCAGGCTCACTCACGTCTCGCGCTGTTTTCACTGTCCCGGCTCACTCACCTCTCGCGCTGTTTTCACTGTCCCGGCTCACTCAGCTCCCGCGCTGTTTTCACTGTCCCGGCTCACTCACCTCTCGCGCTCTTTTCACTGTCCCGGCTCACTCACCTCCTGCGCTGTTTTCACTGTCCCGGCTCACTCAGCTCCCGCGCTGTTTTCACTGTCCCGGCTCACTCACCTCTCGCGTTCTTTTCACTGTCCCGGCTCACTCACCTCTCGCGCTGTTTTCACTGTGCCGGCTCACTCACCTCTCGCGCTGTTTTCACTGTCCCGGCTCACTCACCTCTCGCGCTCTTTTCACTGTCCCGGCTCACTCACCTCCTGCGCTGTTTTCACTGTCCCGGCTCACTCAGCTCCCGCGCTCTTTTCACTGTCCCGGCTCACTCACCTCTCGCGCTCTTTTCACTGTCCCGGCTCACTCACCTCTTGCGCTGTTTTCACTGTGCCGGCTCACTCACCTCTCGCGCTGTTTTCACTGTCCCGGCTCACTCAGCTCCCGCGCTGTTTTCACTGTCCCGGCTCACTCACCGCTCGCGCTCTTTACACTGTCCCGGCTCACTCACCTCTCGCGCTCTTTTCACTGTCCCGGCTCACTCACCTCTTGCGCTGTTTTCACTGTGCCGGCTCAGTCACCTCTCGCGCTGTTTTCACTGTCCCGGCTCACTCACCTCTCGCGCGGTTTTCACTTTCCCGGCTCACTCACCTCTCGCTCTGTTTGCACTGTCCCGGCTCACTCACCTCTCGCTCTGTTTTCACTGTCCCGGCTCACTCACCTCTTGCTCTGTTTTCACTGTCCAGGCTCACTCACGTCTCGCGCTGTTTTCACTGTCCCGGCTCCGTCACCTCTCGCGCTGTTTTCACTCTCCCGGCTCACTCACCTCTCGCTCTATTTTCACTGTTCCGGCTCACTCACCTCTCGCGCTGTTTTCACTCTCCCGGCTCACTCACCTCTCGCTCTGTTTACACTGTCCCGGCTCCCTCACTTCTCGCGCTGTTTTCACTGTCCCGGCTCACTCACCTCTCGCGCTGTTTTCACTGTCCGGGCTCACTCACCTCTCGCGCTGTTTTCACTGTCCCGGCTCACTCACCTCTCACGCTGTTTTCACTGTCCCGGCTCACTCACCTCTCGCCCTGTTTTCACTGTCCGGGCTCACTCACCTCTCGCGCTGTTTTCACTGTCCCGACTCACTCAGCTCCCGCGCTGTTTTCACTGTCCTGGCTCACTCACTGTGGTGATACACCACTGTACCTCCCTACCATTGTACATAGTATATAATAGTTGTGCGTAACGTGGCCCTGTAATACTGTGTATTGTACTGTAACTCTGCAGAGGTTCGGTCACTGGTAGGTAACCCGACCTGGCCACGGAGAGCTCCGCCTTAGCCACTCCCCCGGGAGTCAGTATAAGAACCTCTTCTGGGACAGCCCCCATTCTTTCTGGGGTCGTCTGTGTCGGGTAAGCCTCCCGTGTAGTATATTAAAGCCTGAGTTAAAGTCTCACATGTCTTTGTGGTTCTTGACGCTTAGCGCATCACTCACCTCTCGCGCTGTTTTCACTGTCCCGGCTCACTCACCTCCCGCGCTGTTTTCTCTGTCCCGGCTCACTCACCTCTCGCGCTGTTTTCACTGTCCCAGCTCACTCAGCTCCCGCGCTGTTTTCACTGTCCCGGCTCACTCACCTCTCGCGCGGTTTTCACTGTCCCGGGTCACTCAGCTCCCGCGCTGCTTTCACTGTCCCGTCTCACTCAGCTCCCGCGCTGTTTTCACTGTCCCGGCTCACTCTCCTCCCGCGCTGTTTTCACTGTCCCGGCTCACTCACCTCTCGCTCTGTTTTCACTGTCCCGGGTCACTCAGCTCCCGCGCTGTTTTCACTGTCCCGGCTCACTCAGCTCCCGCGCTGTTTTCACTGTCCCGGCTCACTCACCTCTCGCGCTGTTTTCAATGTCCCGGCTCACTCACCTCCTGCGCTGTTTTCACTGTCCCGGCTCACTCAGCTCTCGCGCTGTTTTCACTGTCCCGGCTCACTCACCTCAATGCGCTGTTTTCACAGTCCTGGCTCACTCACCTCTCGCGCTGTTTTCACTGTCCCGGCTCCCTCACCTCCCGCGCTGTTTTCACTGTCCCGGCTCACTCTCCTCCTTCGCTGTTTTCACTGCCCCGGCTCACTCACCTCTCGCGCTGTTTTCACTGTCCCGGCTCACTCACCTCTCGCGCTGTTTTCACTGTCCCGGCTCACTCACCTCTCGCGCTGTTTTCACTGTCCCGGCTCACTCAGCTCCCGCGCTGTTTTCACTGTCCCGGCTCACTCACCTCTCGCGCTCTTTTCACTGTCCCGGCTCACTCACCTCCTGCGCTGTTTTCACTGTCCCGGCTCACTCAGCTCCCGCGCTGTTTTCACTGTCCCGGCTCACTCACCTCTCGCGTTCTTTTCACTGTCCCGGCTCACTCACCTCTCGCGCTGTTTTCACTGTGCCGGCTCACTCACCTCTCGCGCTGTTTTCACTGTCCCGGCTCACTCACCTTCGCGCTCTTTTCACTGTCCCGGCTCACTCACCTCCTGCGCTGTTTTCACTGTCCCGGCTCACTCAGCTCCCGCGCTGTTTTCACTGTCCCGGCTCACTCACCTCTCGCGCTCTTTTCACTGTCCCGGCTCACTCACCTCTTGCGCTGTTTTCACTGTGCCGGCTCACTCACCTCTCGCGCTGTTTTCACTGTCCCGGCTCACTCAGCTCCCGCGCTGTTTTCACTGTCCCGGCTCACTCACCGCTCGCGCTCTTTTCACTGTCCCGGCTCACTCACCTCTCGCGCTCTTTTCACTGTCCCGGCTCACTCACCTCTTGCGCTGTTTGCACTGTGCCGGCTCAGTCACCTCTCGCGCTGTTTTCACTGTCCCGGCTCACTCACCTCTCGCGCTGTTTTCACTGTCCCGGCTCACTCACCTCTCGCGCTGTTTTCACTGTCCCGACTCACTCACAACCCGCGCTGTTTTCACTGTCCCGGCTCACTCAGCTCCCGTGCTGTTTTCACTGTCCCGGCTCACTCACCTCTCGCGCTGTTTTCACTGTCCCGGCTCACTCACCTCCCGCACTGTTTTCACTGTCCCGGCTCACTCAGCTCCCGCGCTGTTTTCACTGTCCCGGCTCACTCACCTCCGGCGCTGTTTTCACTGTCCCGGCTCACTCACAACCCGCGCTGTTTTCACTGTCCCGGCTCACTCAGCTCCCGTGCTGTTTTCACTGTCCCGGCTCACTCACCTCTCGCGCTGTTTTCACTGTCCCGGCTCACTCACCTCCCGCGCTGTTTTCACTTTCCCGGCTCACTCAGCTCCCGCGCTGTTTTCACTGTCCCGGCTCACTCACCTCTCGCGCTGTTTTCACTGTCCCGGCTCACTCAGCTCCCGCGCTGTTTTCACTGTCCCGGCTCACTCAGCTCCCGCGCTGTTTTCACTGTCCCGGCTCACTCAGCTCCCGCGCTGTTTTCAATGTCCCGGCTCACTCACCTCTCGCGCTGTTTTCACTGTCCCGGCTCACTCAGCTCCCGCGCTGTTTTCACTGTCCCGGCTCACTCTCCTCTCGCTGTTTTCAATGTCCGGGCTCATTCACCTCTCGCTCTCATTTCACTGTGCCGGCTCACTCACCTCCCGCGCTGTTTTCACTGTCCCGGCTCACTCACCTCCCGCGCTGTTTTCACTGTCCCGGCTCACTCAGCTCCCGCGCTGTTTTCACTGTCCCGGCTCACTCAGCTCCCGCGCTGTTTTTACTGTCCCGGCTCACTCAGCTCTCGCGGTGTTTTCACTGTCCCGGCTCACTCACCTCTCGCGCTGTTTTCACTGTCCCGGCTCACTCAGCTCCCGCGCTGTTTTCACTGTCCCGGCTCACTCAGCTCCCGCGCTGTTTTCACTGTCCCGGCTCACTCAGCTCCCGCGCTGTTTTCACTATCCCGGCTCACTCACCTCTCGCGCTGTTTTCACTGTCCCGACTCACTCACCTCCCGCGCTGTTTTCACTGTCCCGGCTCACTCAGCTCCCGTGCTGTTTTCACTGTCCCGGCTCACTCACCTCCCGCGCTGTTTTCAATGTACCGGCTCACTCAGCTCCCGCGCTGTTTTCAATGACCCGGATCACTCAGCTCCCGCGCTGTTTTCACTGTCCCGGCTCACTCACCTCTCGCGCTGTTTTCACTGTCCCGGCTCACTCACCTCTCGCGCTGTTTTCACTGTCCCGGCTCACTCACCTTTCGCGCTGTTTTCACTGTCCCGGCTCACTTAGCTCCCGCGCTGCTTTCACTGTCCCGGCTCACTCACCTCTCGCACTGTTTTCACTGTCCGGCTCACTCACCTCTCGCGCTGTTTTCACTGCCCCGGCTCACTCACCTCTTGCGCTGTTTTCACTGTCCCGGCTCACTCACCTCTCGCGCTGTTTTCACTGTCCCGGCTCACTCACCTCTCGCGCTGTTTTCACTGTCCCGGCTCACTCACCTCTCGCGCTGTTTTCACTGTTCCGGCTCACTCAGCTCCCGCGCTGTTTTCACTGTTCCGGATCACTCAGCTCCCGTGCTGTTTTCACTGTCCCGGCTCACTCACATCTCGCGCTGTTTTCACTGTCCCGGCTCACTCAGCTCCCGCGCTGTTTTCTCTGTCCTGGCACACTCACCTCCCGCACTGTTTTCACTGTCCCGGCTCACTCACCTCTCGCGCTGTTTTCACTGTCCCGGCTCACTCTCCTCTCGCGCTGTTTTCACTGTCCCGACTCACTCACCTCCTTCGCTGTTTTCACTGTCCCGGCTCACTCAGCTCCCGCGCTGTTTTCACTGTCCCGGCTCACTCTCCTCTCGCGCTGTTTTCACTGTCCCGACTCACTCACCTCCTTCGCTGTTTTCACTGTCCCGGCTCACTCAGCTCCCGCGCTGTTTTCACTGTCCTGGCTCACTCACCTCAATGCGCTGTTTTCACTGTCCCAGCTCACTCACCTCTTGCGCTATTTTCTCTCTCCCGGCTCACTCACCTCTCACGCTGTTTTCACTGTCCCGGCTCACTCAACTCCGGCGCTGTTTTCACTGTCCCGGCTCACTCACTTCTCGCGCTGTTTTCACTGTCCCGGCTCACTCACCTCTCGCGCTGTTTTCATTGTCCCGGCTCACGCACCTCTCGTGCTGTTTTCACTGTCCCGGCTCACTCACATCTCGCGCTGTTTTCACTGTCCCGGCTCACTCAACTCCGGCGCTGTTTTCACTGTCCCGGCTCACTCACCTCTCGCGCTGTTTTCACTGTCCCGGATCCCTCAGCTCCCGCGCTGTTTTCACTTTCCCGGCTCACTCAACTCCGGCGCTTTTTTCACTGTCCCGGCTCACTCACATCCCGCGCTGTTTTCACTGTCGCGGCTCACTCAGCTCCCGCGCTGTTTTCACTGTCCCGGCTCACTCTCCTCTCGTGCTCTTTTCACTGTCCCGGCTCACTCACCTCCTTCGCTGTTTTCACTGTCCCGGCTCACTCAGCTCCCGCGCTGTTTTCACTGTCCCGGCTCACTCACCTCTCGCGCTGTTTTCACTGTCCCAGCTCACTCTCCTCTCGCGCTCTTTTCACTGTCCCGACTCACTCACCTCCTTCGCTGATTTCACTGTCCCGGCTCACTCAGCTCCCGCGCTGTTTTCACTGTCCCGGCTCACTCAGCTCCCGCGCTGTTTTCACTGTCCCGGCTGACTCACCTCTCGCGCTGTTTTCACTGTCCCGGCTCACTCAGCTCTCGAGCTGTTTTCACTGTCCCGGCTCACTCAGCTCCCGCGCTGTTTTCACTGTCCCGGCTCACTCACCTCCCGCGCTGTTTTCACTGTCCCGGCTCACTCAGCTCCCGCGCTGTTTTCACTGTCCCGGCTCACTCAGCTCCCGCGCTGTTTTTACTGTCCCGGCTCACTCAGCTCTCGCGCTGTTTTCACTGTCCCGGCTCACTCACCTCTCGCGCTGTTTTCACTGTCCCGGCTCACTCAGCTCCCGCGCTGTTTTCACTGTCCCGGCTCACTCAGCTCCCGCGCTGTTTTCACTGTCCCGGCTCACTCAGCTCCCGCGCTGTTTTCACTGTCCCGGCTCACTCACCTCTCGCGCTGTTTTCACTGTCCCGACTCACTCACCTCCCGCGCTGTTTTCACTGTCCCGGCTCACTCAGCTCCCGTGCTGTTTTCACTGTCCCGGCTCACTCACCTCCCGCGCTGTTTTCAATGTACCGGCTCACTCAGCTCCCGCGCTGTTTTCAATGTCCCGGATCACTCAGCTCCCGCGCTGTTTTCACTGTCCCGGCTCACTCACCTCTCGCGCTGTTTTCACTGTCCCGGCTCACTCACCTCTCGCGCTGTTTTCACTGTCCCGGCTCACTCACCTTTCGCGCTGTTTTCACTGTCCCGGCTCACTTAGCTCCCGCGCTGCTTTCACTGTCCCGGCTCACTCACCTCTCGCACTGTTTTCACTGTCCGGCTCACTCACCTCTCGCGCTGTTTTCACTGCCCCGGCTCACTCACCTCTTGCGCTGTTTTCACTGTCCCGGCTCACTCACCTCTCGCGCTGTTTTCACTGTCCCGGCTCACTCACCTCTCGCGCTGTTTTCACTGTCCCGGCTCACTCACCTCTCGCGCTGTTTTCACTGTTCCGGCTCACTCAGCTCCCGCGCTGTTTTCACTGTTCCGGATCACTCAGCTCCCGTGCTGTTTTCACTGTCCCGGCTCACTCACCTCTCGCGCTGTTTTCACTGTCCCGGCTCACTCAGCTCCCGCGCTGTTTTCACTGTCCCGGCTCACTCAGCTCCCGCGCTGTTTTCACTGTCCCAGCTCACTCACCTCTCGCGCTGTTTTCACTATCCCGGCTCAATCACCTCTCGCGCTGTTTTCACTGTCCCGACTCACTCAGCTCCCGCGCTGTTTTCACTGTCCTGGCTCACTCACTGTGGTGATACACCACTGTACCTCCCTACCATTGTACATAGTATATAATAGTTGTGCGTAACGTGGCCCTGTAATACTGTGTATTGTACTGTAACTCTGCAGAGGTTCGGTCACTGGTAGGTAACCCGACCTGGCCACGGAGAGCTCCGCCTTAGCCACTCCCCCGGGAGTCAGTATAAGAACCTCTTCTGGGACAGCCCCCATTCTTTCTGGGGTCGTCTGTGTCGGGTAAGCCTCCCGTGTAGTATATTAAAGCCTGAGTTAAAGTCTCACATGTCTTTGAGGTTCTTGACGCTTAGCGCATCACTCACCTCTCGCGCTGTTTTCACTGTCCCGGCTCACTCACCTCCCGCGCTGTTTTCTCTGTCCCGGCTCACTCACCTCTCGCGCTGTTTTCACTGTCCCAGCTCACTCAGCTCCCGCGCTGTTTTCACTGTCCCGGCTCACTCACCTCTCGCGCGGTTTTCACTGTCCCGGGTCACTCAGCTCCCGCGCTGCTTTCACTGTCCCGTCTCACTCAGCTCCCGCGCTGTTTTCACTGTCCCGGCTCACTCTCCTCCCGCGCTGTTTTCACTGTCCCGGCTCACTCACCTCTCGCTCTGTTTTCACTGTCCCGGGTCACTCAGCTCCCGCGCTGTTTTCACTGTCCCGGCTCACTCAGCTCCCGCGCTGTTTTCACTGTCCCGGCTCACTCACCTCTCGCGCTGTTTTCAATGTCCCGGCTCACTCACCTCCTGCGCTGTTTTCACTGTCCCGGCTCACTCAGCTCTCGCGCTGTTTTCACTGTCCCGGCTCACTCACCTCAATGCGCTGTTTTCACAGTCCTGGCTCACTCACCTCTCGCGCTGTTTTCACTGTCCCGGCTCCCTCACCTCCCGCGCTGTTTTCACTGTCCCGGCTCACTCTCCTCCTTCGCTGTTTTCACTGCCCCGGCTCACTCACCTCTCGCGCTGTTTTCACTGTCCCGGCTCACTCACCTCTCGCGCTGTTTTCACTGTCCCGGCTCACTCACCTCTCGCGCTGTTTTCACTGTCCCGGCTCACTCAGCTCCCGCGCTGTTTTCACTGTCCCGGCTCACTCACCTCTCGCGCTCTTTTCACTGTCCCGGCTCACTCACCTCCTGCGCTGTTTTCACTGTCCCGGCTCACTCAGCTCCCGCGCTGTTTTCACTGTCCCGGCTCACTCACCTCTCGCGTTCTTTTCACTGTCCCGGCTCACTCACCTCTCGCGCTGTTTTCACTGTGCCGGCTCACTCACCTCTCGCGCTGTTTTCACTGTCCCGGCTCACTCACCTTCGCGCTCTTTTCACTGTCCCGGCTCACTCACCTCCTGCGCTGTTTTCACTGTCCCGGCTCACTCAGCTCCCGCGCTGTTTTCACTGTCCCGGCTCACTCACCTCTCGCGCTCTTTTCACTGTCCCGGCTCACTCACCTCTTGCGCTGTTTTCACTGTGCCGGCTCACTCACCTCTCGCGCTGTTTTCACTGTCCCGGCTCACTCAGCTCCCGCGCTGTTTTCACTGTCCCGGCTCACTCACCGCTCGCGCTCTTTTCACTGTCCCGGCTCACTCACCTCTCGCGCTCTTTTCACTGTCCCGGCTCACTCACCTCTTGCGCTGTTTGCACTGTGCCGGCTCAGTCACCTCTCGCGCTGTTTTCACTGTCCCGGCTCACTCACCTCTCGCGCTGTTTTCACTGTCCCGGCTCACTCACCTCTCGCGCTGTTTTCACTGTCCCGACTCACTCACAACCCGCGCTGTTTTCACTGTCCCGGCTCACTCAGCTCCCGTGCTGTTTTCACTGTCCCGGCTCACTCACCTCTCGCGCTGTTTTCACTGTCCCGGCTCACTCACCTCCCGCACTGTTTTCACTGTCCCGGCTCACTCAGCTCCCGCGCTGTTTTCACTGTCCCGGCTCACTCACCTCCGGCGCTGTTTTCACTGTCCCGGCTCACTCACAACCCGCGCTGTTTTCACTGTCCCGGCTCACTCAGCTCCCGTGCTGTTTTCACTGTCCCGGCTCACTCACCTCTCGCGCTGTTTTCACTGTCCCGGCTCACTCACCTCCCGCGCTGTTTTCACTTTCCCGGCTCACTCAGCTCCCGCGCTGTTTTCACTGTCCCGGCTCACTCACCTCTCGCGCTGTTTTCACTGTCCCGGCTCACTCAGCTCCCGCGCTGTTTTCACTGTCCCGGCTCACTCAGCTCCCGCGCTGTTTTCACTGTCCCGGCTCACTCAGCTCCCGCGCTGTTTTCAATGTCCCGGCTCACTCACCTCTCGCGCTGTTTTCACTGTCCCGGCTCACTCAGCTCCCGCGCTGTTTTCACTGTCCCGGCTCACTCTCCTCTCGCTGTTTTCAATGTCCGGGCTCATTCACCTCTCGCTCTCATTTCACTGTGCCGGCTCACTCACCTCCCGCGCTGTTTTCACTGTCCCGGCTCACTCACCTCCCGCGCTGTTTTCACTGTCCCGGCTCACTCAGCTCCCGCGCTGTTTTCACTGTCCCGGCTCACTCAGCTCCCGCGCTGTTTTTACTGTCCCGGCTCACTCAGCTCTCGCGGTGTTTTCACTGTCCCGGCTCACTCACCTCTCGCGCTGTTTTCACTGTCCCGGCTCACTCAGCTCCCGCGCTGTTTTCACTGTCCCGGCTCACTCAGCTCCCGCGCTGTTTTCACTGTCCCGGCTCACTCAGCTCCCGCGCTGTTTTCACTATCCCGGCTCACTCACCTCTCGCGCTGTTTTCACTGTCCCGACTCACTCACCTCCCGCGCTGTTTTCACTGTCCCGGCTCACTCAGCTCCCGTGCTGTTTTCACTGTCCCGGCTCACTCACCTCCCGCGCTGTTTTCAATGTACCGGCTCACTCAGCTCCCGCGCTGTTTTCAATGACCCGGATCACTCAGCTCCCGCGCTGTTTTCACTGTCCCGGCTCACTCACCTCTCGCGCTGTTTTCACTGTCCCGGCTCACTCACCTCTCGCGCTGTTTTCACTGTCCCGGCTCACTCACCTTTCGCGCTGTTTTCACTGTCCCGGCTCACTTAGCTCCCGCGCTGCTTTCACTGTCCCGGCTCACTCACCTCTCGCACTGTTTTCACTGTCCGGCTCACTCACCTCTCGCGCTGTTTTCACTGCCCCGGCTCACTCACCTCTTGCGCTGTTTTCACTGTCCCGGCTCACTCACCTCTCGCGCTGTTTTCACTGTCCCGGCTCACTCACCTCTCGCGCTGTTTTCACTGTCCCGGCTCACTCACCTCTCGCGCTGTTTTCACTGTTCCGGCTCACTCAGCTCCCGCGCTGTTTTCACTGTTCCGGATCACTCAGCTCCCGTGCTGTTTTCACTGTCCCGGCTCACTCACATCTCGCGCTGTTTTCACTGTCCCGGCTCACTCAGCTCCCGCGCTGTTTTCTCTGTCCTGGCACACTCACCTCCCGCACTGTTTTCACTGTCCCGGCTCACTCACCTCTCGCGCTGTTTTCACTGTCCCGGCTCACTCTCCTCTCGCGCTGTTTTCACTGTCCCGACTCACTCACCTCCTTCGCTGTTTTCACTGTCCCGGCTCACTCAGCTCCCGCGCTGTTTTCACTGTCCCGGCTCACTCTCCTCTCGCGCTGTTTTCACTGTCCCGACTCACTCACCTCCTTCGCTGTTTTCACTGTCCCGGCTCACTCAGCTCCCGCGCTGTTTTCACTGTCCTGGCTCACTCACCTCAATGCGCTGTTTTCACTGTCCCAGCTCACTCACCTCTTGCGCTATTTTCTCTCTCCCGGCTCACTCACCTCTCACGCTGTTTTCACTGTCCCGGCTCACTCAACTCCGGCGCTGTTTTCACTGTCCCGGCTCACTCACTTCTCGCGCTGTTTTCACTGTCCCGGCTCACTCACCTCTCGCGCTGTTTTCATTGTCCCGGCTCACGCACCTCTCGTGCTGTTTTCACTGTCCCGGCTCACTCACATCTCGCGCTGTTTTCACTGTCCCGGCTCACTCAACTCCGGCGCTGTTTTCACTGTCCCGGCTCACTCACCTCTCGCGCTGTTTTCACTGTCCCGGATCCCTCAGCTCCCGCGCTGTTTTCACTGTCCCGGCTCCCTCAGCTCCCGCGCTGTTTTCACTTTCCCGGCTCACTCAACTCCGGCGCTTTTTTCACTGTCCCGGCTCACTCACATCCCGCGCTGTTTTCACTGTCGCGGCTCACTCAGCTCCCGCGCTGTTTTCACTGTCCCGGCTCACTCTCCTCTCGTGCTCTTTTCACTGTCCCGGCTCACTCACCTCCTTCGCTGTTTTCACTGTCCCGGCTCACTCAGCTCCCGCGCTGTTTTCACTGTCCCGGCTCACTCACCTCTCGCGCTGTTTTCACTGTCCCAGCTCACTCTCCTCTCGCGCTCTTTTCACTGTCCCGACTCACTCACCTCCTTCGCTGATTTCACTGTCCCGGCTCACTCAGCTCCCGCGCTGTTTTCACTGTCCCGGCTCACTCAGCTCCCGCGCTGTTTTCACTGTCCCGGCTGACTCACCTCTCGCGCTGTTTTCACTGTCCCGGCTCACTCAGCTCTCGAGCTGTTTTCACTGTCCCGGCTCACTCAGCTCCCGCGCTGTTTTCACTGTCCCGGCTCACTCACCTCCCGCGCTGTTTTCACTGTCCCGGCTCACTCAGCTCCCGCGCTGTTTTCACTGTCCCGGCTCACTCAGCTCCCGCGCTGTTTTTACTGTCCCGGCTCACTCAGCTCTCGCGCTGTTTTCACTGTCCCGGCTCACTCACCTCTCGCGCTGTTTTCACTGTCCCGGCTCACTCAGCTCCCGCGCTGTTTTCACTGTCCCGGCTCACTCAGCTCCCGCGCTGTTTTCACTGTCCCGGCTCACTCAGCTCCCGCGCTGTTTTCACTGTCCCGGCTCACTCACCTCTCGCGCTGTTTTCACTGTCCCGACTCACTCACCTCCCGCGCTGTTTTCACTGTCCCGGCTCACTCAGCTCCCGTGCTGTTTTCACTGTCCCGGCTCACTCACCTCCCGCGCTGTTTTCAATGTACCGGCTCACTCAGCTCCCGCGCTGTTTTCAATGTCCCGGATCACTCAGCTCCCGCGCTGTTTTCACTGTCCCGGCTCACTCACCTCTCGCGCTGTTTTCACTGTCCCGGCTCACTCACCTCTCGCGCTGTTTTCACTGTCCCGGCTCACTCACCTTTCGCGCTGTTTTCACTGTCCCGGCTCACTTAGCTCCCGCGCTGCTTTCACTGTCCCGGCTCACTCACCTCTCGCACTGTTTTCACTGTCCGGCTCACTCACCTCTCGCGCTGTTTTCACTGCCCCGGCTCACTCACCTCTTGCGCTGTTTTCACTGTCCCGGCTCACTCACCTCTCGCGCTGTTTTCACTGTCCCGGCTCACTCACCTCTCGCGCTGTTTTCACTGTCCCGGCTCACTCACCTCTCGCGCTGTTTTCACTGTTCCGGCTCACTCAGCTCCCGCGCTGTTTTCACTGTTCCGGATCACTCAGCTCCCGTGCTGTTTTCACTGTCCCGGCTCACTCACATCTCGCGCTGTTTTCACTGTCCCGGCTCACTCAGCTCCCGCGCTGTTTTCTCTGTCCTGGCACACTCACCTCCCGCACTTTTTTCACTGTCCCGGCTCACTAAACTCTCGCGCTGTTTTCACTGTCCCGGCTCACTCTCCTCTCGCGCTGTTTTCACTGTCCCGACTCACTCACCTCCTTCGCTGTTTTCACTGTCCCGGCTCACTCAGCTCCCGCGCTGTTTTCACTGTCCCGGCTCACTCTCCTCTCGCGCTGTTTTCACTGTCCCGACTCACTCACCTCCTTCGCTGTTTTCACTGTCCCGGCTCACTCAGCTCCCGCGCTGTTTTCACTGTCCTGGCTCACTCACCTCAATGCGCTGTTTTCACTGTCCCAGCTCACTCACCTCTTGCGCTATTTTCTCTCTCCCGGCTCACTCACCTCTCGCGCTGTTTTCACTGTGCCGGCTCACTCACCTCTCGCGCTGTTTTCACTGTCCCGGCTCACTCAGCTCCCGCGCTGTTTTCACTGTCCCGGCTCACTCACCGCTCGCGCTCTTTACACTGTCCCGGCTCACTCACCTCTCGCGCTCTTTTCACTGTCCCGGCTCACTCACCTCTTGCGCTGTTTTCACTGTGCCGGCTCAGTCACCTCTCGCGCTGTTTTCACTGTCCCGGCTCACTCACCTCTCGCGCGGTTTTCACTTTCCCGGCTCACTCACCTCTCGCTCTGTTTTCACTGTCCCGGCTCACTCACCTCTCGCTCTGTTTTCACTGTCCCGGCTCACTCACCTCTTGCTCTGTTTTCACTGTCCAGGCTCACTCACGTCTCGCGCTGTTTTCACTGTCCCGGCTCCCTCACCTCTCGCGCTGTTTTCACTCTCCCGGCTCACTCACCTCTCGCTCTATTTTCACTGTTCCGGCTCACTCACCTCTCGCGCTGTTTTCACTCTCCCGGCTCACTCACCTCTCGCTCTGTTTACACTGTCCCGGCTCCCTCACTTCTCGCGCTGTTTTCACTGTCCCGGCTCACTCACCTCTCGCGCTGTTTTCACTGTCCGGGCTCACTCACCTCTCGCGCTGTTTTCACTGTCCCGGCTCACTCACCTCTCACGCTGTTTTCACTGTCCCGGCTCACTCACCTCTCGCCCTGTTTTCACTGTCCGGGCTCACTCACCTCTCGCGCTGTTTTCACTGTCCCGACTCACTCAGCTCCCGCGCTGTTTTCACTGTCCTGGCTCACTCACTGTGGTGATACACCACTGTACCTCCCTACCATTGTACATAGTATATAATAGTTGTGCGTAACGTGGCCCTGTAATACTGTGTATTGTACTGTAACTCTGCAGAGGTTCGGTCACTGGTAGGTAACCCGACCTGGCCACGGAGAGCTCCGCCTTAGCCACTCCCCCGGGAGTCAGTATAAGAACCTCTTCTGGGACAGCCCCCATTCTTTCTGGGGTCGTCTGTGTCGGGTAAGCCTCCCATGTAGTATATTAAAGCCTGAGTTAAAGTCTCACATGTCTTTGTGGTTCTTGACGCTTAGCGCATCACTCACCTCTCGCGCTGTTTTCACTGTCCCGGCTCACTCACCTCCCGCGCTGTTTTCTCTGTCCCGGCTCACTCACCTCTCGCGCTGTTTTCACTGTCCCAGCTCACTCAGCTCCCGCGCTGTTTTCACTGTCCCGGCTCACTCACCTCTCGCGCGGTTTTCACTGTCCCGGGTCACTCAGCTCCCGCGCTGCTTTCACTGTCCCGTCTCACTCAGCTCCCGCGCTGTTTTCACTGTCCCGGCTCACTCTCCTCCCGCGCTGTTTTCACTGTCCCGGCTCACTCACCTCTCGCTCTGTTTCCACTGTCCCGGGTCACTCAGCTCCCGCGCTGTTTTCACTGTCCCGGCTCACTCAGCTCCCGCGCTGTTTTCACTGTCCCGGCTCACTCACCTCTCGCGCTGTTTTCAATGTCCCGGCTCACTCACCTCCTGCGCTGTTTTCACTGTCCCGGCTCACTCAGCTCTCGCGCTGTTTTCACTGTCCCGGCTCACTCACCTCAATGCGCTGTTTTCACAGTCCTGGCTCACTCACCTCTCGCGCTGTTTTCACTGTCCCGGCTCCCTCACCTCCCGCGCTGTTTTCACTGTCCCGGCTCACTCTCCTCCTTCGCTGTTTTCACTGCCCCGGCTCACTCACCTCTCGCGCTGTTTTCACTGTCCCGGCTCACTCACCTCTCGCGCTGTTTTCACTGTCCCGGCTCACTCACCTCTCGCGCTGTTTTCACTGTCCCGGCTCACTCAGCTCCCGCGCTGTTTTCACTGTCCCGGCTCACTCACCTCTCGCGCTCTTTTCACTGTCCCGGCTCACTCACCTCCTGCGCTGTTTTCACTGTCCCGGCTCACTCAGCTCCCGCGCTGTTTTCACTGTCCCGGCTCACTCACCTCTCGCGTTCTTTTCACTGTCCCGGCTCACTCACCTCTCGCGCTGTTTTCACTGTGCCGGCTCACTCACCTCTCGCGCTGTTTTCACTGTCCCGGCTCACTCACCTCTCGCGCTCTTTTCACTGTCCCGGCTCACTCACCTCCTGCGCTGTTTTCACTGTCCCGGCTCACTCAGCTCCCGCGCTGTTTTCACTGTCCCGGCTCACTCACCTCTCGCGCTCTTTTCACTGTCCCGGCTCACTCACCTCTTGCGCTGTTTTCACTGTGCCGGCTCACTCACCTCTCGCGCTGTTTTCACTGTCCCGGCTCACTCAGCTCCCGCGCTGTTTTCACTGTCCCGGCTCACTCACCGCTCGCGCTCTTTTCACTGTCCCGGCTCACTCACCTCTCGCGCTCTTTTCACTGTCCCGGCTCACTCACCTCTTGCGCTGTTTGCACTGTGCCGGCTCAGTCACCTCTCGCGCTGTTTTCACTGTCCCGGCTCACTCACCTCTCGCGCTGTTTTCACTGTCCCGGCTCACTCACCTCTCGCGCTGTTTTCACTGTCCCGACTCACTCACAACCCGCGCTGTTTTCACTGTCCCGGCTCACTCAGCTCCCGTGCTGTTTTCACTGTCCCGGCTCACTCACCTCTCGCGCTGTTTTCACTGTCCCGGCTCACTCACCTCCCGCGCTGTTTTCACTGTCCCGGCTCACTCAGCTCCCGCGCTGTTTTCACTGTCCCGGCTCACTCACCTCCGGCGCTGTTTTCACTGTCCCGGCTCACTCACAACCCGCGCTGTTTTCACTGTCCCGGCTCACTCAGCTCCCGTGCTGTTTTCACTGTCCCGGCTCACTCACCTCTCGCGCTGTTTTCACTGTCCCGGCTCACTCACCTCCCGCGCTGTTTTCACTGTCCCGGCTCACTCAGCTCCCGCGCTGTTTTCACTGTCCCGGCTCACTCACCTCTCGCGCTGTTTTCACTGTCCCGGCTCACTCAGCTCCCGCGCTGTTTTCACTGTCCCGGCTCACTCAGCTCCCGCGCTGTTTTCACTGTCCCGGCTCACTCAGCTCCCGCGCTGTTTTCAATGTCCCGGCTCACTCACCTCTCGCGCTGTTTTCACTGTCCCGGCTCACTCAGCTCCCGCGCTGTTTTCACTGTCCCGGCTCACTCTCCTCTCGCTGTTTTCAATGTCCGGGCTCACTCACCTCTCGCTCTCATTTCACTGTGCCGGCTCACTCACCTCCCGCGCTGTTTTCACTGTCCCGGCTCACTCACCTCCCGCGCTGTTTTCACTGTCCCGGCTCACTCAGCTCCCGCGCTGTTTTCACTGTCCCGGCTCACTCAGCTCCCGCGCTGTTTTTACTGTCCCGGCTCACTCAGCTCTCGCGGTGTTTTCACTGTCCCGGCTCACTCACCTCTCGCGCTGTTTTCACTGTCCCGGCTCACTCAGCTCCCGCGCTGTTTTCACTGTCCCGGCTCACTCAGCTCCCGCGCTGTTTTCACTGTCCCGGCTCACTCAGCTCCCGCGCTGTTTTCACTGTCCCGGCTCACTCACCTCTCGCGCTGTTTTCACTGTCCCGACTCACTCACCTCCCGCGCTGTTTTCACTGTCCCGGCTCACTCAGCTCCCGTGCTGTTTTCACTGTCCCGGCTCACTCACCTCCCGCGCTGTTTTCAATGTACCGGCTCACTCAGCTCCCGCGCTGTTTTCAATGTCCCGGATCACTCAGCTCCCGCGCTGTTTTCACTGTCCCGGCTCACTCACCTCTCGCGCTGTTTTCACTGTCCCGGCTCACTCACCTCTCGCGCTGTTTTCACTGTCCCGGCTCACTCACCTTTCGCGCTGTTTTCACTGTCCCGGCTCACTTAGCTCCCGCGCTGCTTTCACTGTCCCGGCTCACTCACCTCTCGCACTGTTTTCACTGTCCGGCTCACTCACCTCTCGCGCTGTTTTCACTGCCCCGGCTCACTCACCTCTTGCGCTGTTTTCACTGTCCCGGCTCACTCACCTCTCGCGCTGTTTTCACTGTCCCGGCTCACTCACGTCTCGCGCTGTTTTCACTGTCCCGGCTCACTCACCTCTCGCGCTGTTTTCACTGTTCCGGCTCACTCAGCTCCCGCGCTGTTTTCACTGTTCCGGATCACTCAGCTCCCGTGCTGTTTTCACTGTCCCGGCTCACTCACATCTCGCGCTGTTTTCACTGTCCCGGCTCACTCAGCTCCCGCGCTGTTTTCTCTGTCCTGGCACACTCACCTCCCGCACTGTTTTCACTGTCCCGGCTCACTCACCTCTCGCGCTGTTTTCACTGTCCCGGCTCACTCTCCTCTCGCGCTGTTTTCACTGTCCCGACTCACTCACCTCTCGCGCGGTTTTCACTGTCCCGGGTCACTCAGCTCCCGCGCTGCTTTCACTGTCCCGTCTCACTCAGCTCCCGCGCTGTTTTCACTGTCCCGGCTCACTCTCCTCCCGCGCTGTTTTCACTGTCCCGGCTCACTCACCTCTCGCTCTGTTTCCACTGTCCCGGGTCACTCAGCTCCCGCGCTGTTTTCACTGTCCCGGCTCACTCAGCTCCCGCGCTGTTTTCACTGTCCCGGCTCACTCACCTCTCGCGCTGTTTTCAATGTCCCGGCTCACTCACCTCCTGCGCTGTTTTCACTGTCCCGGCTCACTCAGCTCTC
Source organism: Scyliorhinus torazame (assembly GCF_047496885.1). NCBI lineage: Eukaryota > Metazoa > Chordata > Chondrichthyes > Carcharhiniformes > Scyliorhinidae > Scyliorhinus > Scyliorhinus torazame. The sequence goes on along the minus strand of NC_092722.1, from coordinate 71,864,314 downwards.
GCGCTGTTTTCACTGTCCCGGCTCACTCACCTCAATGCGCTGTTTTCACAGTCCTGGCTCACTCACCTCTCGCGCTGTTTTCACTGTCCCGGCTCCCTCACCTCCCGCGCTGTTTTCACTGTCCCGGCTCACTCTCCTCCTTCGCTGTTTTCACTGCCCCGGCTCACTCACCTCTCGCGCTGTTTTCACTGTCCCGGCTCACTCACCTCTCGCGCTGTTTTCACTGTCCCGGCTCACTCACCTCTCGCGCTGTTTTCACTGTCCCGGCTCACTCAGCTCCCGCGCTGTTTTCACTGTCCCGGCTCACTCACCTCTCGCGCTCTTTTCACTGTCCCGGCTCACTCACCTCCTGCGCTGTTTTCACTGTCCCGGCTCACTCAGCTCCCGCGCTGTTTTCACTGTCCCGGCTCACTCACCTCTCGCGTTCTTTTCACTGTCCCGGCTCACTCACCTCTCGCGCTGTTTTCACTGTGCCGGCTCACTCACCTCTCGCGCTGTTTTCACTGTCCCGGCTCACTCACCTCTCGCGCTCTTTTCACTGTCCCGGCTCACTCACCTCCTGCGCTGTTTTCACTGTCCCGGCTCACTCAGCTCCCGCGCTGTTTTCACTGTCCCGGCTCACTCACCTCTCGCGCTCTTTTCACTGTCCCGGCTCACTCACCTCTTGCGCTGTTTTCACTGTGCCGGCTCACTCACCTCTCGCGCTGTTTTCACTGTCCCGGCTCACTCAGCTCCCGCGCTGTTTTCACTGTCCCGGCTCACTCACCGCTCGCGCTCTTTTCACTGTCCCGGCTCACTCACCTCTCGCGCTCTTTTCACTGTCCCGGCTCACTCACCTCTTGCGCTGTTTGCACTGTGCCGGCTCAGTCACCTCTCGCGCTGTTTTCACTGTCCCGGCTCACTCACCTCTCGCGCTGTTTTCACTGTCCCGGCTCACTCACCTCTCGCGCTGTTTTCACTGTCCCGACTCACTCACAACCCGCGCTGTTTTCACTGTCCCGGCTCACTCAGCTCCCGTGCTGTTTTCACTGTCCCGGCTCACTCACCTCTCGCGCTGTTTTCACTGTCCCGGCTCACTCACCTCCCGCGCTGTTTTCACTGTCCCGGCTCACTCAGCTCCCGCGCTGTTTTCACTGTCCCGGCTCACTCACCTCCGGCGCTGTTTTCACTGTCCCGGCTCACTCACAACCCGCGCTGTTTTCACTGTCCCGGCTCACTCAGCTCCCGTGCTGTTTTCACTGTCCCGGCTCACTCACCTCTCGCGCTGTTTTCACTGTCCCGGCTCACTCACCTCCCGCGCTGTTTTCACTGTCCCGGCTCACTCAGCTCCCGCGCTGTTTTCACTGTCCCGGCTCACTCACCTCTCGCGCTGTTTTCACTGTCCCGGCTCACTCAGCTCCCGCGCTGTTTTCACTGTCCCGGCTCACTCAGCTCCCGCGCTGTTTTCACTGTCCCGGCTCACTCAGCTCCCGCGCTGTTTTCAATGTCCCGGCTCACTCACCTCTCGCGCTGTTTTCACTGTCCCGGCTCACTCAGCTCCCGCGCTGTTTTCACTGTCCCGGCTCACTCTCCTCTCGCTGTTTTCAATGTCCGGGCTCACTCACCTCTCGCTCTCATTTCACTGTGCCGGCTCACTCACCTCCCGCGCTGTTTTCACTGTCCCGGCTCACTCACCTCCCGCGCTGTTTTCACTGTCTCGGCTCACTCAGCTCCCGCGCTGTTTTCACTGTCCCGGCTCACTCAGCTCCCGCGCTGTTTTTACTGTCCCGGCTCACTCAGCTCTCGCGGTGTTTTCACTGTCCCGGCTCACTCACCTCTCGCGCTGTTTTCACTGTCCCGGCTCACTCAGCTCCCGCGCTGTTTTCACTGTCCCGGCTCACTCAGCTCCCGCGCTGTTTTCACTGTCCCGGCTCACTCAGCTCCCGCGCTGTTTTCACTGTCCCGGCTCACTCACCTCTCGCGCTGTTTTCACTGTCCCGACTCACTCACCTCCCGCGCTGTTTTCACTGTCCCGGCTCACTCAGCTCCCGTGCTGTTTTCACTGTCCCGGCTCACTCACCTCCCGCGCTGTTTTCAATGTACCGGCTCACTCAGCTCCCGCGCTGTTTTCAATGTCCCGGATCACTCAGCTCCCGCGCTGTTTTCACTGTCCCGGCTCACTCACCTCTCGCGCTGTTTTCACTGTCCCGGCTCACTCACCTCTCGCGCTGTTTTCACTGTCCCGGCTCACTCACCTTTCGCGCTGTTTTCACTGTCCCGGCTCACTTAGCTCCCGCGCTGCTTTCACTGTCCCGGCTCACTCACCTCTCGCACTGTTTTCACTGTCCGGCTCACTCACCTCTCGCGCTGTTTTCACTGCCCCGGCTCACTCACCTCTTGCGCTGTTTTCACTGTCCCGGCTCACTCACCTCTCGCGCTGTTTTCACTGTCCCGGCTCACTCACCTCTCGCGCTGTTTTCACTGTCCCGGCTCACTCACCTCTCGCGCTGTTTTCACTGTTCCGGCTCACTCAGCTCCCGCGCTGTTTTCACTGTTCCGGATCACTCAGCTCCCGTGCTGTTTTCACTGTCCCGGCTCACTCACATCTCGCGCTGTTTTCACTGTCCCGGCTCACTCAGCTCCCGCGCTGTTTTCTCTGTCCTGGCACACTCACCTCCCGCACTGTTTTCACTGTCCCGGCTCACTCACCTCTCGCGCTGTTTTCACTGTCCCGGCTCACTCTCCTCTCGCGCTGTTTTCACTGTCCCGACTCACTCACCTCCTTCGCTGTTTTCACTGTCCCGGCTCACTCAGCTCCCGCGCTGTTTTCACTGTCCCGGCTCACTCTCCTCTCGCGCTGTTTTCACTGTCCCGACTCACTCACCTCCTTCGCTGTTTTCACTGTCCCGGCTCACTCAGCTCCCGCGCTGTTTTCACTGTCCTGGCTCACTCACCTCAATGCGCTGTTTTCACTGTCCCAGCTCACTCACCTCTTGCGCTATTTTCTCTCTCCCGGCTCACTCACCTCTCACGCTGTTTTCACTGTCCCGGCTCACTCAACTCCGGCGCTGTTTTCACTGTCCCGGCTCACTCACTTCTCGCGCTGTTTTCACTGTCCCGGCTCACTCACCTCTCGCGCTGTTTTCATTGTCCCGGCTCACGCACCTCTCGTGCTGTTTTCACTGTCCCGGCTCACTCACATCTCGCGCTGTTTTCACTGTCCCGGCTCACTCAACTCCGGCGCTGTTTTCACTGTCCCGGCTCACTCACCTCTCGCGCTGTTTTCACTGTCCCGGATCCCTCAGCTCCCGCGCTGTTTTCACTGTCCCGGCTCCCTCAGCTCCCGCGCTGTTTTCACTTTCCCGGCTCACTCAACTCCGGCGCTGTTTTCACTGTCCCGGCTCACTCACATCCCGCGCTGTTTTCACTGTCGCGGCTCACTCAGCTCCCGCGCTGTTTTCACTGTCCCGGCTCACTCTCCTCTCGTGCTCTTTTCACTGTCCCGGCTCACTCACCTCCTTCGCTGTTTTCACTGTCCCGGCTCACTCAGCTCCCGCGCTGTTTTCACTGTCCCGGCTCACTCACCTCTCGCGCTGTTTTCACTGTCCCAGCTCACTCTCCTCTCGCGCTCTTTTCACTGTCCCGACTCACTCACCTCCTTCGCTGATTTCACTGTCCCGGCTCACTCAGCTCCCGCGCTGTTTTCACTGTCCCGGCTCACTCAGCTCCCGCGCTGTTTTCACTGTCCCGGCTGACTCACCTCTCGCGCTGTTTTCACTGTCCCGGCTCACTCAGCTCTCGAGCTGTTTTCACTGTCCCGGCTCACTCACAACCCGCGCTGTTTTCACTGTCCCGGCTCACTCAGCTCCCGCGCTGTTTTCACTGTCCCGGCTCACTCACCTCCCGCGCTGTTTTCACTGTCCCGGCTCACTCAGCTCCCGCGCTGTTTTCACTGTCCCGGCTCACTCAGCTCCCGCGCTGTTTTTACTGTCCCGGCTCACTCAGCTCTCGCGCTGTTTTCACTGTCCCGGCTCACTCACCTCTCGCGCTGTTTTCACTGTCCCGGCTCACTCAGCTCCCGCGCTGTTTTCACTGTCCCGGCTCACTCAGCTCCCGCGCTGTTTTCACTGTCCCGGCTCACTCAGCTCCCGCGCTGTTTTCACTGTCCCGGCTCACTCACCTCTCGCGCTGTTTTCACTGTCCCGACTCACTCACCTCCCGCGCTGTTTTCACTGTCCCGGCTCACTCAGCTCCCGTGCTGTTTTCACTGTCCCGGCTCACTCACCTCCCGCGCTGTTTTCAATGTACCGGCTCACTCAGCTCCCGCGCTGTTTTCAATGTCCCGGATCACTCAGCTCCCGCGCTGTTTTCACTGTCCCGGCTCACTCACCTCTCGCGCTGTTTTCACTGTCCCGGCTCACTCACCTCTCGCGCTGTTTTCACTGTCCCGGCTCACTCACCTTTCGCGCTGTTTTCACTGTCCCGGCTCACTTAGCTCCCGCGCTGCTTTCACTGTCCCGGCTCACTCACCTCTCGCACTGTTTTCACTGTCCGGCTCACTCACCTCTCGCGCTGTTTTCACTGCCCCGGCTCACTCACCTCTTGCGCTGTTTTCACTGTCCCGGCTCACTCACCTCTCGCGCTGTTTTCACTGTCCCGGCTCACTCACCTCTCGCGCTGTTTTCACTGTCCCGGCTCACTCACCTCTCGCGCTGTTTTCACTGTTCCGGCTCACTCAGCTCCCGCGCTGTTTTCACTGTTCCGGATCACTCAGCTCCCGTGCTGTTTTCACTGTCCCGGCTCACTCACATCTCGCGCTGTTTTCACTGTCCCGGCTCACTCAGCTCCCGCGCTGTTTTCTCTGTCCTGGCACACTCACCTCCCGCACTGTTTTCACTGTCCCGGCTCACTCACCTCTCGCGCTGTTTTCACTGTCCCGGCTCACTCTCCTCTCGCGCTGTTTTCACTGTCCCGACTCACTCACCTCCTTCGCTGTTTTCACTGTCCCGGCTCACTCAGCTCCCGCGCTGTTTTCACTGTCCCGGCTCACTCTCCTCTCGCGCTGTTTTCACTGTCCCGACTCACTCACCTCCTTCGCTGTTTTCACTGTCCCGGCTCACTCAGCTCCCGCGCTGTTTTCACTGTCCTGGCTCACTCACCTCAATGCGCTGTTTTCACTGTCCCAGCTCACTCACCTCTTGCGCTATTTTCTCTCTCCCGGCTCACTCACCTCTCGCGCTGTTTTCACTGTCCCGGCTCACTCAACTCCGGCGCTGTTTTCACTGTCCCGGCTCACTCACTTCTCGCGCTGTTTTCACTGTCCCGGCTCACTCACCTCTCGCGCTGTTTTCATTGTCCCGGCTCACGCACCTCTCGTGCTGTTTTCACTGTCCCGGCTCACTCACATCTCGCGCTGTTTTCACTGTCCCGGCTCACTCAACTCCGGCTCTGTTTTCACTGTCCCGGCTCACTCACCTCTCGCGCTGTTTTCACTGTCCCGGATCCCTCAGCTCCCGCGCTGTTTTCACTGTCCCGGCTCCCTCAGCTCCCGCGCTGTTTTCACTTTCCCGGCTCACTCAACTCCGGCGCTGTTTTCACTGTCCCGGCTCACTCACATCCCGCGCTGTTTTCACTGTCGCGGCTCACTCAGCTCCCGCGCTGTTTTCACTGTCCCGGCTCACTCTCCTCTCGTGCTCTTTTCACTGTCCCGGCTCACTCACCTCCTTCGCTGTTTTCACTGTCCCGGCTCACTCAGCTCCCGCGCTGTTTTCACTGTCCCGGCTCACTCACCTCTCGCGCTGTTTTCACTGTCCCAGCTCACTCTCCTCTCGCGCTCTTTTCACTGTCCCGACTCACTCACCTCCTTCGCTGATTTCACTGTCCCGGCTCACTCAGCTCCCGCGCTGTTTTCACTGTCCCGGCTCACTCAGCTCCCGCGCTGTTTTCACTGTCCCGGCTGACTCACCTCTCGCGCTGTTTTCACTGTCCCGGCTCACTCAGCTCTCGAGCTGTTTTCACTGTCCCGGCTCACTCACAACCCGCGTTGTTTTCACTGTCCCGGCTCACTCAGCTCCCGCGCTGTTTTCACTGTCCCGGCTCACTCACCTCTCGCGCTGTTTTCACTGTCCCGGCTCACTCAGCTCCCGCGCAGTTTTCACTGTCCCGGCTCACTCAGCTCCCGCGCTGTTTACACTGTCCCGGCTCACTCAGCTCCCGCGCTGTTTTCAATGTCCCGGCTCACTCACCTCTCGCGCTGTTTTCACTGTCCCGGCTCACTCAGCTCCCGCGCTGTTTTCACTGTCACGGCTCACTCAGCTCCCGCGCTGTTTTCACTGTCCCGGCTCACTCTCCTCTCGCTGTTATCAATGTCCGGGCTCACTCACCTCTCGCTCTGATTTCACTGTGCCGGCTCACTCACCTCCCGCGCTGTTTTCACTGTCCCGGCTCACTCACCTCCCGCGCTGTTTTCACTGTCCCGGCTCACTCACCTCTCGCGCTGTTTTCACTGTCCCGGCTCACTCAGCTCCCGCGCTGTTTTCACTGTCCCGGCTCACTCAGCTCCCGCGCTGTTTTCACTGTCCCGGCTCACTCAGCTCTCGCGCTGTTTTCACTGTCCCGGCTCACTCACCTCTCGCGCTGTTTTCACTGTCCCGGCTCACTCAGCTCCCGCGCTGTTTTCACTGTCCCGGCTCACTCAGCTCCCGCGCTGTTTTCACTGTCCCGGCTCACTCAGCTCCCGCGCTGTTTTCACTGTCCCGGCTCACTCACCTCTCGCGCTGTTTTCACTGTCCCGGCTCACTCACCTCCCGCGCTGTTTTCACTGTCCCGGCTCACTCAGCTCCCGTGCTGTTTTCACTGTCACGGCTCACTCACCTCCCGCGCTGTTTTCAATGTACCGGCTCACTCAGCTCCCGCGCTGTTTTCAAGGTCCCGGATCACTCAACTCCCGCGCTGTTTTCACTGTCCCGGCTCACTCCCCTCTCGCGCTGTTTTCACTGTCCCGGCTCACTCACCTCTCGCGCTGTTTTCACTGTCCCGGCTCACTCACCTTTCGCGCTGTTTTCACTGTCACGGCTCACTTAGCTCCCGCGCTGCTTTCACTGTCCCGGCTCACTCACCTCTCGCACTGTTTTCACTGTCCGGCTCACTCACCTCTCGCGCTGTTTTCACTGCCCCGGCTCACTCACCTCTTGCGCTGTTTTCACTGTCCCGGCTCACTCACCTCTCGCGCTGTTTTCACTGTCCCGGCTCACTCACCTCTCGCGCTGTTTTCACTCTCCCGGCTCACTCACCTCTCGCGCTGTTTTCACTGTTCCGGCTCACTCAGCTCCCGCGCTGTTTTCACCGCCCCGGCTCACTCACCTCTCGCGCTGTTTTCACTGCCCCGGCTCACTCACCTCTCGCGCTGTTTTCACTGCCCCGGCTCACTCACCTCCCGTGCTCTTTTCACTGTCCCGGCTCACTCACCTCTCGCGCTATTTTCACTGTTCCGGATCACTCAGCTCCCGTGCTGTTTTCACTGTCCCGGCTCACTCACATCTCGCGCTGTTTTCACTGTCCCGGCTCACTCAGCTCCCGCGCTGTTTTCTCTGTCCTGGCTCACTCACCTCCCGCACTGTTTTCACTGTCCCGGCTCACTCACCTCTCGCGCTGTTTTCACTGTCCCGGCTCACTCTCCTTTCGCGCTGATTTCACTGTCCCGACTCACTCACCTCCTTCGCTGTTTTCACTGTCCCGGCTCACTCAGCTCCCGCGCTGTTTACACTGTCCCAGCTCACTCTCCTCTCGCGCTGTTTTCACTGTCCCGACTCACTCACCTCCTTCGCTGTTTTCACTGTCCCGGCTCACTCAGCTCCCGCGCTGTTTTCACTGTCCTGGCTCACTCACCTCAATGCGCTGTTTTCACTGTCCCAGCTCACTCACCTCTTGCGCTATTTTCTCTCTCCCGGCTCACTCACCTCTCGCGCTGTTTTCACTGTCCCGGCTCACTCAACTCCGGCGCTGTTTTCACTGTCCCGGCTCACTCACTTCTAGCGCTGTTTTCACTTTCCCGGCTCACTCACCTCTCGCGCTGTTTTCATTGTCCCGGCTCACTCACCTCTCGTGCTGTTTTCACTGTCCCGGCTCACTCACCTCTCGCGCTGATTTCACTGTCCCGGCTCACTCAACTCCGGCGCTGTTTTCACTGTCCCGGCTCACTCACCTCTCGCGCTGTTTTCACTGTCCCGGTTCACTCAGCTCCCGCGCTGTTTTCACTGTCCCGGCTCCCTCAGCTCCCGCGCTGTTTTCACTTTCCCGGCTCACTTAACTCCGGCGCTGTTTTCACTGTCCCGGCTCACTCACATCCCGCGCTGTTTTCACTGTCCCGGCTCACTCAGCTCCCGCGCTGTTTTCACTGTCCCGGCTCACTCACCTCTCGCGCTGTTTTCACTGTCCCAGCTCACTCTCCTCTCGCGCTCTTTTCACTGTCCCGACTCACTCACCTCCTTCGCTGATTTCACTGTCCCGGCTCACTCAGCTCCCGCGCTGTTTTCGCTGTCCTGGCTCACTCACCTCAATGCGCTGTTTTCACTGTCCCAGCTCACTCACCTCTTGCGCTATTTTCTCTGTCCCGGCTCACTCAACTCCCGCGCTGTTTTCACTGTCCCGGCTCACTCAGCTCCCGCGCTGTTTTCACTGTCCCGGCTCACTCAGCTCCCGCGCTGTTTTCACTGTCCCGGCTCACTCACCTCTCGCGCTGTTTTCACTGTCCCGGCTCACTCAGCTCTCGCGCTGTTTTCACTGTCCCGGCTCACTCAACTCCCGCGCTGTTTTCACTGTCCCGACTCACTCACCTCCTGCGCTGTTTTCACTGTCCCGGCTCACTCAGCTCCCGCGCTGTTTTCACTGTCCCGGCTCACTCAGCTCCCGCGCTGTTTTCACTGTCCCGGCTCACTCACCTACCGCGCTGTTTTCGCTGTCCCGGCTCACTCAACTCCCGCGCTTTTTTCACTGTCCCGCCTCACTCACCTCCCGCGCTGTTTTCACTGTCCCGGCTCACTCACCTCCCGCGCTGTTTTCACTGTCCCGGCTCACTCAACTCCCGTGCTGTTTTTACTGTCCCGCCTCACTCAACTCCCGTGCTGTTTTTACTGTCCCGGGTCATTCAGCTCCCGTGCTGTTTTCACTGTCCCGGCTCACTCACCTCCTTCGCTGTTTTCACTGTCCCGGCTCACTCAGCTCCCACGCTATTATCACTGTCCCGGCTCACTCACCTCTCGTGCTGTTTTCACTGTCCCGGCTCACTCAGCTCCCGCGCTGTTTTCACTGTCCCGGCTCACTCAGCTCTCGTGCTGTTTTCACGGTCCCGGCTCACTCAGCTCCCGCGCTGTTTTCACTGTCCCGGCTCCCTCACCTCTCGCGCTATTTTCACTCTCCCGGCTCCCTCAACTCTCGCGCTGTTTTCACTGTCCCGGCTCACTCACCTCTCGCGCTGTTTTCACTGTCCCGGCTCACTCACCTCCCGCGCTGTTTTCACTGTCCCGGCTCACTCACATCCCGCGCTGTTTTCACTGTACGGCTCACTCACCTCCCGCGCTGTTTTTACTGTCCCGGCTCACTCACCTCTCGCGCTGTTTTCACTGTCCGGGCTCACTCACCTCCCGCGCTGTTTTCACTGTCCCGGCTCACTCACCTCCCGCGCTGTTTTCACTGTCCCGCCTCACTCACCTCCCGCGCTGTTTTCACTGTCCCGGCTCACTCACCTCCCGCGCTGTTTTCACTGTCCCGCCTCACTCACCTCCCGCGCTGATTTCACTGTCCCGGCTCACTCACCTCCCGCGCTGTTTTCACTGTCCCGGCTCACTCAACTCCCGTGCAGTTTTTACTGTCCCGCCTCACTCACCTCCCGTGCTGTTTTTACTGTCCCGGGTCATTCAGCTCCCGTGCTGTTTTCACTGTCCCGGCTCACTCACCTCCTTCGCTGTTTTCACTGTCCCGGCTCACTCACCTCCCACGCTATTTTCACTGTCCCGGCTCACTCACCTCTCGTGCTGTTTTCACTGTCCCGGCTCACTCAGCTCTCGCGCTGTTTTCACTGTCCCGGCTCACTCACCTTTCGCGCTGTTTTCACTGTCCCGGCTCACTTAGCTCCCGCGCTGCTTTCACTGTCCCGGCTCACTCACCTCTCGCACTGTTTTCACTGTCCGGCTCACTCACCTCTCGCGCTGTTTTCACTGCCCCGGCTCACTCACCTCTCGCGCTGTTTTCACTGTCCCGGCTCACTCACCTCTCGCGCTGTTTTCACTGTCCCGGCTCACTCACCTCTCGCGCTGATTTCACTGTCCCGGCTCACTCAACTCCGGCGCTGTTTTCACTGTCCCGGCTCACTCACCTCTCGCGCTGTTTTCACTGTCCCGGATCCCTCAGCTCCCGCGCTGTTTTCACTGTCCCGGCTCCCTCAGCTCCCGCGCTGTTTTCACTTTCCCGGCTCACTTAACTCCGGCGCTGTTTTCACTGTCCCGGCTCACTCACATCCCGCGCTGTTTTCACTGTCCCGGCTCACTCAGCTCCCGCGCTGTTTTCACTGTCCCGGCTCACTCACCTCTCGCGCTGTTTTCACTGTCCCAGCTCACTCTCCTCTCGCGCTCTTTTCACTGTCCCGACTCACTCACCTCCTTCGCTGATTTCACTGTCCCGGCTCACTCAGCTCCCGCGCTGTTTTCGCTGTCCTGGCTCACTCACCTCAATGCGCTGTTTTCACTGTCCCAGCTCACTCACCTCTTGCGCTATTTTCTCTGTCCCGGCTCACTCAACTCCCGCGCTGTTTTCACTGTCCCGGCTCAATCAACTCCCGCGCTATTTTCACTGTCCCGGCTCACTCACCTCTCGCGCTGTTTTCATTGTCCCGGCTCACTCACCTCCCGCGCTGTTTTCACTGTCCCGGCTCACTCAGCTCCCGCGCTGTTTTCACTGTCCCGGCTCACTCAGCTCCCGCGCTGTTTTCACTGTCCCGGCTCACTCACCTCTCGCGCTGTTTTCACTGTCCCGGCTCACTCAGCTCTCGCGCTGTTTTCACTGTCCCGGCTCACTCAACTCCCGCGCTGTTTTCACTGTCCCGACTCACTCACCTCCTGCGCTGTTTTCACTGTCCCGGCTCACTCAGCTCCCGCGCTGTTTTCACTGTCCCGGCTCACTCAGCTCCCGCGCTGTTTTCACTGTCCCGGCTCACTCACCTACCGCGCTGTTTTCGCTGTCCCGGCTCACTCAACTCCCGCGCTTTTTTCACTGTCCCGCCTCACTCACCTCCCGCGCTGTTTTCACTGTCCCGGCGCACTCACCTCCCGCGCTGTTTTCACTGTCCCGGCTCACTCAACTCCCGTGCTGTTTTTACTGTCCCGCCTCACTCAACTCCCGTGCTGTTTTTACTGTCCCGGGTCATTCAGCTCCCGTGCTGTTTTCACTGTCCCGGCTCACTCACCTCCTTCGCTGTTTTCACTGTCCCGGCTCACTCAGCTCCCACGCTATTATCACTGTCCCGGCTCACTCACCTCTCGTGCTGTTTTCACTGTCCCAGCTCACTCAGCTCCCGCGCTGTTTTCACTGTCCCGGCTCACTCAGCTCTCGTGCTGTTTTCACGGTCCCGGCTCACTCAGCTCCCGCGCTGTTTTCACTGTCCCGGCTCCCTCACCTCTCGCGCTATTTTCACTCTCCCGGCTCCCTCAACTCTCGCGCTGTTTTCACTGTCCCGGCTCACTCACCTCTCGCGCTGTTTTCACTGTCCCGGCTCACTCACCTCCCGCGCTGTTTTCACTGTCCCGGCTCACTCACATCCCGCGCTGTTTTCACTGTACGGCTCACTCACCTCCCGCGCTGTTTTTACTGTCCCGGCTCACTCACCTCTCGCGCTGTTTTCACTGTCCGGGCTCACTCACCTCCCGCGCTGTTTTCACTGTCCCGGCTCACTCACCTCCCGCGCTGTTTTCACTGTCCCGCCTCACTCACCTCCCGCGCTGTTTTCACTGTCCCGGCTCACTCACCTCCCGCGCTGTTTTCACTGTCCCGCCTCACTCACCTCCCGCGCTGATTTCACTGTCCCGGCTCACTCACCTCCCGCGCTGTTTTCACTGTCCCGGCTCACTCAACTCCCGTGCAGTTTTTACTGTCCCGCCTCACTCACCTCCCGTGCTGTTTTTACTGTCCCGGGTCATTCAGCTCCCGTGCTGTTTTCACTGTCCCGGCTCACTCACCTCCTTCGCTGTTTTCACTGTCCCGGCTCACTCACCTCCCACGCTATTTTCACTGTCCCGGCTCACTCACCTCTCGTGCTGTTTTCACTGTCCCGGCTCACTCAGCTCTCGCGCTGTTTTCACTGTCCCGGCTCACTCACCTTTCGCGCTGTTTTCACTGTCCCGGCTCACTTAGCTCCCGCGCTGCTTTCACTGTCCCGGCTCACTCACCTCTCGCACTGTTTTCACTGTCCGGCTCACTCACCTCTCGCGCTGTTTTCACTGCCCCGGCTCACTCACCTCTCGCGCTGTTTTCACTGTCCCGGCTCACTCACCTCTCGCGCTGTTTTCACTGCCCCGGCTAACTCACCTCTCGCGCTGTTTTCACTCTCCCGGCTCACTCACCTCTCGCGCTGTTTTCACTGTCCCGGCTCACTCACCTCTCGCGCTGATTTCACTGTCCCGGCTCACTCAACTCCGGCGCTGTTTTCACTGTCCCGGCTCACTCACCTCTCGCGCTGTTTTCACTGTCCCGGATCCCTCAGCTCCCGCGCTGTTTTCACTGTCCCGGCTCCCTCAGCTCCCGCGCTGTTTTCACTTTCCCGGCTCACTTAACTCCGGCGCTGTTTTCACTGTCCCGGCTCACTCACATCCCGCGCTGTTTTCACTGTCCCGGCTCACTCAGCTCCCGCGCTGTTTTCACTGTCCCGGCTCACTCACCTCTCGCGCTGTTTTCACTGTCCCAGCTCACTCTCCTCTCGCGCTCTTTTCACTGTCCCGACTCACTCACCTCCTTCGCTGATTTCACTGTCCCGGCTCACTCAGCTCCCGCGCTGTTTTCGCTGTCCTGGCTCACTCACCTCAATGCGCTGTTTTCACTGTCCCAGCTCACTCACCTCTTGCGCTATTTTCTCTGTCCCGGCTCACTCAACTCCCGCGCTGTTTTCACTGTCCCGGCTCAATCAACTCCCGCGCTATTTTCACTGTCCCGGCTCACTCACCTCTCGCGCTGTTTTCATTGTCCCGGCTCACTCACCTCCCGCGCTGTTTTCACTGTCCCGGCTCACTCAGCTCCCGCGCTGTTTTCACTGTCCCGGCTCACTCAGCTCCCGCGCTGTTTTCACTGTCCCGGCTCACTCACCTCTCGCGCTGTTTTCACTGTCCCGGCTCACTCAGCTCTCGCGCTGTTTTCACTGTCCCGGCTCACTCAACTCCCGCGCTGTTTTCACTGTCCCGACTCACTCACCTCCTGCGCTGTTTTCACTGTCCCGGCTCACTCAGCTCCCGCGCTGTTTTCACTGTCCCGGCTCACTCAGCTCCCGCGCTGTTTTCACTGTCCCGGCTCACTCACCTACCGCGCTGTTTTCGCTGTCCCGGCTCACTCAACTCCCGCGCTTTTTTCACTGTCCCGCCTCACTCACCTCCCGCGCTGTTTTCACTGTCCCGGCGCACTCACCTCCCGCGCTGTTTTCACTGTCCCGGCTCACTCAACTCCCGTGCTGTTTTTACTGTCCCGCCTCACTCAACTCCCGTGCTGTTTTTACTGTCCCGGGTCATTCAGCTCCCGTGCTGTTTTCACTGTCCCGGCTCACTCACCTCCTTCGCTGTTTTCACTGTCCCGGCTCACTCAGCTCCCACGCTATTATCACTGTCCCGGCTCACTCACCTCTCGTGCTGTTTTCACTGTCCCGGCTCACTCAGCTCCCGCGCTGTTTTCACTGTCCCGGCTCACTCAGCTCTCGTGCTGTTTTCACGGTCCCGGCTCACTCAGCTCCCGCGCTGTTTTCACTGTCCCGGCTCCCTCACCTCTCGCGCTATTTTCACTCTCCCGGCTCCCTCAACTCTCGCGCTGTTTTCACTGTCCCGGCTCACTCACCTCTCGCGCTGTTTTCACTGTCCCGGCTCACTCACCTCCCGCGCTGTTTTCACTGTCCCGGCTCACTCACATCCCGCGCTGTTTTCACTGTACGGCTCACTCACCTCCCGCGCTGTTTTTACTGTCCCGGCTCACTCACCTCTCGCGCTGTTTTCACTGTCCGGGCTCACTCACCTCCCGCGCTGTTTTCACTGTCCCGGCTCACTCACCTCCCGCGCTGTTTTCACTGTCCCGCCTCACTCACCTCCCGCGCTGTTTTCACTGTCCCGGCTCACTCACCTCCCGCGCTGTTTTCACTGTCCCGCCTCACTCACCTCCCGCGCTGATTTCACTGTCCCGGCTCACTCACCTCCCGCGCTGTTTTCACTGTCCCGGCTCACTCAACTCCCGTGCAGTTTTTACTGTCCCGCCTCACTCACCTCCCGTGCTGTTTTTACTGTCCCGGGTCATTCAGCTCCCGTGCTGTTTTCACTGTCCCGGCTCACTCACCTCCTTCGCTGTTTTCACTGTCCCGGCTCACTCACCTCCCACGCTATTTTCACTGTCCCGGCTCACTCACCTCTCGTGCTGTTTTCACTGTCCCGGCTCACTCAGCTCTCGCGCTGTTTTCACTGTCCCGGCTCACTCACCTTTCGCGCTGTTTTCACTGTCCCGGCTCACTTAGCTCCCGCGCTGCTTTCACTGTCCCGGCTCACTCACCTCTCGCACTGTTTTCACTGTCCGGCTCACTCACCTCTCGCGCTGTTTTCACTGCCCCGGCTCACTCACCTCTCGCGCTGTTTTCACTGTCCCGGCTCACTCACCTCTCGCGCTGTTTTCACTGTCCCGGCTCACTCACCTCTCGCGCTGTTTTCACTCTCCCGGCTCACTCACCTCTCGCGCTGTTTTCACTGTTCCGGCTCACTCAGCTCCCGCGCTGTTTTCACCGCCCCGGCTCACTCACCTCTCGCGCTGTTTTCACTGCCCCGGCTCACTCACCTCTCGCGCTGTTTTCACTGCCCCGGCTCACTCACCTCCCGTGCTCTTTTCACTGTCCCGGCTCACTCACCTCTCGCGCTGTTTTCACTGTTCCGGATCACTCAGCTCCCGTGCTGTTTTCACTGTCCCGGCTCACTCACATCTCGCGCTGTTTTCACTGTCCCGGCTCACTCAGCTCCCGCGCTGTTTTCTCTGTCCTGGCTCACTCACCTCCCGCACTGTTTTCACTGTCCCGGCTCACTCACCTCTCGCGCTGTTTTCACTGTCCCGGCTCACTCTCCTTTCGCGCTGTTTTCACTGTCCCGACTCACTCACCTCCTTCGCTGTTTTCACTGTCCCGGCTCACTCAGGTCCCGCGCTGTTTACACTGTCCCGGCTCACTCTCCTCTCGCGCTGTTTTCACTGTCCCGACTCACTCACCTCCTTCGCTGTTTTCACTGTCCCGGCTCACTCAGCTCCCGCGCTGTTTTCACTGTCCTGGCTCACTCACCTCAATGCGCTGTTTTCACTGTCCCAGCTCACTCACCTCTTGCGCTATTTTCTCTCTCCCGGCTCACTCACCTCTCGCGCTGTTTTCACTGTCCCGGCTCACTCAACTCCGGCGCTGTTTTCACTGTCCCGGCTCACTCACTTCTCGCGCTGTTTTCACTTTCCCGGCTCACTCACCTCTCGCGCTGTTTTCATTGTCCCGGCTCACTCACCTCTCGTGCTGTTTTCACTGTCCCGGCTCACTCACCTCTCGCGCTGTTTTCACTGTCCCGGCTCACTCAACTCCGGCGCTGTTTTCACTGTCCCGGCTCACTCACCTCTCGCGCTGTTTTCACTGTCCCGGATCCCTCAGCTCCCGCGCTGTTTTCACTGTCCCGGCTCCCTCAGCTCCCGCGCTGTTTTCACTTTCCCGGCTCACTTAACTCCGGCGCTGTTTTCACTGTCCCGGCTCACTCACATCCCGCGCTGTTTTCACTGTCCCGGCTCACTCAGCTCCCGCGCTGTTTTCACTGTCCCGGCTCACTCACCTCTCGCGCTGTTTTCACTGTCCCAGCTCACTCTCCTCTCGCGCTCTTTTCACTGTCCCGACTCACTCACCTCCTTCGCTGTTTTCACTGTCCCGGCTCACTCAGCTCCCACGCTATTATCACTGTCCCGGCTCACTCACCTCTCGTGCTGTTTTCACTGTCCCGGCTCACTCAGCTCCCGCGCTGTTTTCACTGTCCCGGCTCACTCAGCTCTCGTGCTGTTTTCACGGTCCCGGCTCACTCAGCTCCCGCGCTGTTTTCACTGTCCCGGCTCCCTCACCTCTCGCGCTATTTTCACTCTCCCGGCTCCCTCAACTCTCGCGCTGTTTTCACTGTCCCGGCTCACTCACCTCTCGCGCTGTTTTCACTGTCCCGGCTCACTCACCTCCCGCGCTGTTTTCACTGTCCCGGCTCACTCACATCCCGCGCTGTTTTCACTGTACGGCTCACTCACCTCCCGCGCTGTTTTTACTGTCCCGGCTCACTCACCTCTCGCGCTGTTTTCACTGTCCGGGCTCACTCACCTCCCGCGCTGTTTTCACTGTCCCGGCTCACTCACCTCCCGCGCTGTTTTCACTGTCCCGCCTCACTCACCTCCCGCGCTGTTTTCACTGTCCCGGCTCACTCACCTCCCGCGCTGTTTTCACTGTCCCGCCTCACTCACCTCCCGCGCTGATTTCACTGTCCCGGCTCACTCACCTCCCGCGCTGTTTTCACTGTCCCGGCTCACTCAACTCCCGTGCAGTTTTTACTGTCCCGCCTCACTCACCTCCCGTGCTGTTTTTACTGTCCCGGGTCATTCAGCTCCCGTGCTGTTTTCACTGTCCCGGCTCACTCACCTCCTTCGCTGTTTTCACTGTCCCGGCTCACTCACCTCCCACGCTATTTTCACTGTCCCGGCTCACTCACCTCTCGTGCTGTTTTCACTGTCCCGGCTCACTCAGCTCTCGCGCTGTTTTCACTGTCCCGGCTCACTCACCTTTCGCGCTGTTTTCACTGTCCCGGCTCACTTAGCTCCCGCGCTGCTTTCACTGTCCCGGCTCACTCACCTCTCGCACTGTTTTCACTGTCCGGCTCACTCACCTCTCGCGCTGTTTTCACTGCCCCGGCTCACTCACCTCTCGCGCTGTTTTCACTGTCCCGGCTCACTCACCTCTCGCGCTGTTTTCACTGTCCCGGCTCACTCACCTCTCGCGCTGTTTTCACTCTCCCGGCTCACTCACCTCTCGCGCTGTTTTCACTGTTCCGGCTCACTCAGCTCCCGCGCTGTTTTCACCGCCCCGGCTCACTCACCTCTCGCGCTGTTTTCACTGCCCCGGCTCACTCACCTCTCGCGCTGTTTTCACTGCCCCGGCTCACTCACCTCCCGTGCTCTTTTCACTGTCCCGGCTCACTCACCTCTCGCGCTGTTTTCACTGTTCCGGATCACTCAGCTCCCGTGCTGTTTTCACTGTCCCGGCTCACTCACATCTCGCGCTGTTTTCACTGTCCCGGCTCACTCAGCTCCCGCGCTGTTTTCTCTGTCCTGGCTCACTCACCTCCCGCACTGTTTTCACTGTCCCGGCTCACTCACCTCTCGCGCTGTTTTCACTGTCCCGGCTCACTCTCCTTTCGCGCTGTTTTCACTGTCCCGACTCACTCACCTCCTTCGCTGTTTTCACTGTCCCGGCTCACTCAGGTCCCGCGCTGTTTACACTGTCCCGGCTCACTCTCCTCTCGCGCTGTTTTCACTGTCCCGACTCACTCACCTCCTTCGCTGTTTTCACTGTCCCGGCTCACTCAGCTCCCGCGCTGTTTTCACTGTCCTGGCTCACTCACCTCAATGCGCTGTTTTCACTGTCCCAGCTCACTCACCTCTTGCGCTATTTTCTCTCTCCCGGCTCACTCACCTCTCGCGCTGTTTTCACTGTCCCGGCTCACTCAACTCCGGCGCTGTTTTCACTGTCCCGGCTCACTCACTTCTCGCGCTGTTTTCACTTTCCCGGCTCACTCACCTCTCGCGCTGTTTTCATTGTCCCGGCTCACTCACCTCTCGTGCTGTTTTCACTGTCCCGGCTCACTCACCTCTCGCGCTGTTTTCACTGTCCCGGCTCACTCAACTCCGGCGCTGTTTTCACTGTCCCGGCTCACTCACCTCTCGCGCTGTTTTCACTGTCCCGGATCCCTCAGCTCCCGCGCTGTTTTCACTGTCCCGGCTCCCTCAGCTCCCGCGCTGTTTTCACTTTCCCGGCTCACTTAACTCCGGCGCTGTTTTCACTGTCCCGGCTCACTCACATCCCGCGCTGTTTTCACTGTCCCGGCTCACTCAGCTCCCGCGCTGTTTTCACTGTCCTGGCTCACTCACCTCAATGCGCTGTTTTCACTGTCCCAGCTCACTCACCTCTTGCGCTATTTTCTCTGTCCCGGCTCACTCAACTCCCGCGCTGTTTTCACTGTCCCGGCTCAATCAACTCCCGCGCTATTTTCACTGTCCCGGCTCACTCACCTCTCGCGCTGTTTTCATTGTCCCGGCTCACTCACCTCCCGCGCTGTTTTCACTGTCCCGGCTCACTCAGCTCCCGCGCTGTTTTCACTGTGCCGGCTCACTCAGCTCCCGCGCTGTTTTCACTGTCCCGGCTCACTCACCTCTCCCGCTGTTTTCACTGTCCCGGCTCACTCAGCTCTCGCGCTGTTTTCACTGTCCCGGCTCACTCAACTCCCGCGCTGTTTTCACTGTCCCGACTCACTCACCTCCTGCGCTGTTTTCACTGTCCCGGCTCACTCAGCTCCCGCGCTGTTTTTACTGCCCGGATCATTCAGCTCCCGTGCTGTTTTCACTGTCCCGGCTCACTCACCTACCGCGCTGTTTTCGCTGTCCCGGCTCACTCAACTCCCGCGCTTTTTTCACTGTCCCGCCTCACTCACCTCCCGCGCTGTTTTCACTGTCCCGGCTCACTCACCTCCCGCGCTGTTTTCACTGTCCCGGCTCACTCAGCTCTCGCGCTGTTTTCACTGTCCCGGCTCACTCAGCTCCCGTGCTGTTTTTACTGTCCCGCCTCACTCAACTCCCGTGCTGTTTTTACTGTCCCGGGTCATTCAGCTCCCGTGCTGTTTTCACTGTCCCGGCTCACTCACCTCCTTCGCTGTTTTCACTGTCCCGGCTCACTCAGCTCCCACGCTATTATCACTGTCCCGGCTCACTCACCTCTCGTGCTGTTTTCACTGTCCCGGCTCACTCAGCTCCCGCGCTGTTTTCACTGTCCCGGCTCACTCAGCTCTCGTGCTGTTTTCACTGTCCCGGCTCACTCAGCTCCCGCGCTGTTTTCACTGTCCCGGCTCCCTCACCTCTCGCGCTATTTTCACTCTCCCGGCTCCCTCAACTCTCGCGCTGTTTTCACTGTCCCGGCTCACTCACCTCTCGCGCTGTTTTCACTGTCCCGGCTCACTCACCTCCCGCGCTGTTTTCACTGTCCCGGCTCACTCACATCTCGCGCTGTTTTCACTGTACGGCTCACTCACCTCCCGCGCTGTTTTTACTGTCCCGGCTCACTCACCTCTCGCGCTGTTTTCACTGTCCGGGCTCACTCACCTCCCGCGCTGTTTTCACTGTCCCGGCTCACTCACCTCCCGCGCTGTTTTCACTGTCCCGCCTCACTCACCTCCCGCGCTGTTTTCACTGTCCCGGCTCACTCACCTCCCGCGCTGTTTTCACTGTCCCGCCTCACTCACCTCCCGCGCTGATTTCACTGTCCCGGCTCACTCACCTCCCGCGCTGTTTTCACTGTCCTGGCTCACTCAACTCCCGTGCAGTTTTTACTGTCCCGCCTCACTCACCTCCCGTGCTGTTTTTACTGTCCCGGGTCATTCAGCTCCCGTGCTGTTTTCACTGTCCCGGCTCACTCACCTCCTTCGCTGTTTTCACTGTCCCGGCTCACTCATCTCCCACGCTATTTTCACTGTCCCGGCTCACTCACCTCTCGTGCTGTTTTCACTGTCCCGGCTCACTCAGCTCCCGCGCTGTTTTCACTGTCCCGGCTCACTCACCTCACGCGCTATTTTCACTGTCCCGGCTCACTCACCTCCCGCGCTGTTTTCACTGTCCCGGCTCACTCACCTCTCGCGCTGTTTTCACTGTCCCGGCTCACTCACCTCCCGCGCTGTTTTCACTGTCCCGGCTCACTCACCTCCCGCGCTGTTTTCACTGTCCCGGCTCACTCAAATCCCGCGCTGTTTTCACTGTCCGGCTCACTCACCTCCCGCGCTGTTTTTACTGTAACGGATCATTCAGCTCCCGTGCTGTTTTCACTGTCCCGGCTCACTCACCTACCGCGCTGTTTTCACTGTCCCAGCTCACTCACCTCTCGCGCTGTTTTCACTATGCCGGCTCACTCAACTCCCGCGCTGTTTTCACTGTCCCGGCTCACTCAGCTCCCGCGCTGTTTTCAATGTCCCGGCTCCCTCACCTCCTTCGCTGTTTTCACTGTCCCGGCTCACTCAGCTCCCACGCTATTTTCACTGTCCCGGCTCACTCACCTCTCGCGCTGTTTTCACTGTCCCGGCTCACTCACCTCTCGCGCTGTTTTCACTGTCCCGGCTCACTCAGCTCCCGCGCTGTTTTCACTGTCCCGGCTCCCTCACCTCTCGCGCTATTTTCACTCTCCCGGCTCCCTCACCTCTCGCGCTGTTTTCACTGTCCCAGCTCACTCACCTCCCGCGCTGTTTTCACTGTCCCGGCTCACTCACATCCCGCGCTGTATTCACTGTCCCGGCTCACTCACCTCCCGCGCTGTTTTCACTGTCCCGGCTCACTCACCTCCCGCGCTGTTTTCACTGTCCCGGCTCACTCACATCCCGCGCTGTTTTCACTGTCCGGCTCACTCACCTCCCGCGCTGTTTTCACTGTCCCGGCTCACTCACATCCTGCGCTGTTTTCACTGTCCGGCTCACTCACCTCTCGCGCTGTTTTCAATGTCCCGGCTCACTCAGCTCCCGCGCTGTTTTCACTGTCCCGGCTCACTCAGCTCCCGCGCAGTTTTCACTGTCCCGGCTCACTCACCTCTCGCGCTGTTTTCACTGTCCCGGCTCACTCACCTCTCCCGCTGTTTTCACTGTCCCGGCTCACTCACCTCTCGCGCTGTTTTCACTGTCCCGGCTCACTCACCTCTCTCTCTGTGTTCACTATCCCGGCTCACTTAACTCCCAGCGCTGTTTTCACTGTCCCTGCTCACACACCTCCCGCGCTGTTTTCAAAATCCCGGCTCACTCACCTCTCGCGCTGTTTTCACTGTCCCGGCTCACTCACATCATTCGCTGTTTTCACTGTCCCGGCTCACTCACCTCCCCGCTGTTTTCACTGTCCCGGCTCACTCACCTGCCGCGCTGTTTTCAATGTCCCGGCTCACTCACCTCTCGCACTGTTTTCACTGTCTCGGCTCACTCACCCCTCGCGCTGTTTTCACTGTCCCGGCTCACTCACCTCCCGTGCTGTTTTCACTGTCCCGGCTCACTCAGCTCCCGCGCTGTTTTCACTATCCAGGCTCACTCACCTCTCGCGCTGTTTTCACTATCCAGGCTCACTCAGCTCCCGCGCTGTTTTCAATGTCCCGACTCACTCAGCTCCCGCTCTGTGTTCACTGTCCCGGCTCACTCACCTCGAGCGCTGTTTTCACTGTCCCGACTCACTCACCTCCTTCGCTGTTTTCACTGTCCCGGCTCACTCAGCTCCCGCGCTGTCTTCACTGTCCCGGCTCACTCAGCTCTCGCGCTGTTTTCAATGTCCCGACTCACTCAGCTCCCGCTCTGTGTTCACTGTCCCGGGTCACTTAACTCCCGCGCTGTTTTCGCTGTCCCGGCTCACACACCTCCCGCGCTGTTTTCAAAATCCCGGCTCACTCACCTCTCGCGCTGTTTTCACTGTCCCGGCTCACTCACATCATTCGCTGTTTTCACTGTCCCGGCTCACTCACCTCCCCGCTGTTTTCACTGTCCCGGCTCACTCACCTCCCGCGCTGTTTTCAATGTCCCGGCTCACTCACCTCTCGCACTGTTTTCACTGTCTCGGCTCACTCACCCCTCGCTCTGTTTTCACTGTCCCGGCTCACTCACCTCTCGCGCTGCTTTCACTGTCCCGGCTCACTCAGCTCCCGCGCTGTTTTCACTATCCAGGCTCACTCACCTCTCGCGCTGTTTTCACTGTACCGGCTCACTCACTTCTCGCGCTGTTTTCACTGTCCCGGCTCACTCACCTCTCGCGCTGTTTTCACTGTCCCGGCTCACTCACCTCTCGCGCTGTTTTCACTGTCCCGGCTCACTCACCTCTCGCGCTGTTTTCACTGTCCCGGCTCACTCACCTCTCGCGCTGTTTTCACTGTCCCGGCTCACTCACCTCTCGCTCTGTGTTCACTATCCCGGCTCACTTAACTCCCAGCGCTGTTTTCACTGTCCCTGCTCACACACCTCCCGCGCTGTTTTCAAAATCCCGGCTCACTCACCTCTCGCGCTGTTTTCACTGTCCCGGCTCACTCACATCATTCGCTGTTTTCACTGTCCCGGCTCACTCACCTCCCCGCTGTTTTCACTGTCCCGGCTCACTCACCTGCCGCGCTGTTTTCAATGTCCCGGCTCACTCACCTCTCGCACTGTTTTCACTGTCTCGGCTCACTCACCCCTCGCGCTGTTTTCACTGTCCCGGCTCACTCACCTCCCGTGCTGTTTTCACTGTCCCGGCTCACTCAGCTCCCGCGCTGTTTTCACTATCCAGGCTCACTCACCTCTCGCGCTGTTTTCACTATCCAGGCTCACTCAGCTCCCGCGCTGTTTTCAATGTCCCGACTCACTCAGCTCCCGCTCTGTGTTCACTGTCCCGGCTCACTCACCTCGAGCGCTGTTTTCACTGTCCCGACTCACTCACCTCCTTCGCTGTTTTCACTGTCCCGGCTCACTCAGCTCCCGCGCTGTTTTCACTGTCCCGGCTCACTCACCTCTCGCACTGTTTTCACTGTCTCGGCTCACTCACCCCTCGCTCTGTTTTCACTGTCCCGGCTCACTCACCTCTCGCGCTGCTTTCACTGTCCCGGCTCACTCAGCTCCCACGCTGTTTTCACTATCCAGGCTCACTCACCTCTCGCGCTGTTTTCACTGTACCGGCTCACTCACTTCTCGCGCTGTTTTCACTGTCCCGGCTCACTCACCTCTCGCGCTGTTTTCACTGTCCCGGCTCACTCACCTCTCGCGCTGTTTTCACTGTCCCGACTCACTCACCTCCTTCGCTGTTTTCACTGTCCCGGCTCACTCAGCTCCCGCGCTGTTTTCACTGTCCCGGCTCACTCACCTCTCGCGCTGTTTTCACTGTCCCGGCTCACTCACCTCCTTCGCTGTTTTCACTGTCCCGGCTCACTCTCCTCTCGCGCTGTTTTCACTGTCCCGACTCACTCACCTCCTTCGCTGTTTTCACTGTCCCGGCTCACTCAGCTCCCGCACTGTTTTCACTGTCCTGGCTCACTCACCACAATGCGCTGTTTTCACTGTCCCAGCTCACTCACCTCTTGTGCTATTTTCTCTGTCCCGGCTCACTCACCTCTCGCGCTGTTTTCACTGTCCCGGCTCACTCAACTCCGGCGCTGTTTTCACTGTCCCGGCTCACTCACTTCTCGCGCTGTTTTCACTGTCCCGGCTCACTCAACTCCCGCGCTGTTTTCACTGTCCCGGCTCACTCACCTCTCGCGCTGTTTTCACTGTCCCGGCTCACTCAACTCCGGCGCTGTTTTCACTGTCCCGGCTCACTCACTTCTCGCGCTGTTTTCACTGTCCCGGCTCACTCAGCTCCCGTGCTGCTTTCACTGTCCCGGCTCACTCACCTCTCGCGCTGTTTTCATTGTCCCGGCTCACTCACCTCCTGCGCTGTTTTCACTGTCCCGGCTCACTCACCTCCCGCGCTGTTTTCACTGTCCCGGCTCACTCACCTCTCGCATTGTTTTCATTGTCCCGGCTCACTCAACTCCCGCGCTGTTTTCACTGTCACGGCTCAATCAACTCCTGCGCTGTTTTCACTGTCCCGGCTCACTCAGCTCCCGCGCTGCTTTCACTGTCCCGGCTCACTCACCTCTCGCGCTGTTTTCATTGTCCCGGCTCACTCAACTCCCGCGCTGTTTTCACTGTCCCGGCTCACTCACCTCTCGCGCTGTTTTCACTGTCCCAGCTCACTCACCTCTCGCGCTGTTTTCACTGTCCCGGCTCACTCAAATCCCGCGCTTTTTTCACTGTCCCGCCTCACTCACCTCCCGTGCTGTTTTTACTGTCCCGGGTCATTCAGCTCCCGTGCTGTTTTCACTGTCCCGGCTCACTCACCTACCGCGCTGTTTTCACTGTCCCGGCTCACTCACCTCTCGTGCTGTTTTCACTGTCCCGGCTCACTCATCTCCCGCGCTGTTTTCAATGTCCCGGATCACTCACCTCTCGCACTGTTTTCACTGTCTCGGCTCACTCACCCCTCGCGCTGTTTTCACTGTCCCGGCTCACTCACCTCTCGCGCTGCTTTCACTGTCCCGGCTCACTCAGCTCCCGCGCTGTTTTCACTATCCAGGCTCACTCACCTCTCGCGCTGTTTTCACTATCCAGGCTCACTCAGCTCCCGCGCTGTTTTCAATGTCCCGGCTCACTCACCTCTCGCGCTGTTTTCACTGTCCCGGCTCACTCACCTCTCACGCTGTATTCACTGTCCCGGCTCACTCACCTCTCGCGCTGTTTTCACTGTCCCGGCTCACTCAGCTCCCGTGCTGCTTTCACTGTCCCGGCTCACTCACCTCTCGCGCTGTTTTCATTGTCCCGGCTCACTCACCTCTCGCGCTGTTTTCACTGTCCCGGCGCAGTCACCTCTCGCGCTGTTTTCACTGTCCCGGCTCACTCAGCTCCCGTGCTGCTTTCACTGTCCCGGCTCACTCACCTCTCGCGCTGTTTTCATTGTCCCGGCTCACTCACCTCTCGCGCTGTTTTCACTGTCCCGGCTCAGTCACCTCCCGCGCTGTTTTCACTGTCCCGGCTCACTCACCTCCCGCGCTGTTTTCAAAATCCTGGCTCACTCACCTCTCGCGCTGTTTTCACTGTCCCGGATCACTCACTTCTCGTGCTGTTTTCACTGTCCCGGCTCACTCACCTCTCGCGCTGTTTTCACTGTCCCGGCTCACTCACCTCTCGCATTGTTTTCATTGTCCCGGCTCACTCAACTCCCGCGCTGTTTTCACTGTCACGGCTCAATCAACTCCTGCGCTGTTTTCACTGTCCCGGCTCACTCAGCTCCCGCGCTGCTTTCACTGTCCCGGCTCACTCACCTCTCGCGCTGTTTTCATTGTCCCGGCTCACTCAACTCCCGCGCTGTTTTCACTGTCCCGGCTCACTCACCTCTCGCTCTGTTTTCACTGTCCCAGCTCACTCACCTCTCGCGCTGTTTTCACTGTCCCGGCTCACTCAAATCCCGCGCTTTTTTCACTGTCCCGCCTCACTCACCTCCCGTGCTGTTTTTACTGTCCCGGGTCATTCAGCTCCCGTGCTGTTTTCACTGTCCCGGCTCACTCACCTACCGCGCTGTTTTCACTGTCCCGGCTCACTCACCTCTCGTGCTGTTTTCACTGTCCCGGCTCACTCATCTCCCGCGCTGTTTTCAATGTCCCGGATCACTCACCTCTCGCACTGTTTTCACTGTCTCGGCTCACTCACCCCTCGCGCTGTTTTCACTGTCCCGGCTCACTCACCTCTCGCGCTGCTTTCACTGTCCCGGCTCACTCAGCTCCCGCGCTGTTTTCACTATCCAGGCTCACTCACCTCTCGCGCTGTTTTCACTATCCAGGCTCACTCAGCTCCCGCGCTGTTTTCAATGTCCCGGCTCACTCACCTCTCGCGCTGTTTTCACTGTCCCGGCTCACTCACCTCTCACGCTGTATTCACTGTCCCGGCTCACTCACCTCTCGCGCTGTTTTCACTGTCCCGGCTCACTCAGCTCCCGTGCTGCTTTCACTGTCCCGGCTCACTCACCTCTCGCGCTGTTTTCATTGTCCCGGCTCACTCACCTCTCGCGCTGTTTTCACTGTCCCGGCGCAGTCACCTCTCGCGCTGTTTTCACTGTCCCGGCTCACTCAGCTCCCGTGCTGCTTTCACTGTCCCGGCTCACTCACCTCTCGCGCTGTTTTCATTGTCCCGGCTCACTCACCTCTCGCGCTGTTTTCACTGTCCCGGCTCAGTCACCTCCCGCGCTGTTTTCACTGTCCCGGCTCAC
The DNA here is from genome assembly GCF_047496885.1 of Scyliorhinus torazame. NCBI lineage: Eukaryota > Metazoa > Chordata > Chondrichthyes > Carcharhiniformes > Scyliorhinidae > Scyliorhinus > Scyliorhinus torazame. The sequence continues at coordinate 71,838,013 of NC_092722.1, read as the reverse complement.
TCACCTCCCGCGCTGTTTTCAAAATCCTGGCTCACTCACCTCTCGCGCTGTTTTCACTGTCCCGGATCACTCACTTCTCGCGCTGTTTTCACTGTCCCGGCTCACTCACCTCTCGCGCTGTTTTCACTGTCCCGGCTCACTCACCTCTCGCATTGTTTTCATTGTCCCGGCTCACTCAGCTCCCGCGCTGCTTTCACTGTCCCGGCTCACTCACCTCTCGCGCTGTTTTCATTGTCCCGGCTCACTCAACTCCCGCGCTGTTTTCACTGTCCCGGCTCACTCACCTCTCGCGCTGTTTTCACTGTCCCAGCTCACTCACCTCTCGCGCTGTTTTCACTGTCCCGGCTCACTCAAATCCCGCGCTTTTTTCACTGTCCCGCCTCACTCACCTCCCGTGCTGTTTTTACTGTCCCGGGTCATTCAGCTCCCGTGCTGTTTTCACTGTCCCGGCTCACTCACCTACCGCGCTGTTTTCACTGTCCCGGCTCACTCACCTCTCGTGCTGTTTTCACTGTCCCGGCTCACTCATCTCCCGCGCTGTTTTCAATGTCCCGGATCACTCACCTCTCGCACTGTTTTCACTGTCTCGGCTCACTCACCCCTCGCGCTGTTTTCACTGTCCCGGCTCACTCACCTCTCGCGCTGCTTTCACTGTCCCGGCTCACTCAGCTCCCGCGCTGTTTTCACTATCCAGGCTCACTCACCTCTTGCGCTGTTTTCACTATCCAGGCTCACTCAGCTCCCGCGCTGTTTTCAATGTCCCGGCTCACTCACCTCTCGCGCTGTTTTCACTGTCCCGGCTCACTCACCTCTCACGCTGTATTCACTGTCCCGGCTCACTCACCTCTCGCGCTGTTTTCACTGTCCCGGCTCACTCAGCTCCCGTGCTGCTTTCACTGTCCCGGCTCACTCACCTCTCGCGCTGTTTTCATTGTCCCGGCTCACTCACCTCTCGCGCTGTTTTCACTGTCCCGGCTCAGTCACCTCCCGCGCTGTTTTCACTGTCCCGGCTCACTCACCTCCCGCGCTGTTTTCAAAATCCTGGCTCACTCACCTCTCGCGCTGTTTTCACTGTCCCGGATCACTCACTTCTCGCGCTGTTTTCACTGTCCCGGCTCACTCACCTCTCGCGCTGTTTTCACTGTCCCGACTCACTCACCTCCCGCTCTGTTTTCACTGTCCCGGCTCAATCACCTCCCACGCTGTTTTCACTGTCCCGGCTCACTCATCTCCCGCGCTGTTTTCACTGTCCCGGCTCACTCAACTCCCGCGCTGTTTTCACTGTCCCGGCTCACTCACCTCTCGCACTGTTTTCACTGTCCCGGCTCAATCACCTCCCGCGCTGTTTTCACTGTCCCGGCTCACTCAACTCCCGCGCTGTTTTCACTGTCCCGGCTCACTCACCTCTCGTGCTGTTTTCACTGTCCCGGCTCACTCACCTCTCGCGCTGCTTTCACTGTCCCGGCTCACTCAGCTCCCGCGCTGTATTCACTATCCAGGCTCACTCACCTCTCGCGCTGTTTTCACTGTACCGGCTCACTCACTTCTCGCGCTGTTTTCACTGTCCCGGCTCACTCAACTCTCGCGCTGTTTTCACTGTCCCGGCTCACTCACCTCTCGCGCTGTTTTCACTGTCCCGGCTCACTCTCCTCTCGCGCTGTTTTCACTGTCCCGACTCACTCACCTCCTTCGCTGTTTTCACTGTCCCGGCTCACTCAGCTCCCGCGCTGTTTTCACTGTCCCGGCTCACTCACCTCTCGCGCTGTTTTCACTGTCCCGGCTCACTCACCTCCTTCGCTGTTTTCACTGTCCCGGCTCACTCTCCTCTCGCGCTGTTTTCACTGTCCCGACTCACTCACCTCCTTCGCTGTTTTCACTGTCCCGGCTCACTCAGCTCCCGCGCTGTTTTCACTGTCCTGGCTCACTCACCACAATGCGCTGTTTTCACTGTCCCAGCTCACTCACCTCTTGTGCTATTTTCACTGTCCCGGCTCACTCAACTCCGGCGCTGTTTTCACTGTCCCGGCTCACTCACTTCTCGCGCTGTTTTCACTGTCCCGGCTCACTCAACTCCCGCGCTGTTTTCACTGTCCCGGCTCACTCACCTCTCGCGCTGTTTTCACTCTCCCGGCTCACTCAACTCCGGCTCTGTTTTCACTGTCCCGGCTCACTCACTTCTCGCGCTGTTTTCACTGTCCCGGCTCACTCAGCTCCCGTGCTGCTTTCACTGTCCCGGCTCACTCACCTCTCGCGCTGTTTTCATTGTCCCGGCTCACTCACCTCCTGCGCTGTTTTCACTGTCCCGGCTCACTCACCTCCCGCGCTGTTTTCACTGTCCCGGCTCACTCACCTCTCGCACTGTTTTCATTGTCCCGGCTCACTCAACTCCCGCGCTGTTTTCACTGTCCCGGCTCAATCAACTCCTGCGCTGTTTTCACTGTCCCGGCTCACTCAGCTCCCGCGCTGCTTTCACTGTCCCGGCTCACTCACCTCTCGCGCTGTTTTCATTGTCCCGGCTCACTCAACTCCCGCGCTGTTTTCACTGTCCCGGCTCACTCACCTCTCGCGCTGTTTTCACTGTCCCAGCTCACTCACCTCTCGCGTTGTTTTCACTGTCCCGGCTCACTCAACTCCCGTGCTGTTTTTACTGTCCCGGGTCATTCAGCTCCCGTGCTGTTTTCACTGTCCCGGCTCACTCACCTACCGCGCTGTTTTCACTGTCCCGCTCACTCACCTCTCGTGCTGTTTTCACTGTCCCGGCTCACTCATCTCCCGCGCTGTATTCAATGTCCCGGATCACTCACCTCTCGCACTGTTTTCACTGTCTCGGCTCACTCACCCCTCGCGCTGTTTTCACTGTCCCGGCTCACTCACCTCTCGCGCTGCTTTCACTGTCCCGGCTCACTCAGCTCCCGCGCTGTTTTCACTCTCCAGGCTCACTCACCTCTCGCGCTGTTTTCACTATCCAGGCTCACTCAGCTCCCGCGCTGTTTTCAATGTCCCGGCTCACTCACCTCTCGCGCTGTTTTCACTGTCCCGGCTCACTCAACTCTCGCGCTGTATTCACTGTCCCGGCTCACTCACCTCTCACGCTGTTTTCACTGTCCCGGCTCACTCAGCTCCCGTGCTGCTTTCACTGTCCCGGCTCACTCACCTCTCGCGCTGTTTTCATTGTCCCGGCTCACTCACCTCTCGCGCTGTTTTCACTGTCTCGGCTCAGTCACCTCCCGCGCTGTTTTCACTGTCCCGGCTCACTCACCTCCCGCGCTGTTTTCAAAATCCTGGCTCACTCACCTCTCGCGCTGTTTTCACTGTCCCGGATCACTCACTTCTCGCGCTGTTTTCACTGTCCCGGCTCACTCACCTCTCGCGCTGTTTTCACTGTCCCGACTCACTCACCTCCCGCTCTGTTTTCACTGTCCCGGCTCAATCACCTCCCACGCTGTTTTCACTGTCCCGGCTCACTCACCTCTCGCACTGTTTTCTCTGTCCCGGCTCAATCACCTCCCGCGCTGTTTTCACTGTCCCGGCTCACTCAACTCCCACGCTGTTTTCACTGTCCCGGCTCACTCACCTCTCGTGCTGTTTTCACTGTCCCGGCTCACTCACCTCCCGCGCTGTTTTCACTGTCCCGGCTCACTCAGCTCCCGCGCTGTTTTCACTGTCCCGGCTCACTCAGCTCCCGCGCTGCTTTCACTGTCCCGGCTAACTCAGCTCCGCGCTGTTTTCACTGTCCCGGCTCACTCACCTCTCGCGCTGTTTTCACTGTCCCGGGTCACTCACCTCTCGCGCTGTTTTCACTGTCCCGGCTCACTCACCTCTCGCTCTGTGTTCACTGTCCCGGCTCACTTAACTCCCGTGCTGTTTTCACTGTCCCGGCTCACTCACCTCCCGCGCTGTTTTCAAAATCCCGGCTCACTCACCTCTCGCGCTGTTTTCACTGTCCCGGCTCACTCACATCATTCGCTGTTTTCACTGTCCCGGCTCACTCACCTCCCGCGCTGTTTTCAATGTCCCGGCTCACTCACCTCTCGCACTGTTTTCACTATCCAGGCTCACTCACCTTTCGCGCTGTTTTCACTATCCAGGCTCACTCAGCTCCCGCGCTGTTTTCAATGTCCCGACTCACTCAGCTCCCGCTCTGAGTTCACTGTCCCGGCTCACTCACCTCTCGCGCTGTTTTCACTGTCCCGACTCACTCACCTCCTTCGCTGTTTTCACTGTCCCGGCTCACTTAGCTCCCGCCCTGTTTTCACTGTCCCGGCTCACTCAGCTCTCGCGCTGTTTTCAATGTCCCGACTCACTCAGCTCCCGCTCTGTGTTCACTGTCCCGGCTCACTTAACTCCCGCGCTGTTTTCGCTGTCCCGGCTCACACACCTCCCGCGCTGTTTTCAAAATCCCGGCTCACTCACCTCTCGCGCTGTTTTCACTGTCCCGGCTGACTCACATCATTCGCTGTTTTCACTGTCCCGGCTCACTCAGCTCCCGCGCTGTTTTCACTGTCCCGGCTCACTCACTTCTCGCGCTGTTTTCACTGTCCCGGCTCACTCACCTCTCGCGCTGTTTTCACTGTCCCGGCTCACTCACCTCTCACGCTGTTTTCACTGTTCCGACTCACTCACCTCCTTCGCTGTTTTCACTGTCCCGGCTCACTCAGCTCCCGCGCTGTTTTCACTGTCCCGGCTCACTCACCTCTCGCGCTGTTTTCACTGTCCCGGCTCACTCACCTCCTTCGCTGTTTTCACTGTCCCGGCTCACTCTCCTCTCGCGCTGTTTTCACTGTCCCGACTCACTCACCTCCTTCGCTGTTTTCACTATCCCGGCTCACTCAGCTCCCGCGCTGTTTTCACTGTCCTGGCTCACTCACCACAATGCGCTGTTTTCACTGTCCCAGCTAACTCACCTCTTGTGCTATTTTCTCTGTCCCGGCTCACTCACCTCTCGCGCTGTTTTCACTGTCCCGGCTCACTCAACTCCGGCGCTGTTTTCACTGTCCCGGCTCACTCACTTCTCGCGCTGTTTTCACTGTCCCGGCTCACTCAACTCCGGCGCTGTTTTCACTGACCCGGCTCACTCACTTCTCGCGCTGTTTTCACTGTCCCGGCTCACTCAGCTCCTGTGCTGCTTTCACTGTCCCGGCTCACTCACCTCTCGCGCTGTTTTCATTGTCCCGGCTCACTCACCTCCTGCGCTGTTTTCACTGTCCCGGCTCACTCACCTCCCGCGCTGTTTTCACTGTCCCGGCTCACTCACCTCTCGCACTGTTTTCATTGTCCCGGCTCACTCAACTCCCGCGCTGTTTTCACTGTCCCGGCTCAATCAACTCCTGCGCTGTTTTCACTGTCCCGGCTCACTCAGCTCCCGCGCTGCTTTCACTGTCCCGGCTCACTCACCTCTCGCGCTGTTTTCATTGTCCCGGCTCACTCAACTCCCGCGCTGTTTTCACTGTCCCGGCTCACTCACCTCTCGATCTGTTTTCACTGTCCCAGCTCACTCACCTCTCGCGCTGTTTTCACTGTCCCGGCTCACTCAACTCCCGCGCTTTTTTCACTGTCCCGCCTCACTCACCTCCCGTGCTGTTTTTACTGTCCCGGGTCATTCAGCTCCCGTGCTGTTTTCACTGTCCCGGCTCACTCACCTACCGCGCTGTTTTCACTGTCCCGGCTCACTCACCTCTCGTGCTGTTTTCACTGTCCCGGCTCACTCATCTCCCGCGCTGTTTTCAATGTCCCGGATCACTCACCTCTCGCACTGTTTTCAATGTCTCGGCTCACTCACCCCTCGCGCTGTTTTCACTGTCCCGGCTCACTCACCTCTCGCGCTGCTTTCACTGTCCCGGCTCACTCAGCTCCCGCGCTGTTTTCACACTATCCAGGCTCACTCACCTCTCGCGCTGTTTTCACTATCCAGGCTCACTCAGCTCCCGCGCTGTTTTCAATGTCCCGGCTCACTCACCTCTCGCGCTGTTTTCACTGTCCCGGCTCACTCACCTCTCGCGCTGTATTCACTGTCCCGGCTCACTCACCTCTCGCGCTGTTTTCACTGTCCCGGCTCACTCAGCTCCCGTGCTGCTTTCACTGTCCCGGCTCACTCACCTCTCGCGCTGTTTTCATTGTCCCGGCTCACTCACCTCTCGCGCTGTTTTCACTGTCCCGGCTCAGTCACCTCCCGCGCTGTTTTCACTGTCCCGGCTCACTCACCTCCCGCGCTGTTTTCATAATCCTGGCTCACTCTCCTCTCGCGCTGTTTTCACTGTCCCGGATCACTCACTTCTCGCGCTGTTTTCACTGTCCCGGCTCACTCACCTCTCGCGCTGTTTTCACTGTCCCGACTCACTCACCTCCCGCTCTGTTTTCACTGTCCCAGCTCAATCACCTCCCACGCTGTTTTCACTGTCCCGGCTCACTCACCTCCCGCGCTGTTTTCACTGTCCCGGCTCACTCAACTCCCGCGCTGTTTTCACTGTCCCGGCTCACGCACCTCTCGCACTGTTTTCTCTGTCCCGGCTCAATCACCTCCCGCGCTGTTTTCACTGTCCCGGCTCACTCAACTCCCGCGCTGTTTTCACTGTCCCGGCTCACTCACCTCTCGTGCTGTTTTCACTGTCCCGGCTCACTCACCTCCCGCGCTGTTTTCACTGTCCCGGCTCACTCAGCTCCCGCGCTGTTTTCACTGTCCCGGCTCACTCAGCTCCCGCGCTGCTTTCACTGTCCCGGCTAACTCAGCTCCCGCGCTGTTTTCACTGTCCCGGCTCACTCACCTCTCGCGCTGTTTTCACTGTCCCGGCTCACTCACCTCTCGCGCTGTTTTCACTGTCCCGGCTCACTCACCTCTCGCTCTGTGTTCACTGTCCCGGCTCACTTAACTCCCGTGCTGTTTTCACTGTCCCGGCTCATTCACCTCCCGCGCTGTTTTCAAAATCCCGGCTCACTCACCTCTCGCGCTGTTTTCACTGTCCCGGCTCACTCACATCATTCGCTGTTTTCACTGTCCCGGCTCACGCACCTCCCGCGCTGTTTTCAATGTCCCGGATCACTCACCTCTTGCACTGTTTTCACTATCCAGGCTCACTCACCTCTCGCGCTGTTTTCACTATCCAGGCTCACTCAGCTTCCGCGCTGTTTTCCATGTCCCGACTCACTCAGCTCCCGCTCTGTGTTCACTGTCCCGGCTCACTCACCTCTCGCGCTGTTTTCACTGTCCCGACTCACTCACCTCCTTCGCTGTTTTCACTGTGCCGGCTCACTCAGCTCCCGCGCTGTTTTCACTGTCCCGGCTCACTCAGCTCTCGCGCTGTTTTCAATGTCCCGACTCACTCAGCTCCCGCTCTGTGTTCACTGTCCCGGCTCACTTAACTCCCGCGCTGTTTTCGCTGTCCCGGCTCACACACCTCCCGCGCTGTTTTCAAAATCCCGGCTCACTCACCTCTCGCGCTGTTTTCACTGTCCCGGCTCACTCACATCATTCGCTGTTTTCACTGTCCCGGCTCACTCACCTCCCCGCTGTTTTCACTGTCCCGGCTCACTCACCTCCCGCGCTGTTTTCAATGTCCCGGCTCACTCACCTCTCGCACTGTTTTCACTGTCTCGGCTCACTCACCCCTCGCTCTGTTTTCACTGTCCCGGCTCACTCACCTCTCGCGCTGCTTTCACTGTCCCGGCTCACTCAGCTCCCGCGCTGTTTTCACTATCCAGGCTCACTCACCTCTCGCGCTGTTTTCACTGTACCGGCTCACTCACTTCTCGCGCTGTTTTCACTGTCCCGGCTCACTCACCTCCTTCGCTGTTTTCACTGTCCCGGCTCACTCAGCTCCCGCGCTGTTTTCACTGTCCCGGCTCACTCACTTCTCGCGCTGTTTTCACTGTCCCGGCTCACTCACCTCTCGCGCTGTTTTCACTGTCCCGGCTCACTCACCTCTCACGCTGTTTTCACTGTCCCGACTCACTCACCTCCTTCGCTGTTTTCACTGTCCCGGCTCACTCAGCTCCCGCGCTGTTTTCACTGTCCCGGCTCACTCACCTCTCGCGCTGTTTTCACTGTCCCGGCTCACTCACCTCCTTCGCTGTTTTCACTGTCCCGGCTCACTCTCCTCTCGCGCTGTTTTCACTGTCCCGACTCACTCACCTCCTTCGCTGTTTTCACTATCCCGGCTCACTCAGCTCCCGCGCTGTTTTCACTGTCCTGGCTCACTCACCACAATGCGCTGTTTTCACTGTCCCAGCTAACTCACCTCTTGTGCTATTTTCTCTGTCCCGGCTCACTCACCTCTCGCGCTGTTTTCACTGTCCCGGCTCACTCAACTCCGGCGCTGTTTTCACTGTCCCGGCTCACTCACTTCTCGCGCTGTTTTCACTGTCCCGGCTCACTCAACTCCGGCGCTGTTTTCAATGTCCCGGCTCACTCACTTCTCGCGCTGTTTTCACTGTCCTGGCTCACTCAACTCCCGCGCTGTTTTCACTGTCACGGCTCACTCACCTCTCGCGCTGTTTTCACTGTCCCGGCTCACTCAACTCCGGCGCTGTTTTCACTGTCCCGGCTCACTCACTTCTCGCGCTGTTTTCACTGTCCCGGCTCACTCAGCTCCCGTGCTGCTTTCACTGTCCCGGCTCACTCACCTCTCGCGCTGTTTTCATTGTCCCGGCTCACTCACCTCCTGCGCTGTTTTCACTGTCCCGGCTCACTCACCTCCCGCGCTGTTTTCACTGTCCCGGCTCACTCACCTCTCGCGCTGTTTTCATTGTCCCGGCTCACTCAACTCCCGCGCTGTTTTCACTGTCCCGGCTCAATCAACTCCTGCGCTGTTTTCACTGTCCCGGCTCACTCAGCTCCCGCGCTGCTTTCACTGTCCCGGGTCACTCACCTCTCGCGCTGTTTTCATTGTCCCGGCTCACTCAACTCCCGCGCTGTTTTCACTGTCCCGGCTCACTCACCTCTCGCGCTGTTTTCACTGTCCCAGCTCACTCACCTCTCGCGCTGTTTTCACTGTCCCGGCTCACTCAACTCCCGCGCTTTTTTCACTGTCCCGCCTCACTCACCTCCCGTGCTGTTTTTACTGTCCCGGGTCATTCAGCTCCCGTGCTGTTTTCACTGTCCCGGCTCACTCACCTACCTCGCTGTTTTCACTGTCCCGGCTCACTCACCTCTCGTGCTGTTTTCACTGTCCCGGCTCACTCATCTCCCGCGCTGTTTTCAATGTCCCGGATCACTCACCTCTCGCAGTGTTTTCACTGTCTCGGCTCACTCACCCCTCGCGCTGTTTTCACTGTCCCGGCTCACTCACCTCTCGCGCTGCTTTCACTGTCCCGGCTCACTCAGCTCCCGCGCTGTTTTCACTATCCAGGCTCACTCACCTCTCGCGCTGTTTTCACTATCCAGGCTCACTCAGCTCCCGCGCTGTTTTCAATGTCCCGGCTCACTCACCTCTCGCGCTGTTTTCACTGTCCCGGCTCACTCACCTCTCGCGCTGTATTCACTGTCCCGGCTCACTCACCTCTCGCGCTGTTTTCACTGTCCCGGCTCACTCAGCTCCCGTGCTGCTTTCACTGTCCCGGCTCACTCACCTCTCGCGCTGTTTTCATTGTCCCGGCTCACTCACCTCTCGCGCTGTTTTCACTGTCCCGGCTCAGTCACCTCCCGCGCTGTTTTCACTGTCCCGGCTCACTCACCTCCCGCGCTGTTTTCAAAATCCTGGCTCACTCACCTCTCGCGCTGTTTTCACTGTCCCGGATCACTCACTTCTCGCGCTGTTTTCACTGTCCCGGCTCACTCACCTCTCGCGCTGTTTTCACTGTCCCGACTCACTCACCTCCCGCTCTGTTTTCACTGTCCCGGCTCAATCACCTCCCACGCTGTTTTCACTGTCCCGGCTCACTCACCTCCCGCGCTGTTTTCACTGTCCCGGCTCACTCCACTCCCGCGCTGTTTTCACTGTCCCGGCTCACTCACCTCTCGCGCTGTTTTCTCTGTCCCGGCTCAATCACCTCCCGCGCTGTTTTCACTGTCCCGGCTCACTCAACTCCCGCGCTGTTTTCACTGTCCCGGCTCACTCACCTCCCGTGCTCTTTTCACTGTCCCGGCTCACTCACCTCTCGCGCTGTTTTCACTGTTCCGGATCACTCAGCTCCCGTGCTGTTTTCACTGTCCCGGCTCACTCACATCTCGCGCTGTTTTCACTGTCCCGGCTCACTCAGCTCCCGCGCTGTTTTCTCTGTCCTGGCTCACTCACCTCCCGCACTGTTTTCACTGTCCCGGCTCACTCACCTCTCGCGCTGTTTTCACTGTCCCGGCTCACTCTCCTCTCGCGCTGTTTTCACTGTCCCGACTCACTCACCTCCTTCGCTGTTTTCACTGTCCCGGCTCACTCAGCTCCCGCGCTGTTTTCACTGTCCCGGCTCACTCTCCTCTCGCGCTGTTTTCACTGTCCCGACTCACTCACCTCCTTCGCTGTTTTCACTGTCCCGGCTCACTCAGCTCCCGCGCTGTTTTCACTGTCCTGGCTCACTCACCTCAATGCGCTGTTTTCACTGTCCCAGCTCACTCACCTCTTGCGCTATTTTCTCTCTCCCGGCTCACTCACCTCTCGCGCTGTTTTCACTGTCCCGGCTCAATCAACTCCGGCGCTGTTTTCACTGTCCCGGCTCACTCACTTCTCGCGCTGTTTTCACTGTCCCGGCTCACTCACCTCTCGCGCTGTTTTCATTGTCCCGGCTCACTCACCTCTCGTGCTGTTTTCACTGTCCCGGCTCACTCACCTCTCGCGCTGTTTTCACTGTCCCGGCTCACTCAACTCCCGCGCTGTTTTCACTGTCCCGGCTCACTCACCTCTCGCGCTGTTTTCACTGTCCCGGCTCCCTCAGCTCCCGCGCTGTTTTCACTGTCCCGGCTCCCTCAGCTCCCGCGCTGTTTTCACTGTCCCTGCTCACTCACCTCTCGCGCTGTTTTCACTGTCCCGGCTCACTCAACTCCGGCGCTGTTTTCACTGTCCCGGCTCACTCACATCCCGCGCTGTTTTCACTGTCGCGGCTCACTCAGCTCCCGCGCTGTTTTCACTGTCCCGGCTCACTCTCCTCTCGTGCTCTTTTCACTGTCCCGGCTCACTCACCTCCTTCGCTGTTTTCACTGTCCCGGCTCACTCAGCTCCCGTGCTGTTTTCACTGTCCCGGCTCACTCACCTCTCGCGCTGTTTTCACTGTCCCAGCTCACTCTCCTCTCGCGCTCTTTTCACTGTCCCGACTCACTCACCTCCTTCGCTGATTTCACTGTCCCGGCTCACTCAGCTCCCACGCTGTTTTCGCTGTCCTGGCTCACTCACCTCAGTGCGCTGTTTTCACTGTCCCAGCTCACTCACCTCTTGCGCTATTTTCTCTGTCCCGGCTCACTCAACTCCCGCGCTGTTTTCACTGTCCCGGCTCAATCAACTCCCGCGCTATTTTCACTGTCCCGGCTCACTCACCTCTCGCGCTGTTTTCATTGTCCCGGCTCACTCACCTCCCGCGCTGTTTTCACTGTCCCGGCTCACTCAGCTCCCGCGCTGTTTTCACTGTCCCGGCTCACTCAGCTCCCGTGCTGTTTTCACTGTCCCGGCTCACTCACCTCTCGCGCTGTTTTCACTGTCCCGGCTCACTCATCTCTCGCCCTGTTTTCACTGTCCCGGCTCACTCAACTCCCGCGCTGTTTTCACTGTCCCGACTCACTCACCTCCTGCGCTGTTTTCACTGTCCCGGCTCACTCAGCTCCCGCGCTGTTTTCACTGTCCCGGCTCACTCAGCTCCCGCGCTGTTTTTACTGTCCCGGATCATTCAGCTCCCGTGCTGTTTTCACTGTCCCGGCTCACTCACCTACCGCGCTGTTTTCGCTGTCCCGGCTCACTCAACTCCCGCGCTTTTTTCACTGTCCCGCCTCACTCACCTCCCGCGCTGTTTTCACTGTCCCGGCTCACTCACCTCCCGCGCTGTTTTCACTGACCCGGCTCACTCAACTCCCGTGCTGTTTTTACTGTCCCGCCTCACTCACCTCCCGTGCTGTTTTTACTGTCCCGGGTCATTCAGCTCCCGTGCTGTTTTCACTGTCCCGGCTCACTCACCTCCTTCGCTGTTTTCACTGTCCCGGCTCACTCAGCTCCCACGCTATTTTCACTGTCCCGGCTCACTCACCTCTCGTGCTGTTTTCACTGTCCCGGCTCACTCAGCTCCCGCGCTGTTTTCACTGTCCCGGCTCACTCAGCTCTCGTGCTGTTTTCACTGTCCCGGCTCACTCAGCTCCCGCGCTGTTTTCACTGTCCCGGCTCCCTCACCTCTCGCGCTATTTTCACTCTCCCGGCTCCCTCACCTCTCGCGCTGTTTTCACTGTCCCGGCTCACTCACCTCTCGCGCTGTTTTCACTGTCCCGGCTCACTCACCTCCCGCGCTGTTTTCACTGTCCCGGCTCACTCACATCCCGCGCTGTTTTCACTGTACGGCTCACTCACCTCCCGCGCTGTTTTTACTGTCCCGGCTCACTCACCTCTCGCGCTGTTTTCACTGTCCGGGCTCACTCACCTCCCGCGCTGTTTTCACTGTCCCGGCTCACTCACCTCCCGCGCTGTTTTCACTGTCCCGCCTCACTCACCTCCCGCGCTGTTTTCACTGTCCCGGCTCACTCACCTCCCGCGCTGTTTTCACTGTCCCGCCTCACTCACCTCCCGCGCTGTTTTCAGTGTCCCGGCTCACTCACCTCCCGCGCTGTTTTCACTGTCCCGGCTCACTCAACTCCCGTGCAGTTTTTACTGTCCCGCCTCACTCACCTCCCGTGCTGTTTTTACTGTCCCGGGTCATTCAGCTCCCGTGCTGTTTTCACTGTCCCGGCTCACTCACCTCCTTCGCTGTTTTCACTGTCCCGGCTCACTCAGCTCCCACGCTATTTTCACTGTCCCGGCCCACTCACCTCTCGTGCTGTTTTCACTGTCCCGGCTCACTCAGCTCCCGCGCTGTTTTCACTGTCCCGGCTCACTCAGCTCTCGTGCTGTTTTCACTGTCCCGGCTCACTCAGCTCCCGCGCTGTTTTCACTGTCCCGGCTCCCTCACCTCTCGCGCTATTTTCACTCTCCCGGCTCCCTCACCTCTCGCGCTGTTTTCACTGTCCCGGCTCACTCACCTCTCGCGCTGTTTTCACTGTCCCGGCTCACTCACCTCCCGCGCTGTTTTCACTGTCCCGGCTCACTCACAACCCGCGCTGTTTTCACTGTAAGGCTCACTCACCTCCCGCGCTGTTTTTACTGTCCCGGCTCACTCACCTCTCGCGCTGATTTCACTGTCCCGGCTCACTCACCACCCGCGCTGTTTTCACTGTCCCGGCTCACTCACCTCCCGCGCTGTTTTCATTGTCCCGGCTCACTCACATCCCGCGCTGTTTTCACTGTCCGGCTCACTCACTTCCCGCGCTGTTTTTCCTGTCACGGATCATTCAGCTCCCGTGCTGTTTTCACTGTCCCGGCTCACTCACCTACCGCGCTGTTTTCACTGTCCCAGCTCACTCACCTCTCGCGCTGTTTTCACTGTGCCGGCTCACTCAACTCCCGCGCTGTTTTCACTGTCCCGGCTCACTCAGCTCCCGCGCTGTTTTCAATATCCCGGCTCCCTCACCTCCTTCGCTGTTTTCACTGTCCCGGCTCACTCAGCTCCCACGCTATTTTCACTGTCCCGGCTCACTCACCTCTCGCGCTGTTTTCACTGTCCCGGCTCACTCACCTCTCGCGCTGTTTTCACTGTCCCGGCTCACTCAGCTCCCGCGCTGTTTTCACTGTCCCGGCTCCCTCACCTCTCGCGCTATTTTCACTCTCCCGGCTCCCTCACCTCTCGCGCTGTTTTCACTGTCCCAGCTCACTCACCTCCCGCACTGTTTTCACTGTCCCGGCTCACTCACATCCTGCGCTGTTTTCACTGTCCCGGCTCACTCACCTCCCGAGCTGTTTTCACTGTCCCGGCTCACTCACCTCCCGCGCTGTTTTCACTGTCCCGGCTCACTCACATCCCGCGCTGTTTTCACTGTCCGGCTCACTCACCTCCCGCGCTGTTTTCACTGTCCCGGCTCACTCACCTCCCGCGCTGTTTTCACTGTCCCGGCTCACTCACATCCTGCGCTGTTTTCACTGTCCGGCTCACTCACCTCTCGCGCTGTTTTCAATGTCCCGGCTCACTCAGCTCCCGCGCTGTTTTCACTGTCCTGGCTCACTCAGCTCCCGCGCTGTTTTCACTGTCCCGGCTCACTCACCTCTCGCGCTGTTTTCACTGTCCCGGCTCACTCACCTCTCGCGCTGTTTTCACTGTCCCGGCTCACTCACCTCTCGCGCTGTTTTCACTGTCCCGGCTCACTCACCTCTCGCTCTGTGTTCACTGTCCCGGCTCACTTAACTCCCAGCGCTGTTTTCACTGTCCCTGCTCACACACCTCCCGCGCTGTTTTCAAAATCCCGGCTCACTCACCTCTCGCGCTGTTTTCACTGTCCCGGCTCACTCACATCATTCGCTGTTTTCACTGTCCCGGCTCACTCACCTCCCCGCTGTTTTCACTGTCCCGGCTCACTCACCTCCCGCGCTGTTTTCAATGTCCCGGCTCACTCACCTCTCGCACTGTTTTCACTGTCTCGACTCACTCACCCCTCGCGCTGTTTTCACTGTCCCGGCTCACTCACCTCCCGCGCTGTTTTCACTGTCCCGGCTCTCTCAGCTCCCGCGCTGTTTTCACTATCCAGGCTCACTCACCTCTCGCGCTGTTTTCACTATCCAGGCTCACTCAGCTCCCGCGCTGTTTTCAATGTCCCGACTCACTCAGCTCCCGCTCTGTGTTCACTGTCCCGGCTCACTCACCTCGAGCGCTGTTTTCACTGTCCCGACTCACTCACCTCCTTCGCTGTTTTCACTGTCCCGGCTCACTCAGCTCCCGCGCTGTTTTCACTGTCCCGGCTCACTCAGCTCTCGCGCTGTTTTCAATGTCCCGACTCACTCAGCTCGCGCTCTGTGTTCACTGTCCCGGCTCACTTAACTCCCGCGCTGTTTTCGCTGTCCCGGCTCACACACCTCCGCGCTGTTTTCAAAATCCCGGCTCACTCACCTCTCGCGCTGTTTTCACTGTCCCGGCTCACTCACATCATTCGCTGTTTTCACTGTCCCGGCTCACTCACCTCCCCGCTGTTTTCACTGTCCCGGCTCACTCACCTCCCGCACTGTTTTCAATGTCCCGGCTCACTCACCTCTCGCACTGTTTTCACTGTCTCGGCTCACTCACCCCTCGCTCTGTTTTCACTGTCCCGGCTCACTCACCTCTCGCGCTGCTTTCACTGTCCCGGCTCACTCAGCTCCCGCGCTGTTTTCACTATCCAGGCTCACTCACCTCTCGCGCTGTTTTCACTGTACCGGCTCACTCACTTCTCGCGCTGTTTTCACTGTCCCGGCTCACTCACCTCTCGCGCTGTTTTCACTGTCCCGGCTCACTCACCTCTCGCGCTGTTTTCACTGTCCCGGCTCACTCTCCTCTCGCGCTGTTTTCACTGTCCCGACTCACTCACCTCCTTCGCTGTTTTCACTGTCCTGGCTCACTCAGCTCCCGTGCTGTTTTCACTGTCCCGGCTCACTCACCTCTCGCGCTGTTTTCACTGTCCCGGCTCACTCACCTCCTTCGCTGTTTTCACTGTCCCGGCTCACTCTACTCTCGCGCTGTTTTCACTGTCCCGATTCACTCACCTCCTTCGCTGTTTTCACTGTCCCGGCTCACTCAGCTCCCGCGCTGTTTTCACTGTCCTGGCTCACTCACCACAATGCGCTGTTTTCACTGTCCCAGCTCACTCACCTCTTGTGCTATTTTCTCTGTCCCGGCTCACTCACCTCTCGCGCTGTTTTCACTGTCCCGGCTCACTCAACTCAGGCGCTGTTTTCACTGTCCCGGCTCACTCACTTCTCGCGCTGTTTTCACTGTCCCGGCTCACTCAACTCCCGCGCTGTTTTCACTGTCCCGGCTCACTCACCTCTCGCGCTGTTTTCACTGTCCCGGCTCACTCAACTCCGGCGCTGTTTTCACTGTCCCGGCTCACTCACTTCTCGCGCTGATTTCACTGTCCCGGCTCACTCAGCTCCCGTGCTGCTTTCACTGTCCCGGCTCACTCACCTCTCGCGCTGTTTTCATTGTCCCGGCTCACTCACCTCCTGCGCTGTTTTCACTGTCCCGGCTCACTCACCTCCCGCGCTGTTTTCACTGTCCCGGCTCACTCACCTCTCGCGCTGTTTTCATTGTCCCGGCTCACTCAACTCCCGCGCTGTTTTCACTGTCCCGGCTCAATCAACTTCTGCGCTGTTTTCACTGTCCCGGCTCACTCACTTCTCGCGCTGTTTTCACTGTCCCGGCTCACTCACCTCTCGCGCTGTTTTCACTGTCCCGGCTCACTCACCTCTCGCGCTGTTTTCACTGTCCCGGCTCACTCTCCTCTCGCGCTGTTTTCACTGTCCCGACTCACTCACCTCCTTCGCTGTTTTCACTGTCCTGGCTCACTCAGCTCCCGTGCTGTTTTCACTGTCCCGGCTCACTCACCTCTCGCGCTGTTTTCACTGTCCCGGCTCACTCACCTCCTTCGCTGTTTTCACTGTCCCGGCTCACTCTACTCTCGCGCTGTTTTCACTGTCCCGATTCACTCACCTCCTTCGCTGTTTTCACTGTCCCGGCTCACTCAGCTCCCGCGCTGTTTTCACTGTCCTGGCTCACTCACCACAATGCGCTGTTTTCACTGTCCCAGCTCACTCACCTCTTGTGCTATTTTCTCTGTCCCGGCTCACTCACCTCTCGCGCTGTTTTCACTGTCCCGGCTCACTCAACTCAGGCGCTGTTTTCACTGTCCCGGCTCACTCACTTCTCGCGCTGTTTTCACTGTCCCGGCTCACTCAACTCCCGCGCTGTTTTCACTGTCCCGGCTCACTCACCTCTCGCGCTGTTTTCACTGTCCCGGCTCACTCAACTCCGGCGCTGTTTTCACTGTCCCGGCTCACTCACTTCTCGCGCTGATTTCACTGTCCCGGCTCACTCAGCTCCCGTGCTGCTTTCACTGTCCCGGCTCACTCACCTCTCGCGCTGTTTTCATTGTCCCGGCTCACTCACCTCCTGCGCTGTTTTCACTGTCCCGGCTCACTCACCTCCCGCGCTGTTTTCACTGTCCCGGCTCACTCACCTCTCGCGCTGTTTTCATTGTCCCGGCTCACTCAACTCCCGCGCTGTTTTCACTGTCCCGGCTCAATCAACTTCTGCGCTGTTTTCACTGTCCCGGCTCACTCAGCTCCCGCGCTGCTTTCACTGTCCCGGCTCACTCACCTCTCGCGCTGTTTTCATTGTCCCGGCTCACTCAACTCCCGCGCTGTTTTCACTGTCCCGGCTCACTCAACTCTCGCGCTGTTTTCACTGTCCCGGCTCACTCAACTCCCGCGCTTTTTTCACTGTCCCGCCTCACTCACCTCCCGTGCTGTTTTTACTGTCCCGGGTCATTCAGCTCCCGTGCTGTTTTCACTGTCCCGGCTCACTCACCCCTCGCGCTGTTTTCACTGTCCCGGCTCACTCACCTCTCGCGCTGCTTTCACTGTCCCGGCTCACTCAGCTCCCGCGCTGTTTTCACTATCCAGGCTCACTCACCTCTCGCGCTGTTTTCACTATCCAGGCTCACTCAGCTCCCGCGCTGTTTTCAATGTCCCGGCTCACTCACCTCTCGCGCTGTTTTCACTGTCCCGGCTCACTCACCTCTCGCGCTGTATTCACTGTCCCGGCTCACTCACCTCTCGCGCTGTTTTCACTGTCCCGGCTCACTCAGCTCCCGTGCTGCTTTCACTGTACCGGCTCACTCACCTCTCGCGCTGTTTTCATTGTCCCGGCTCACTCACCTCTCGCGCTGTTTTCTCTGTCCCGGCTCAGTCACCTCCAGCGCTGTTTTCACTGTCCCGGCTCACTCACCTCCCGCGCTGTTTTCAAAATCCAGGCTCACTCACCTCTCGCGCTGTTTTCACTGTCCCGGATCACTCACTTCTCGCGCTGTTTTCACTGTCCCGGCTCACTCACCCCTCGCGCTGTTTTCACTGTCCCGGCTCACTCACCTCTCGCGCTGCTTTCACTGTCCCGGCTCACTCAGCTCCCGCGCTGTTTTCACTATCCAGGCTCACTCACCTCTCGCGCTGTTTTCACTATCCAGGCTCACTCAGCTCCCGCGCTGTTTTCAATGTCCCGGCTCACTCACCTCTCGCGCTGTTTTCACTGTCCCGGCTCACTCACCTCTCGCGCTGTATTCACTGTCCCGGCTCACTCACCTCTCGCGCTGTTTTCACTGTCCCGGCTCACTCAGCTCCCGTGCTGCTTTCACTGTACCGGCTCACTCACCTCTCGCGCTGTTTTCATTGTCCCGGCTCACTCACCTCTCGCGCTGTTTTCACTGTCCCGGCTCAGTCACCTCCAGCGCTGTTTTCACTGTCCCGGCTCACTCACCTCCCGCGCTGTTTTCAAAATCCAGGCTCACTCACCTCTCGCGCTGTTTTCACTGTCCCGGATCACTCACTTCTCGCGCTGTTTTCACTGTCCCGGCTCACTCACCTCTCGCGCTGTTTTCACTGTCCCGACTCACTCACCTCCCGCTCTGTTTTCACTGTCCCTGCTCAATCACCTCCCACGCTGTTTTCACTGTCCCGGCTCACTCACCTCCCGCGCTGTTTTCACTGTCCCGGCTCACTCAACTCCCGCGCTGTTTTCACTGTCCCGGCTCACTCACCTCTCGCGCTGTTTTCTCTGTCCCGTCTCAATCACCTCCCGCGCTGTTTTCACTGTCCCGGCTCACTCAACTCCCGCGCTGTTTTCACTGTCCCGGCTCACTCACCTCTCGCGCTGTTTTCACTGTCCCGGCTCACTCAGCTCCCGCGCTGTTTTCACTGTCCCGGCTCACTCAACTCCCGCGCTGTTTTCACTGTCCCGGCTCACTCACCTCTCGCGCTGTTTTCACTGTCCCGGCTCACTCAGCTCCCGCGCTGTTTTCACTGTCCCGGCTCACTCACCTCTCGCGCTGTTTTCACTGTCCCGGCTCACTCACCTCTCGCTCTGTGTTCACTGTCCCGGCTCACTTAACTCCCGTGCTGTTTTCACTGTCCCGGCTCACTCACCTCCCGCGCAGTTTTCAAAATCCCGGCTCACTCACCTCTTGCGCTGTTTTCACTGTCCCGGCTCACTCACATCATTCGCTGTTTTTACTGTCCCGGCTCACTCACCTCCCGCGCTGTTTTCAATGTCCCGGCTCACTCACCTCTCGCACTGTTTTCACTATCCAGGCTCACTCACCTCTCGCGCTGTTTTCACAATCCAGGCTCACTCAGCTCCCGCGCTGTTTTCAATGTCCCGACTCACTCAGCTCCCGCTCTGTGTTCACTGTCCCGGCTCACTCACCTCTCGCGCTGTTTTCACTGTCCCGACTCACTCACCACCTTCGCTGTTTTCACTGTCCCGGCTCACTCAGCTCCCGCGCTGTTTTCACTGTCCCGGCTCACTCAGCTCTCGCGCTGTTTTCAATGTCCCGACTCACTCAGCTCCCGCTCTGTGTTCACTGTCCCGGCTCACTCAACTCCCGCGCTGTTTTCACTGTCCTGGCTCACTCACCACAATGCGCTGTTTTCACTGTCCCAGCTCACTCACCTCTTGTGCTATTTTCTCTGTCCCGGCTCACTCACCTCTCGCGCTGTTTTCACTGTCCCGGCTCACTCAACTCCGGCGCTGTTTTCACTGTCCCGGCTCACTCACTTCTCGCGCTGTTTTCACTGTCCCGGCTCACTCAACTCCCGCGCTGTTTTCACTGTCCCGGCTCACTCACCTCTCGCGCTGTTTTCACTGTCCCGGCTCACACAACTCCGGCGCTGTTTTCACTGTCCCGGCTCACTCACTTCTCGCGCTGTTTTCACTGTCCCGGCTCACTCAGCTCCCGTGCTGCTTTCACTGTCCCGGCTCACTCACCTCTCGCGCTGTTTTCATTGTCCCGGCTCACTCACCTCCTGCGCTGTTTTCACTGTCCCGGCTCACTCACCTCCCGCGCTGTTTTCACTGTCCCGGCTCACTCACCTCTCGCGCTGGTTTCATTGTCCCGGCTCACTCAACTCCCGCGCTGTTTTCACTGTCCCGGCTCAATCAACTTCTGCGCTGTTTTCACTGTCCCGGCTCACTCAGCTCCCGCGCTGCTTTCACTGTCCCGGCTCACTCACCTCTCGCGCTGTTTTCATTGTCCCGGCTCACTCAACTCCCGCGCTGTTTTCACTGTCCCGGCTCACTCACCTCTCGCGCTGTTTTCACTGTCCCAGCTCACTCACCTCTCGCGCTGTTTTCACTGTCCCGGCTCACTCAACTCCCGCGCTTTTTTCACTGTCCCGCCTCACTCACCTCCCGTGCTGTTTTTACTGTCCCGGGTCATTCAGCTTCCGTGCTGTTTTCACTGTCCCGGCTCACTCACCCCTCGCGCTGTTTTCACTGTCCCAGCTCACTCACCTCTCGCGCTGCTTTCACTGTCCCGGCTCACTCAGCTCCCGCGCTGTTTTCACTATCCAGGCTCACTCACCTCTCGCGCTGTTTTCACTATCCAGGCTCACTCAGCTCCCGCGCTGTTTTCAATGTCCCGGCTCACTCACCTCTCGCGCTGTTTTCACTGTCCCGGCTCACTCACCTCTCGCGCTGTATTCACTGTCCCGGCTCACTCACCTCTCGCGCTGTTTTCACTGTCCCGGCTCACTCAGCTCCCGTGCTGCTTTCACTGTACCGGCTCACTCACCTCTCGCGCTGTTTTCATTGTCCCGGCTCACTCACCTCTCGCGCTGTTTTCACTGTCCCGGCTCAGTCACCTCCCGCGCTGTTTTCACTGTCCCGGCTCACTCACCTCCCGCGCTGTTTTCAAAATCCTGGCTCACTCACCTCTCGCGCTGTTTTCACTGTCCCGGATCACTCACTTCTCGCGCTGTTTTCACTGTCCCGGCTCACTCACCTCTCGCGCTGTTTTCACTGTCCCGACTCACTCACCTCCCGCTCTGTTTTCACTGTCCCGGCTCAATCACCTCCCACGCTGTTTTCACTGTCCCGGTTCACTCACCTCCCGCGCTGTTTTCACTGTCCCGGCTCACTCAACTCCCGCGCTGTTTTCACTGTCCCGGCTCACTCACCTCTCGCGCTGTTTTCTCTGTCCCGGCTCACTCAACTCCCGCGCTGTTTTCACTGTCCCGGCTCACTCACCTCTCGCGCTGTTTTCACTGTCCCAGCTCACTCACCTCTCGCGCTGTTTTCACTGTCCCGGCTCACTCAACTCCCGCGCTTTTTTCACTGTCCCGCCTCACTCACCTCCCGTGCTGTTTTTACTGTCCCGGGTCATTCAGCTCCCGTGCTGTTTTCACTGTCCCGGCTCACTCACCCCTCGCGCTGTTTTCACTGTCCCGGCTCACTCAACTCTCGCGCTGCTTTCACTGTCCCGGCTCACTCAGCTCCCGCGCTGTTTTCACTATCCAGGCTCACTCACCTCTCGCGCTGTTTTCACTATCCAGGCTCACTCAGCTCCCGCGCTGTTTTCAATGTCCCGGCTCACTCACCTCTCGCGCTGTTTTCACTGTCCCGGCTCACTCACCTCTCGCGCTGTATTCACTGTCCCGGCTCACTCACCTCTCGCGCTGTTTTCACTGTCCCGGCTCACTCAGCTCCCGTGCTGCTTTCACTGTACCGGCTCACTCACCTCTCGCGCTGTTTTCATTGTCCCGGCTCACTCACCTCTCGCGCTGTTTTCACTGTCCCGGCTCAGTCACCTCCAGCGCTGTTTTCACTGTCCCGGCTCACTCACCTCCCGCGCTGTTTTCAAAATCCAGGCTCACTCACCTCTCGCGCTGTTTTCACTGTCCCGGATCACTCACTTCTCGCGCTGTTTTCACTGTCCCGGCTCACTCACCTCTCGCGCTGTTTTCACTGTCCCGACTCACTCACCTCCCGCTCTGTTTTCACTGTCCCGGCTCAATCACCTCCCACGCTGTTTTCACTGTCCCGGCTCACTCACCTCCCGCGCTGTTTTCACTGTCCCGGCTCACTCAACTCCCGCGCTGTTTTCACTGTCCCGGCTCACTCACCTCTCGCGCTGTTTTCTCTGTCCCGTCTCAATCACCTCCCGCGCTGTTTTCACTGTCCCGGCTCACTCAACTCCCGCGCTGTTTTCACTGTCCCGGCTCACTCACCTCTCGCGCTGTTTTCACTGTCCCGGCTCACTCAGCTCCCGCGCTGTTTTCACTGTCCCGGCTCACTCAACTCCCGCGCTGTTTTCACTGTCCCGGCTCACTCACCTCTCGCGCTGTTTTCACTGTCCCGGCTCACTCAGCTCCCGCGCTGTTTTCACTGTCCCGGCTCACTCACCTCTCGCGCTGTTTTCACTGTCCCGGCTCACTCACCTCTCGCTCTGTGTTCACTGTCCCGGCTCACTTAACTCCCGTGCTGTTTTCACTGTCCCGGCTCACTCACCTCCCGCGCAGTTTTCAAAATCCCGGCTCACTCACCTCTTGCGCTGTTTTCACTGTCCCGGCTCACTCACATCATTCGCTGTTTTTACTGTCCCGGCTCACTCACCTCCCGCGCTGTTTTCAATGTCCCGGCTCACTCACCTCTCGCACTGTTTTCACTATCCAGGCTCACTCACCTCTCGCGCTGTTTTCACAATCCAGGCTCACTCAGCTCCCGCGCTGTTTTCAATGTCCCGACTCACTCAGCTCCCGCTCTGTGTTCACTGTCCCGGCTCACTCACCTCTCGCGCTGTTTTCACTGTCCCGACTCACTCACCACCTTCGCTGTTTTCACTGTCCCGGCTCACTCAGCTCCCGCGCTGTTTTCACTGTCCCGGCTCACTCAGCTCTCGCGCTGTTTTCAATGTCCCGACTCACTCAGCTCCCGCTCTGTGTTCACTGTCCCGGCTCACTCAACTCCCGCGCTGTTTTCACTGTCCTGGCTCACTCACCACAATGCGCTGTTTTCACTGTCCCAGCTCACTCACCTCTTGTGCTATTTTCTCTGTCCCGGCTCACTCACCTCTCGCGCTGTTTTCACTGTCCCGGCTCACTCAACTCCGGCGCTGTTTTCACTGTCCCGGCTCACTCACTTCTCGCGCTGTTTTCACTGTCCCGGCTCACTCAACTCCCGCGCTGTTTTCACTGTCCCGGCTCACTCACCTCTCGCGCTGTTTTCACTGTCCCGACTCACACAACTCCGGCGCTGTTTTCACTGTCCCGGCTCACTCACTTCTCGCGCTGTTTTCACTGTCCGGCTCACTCAGCTCCCGTGCTGCTTTCACTGTCCCGGCTCACTCACCTCTCGCGCTGTTTTCATTGTCCCGGCTCACTCACCTCCTGCGCTGTTTTCACTGTCCCGGCTCACTCACCTCCCGCGCTGTTTTCACTGTCCCGGCTCACTCACCTCTCGCGCTGGTTTCATTGTCCCGGCTCACTCAACTCCCGCGCTGTTTTCACTGTCCCGGCTCAATCAACTTCTGGCGCTGTTTTCACTGTCCCGGCTCACTCAGCTCCCGCGCTGCTTTCACTGTCCCGGCTCACTCACCTCTCGCGCTGTTTTCATTGTCCCGGCTCACTCAACTCCCGCGCTGTTTTCACTGTCCCGGCTCACTCACCTCTCGCGCTGTTTTCACTGTCCCAGCTCACTCACCTCTCGCGCTGTTTTCACTGTCCCGGCTCACTCAACTCCCGCGCTTTTTTCACTGTCCCGCCTCACTCACCTCCCGTGCTGTTTTTACTGTCCCGGGTCATTCAGCTTCCGTGCTGTTTTCACTGTCCCGGCTCACTCACCCCTCGCGCTGTTTTCACTGTCCCAGCTCACTCACCTCTCGCGCTGCTTTCACTGTCCCGGCTCACTCAGCTCCCGCGCTGTTTTCACTATCCAGGCTCACTCACCTCTCGCGCTGTTTTCACTATCCAGGCTCACTCAGCTCCCGCGCTGTTTTCAATGTCCCGGCTCACTCACCTCTCGCGCTGTTTTCACTGTCCCGGCTCACTCACCTCTCGCGCTGTATTCACTGTCCCGGCTCACTCACCTCTCGCGCTGTTTTCACTGTCCCGGCTCACTCAGCTCCCGTGCTGCTTTCACTGTACCGGCTCACTCACCTCTCGCGCTGTTTTCATTGTCCCGGCTCACTCACCTCTCGCGCTGTTTTCACTGTCCCGGCTCAGTCACCTCCCGCGCTGTTTTCACTGTCCCGGCTCACTCACCTCCCGCGCTGTTTTCAAAATCCTGGCTCACTCACCTCTCGCGCTGTTTTCACTGTCCCGGATCACTCACTTCTCGCGCTGTTTTCACTGTCCCGGCTCACTCACCTCTCGCGCTGTTTTCACTGTCCCGACTCACTCACCTCCCGCTCTGTTTTCACTGTCCCGGCTCAATCACCTCCCACGCTGTTTTCACTGTCCCGGCTCACTCACCTCCCGCGCTGTTTTCACTGTCCCGGCTCACTCAACTCCCGCGCTGTTTTCACTGTCCCGGCTCACTCACCTCTCGCGCTGTTTTCTCTGTCCCGTCTCAATCACCTCCCGCGCTGTTTTCACTGTCCCGGCTCACTCAACTCCCGCGCTGTTTTCACTGTCCCGGCTCACTCACCTCCCGCGCTGTTTTCAAAATCCCGGCTCACTCACCTCTCGCGCTGTTTTCACTGTCCCGGCTCACTCACATCATTCGCTGTTTTTACTGTCCCGGCTCACTCACCTCCCGCGCTGTTTTCAATGTCCCGGCTCACTCACCTCTCGCACTGTTTTCACTATCCAGGCTCACTCACCTCTCGCGCTGTTTTCACAATCCAGGCTCACTCAGCTCCCGCGCTGTTTTCAATGTCCCGACTCACTCAGCTCCCGCTCTGTGTTCACTGTCCCGGCTCACTCACCTCTCGCGCTGTTTTCACTGTCCCGACTCACTCACCACCTTCGCTGTTTTCACTGTCCCGGCTCACTCAGCTCCCGCGCTGTTTTCACTGTCCCGGCTCACTCAGCTCTCGCGCTGTTTTCAATGTCCCGACTCACTCAGCTCCCGCTCTGTGTTCACTGTCCCGGCTCACTTAACTCCCGCGCTGTTTTCGCTGTCCCGGCTCACACACCTCCCGCGCTGTTTTCAAAATCCCGGCTCACTCACCTCTCGCGCTGTTTTCACTGTCCCGGCTCACTCACATCATTCGCTGTTTTCACTGTCCCGGCTCACTCACCTCCCCGCTGTTTTCACTGTCCCGGCTCACTCAACTCCCGCGCTGTTTTCAATGTCCCGGCTCACTCACCTCTCGCACTGTTTTCACTGTCTCGGCTCACTCACCCTTCGCTCTGTTTTCACTGTCCCGGCTCACTCACCTCTCGCGCTGCTTTCACTGTCCCGGCTCACTCAGCTCCCGCGCTGTTTTCACTATCCAGGCTCACTCACCTCTCGCGCTGTTTTCACTGTACCGGCTCACTCACTTCTCGCGCTGTTTTCACTGTCCCGGCTCACTCACCTCTCGCGCTGTTTTCACTGTCCCGGCTCACTCACCTCTCACGCTGTTTTCACTGTCCCGGCTCACTCTCCTCTCGCGCTGTTTTCACTGTCCCGACTCACTCACCTCCTTCGCTGTTTTCACTGTCCCGGCTCACTCAGCTCCCGCGCTGTTTTCACTGTCCCGGCTCACTCACCTCTCGCGCTGTTTTCACTGTCCCGGCTCACTCACCTCCTTCGCTGTTTTCACTGTCCCGGCTCACTCTCCTCTCGCGCTGTTTTCACTGTCCCGACTCACTCACATCCTTCGCTGTTTTCACTGTCCCGGCTCACTCAGCTCCCGCGCTGTTTTCACTGTCCTGGCTCACTCACCACAATGCGCTGTTTTCACTGTCCCAGCTAACTCACCTCTTGTGCTATTTTCTCTGTCCCGGCTCACTCACCTCTCGCGCTGTTTTCACTGTCCCGGCTCACTCAACTCCGGCGCTGTTTTCACTGTCCCGGCTCACTCACTTCTCGCGCTGTTTTCACTGTCCCGGCTCACTCAACTCCGGCGCTGTTTTCACTGTCCCGGCTCACTCACTTCTCGCGCTGTTTTCACTGTCCCGGCTCACTCAACTCCCGCGCTGTTTTCACTGTCCCAGCTCACTCACCTCTCGCGCTGTTTTCACTGTCCCGGCTCACTCAACTCCGGCGCTGTTTTCACTGTCCCGGCTCACTCACTTCTCGCGCTGTTTTCACTGTCCCGGCTCACTCAGCTCCCGTGCTGCTTTCACTGTCCCGGCTCACTCACCTCTCGCGCTGTTTTCATTGTCCCGGCTCACTCAACTCCCGCGCTGTTTTCACTGTCCCGGCTCACTCACCTCTCGCGCTGTTTTCACTGTCCCAGCTCACTCACCTCTCGCGCTGTTTTCACTGTCCCGGCTCACTCAACTCCCGCGCTTTTTTCACTGTCCCGCCTCACTCACCTCCCGTGCTGTTTTTACTGTCCCGGGTCATTCAGCTCCCGTGCTGTTTTCACTGTTCCGGATCACTCACTTCTCGCGCTGTTTTCACTGTCCCGGCTCACTCACCTCTCGCGCTCTTTTCACTGTCCCGGCTCACTCATCTCCCGCGCTGTTTTCAATGTCCCGGATCAATCACCTCCCACGCTGTTTTCACTGTCCCGGCTCACTCACCTCCCGCGCTGTTTTCACTGTCCCGGCTCACTCAACTCCCGCGCTGTTTTCACTGTCCCGGCTCACTCACCTCTCGCGCTGTTTTCTCTGTCCCGTCTAAATCACCTCCCGCGCTGTTTTCACTGTCCCGGCTCACTCAACTCCCGCGCTGTTTTCACTGTCCCGGCTCACTCACCTCTCGCGCTGTTTTCACTGTTCCGGCTCACTCAGCTCCCGCGCTGTTTTCACTGTCCCGGCTCACTCAGCTCCCGCGCTGTTTTCACTGTCCCGGCTCACTCAGCTCCCGCGCTGCTTTCACTGTCCCTGCTCACTCAGCTCCCGCGCTGTTTTCACTGTCCCGGCTCACTCACCTCTCGCGCTGTTTTCACTGTCCCGGCTCACTCACCTCTCGCGCTGTTTTCACTGTCCCGGCTCACTCACCTCTCGCTCTGTGTTCACTGTCCCGGCTCACTTAACTCCCGTGCTGTTTTCACTGTCCCGGCTCACTCACCTCCCGCGCAGTTTTCAAAATCCCGGCTCACTCACCTCTTGCGCTGTTTTCACTGTCCCGGCTCACTCACATCATTCGCTGTTTTTACTGTCCCGGCTCACTCACCTCCCGCGCTGTTTTCAATGTCCCGGCTCACTCACCTCTCGCACTGTTTTCACTATCCAGGCTCACTCACCTCTCGCGCTGTTTTCACAATCCAGGCTCACTCAGCTCCCGCGCTGTTTTCAATGTCCCGACTCACTCAGCTCCCGCTCTGTGTTCACTGTCCCGGCTCACTCACCTCTCGCGCTGTTTTCACTGTCCCGACTCACTCACCACCTTCGCTGTTTTCACTGTCCCGGCTCACTCAGCTCCCGCGCTGTTTTCACTGTCCCGGCTCACTCAGCTCTCGCGCTGTTTTCAATGTCCCGACTCACTCAGCTCCCGCTCTGTGTTCACTGTCCCGGCTCACTCAACTCCCGCGCTGTTTTCACTGTCCTGGCTCACTCACCACAATGCGCTGTTTTCACTGTCCCAGCTCACTCACCTCTTGTGCTATTTACTCTGTCCCGGCTCACTCACCTCTCGCGCTGTTTTCACTGTCCCGGCTCACTCAACTCCGGCGCTGTTTTCACTGTCCCGGCTCACTCACTTCTCGCGCTGTTTTCACTGTCCCGGCTCACTCAACTCCCGCGCTGTTTTCACTGTCCCGGCTCACTCACCTCTCGCGCTGTTTTCACTGTCCCGGCTCACACAACTCCGGCGCTGTTTTCACTGTCCCGGCTCACTCACTTCTCGCGCTGTTTTCACTGTCCCGGCTCACTCAGCTCCCGTGCTGCTTTCACTGTCCCGGCTCACTCACCTCCTGCGCTGTTTTCACTGTCCCGGCTCACTCACCTCCCGCGCTGTTTTCACTGTCCCGGCTCACTCACCTCTCGCGCTGGTTTCATTGACCCGGCTCACTCAACTCCCGCGCTGTTTTCACTGTCCTGGCTCAATCAACTTCTGCGCTGTTTTCACTGTCCCGGCTCACTCAGCTCCCGCGCTGCTTTCACTGTCCCGGCTCACTCACCTCTCGCGCTGTTTTCATTGTCCCGGCTCACTCAACTCCCGCGCTGTTTTCACTGTCCCGGCTCACTCACCTCTCGCGCTGTTTTCACTGTCCCAGCTCACTCACCTCTCGCGCTGTTTTCACTGTCCCGGCTCACTCAACTCCCGCGCTTTTTTCACTGTCCCGCCTCACTCACCTCCCGTGCTGTTTTTACTGTCCCGGGTCATTCAGCTCCCGTGCTGTTTTCACTGTCCCGGCTCACTCACCCCTCGCGCTGTTTTCACTGTCCCAGCTCACTCACCTCTCGCGCTGCTTTCACTGTCCCGGCTCACTCAGCTCCCGCGCTGTTTTCACTATCCAGGCTCACTCACCTCTCGCGCTGTTTTCACTATCCAGGCTCACTCAGCTCCCGCGCTGTTTTCAATGTCCCGGCTCACTCACCTCTCGCGCTGTTTTCACTGTCCCGGCTCACTCACCTCTCGCGCTGTATTCACTGTCCCGGCTCACTCACCTCTCGCGCTGTTTTCACTGTCCCGGCTCACTCAGCTCCCGTGCTGCTTTCACTGTACCGGCTCACTCACCTCTCGCGCTGTTTTCATTGTCCCGGCTCACTCACCTCTCGCGCTGTTTTCACTGTCCCGGCTCAGTCACCTCCCGCGCTGTTTTCACTGTCCCGGCTCACTCACCTCCCGCGCTGTTTTCAAAATCCTGGCTCACTCACCTCTCGCGCTGTTTTCACTGTCCCGGATCACTCACTTCTCGCGCTGTTTTCACTGTCCCGGCTCACTCACCTCTCGCGCTGTTTTCACTGTCCCGACTCACTCACCTCCCGCTCTGTTTTCACTGTCCCGGCTCAATCACCTCCCACGCTGTTTTCACTGTCCCGGCTCACTCACCTCCCGCGCTGTTTTCACTGTCCCGGCTCACTCAACTCCCGCGCTGTTTTCACTGTCCCGGCTCACTCACCTCTCGCGCTGTTTTCTCTGTCCCGTCTCAATCACCTCCCGCGCTGTTTTCACTGTCCCGGCTCACTCAACTCCCGCGCTGTTTTCACTGTCCCGGCTCACTCACCTCTCGCGCTGTTTTCACTGTCCTGGCTCACTCACCTCCCGCGCTGTTTTCACTGTCCCGGCTCACTCAGCTCCCGTGCTGTATTCACTGTCCCGGCTCACTCACCTCTCGCGCTGTTTTCACTGTCCCGGCTCACACAACTCCGGCGCTGTTTTCACTGTCCCGGCTCACTCACTTCTCGCGCTGTTTTCACTGTCCCGGCTCACTCAGCTCCCGTGCTGCTTTCACTGTCCCGGCTCACTCACCTCTCGCGCTGTTTTCATTGTCCCGGCTCACTCACCTCCTGCGCTGTTTTCACTGTCCCGGCTCACTCACCTCCCGCGCTGTTTTCACTGTCCCGGCTCACTCACCTCTCGCGCTGGTTTCATTGTCCCGGCTCACTCAACTCCCGCGCTGTTTTCACTGTCCTGGCTCAATCAACTTCTGCGCTGTTTTCACTGTCCCGGCTCACTCAGCTCCCGCGCTGCTTTCACTGTCCCGGCTCACTCACCTCTCGCGCTGTTTTCATTGTCCCGGCTCACTCAACTCCCGCGCTGTTTTCACTGTCCCGGCTCACTCACCTCTCGCGCTGTTTTCAGTGTCCCAGCTCACTCACCTCTCGCGCTGTTTTCACTGTCCCGGCTCACTCAACTCCCGCGCTTTTTTCACTGTCCCGCCTCACTCACCTCCCGTGCTGTTTTTACTGTCCCGGGTCATTCAGCTCCCGTGCTGTTTTCACTGTCCCGGCTCACTCACCCCTCGCGCTGTTTTCACTGTCCCAGCTCACTCACCTCTCGCGCTGCTTTCACTGTCCCGGCTCACTCAGCTCCCGCGCTGTTTTCACTATCCAGGCTCACTCACCTCTCGCGCTGTTTTCACTATCCAGGCTCACTCAGCTCCCGCGCTGTTTTCAATGTCCCGGCTCACTCACCTCTCGCGCTGTTTTCACTGTCCCGGCTCACTCACCTCTCGCGCTGTATTCACTGTCCCGGCTCACTCACCTCTCGCGCTGTTTTCACTGTCCCGGCTCACTCAGCTCCCGTGCTGCTTTCACTGTACCGGCTCACTCACCTCTCGCGCTGTTTTCATTGTCCCGGCTCACTCACCTCTCGCGCTGTTTTCACTGTCCCGGCTCAGTCACCTCCCGCGCTGTTTTCACTGTCCCGGCTCACTCACCTCCCGCGCTGTTTTCAAAATCCTGGCTCACTCACCTCTCGCGCTGTTTTCACTGTCCCGGATCACTCACTTCTCGCGCTGTTTTCACTGTCCCGGCTCACTCACCTCTCGCGCTGTTTTCACTGTCCCGACTCACTCACCTCCCGCTCTGTTTTCACTGTCCCGGCTCAATCACCTCCCACGCTGTTTTCACTGTCCCGGCTCACTCACCTCCCGCGCTGTTTTCACTGTCCCGGCTCACTCAACTCCCGCGCTGTTTTCACTGTCCCGGCTCACTCACCTCTCGCGCTGTTTTCTCTGTCCCGTCTCAATCACCTCCCGCGCTGTTTTCACTGTCCCGGCTCACTCAACTCCCGCGCTGTTTTCACTGTCCCGGCTCACTCACCTCTCGCGCTGTTTTCACTGTCCTGGCTCACTCACCTCCCGCGCTGTTTTCACTGTCCCGGCTCACTCAGCTCCCGTGCTGTTTTCACTGTCCCGGCTCACTCAGCTCCCGCGCTGCTTTCACTGTCCCTGCTCACTCAGCTCCCGCGCTGTTTTCACTGTCCCGGCTCACTCACCTCTCGCGCTGTTTTCACTGTCCCGGCTCACTCACCTCTCGCGCTGTTTTCACTGTCCCGGCTCACTCACCTCTCGCTCTGTGTTCACTGTCCCGGCTCACTTAACTCCCGTGCTGTTTTCACTGTCCCGGCTCACTCACCTCCCGCGCTGTTTTCAAAATCCCGGCTCACTCACCTCTCGCGCTGTTTTCACTGTCCCGGCTCACTCACATCATTCGCTGTTTTTACTGTCCCGGCTCACTCACCTCCCGCGCTGTTTTCAATGTCCCGGCTCACTCACCTCTCGCACTGTTTTCACTATCCAGGCTCACTCACCTCTCGCGCTGTTTTCACAATCCAGGCTCACTCAGCTCCCGCGCTGTTTTCAATGTCCCGACTCACTCAGCTCCCGCTCTGTGTTCACTGTCCCGGCTCACTCACCTCTCGCGCTGTTTTCACTGTCCCGACTCACTCACCACCTTCGCTGTTTTCACTGTCCCGGCTCACTCAGCTCCCGCGCTGTTTTCACTGTCCCGGCTCACTCAGCTCTCGCGCTGTTTTCAATGTCCCGACTCACTCAGCTCCCGCTCTGTGTTCACTGTCCCGGCTCACTTAACTCCCGCGCTGTTTTCGCTGTCCCGGCTCACACACCTCCCGCGCTGTTTTCAAAATCCCGGCTCACTCACCTCTCGCGCTGTTTTCACTGTCCCGGCTCACTCACATCATTCGCTGTTTTCACTGTCCCGGCTCACTCACCTCCCCGCTGTTTTCACTGTCCCGGCTCACTCACCTCCCGCGCTGTTTTCAATGTCCCGGCTCACTCACCTCTCGCACTGTTTTCACTGTCTCGGCTCACTCACCCTTCGCTCTGTTTTCACTGTCCCGGCTCACTCACCTCTCGCGCTGCTTTCACTGTCCCGGCTCACTCAGCTCCCGCGCTGTTTTCACTATCCAGGCTCACTCACCTCTCGCGCTGTTTTCACTGTACCGGCTCACTCACTTCTCGCGCTGTTTTCACTGTCCCGGCTCACTCACCTCTCGCGCTGTTTTCACTGTCCCGGCTCACTCACCTCTCACGCTGTTTTCACTGTCCCGGCTCACTCTCCTCTCGCGCTGTTTTCACTGTCCCGACTCACTCACCTCCTTCGCTGTTTTCACTGTCCCGGCTCACTCAGCTCCCGCGCTGTTTTCACTGTCCCGGCTCACTCACCTCTCGCGCTGTTTTCACTGTCCCGGCTCACTCACCTCCTTCGCTGTTTTCACTGTCCCGGCTCACTCACCTCTCGCGCTGTTTTCACTGTCCTGGCTCACTCACCTCCCGCGCTGTTTTCACTGTCCCGGCTCACTCAGCTCCCGTGCTGTTTTCACTGTCCCGGCTCACTCAGCTCCCGCGCTGCTTTCACTGTCCCTGCTCACTCAGCTCCCGCGCTGTTTTCACTGTCCCGGCTCACTCACCTCTCGCGCTGTTTTCACTGTCCCGGCTCACTCACCTCTCGCGCTGTTTTCACTGTCCCGGCTCACTCACCTCTCGCTCTGTGTTCACTGTCCCGGCTCACTTAACTCCCGTGCTGTTTTCACTGTCCCGGCTCACTCACCTCCCGCGCTGTTTTCAAAATCCCGGCTCACTCACCTCTCGCGCTGTTTTCACTGTCCCGGCTCACTCACATCATTCGCTGTTTTTACTGTCCCGGCTCACTCACCTCCCGCGCTGTTTTCAATGTCCCGGCTCACTCACCTCTCGCACTGTTTTCACTATCCAGGCTCACTCACCTCTCGCGCTGTTTTCACAATCCAGGCTCACTCAGCTCCCGCGCTGTTTTCAATGTCCCGACTCACTCAGCTCCCGCTCTGTGTTCACTGTCCCGGCTCACTCACCTCTCGCGCTGTTTTCACTGTCCCGACTCACTCACCACCTTCGCTGTTTTCACTGTCCCGGCTCACTCAGCTCCCGCGCTGTTTTCACTGTCCCGGCTCACTCAGCTCTCGCGCTGTTTTCAATGTCCCGACTCACTCAGCTCCCGCTCTGTGTTCACTGTCCCGGCTCACTTAACTCCCGCGCTGTTTTCGCTGTCCCGGCTCACACACCTCCCGCGCTGTTTTCAAAATCCCGGCTCACTCACCTCTCGCGCTGTTTTCACTGTCCCGGCTCACTCACATCATTCGCTGTTTTCACTGTCCCGGCTCACTCACCTCCCCGCTGTTTTCACTGTCCCGGCTCACTCACCTCCCGCGCTGTTTTCAATGTCCCGGCTCACTCACCTCTCGCACTGTTTTCACTGTCTCGGCTCACTCACCCTTCGCTCTGTTTTCACTGTCCCGGCTCACTCACCTCTCGCGCTGCTTTCACTGTCCCGGCTCACTCAGCTCCCGCGCTGTTTTCACTATCCAGGCTCACTCACCTCTCGCGCTGTTTTCACTGTACCGGCTCACTCACTTCTCGCGCTGTTTTCACTGTCCCGGCTCACTCACCTCTCGCGCTGTTTTCACTGTCCCGGCTCACTCACCTCTCACGCTGTTTTCACTGTCCCGGCTCACTCTCCTCTCGCGCTGTTTTCACTGTCCCGACTCACTCACCTCCTTCGCTGTTTTCACTGTCCCGGCTCACTCAGCTCCCGCGCTGTTTTCACTGTCCCGGCTCACTCACCTCTCGCGCTGTTTTCACTGTCCCGGCTCACTCACCTCCTTCGCTGTTTTCACTGTCCCGGCTCACTCTCCTCTCGCGCTGTTTTCACTGTCCCGACTCACTCACCTCCTTCGCTGTTTTCACTGTCCCGGCTCTCTCAGCTCCCGCGCTGTTTTCACTGTCCTGGCTCACTCACCACAATGCGCTGTTTTCACTGTCCCAGCTAACTCACCTCTTGTGCTATTTTCTCTGTCCCGGCTCACTCACCTCTCGCGCTGTTTTCACTGTCCCGGCTCACTCAACTCCGGCGCTGTTTTCACTGTCCCGGCTCACTCACTTTTCGCGCTGTTTTCACTGTCCCGGCTCACTCAACTCCGGCGCTGTTTTCACTGTCCCGGCTCACTCACTTCTCGCGCTGTTTTCACTGTCCCGGCTCACTCAACTCCCGCGCTGTTTTCACTGTCCCAGCTCACTCACCTCTCGCGCTGTTTTCACTGTCCCGGCTCACTCAACTCCGGCGCTGTTTTCACTGTCCCGGCTCACTCACTTCTCGCGCTGTTTTCACTGTCCCGGCTCACTCAGCTCCCGTGCTGCTTTCACTGTCCCGGCTCACTCACCTCTCGCGCTGTTTTCATTGTCCCGGCTCACTCAACTCCCGCGCTGTTTTCACTGTCCCGGCTCACTCACCTCTCGCGCTGTTTTCACTGTCCCAGCTCACTCACCTCTCGCGCTGTTTTCACTGTCCCGGCTCACTCAACTCCCGCGCTTTTTTCACTGTCCCGCCTCACTCACCTCCCGTGCTGTTTTTACTGTCCCGGGTCATTCAGCTCCCGTGCTGTTTTCACTGTCCCGGCTCACTCACCTACCGCGCTGTTTTCACTGTCCCGGCTCACTCACCTCTCGTGCTGTTTTCACTGTCCCGGCTCACTCATCTCCCGCGCTGTTTTCAATGTCCCGGATCACTCACCTCTCGCACTGTTTTCACTGTCTCGGCTCACTCACCCCTCGCGCTGTTTTCACTGTCCCGGCTCACTCACCTCTCGCGCTGCTTTCACTGTCCCGGCTCACTCAGCTCCCGCGCTGTTTTCACTATCCAGGCTCACTCACCTCTCGCGCTGTTTTCACTATCCAGGCTCACTCAGCTCCCGCGCTGTTTTCAATGTCCCGGCTCACTCACCTCTCGCGCTGTTTTCACTGTCCCGGCTCACTCACCTCTCGCGCTGTATTCACTGTCCCGGCTCACTCACCTCTCGCGCTATTTTCACAGTCCCGGCTCACTCAGCTCCCGTGCTGCTTTCACTGTCCCGGCTCACTCACCTCTCGCGCTGTTTTCATTGTCCCGGCTCACTCACCTCTCGCGCTGTTTTCACTGTCCCGGGTCAGTCACCTCCCGCGCTGTTTTCACTGTCCCGGCTCACTCACCTCCCGCGCTGTTTTCAAAATCCTGGCTCACTCACCTCTCGCGCTGTTTTCACTGTCCCGGATCACTCACTTCTCGCGCTGTTTTCACTGTCCCGGCTCACTCACCTCTCGCGCTGTTTTCACTGTCCCGACTCACTCACCTCCCGCTCTGTTTTCACCTTCCCGGCTCAATCACCTCCCACGCTGTTTTCACTGTCCCGGCTCACTCACCTCCCGCGCTGTTTTCACTCTCCCGGCTCACTCAACTCCCGCGCTGTTTTCACTGTCCCGGCTCACTCACCTCTCGCGCTGTTTTCTCTGTCCCGGCTCAATCACCTCCCGCGCTGTTTTCACTGTCCCGGCTCACTCAACTCCCGCGCTGTTTTCACTGTCCCGGCTCACTCACCTCTCGCGCTGTTTTCACTGTCCCGGCTCACTCACCTCCCGCGCTGTTTTCACTGTCCCGTCTCACTCAGCTCCCGCGCTGTTTTCACTGTCCCGGCTCAATCAGCTCCCGCGCTGCTTTCACTGTCCCGGCTCACTCAGCTCCCGCGCTGTTTTCACTGTCCCGGCTCACTCACATCTCGCGCTGTTTTCACTGTCCCGGCTCACTCACCTCTCGCTCTGTTTTCACTGTCCCGGCTCACTCACCTCCCGCGCTGTTTTCAAAATCCCGGCTCACTCACCTCTCGCGCTGTTTTCACTGTCCCGGCTCACTCACATCATTCGCTGTTTTCACTGTCCCGGCTCACTCACCTCCCGCGCTGTTTTCAATGTCCCGGCTCACTCACCTCTCGCACTGTTTTCACTATCCAGGCTCACTCACCTCTCGCGCTGTTTTCACTATCCAGGCTCACTCAGCTCCCGCGCTGTTTTCAATGTCCCGACTCACTCAGCTCCCGCTCTGTGTTCACTGTCCCGGCTCACTCACCTCTCGCGCTGTTTTCACTGTCCCGACTCACTCACCTCCTTCGCTGTTTTCACTGTCCCGGCTCCCTCAGCCCCCGCGCTGTTTTCACTGTCCCGGCTCACTCAGCTCTCGCGCTGTTTTCAATGTCCCGACTCACTCAGCTCCCGCTCTGTGTTCACTGTCCCGGCTCACTTAACTCCCGCGCTGTTTTCGCTGTCCCGGCTCACACACCTCCCGCGCTGTTTTCAAAATCCCGGCTCACTCACCTCTCGCGCTGTTTTCACTGTCCCGGCTCACTCACATCATTCGCTGTTTTCACTGTCCCGGCTCACTCACCTCCCCGCTGTTTTCACTGTCCCGGCTCACTCACCTCCCGCGCTGTTTTCAATGTCCCGGCTCACTCACCTCTCGCACTGTTTTCACTCTCTCGGCTCACTCACCCCTCGCTCTGTTTTCACTGTCCCGGCTCACTCACCTCTCGCGCTGCTTTCACTGTCCCGGCTCACTCAGCTCCAGCGCTGTTTTCACTATCCAGGCTCACTCACCTCTCGCGCTGTTTTCACTGTACCGGCTCACTCACTTCTCGCGCTGTTTTCACTGTCCCGGCTCACTCACCTGTCGCGCTTTTTTCACTGTCCCGGCTCACTCACCTCTCAAGCTGTTTTCACTGTCCCGGCTCACTCTCCTCTCGCGCTGTTTTCACTGTCCCGACTCACTCACCTCCTTCGCTGTTTTCACTGTCCCGGCTCACTCAGCTCCCGCGCTGTTTTCACTGTCCCGGCTCACTCACCTCTCGCGCTGTTTTCACTGTCCCGGCTCACTCACCTCCTTCGCTGTTTTCACTGTCCCGGCTCACTCTCCTCTCGCGCTGTTTTCACTGTCCCGACTCACTCACCTCCTTCGCTGTTTTCACTGTCCCGGCTCACTCAGCTCCCGCGCTGTTTTCACTGTCCTGGCTCACTCACCACAATGCGCTGTTTTCACTGTCCCAGCTCACTCACCTCTTGTGCCATTTTCTCTGTCCCGGCTCACTCACCTCTCGCGCTGTTTTCACTGTCCCGGCTCACTCAACTCCGGCGCTGTTTTCACTGTCCCGGCTCACTCACTTCTCGCGCTGTTTTCACCTTCCCGGCTCAATCACCTCCCACGCTGTTTTCACTGTCCCGGCTCACTCAACTCCCGCGCTGTTTTCACTGTCCCAGCTCACTCACCTCTCGCGCTGTTTTCACTGTCCCGGCTCACTCAACTCCGGCGCTGTTTTCACTGTCCCGGCTCACTCACTTCTCGCGCTGTTTTCACTGTCCCGGCTCACTCAGCTCCCGTGCTGCTTTCACTGTCCCGGCTCACTCACCTCTCGCGCTGTTTTCATTGTCCCGGCTCACTCAACTCCCGCGCTGTTTTCACTGTCCCGGCTCACTCACCTCTCGCGCTGTTTTCACTGTCCCAGCTCACTCACCTCTCGCGCTGTTTTCACTGTCCCGGCTCACTCAACTCCCGCTCTTTTTTCACTGTCCCGCCTCACTCACCTCCCGTGCTGTTTTTACTGTCCCGGGTCATTCAGCTCCCGTGCTGTTTTCACTGTCCCGGCTCACTCACCTACCGCGCTGTTTTCACTGTCCCGGCTCACTCACCTCTCGTGCTGTTTTCACTGTCCCGGCTCACTCATCTCCCGCGCTGTTTTCAATGTCCCGGATCACTCACCTCTCGCACTGTTTTCACTGTCTCGGCTCACTCACCCCTCGCGCTGTTTTCACTGTCCCGGCTCACTCACCTCTCGCGCTGCTTTCACTGTCCCGGCTCACTCAGCTCCCGCGCTGTTTTCACTATCCAGGCTCACTCACCTCTCGCGCTGTTTTCACTATCCAGGCTCACTCAGCTCCCGCGCTGTTTTCAATGTCACGGCTCACTCACCTCTCGCGCTGTTTTCACTGTCCCGGCTCACTCACCTCTCGCGCTGTATTCACTGTCCCGGCTCACTCACCTCTCGCGCTATTTTCACAGTCCCGGCTCACTCAGCTCCCGTGCTGCTTTCACTGTCCCGGCTCACTCACCTCTCGCGCTGTTTTCATTGTCCCGGCTCACTCACCTCTCGCGCTGTTTTCACTGTCCCGGGTCAGTCACCTCCCGCGCTGTTTTCACTGTCCCGGCTCACTCACCTCCCGCGCTGTTTTCAAAATCCTGGCTCACTCACCTCTCGCGCTGTTTTCACTGTCCCGGATCACTCACTTCTCGCGCTGTTTTCACTGTCCCGGCTCACTCACCTCTCGCGCTGTTTTCACTGTCCCGACTCACTCACCTCCCGCTCTGTTTTCACCTTCCCGGCTCAATCACCTCCCACGCTGTTTTCACTGTCCCGGCTCACTCACCTCCCGCGCTGTTTTCACTCTCCCGGCTCACTCAACTCCCGCGCTGTTTTCACTGTCCCGGCTCACTCACCTCTCGCGCTGTTTTCTCTGTCCCGGCTCAATCACCTCCCGCGCTGTTTTCACTGTCCCGGCTCACTCAACTCCCGCGCTGTTTTCACTGTCCCGGCTCACTCACCTCTCGCGCTGTTTTCACTGTCCCGGCTCACTCACCTCCCGCGCTGTTTTCACTGTCCCGTCTCACTCAGCTCCCGCGCTGTTTTCACTGTCCCGGCTCAATCAGCTCCCGCGCTGCTTTCACTGTCCCGGCTCACTCAGCTCCCGCGCTGTTTTCACTGTCCCGGCTCACTCACATCTCGCGCTGTTTTCACTGTCCCGGCTCACTCACCTCTCGCTCTGTTTTCACTGTCCCGGCTCACTCACCTCCCGCGCTGTTTTCAAAATCCCGGCTCACTCACCTCTCGCGCTGTTTTCACTGTCCCGGCTCACTCACATCATTCGCTGTTTTCACTGTCCCGGCTCACTCACCTCCCGCGCTGTTTTCAATGTCCCGGCTCACTCACCTCTCGCACTGTTTTCACTATCCAGGCTCACTCACCTCTCGCGCTGTTTTCACTATCCAGGCTCACTCAGCTCCCGCGCTGTTTTCAATGTCCCGACTCACTCAGCTCCCGCTCTGTGTTCACTGTCCCGGCTCACTCACCTCTCGCGCTGTTTTCACTGTCCCGACTCACTCACCTCCTTCGCTGTTTTCACTGTCCCGGCTCACTCAGCCCCCGCGCTGTTTTCACTGTCCCGGCTCACTCAGCTCTCGCGCTGTTTTCAATGTCCCGACTCACTCAGCTCCCGCTCTGTGTTCACTGTCCCGGCTCACTTAACTCCCGCGCTGTTTTCGCTGTCCCGGCTCACACACCTCCCGCGCTGTTTTCAAAATCCCGGCTCACTCACCTCTCGCGCTGTTTTCACTGTCCCGGCTCACTCACATCATTCGCTGTTTTCACTGTCCCGGCTCACTCACCTCCCCGCTGTTTTCACTGTCCCGGCTCACTCACCTCCCGCGCTGTTTTCAATGTCCCGGCTCACTCACCTCTCGCACTGTTTTCACTCTCTCGGCACACTCACCCCTCGCTCTGTTTTCACTGTCCCGGCTCACTCACCTCTCGCGCTGCTTTCACTGTCCCGGCTCACTCAGCTCCAGCGCTGTTTTCACTATCCAGGCTCACTCACCTCTCGCGCTGTTTTCACTGTACCGGCTCACTCACTTCTCGCGCTGTTTTCACTGTCCCGGCTCACTCACCTGTCGCGCTTTTTTCACTGTCCCGGCTCACTCACCTCTCAAGCTGTTTTCACTGTCCCGGCTCACTCTCCTCTCGCGCTGTTTTCACTGTCCCGACTCACTCACCTCCTTCGCTGTTTTCACTGTCCCGGCTCACTCAGCTCCCGCGCTGTTTTCACTGTCCCGGCTCACTCACCTCTCGCGCTGTTTTCACTGTCCCGGCTCACTCACCTCCTTCGCTGTTTTCACTGTCCCGGCTCACTCTCCTCTCGCGCTGTTTTCACTGTCCCGACTCACTCACCTCCTTCGCTGTTTTCACTGTCCCGGCTCACTCAGCTCCCGCGCTGTTTTCACTGTCCTGGCTCACTCACCACAATGCGCTGTTTTCACTGTCCCAGCTCACTCACCTCTTGTGCCATTTTCTCTGTCCCGGCTCACTCACCTCTCGCGCTGTTTTCACTGTCCCGGCTCACTCAACTCCGGCGCTGTTTTCACTGTCCCGGCTCACTCACTTCTCGCGCTGTTTTCACTGCCCCGGCTCACTCAACTCCGGCGCTGTTTTCACTGTCCCGGCTCACTCACTTCTCGCGCTGTTTTCACTGTCCCGGCTCACTCAACTCCCGCGCTGTTTTCACTGTCCCGGCTCACTCACCTCTCGCGCTGTTTTCACTGTCCCGGCTCACTCAACTCCGGCGCTGTTTTCACTGTCCCGGCTCACTCACTTCTCGCGCTGTTTTCACTGTCCCGGCTCACTCAGCTCCCGTGCTGCTTTCACTGTCCCGGCTCACTCACCTCTCGCGCTGTTTTCATTGTCCCGGCTCACTCACCTCCTGCGCTGTTTTCACTGTCCCGGCTCACTCACCTCCCGCGCTGTTTTCACTGTCCCGGCTCACTCACCTCTCGCGCTGTTTTCATTGTCCCGGCTCACTCAACTCCCGCGCTGTTTTCACTGTCCCGGCTCAATCAACTCCCGCGCTGTTTTCACTGTCCCGGTTCACTCAGCTCCCGCGCTGCTTTCACTGTCCCGGCTCACTCACCTCTCGCGCTGTTTTCATTGTCCCGGCTCACTCAACTCCCGCGCTGTTTTCACTGTCCCGGCTCACTCACCTCTCGCGCTGTTTTCACTGTCCCAGCTCACTCACCTCTCGCGCTGTTTTCACTGTCCCGGCTCACTCAACTCCCGCGCTTTTTTCACTGTCCCGCCTCACTCACCTCCCGTGCTGTTTTTACTGTCCCGGGTCATTCAGCTCCCGTGCTGTTTTCACTGTCCCGGCTCACTCACCTACCGCGCTGTTTTCACTGTCCCGGCTCACTCACCTCTCGTGCTGTTTTCACTGTCCCGGCTCACTCATCTCCCGCGCTGTTTTCAATGTCCCGGATCACTCACCTCTTGCACTGTTTTCACTGTCTCGGCTCACTCACCCCTCGCGCTGTTTTCACTGTCCCGGCTCACTCACCTCTCGCGCTGCTTTCACTGTCCCGGCTCACTCAGCTCCCGCGCTGTTTTCACTATCCAGGCTCACTCACCTCTCGCGCTGTTTTCACTATCCAGGCTCACTCAGCTCCCGCGCTGTTTTCAATGTCCCGGCTCACTCACCTCTCGCGCTGTTTTCACTGTCCCGGCTCACTCACCTCTCGCGCTGTATTCACTGTCCCGGCTCACTCACCTCTCGCGCTGTTTTCACTGTCCCGGCTCACTCAGCTCCCGTGCTGCTTTCACTGTCCCGGCTCACTCACCTCTCGCGCTGTTTTCATTGTCCCGGCTCACTCACCTCTAGCGCTGTTTTCACTGTCCCGGCTCAGTCACCTCCCGCGCTGTTTTCACTGTCCCGGCTCACTCACCTCCCGCGCTGTTTTCAAAATCCTGGCTCACTCACCTCTCGCGCTGTTTTCACTGTCCCGGATCACTCACTTCTCGCGCTGTTTTCACTGTCCCGGCTCACTCACCACTCGCGCTGTTTTCACTGTCCCGACTCACTCACCTCCCGCTCTGTTTTCACTGTCCCGGCTCAATCAACTCCCACGCTGTTTTCACTGTCCCGGCTCACTCACCTCCCGCGCTGTTTTCAG
This sequence comes from Scyliorhinus torazame, assembly GCF_047496885.1. Lineage (NCBI taxonomy): Eukaryota > Metazoa > Chordata > Chondrichthyes > Carcharhiniformes > Scyliorhinidae > Scyliorhinus > Scyliorhinus torazame. Next base: position 71,796,410 of record NC_092722.1, on the reverse strand, counting down.
TGTCCCGGCTCACTCAACTCCCGCGCTGTTTTCACTGTCCCGGCTCACTCACCTCTCGCGCTGTTTTCTCTGTCCCGGCTCAATCACCTCCCGCGCTGTTTTCACTGCCCCGTCTCACTCAACTCCCGCGCTGTTTTCACTGTCCCGGCTCTCTCACCTCTCGCGCTGTTTTCACTGTCCCGGCTCACTCACCTCCCGCGCTGTTTTCACTGTCCCGGCTCACTCAGCTCCCGCGCTGTTTTCACTGTCCCGGCTCACTCAGCTCCCGCGCTGCTTTCACTGTCCCGGCTCACGCAGCTCCCGCGCTGTTTTCTCTGTCCCGGCTCACTCACCTCTCGCGCTGTTTTCACTGTCCCGGCTCACTCACCTCTCGCGCTGTTTTCACTCTCCCGGCTCACTCACCTCTCGCTCTGTGTTCACTGTCCCGGCTCACTTAACTCCCGTGCTGTTTTCACTGTCCCGGCTCACTCACCTCCCGCGCTGTTTTCAAAATCCCGGCTCACTCACCTCTCGCGCAGTTTTCACTGTCCCGGCTCACTCACATCATTCGCTGTTTTCACTGTCCCGGCTCACTCACCTCCTGCGCTGTTTTCAATGTCCCGGCTCACTCACCTCTCGCACTGTTTTCACTGTCTCGGCTCACTCACCCCTCGCGCTGTTTTCACTGTCCCGGCTCACTCACCTCTCGCGCTGCTTTCACTGTCCCGGCTCACTCAGCTCCCGCGCTGTTTTCACTGTCCCGGCTCACTCATCTCCCGCGCTGTTTTCAATGTCCCGGATCACTCACCTCTTGCACTGTTTTCACTGTCTCGGCTCACTCACCCCTCGCGCTGTTTTCACTGTCCCGGCTCACTCACCTCTCGCGCTGCTTTCACTGTCCCGGCTCACTCAGCTCCCGCGCTGTTTTCACTATCCAGGCTCACTCACCTCTCGCGCTGTTTTCACTATCCAGGCTCACTCAGCTCCCGCGCTGTTTTCAATGTCCCGGCTCACTCACCTCTCGCGCTGTTTTCACTGTCCCGGCTCACTCACCTCTCGCGCTGTATTCACTGTCCCGGCTCACTCACCTCTCGCGCTGTTTTCACTGTCCCGGCTCACTCAGCTCCCGTGCTGCTTTCACTGTCCCGGCTCACTCACCTCTCGCGCTGTTTTCATTGTCCCGGCTCACTCACCTCTAGCGCTGTTTTCACTGTCCCGGCTCAGTCACCTCCCGCGCTGTTTTCACTGTCCCGGCTCACTCACCTCCCGCGCTGTTTTCAAAATCCTGGCTCACTCACCTCTCGCGCTGTTTTCACTGTCCCGGATCACTCACTTCTCGCGCTGTTTTCACTGTCCCGGCTCACTCACCACTCGCGCTGTTTTCACTGTCCCGACTCACTCACCTCCCGCTCTGTTTTCACTGTCCCGGCTCAATCAACTCCCACGCTGTTTTCACTGTCCCGGCTCACTCACCTCCCGCGCTGTTTTCAGTGTCCCGGCTCACTCAACTCCCGCGCTGTTTTCACTGTCCCGGCTCACTCACCTCTCGCGCTGTTTTCTCTGTCCCGGCTCAATCACCTCCCGCGCTGTTTTCACTGCCCCGTCTCACTCAACTCCCGCGCTGTTTTCACTGTCCCGGCTCTCTCACCTCTCGCGCTGTTTTCACTGTCCCGGCTCACTCACCTCCCGCGCTGTTTTCACTGTCCCGGCTCACTCAGCTCCCGCGCTGTTTTCACTGTCCCGGCTCACTCAGCTCCCGCGCTGCTTTCACTGTCCCGGCTCACGCAGCTCCCGCGCTGTTTTCTCTGTCCCGGCTCACTCACCTCTCGCGCTGTTTTCACTGTCCCGGCTCACTCACCTCTCGCGCTGTTTTCACTCTCCCGGCTCACTCACCTCTCGCTCTGTGTTCACTGTCCCGGCTCACTTAACTCCCGTGCTGTTTTCACTGTCCCGGCTTACTCACCTCCCGCGCTGTTTTCAAAATCCCGGCTCACTCACCTCTCGCGCAGTTTTCACTGTCCCGGCTCACTCACATCATTCGCTGTTTTCACTGTCCCGGCTCACTCACCTCCTGCGCTGTTTTCAATGTCCCGGCTCACTCACCTCTCGCACTGTTTTCACTGTCTCGGCTCACTCACCCCTCGCGCTGTTTTCACTGTCCCGGCTCACTCACCTCTCGCGCTGCTTTCACTGTCCCGGCTCACTCAGCTCCCGCGCTGTTTTCACTGTCCCGGCTCACTCACCTCCCGCGCTGTTTTCACTGTCCCGGCTCACTCACCTCCCGCGCTGTTTTCACTGTCCCGTCTCACTCACCTCTCGCGTTGTTTTCACTGTCACGGCTCACTCACCTCTCGCGCTGTTTTCACTGTCCCGGCTCACTCAGCTCCCGCGCTGTTTTCAATGTCCCGGCTCACTCACCTCTCGCGCTGTTTTCACTGTCCCGGCTCACTCACCTCTCGCGCTGTTTTCACTGTCCCGGCTCACTCAGCTCCCGCGCTGTTTTCACTGTCCCAGCTCACTCAGCTCCCGCGCTGTTTTCACTGTCCCGGCTCACTCACCTCCCGCGCTGTTTTCACTGTCCCGGCTCAGTCACCTCTCGCGCTGCTTTCACTGTCCCGGCTCACTCACCTCTCGCGCTGTTTTCACTGTCTCGGCTCACTCAGCTCTCGCGCTGTTTCCACTGTCCCGGCTCACTCAGCTCCCGCGCTGTTTTCACTGTCCCTGCTCACTCTCCTCCCGCGCTGTTTTCACTGTCCCGGCTCACTCTCCTCTCGCGCTGTTTTCACTGTCCGGCTCACTCAGCTCCCGTGCTGTTGTCACTGTCCCGGCTCACTCACATCATTCGCTGTTTTCACTGTCCCGGTTCACTCACCTCCCGCGCTGTTTTCAATGTCCCGGCTCACTCACCTCTCGCACTGTTTTCACTGTCTCGGCTCACTCACCCCTCGCGCTGTTTTCACTGTCCCGGCTCACTCACCTCTCGCGCTGCTTTCACTGTCCCGGCTCACTCAGCTCCCGCGCTGTTTTCACTGTCCCGGCTCACTCACCTCCCGCGCTGTTTTCACTGTCCCGGCTCACTCACCTCCCGCGCTGTTTTCACTGTCCCGGCTCACTCACCTCTCGCGTTGTTTTCACTGTCCCGGCTCACTCACCTCTCGCGCTGTTTTCACTGTCCCGGCTCACTCAGCTCCCGCGCTGTTTTCAATGTCCCGGCTCACTCACCTCTCGCGCTGTTTTCACTGTCCCGGCTCAATCACCTCTCGCGCTGTTTTCACTGTCCCGGCTCACTCAGCTCCCGCGCTGTTTTCACTGTCCCAGCTCACTCAGCTCCCGCGCTGTTTTCACTGTCCCGGCTCACTCACCTCCCGCGCTGTTTTCACTGTCCCGGCTCACTCACCTCTCGCGCTGTTTTCACTGTCTCGGCTCAATCAGCTCTCGCGCTGTTTTCACTGTCCCGGCTCACTCAGCTCCCGCGCTGTTTTCACTGTCCCTGCTCACTCACCTCTCGCGCTGTTTTCACTGTCCTTTCGCACTCTCCTCCCGCGCTGTTTTCACTGTCCCGGCTCACTCACCTCTCGGGCTGTTTTCACTGTCCCGGCTCACTCACCTCCCGCGCTGTTTTCACTGTCCCGGCTCACTCACCTCTCGCGCTGTTTTCACTGTCCCGGCTCACTCACCTTTCGCGCTGTTTTCACTGTCCCGGCTCACTTTGCTCCCGCGCTGCTTTCACTGTCCCGGCTCACTCACCTCTCGCACTGTTTTCACTGTCCGGCTCACTCACCTCTCGTGCTGTTTTCACTGCCCCGGCTCACTCACCTCTTGCGCTGTTTTCACTGTCCCGGCTCACTCACCTCTCGCGCTGTTTTCACTGTCCCGGCTCACTCACCTCTCGCGCTGTTTTCACTGTCCCGGCTCACTCACCTCTCGCGCTGTTTTCACTGTTCCGGCTCACTCAGCTCCCGCGCTGTTTTCACAGCCCCGGCTCACTCACCTCTTGCGCTGTTTTCACTGCCCCGGCTCACTCACCTCTCGCGCTGTTTTCACTGCCCCGGCTCACTCACCTCCCGTGCTCTTTTCACTGTCCCGGCTCACTCACCTCTCGCGCTGTTTTCACTGTTCCGGATCACTCAGCTCCCGTGCTGTTTTCACTGTCCCGGCTCACTCACATCTCGCGCTGTTTTCACTGTCCCGGCTCACTCAGCTCCCGCGCTGTTTTCTCTGTCCTGGCTCACTCACCTCCCGCACTGTTTTCACTGTCCCGGCTCACTCACCTCTCGCGCTGTTTTCACTGTCCCGGCTTACTCTCCTCTCGCGCTGTTTTCACTGTCCCGACTCACTCACCTCCTTCGCTGTTTTCACTGTCCCGGCTCACTCAGCTCCCGCGCTGTTTTCACTGTCCCGGCTCACTCTCCTCTCGCGCTGTTTTCACTGTCCCGACTCACTCACCTCCTTCGCTGTTTTCACTGTCCCGGCTCACTCAGCTCCCGCGCTGTTTTCACTGTCCTGGCTCACTCACCTCAATGCGCTGTTTTCACTGTCCCAGCTCACTCACCTCTTGCGCTATTTTCTCTCTCCCGGCTCACTCACCTCTCGCGCTGTTTTCACTGTCCCGGCTCACTCAACTCCGGCGCTGTTTTCACTGTCCCGGCTCACTCACTTCTCGCGCTGTTTTCACTGTCCCGGCTCACTCACCTCTCGCGCTGTTTTCATTGTCCCGGCTCACTCACCTCTCGTGCTGTTTTCACTGTCCCGGCTCACTCACCTCTCGCGCTGTTTTCACTGTCCCGGCTCACTCAACTCCGGCGCTGTTTTCACTGTCCCGGCTCACTCACCTCTCGCGCTGTTTTCACTGTCCCGGATCCCTCAGCTCCCGCGCTGTTTTCACTGTCCCGGCTCCCTCAGCTCCCGCGCTGTTTTCACTTTCCCGGCTCACTCAACTCCGGCGCTGTTTTCACTGTCGCGGCTCACTCAGCTCCCGCGCTGTTTTCACTGTCCCGGCTCACTCTCCTCTCGTGCTGTTTTCACTGTCCCGGCTCACTCACCTCTCGCGCTGTTTTCACTGTCCCAGCTCACTCTCCTCTCGCGCTCTTTTCACTGTCCCGACTCACTCACCTCCTTCGCTGATTTCACTGTCCCGGCTCACTCAGCTCCCGCGCTGTTTTCGCTGTCCTGGCTCACTCACCTCAATGCGCTGTTTTCACTGTCCCAGCTCACTCACCTCTTGCGCTATTTTCTCTGTCCCGGCTCACTCAACTCCCGCGCTGTTTTCACTGTCCCGGCTCAATCAACTCCCGCGCTGTTTTCACTGTCCCGGCTCACTCACCTTTCGCACTGTTTTCACTGTCCCGGCTCACTTAGCTCCCGCGCTGCTTTCACTGTCCCGGCTCACTCACCTCTCGCACTGTTTTCACTGTCCGGCTCACTCACCTCTCGCGCTGTTTTCACTGCCCCGGCTCACTCACCTCTTGCGCTGTTTTCACTGTCCCGGCTCACTCACCTCTCGCGCTGTTTTCACTGTCCCGGCTCACTCACCTCTCGCGCTGTTTTCACTGTCCCGGCTCACTCACCTCTCGCGCTGTTTTCACTGTACCGGCTCACTCAGCTCCCGCGCTGTTTTCACCGCCCCGGCTCACTCACCTCTTGCGCTGTTTTCACTGCCCCGGCTCACTCACCTCTCGCGCTGTTTTCACTGCCCCGGCTCACTCACCTCCCGTGCTCTTTTCACTGTCCCGGCTCACTCACCTCTCGCGCTGTTTTCACTGTTCCGGATCACTCAGCTCCCGTGCTGTTTTCACTGTCCCGGCTCACTCACATCTCGCGCTGTTTTCACTGTCCCGGCTCACTCAGCTCCCGCGCTGTTTTCTCTGTCCTGACTCACTCACCTCCCGCACTGTTTTCACTGTCCCGGCTCACTCACCTCTCGCGCTGTTTTCACTGTCCCGGCTCACTCTCCTCTCGCGCTGTTTTCACTGTCCCGACTCACTCACCTCCTTCGCTGTTTTCACTGTCCCGGCTCACTCAGCTCCCGCGCTGTTTTCACTGTCCCGGCTCACTCTCCTCTCACGCTGTTTTCACTGTCCCGACTCACTCACCTCCTTCGCTGTTTTCACTGTCCCGGCTCACTCAGCTCCCGCGCTGTTTTCACTGTCCCGGCTCACTCACCTCTCGCGCTGTTTTCATTGTCCCGGCTCACTCACCTCTAGCGCTGTTTTCACTGTCCCGGCTCAGTCACCTCCCGCGCTGTTTTCACTGTCCCGGCTCACTCACCTCCATTGCTGTTTTCAAAATCCTGGCTCACTCACCTCTCGCGCTGTTTTCACTGTCCCGGATCACTCACTTCTCGCGCTGTTTTCACTGTCCCGGCTCACTCACCACTCGCTCTGTTTTCACTGTCCCGACTCACTCACCTCCCGCTCTGTTTTCACTGTCCCGGCTCAATCACCTCCCACGCTGTTTTCACTGTCCCGGCTCACTCACCTCCCGCGCTGTTTTCAGTGTCCCGGCTCACTCAACTCCCGCGCTGTTTTCACTGTCCCGGCTCACTCACCTCTCGCGCTGTTTTCTCTGTCCCGGCTCAATCACCTCCCGCGCTGTTTTCACTGCCCCGGCTCACTCAACTCCCGCGCTGTTTTCACTGTCCCGGCTCACTCAGCTCCCGCGCTGTTTTCACTGTCCCGGCTCACTCAGCTCCCGCGCTGCTTTCACTGTCCCGGCTCACTCAGCTCCCGCGCTGTTTTCTCTGTCCCGGCTCACTCACCTCTCGCGCTGTTTTCACTGTCCCGGCTCACTCACCTCTCGCGCTGTTTTCACTGTCCCGGCTCACTCACCTCTCGCTCTGTGTTCACTGTCCCGGCTCACTTAACACCCGTGCTGTTTTCACTGTCCCGGCTCACTCACCTCCCGCGCTGTTTTCAAAATCCCGGCTCACTCACCTCTCGCGCTGTTTTCACTGTCCCGGCTCACTCACATCATTCGCTGTTTTCACTGTCACGGCTCACTCACCTCCTGCGCTGTTTTCAATGTCCCGGCTCACACACCTCTCGCACTGTTTTCACTGTCTCGGCTCACTCACCCCTCGTGCTGTTTTCACTGTCCCGGCTCACTCACCTCTCGCGCTGCTTTCACTGTCCCGGGTCACTCAGCTCCCGCGCTGTTTTCACTGTCCCGGCTCACTCACCTCCCGCGCTGTTTTCACTGTCCCGGCTCACTCACCTCCCGCGCTGTTTTCACTGTCCCGTCTCACTCACCTCTCGCGTTGTTTTCACTGTCCCGGCTCACTCACCTCTCGCGCTGTTTTCACTGTCCCGGCTCACTCAGCTCCCGCGCTGTTTTCAATGTCCCGGTTCACTCACCTCTCGCGCTGTTTTCACTGTCCCGGCTCACTCACCTCTCGCGCTGTTTTCACTGTCCCGGCTCACTCAGCTCCCGCGCTGTTTTCACTGTCCCAGCTCACTCAGCTCCCGCGCTGTTTTCACTGTCCCGGCTCACTCACCTACCGCGCTGTTTTCACTGTCCCGGCTCACTCACCTCTCGCGCTGTTTTCACTGTCCCGGCTCACTCAGCTCCCGCGCTGTTTTCACTGTCCCTGCTCACTCTCCTCCCGCGCTGTTTTCACTGTCCCGGCTCACTCTCCTCTCGCGCTGTTTTCACTGTCCCGGCTCACTCACCTCTCGCGCTGTTTTCACTGTCCCGGCTCACTCAGCTCCCGTGCTGTTTTCAGGGTCCCGGCTCACTCACCTCCTTCGCTGTTTTCACTGTCCCGGCTCACTCAGCTCCCGCGCTGTTTTCACTGTCCCTGCTCACTTTCCTCCCGCGCTGTTTTCACTGTCCCGGCTCACTCTCCTCTCGCGCTGTTTTCACTGTCCCGGCTCACTCAGCTCCCGTGCTGTTTTCAGGGTCCCGGCTCACTCACCTCCTTCGCTGTTTTCACTGTCCCGGCTCACTCACCTCTCGCGCTGTTTTCACTGTCCCGGCTCACTCACCTCTCGCTCTGTTTTCACTGTCCCGGCTCACTCACCTCCCGCGCTGTTTTCAATGTCCCGGCTCACTCACCTCTCGCACTGTTTTCACTGTCTCGGCTCACTCACCCCTCGCACTGTTTTCACTGTCCCGGCTCACTCACCTCTCGCGCTGCTTTCACTGTCCCGGCTCACTCAGCTCCCGCGCTGTTTTCACTGTCCCGGCTCACTCACCTCCCGCGCTGTTTTCACTGTCCCGGCTCACTCACCTCCCGCGCTGTTTTCACTGTCCCGGCTCACTCACCTCTCGCGTTGTTTTCACTGTCCCGGCTCACTCACCTCTCGCGCTGTTTTCACTCTCCCGGCTCACTCAGCTCCCGCGCTGTTTTCAATGTCCCGGCTCACTCACCTCTCGCGCTGTTTTCACTGTCCCGGCTCAATCACCTCTCGCGCTGTTTTCACTGTCCCGGCTCACTCAGCTCCCGCGCTGTTTTCACTGTCCCAGCTCACTCAGCTCCCGCGCTGTTTTCACTGTCCCGGCTCACTCACCTCCCGCGCTGTTTTCACTGTCCCGGCTCACTCAGCTCCCGCGCTGTTTTCACTGTCCCAGCACACTCAGCTCCCGCGCTGTTTTCACTGTCCCGGCTCACTCACCTCCCGCGCTGTTTTCACTGTCCCGGCTCACTCACCTCTCGCGCTGTTTTCACTGTCCCGGCTCACTCAGCTCCCGCGCTGTTTTCACTGTCCCTGCTCACTCTCCTCCCGCGCTGTTTTCACTGTCCCGGCTCACTCTCCTCTCGCGCTGTTTTCACTGTCCCGGCTCACTCAGCTCCCGTGCTGTTTTCAGGGTCCCGGCTCACTCACCTCCTTCGCTGTTTTCACTGTCCCGGCTCACTCAGCTCCCGCGCTGTTTTCACTGTCCCTGCTCACTCTCCTCCCGCGCTGTTTTCACTGTCCCGGCTCACTCTCCTCTCGCGCTGTTTTCACTGTCCCGGCTCACTCAGCTCCCGTGCTGTTTTCAGGGTCCCGGCTCACTCACCTCCTTCGCTGTTTTCACTGTCCCGGCTCACTCACCTCTCGCGCTGTTTTCACTGTCCCGGCTCACTCACCTCTCGCTCTGTTTTCACTGTCCCGGCTCACTCACCTCCCGCGCTGTTTTCAAAATCCCGGCTCACTCACCTCTCGCGCTGTTTTCACTGTCCCGGCTCACTCACATCATTCGCTGTTTTCACTGTCCCGGCTCACTCACCTCCCGCGCTGTTTTCAATGTCCCGGCTCACTCACCTCTCGCACTGTTTTCACTGTCTCGGCTCACTCACCCCTCGCGCTGTTTTCACTGTCCCGGCTCACTCACCTCTCGCGCTGCTTTCACTGTCCCGGCTCACTCAGCTCCCGCGCTGTTTTCACTGTCCCGGCTCACTCACCTCCCGCGCTGTTTTCACTGTCCCGGCTCACTCACCTCCCGCGCTGTTTTCACTGTCCCGGCTCACTCACCTCTCGCGTTGTTTTCACTGTCCCGGCTCACTCACCTCTCGCGCTGTTTTCACTCTCCCGGCTCACTCAGCTCCCGCGCTGTTTTCAATGTCCCGGCTCACTCACCTCTCGCGCTGTTTTCACTGTCCCGGCTCAATCACCTCTCGCGCTGTTTTCACTGTCCCGGCTCACTCACCTCCCGCGCTGTTTTCACTGTCCCGGCTCACTCACCTCTCGCGCTGTTTTCACTGTCTCGGCTCACTCAGCTCTCGCGCTGTGTTCACTGTCCCGGCTCACTCAGCTCCCGCGCTGTTTTCACTGTCCCTGCTCACTCACCTCTCGCGCTGTTTTCACTGTCCTTTCGCACTCTCCTCCCGCGCTGTTTTCACTGTCCCGGCTCACTCAGCTCTCGCGCTGTTTTCACTGTCCCGGCTCACTCACCTCCTTCGCTGTTTTCAATGTCCCGGCTCACTCACCTCTCGGGCTGTTTTCACTGTCCCGGCTCACTCACCTCCCGCGCTGTTTTCACTGTCCCGGCTCACTCACCTCTCGCGCTGTTTTCACTGTCCCGGCTCACTCACCTTTCGCGCTGTTTTCACTGTCCCGGCTCACTTAGCTCCCGCGCTGCATTCACTGTCCCGGCTCACTCACCTCTCGCACTGTTTTCACTGTCCGGCTCACTCACCTCTCGCGCTGTTTTCACTGCCCCGGCTCACTCACCTCTTGCGCTGTTTTCACTGTCCCGGCTCACTCACCTCTCGCGCTGTTTTCACTGTCCCGGCTCACTCACCTCTCGCGCTGAATTCACTGTCCCGGCTCACTCACCTCTCGCGCTGTTTTCACTGTTCCGGCTCACTCAGCTCCCGCGCTGTTTTCACCGCCCCGGCTCACTCACCTCTTGCGCTGTTTTCACTGCCCCGGCTCACTCACCTCTCGCGCTGTTTTCACTGCCCCGGCTCACTCACCTCCCGTGCTCTTTTCACTGTCCCGGCTCACTCACCTCTCGCGCTGTTTTCACTGTTCCGGATCACTCAGCTCCCGTGCTGTTTTCACTGTCCCGGCTCACTCACATCTCGCGCTGTTTTCACTGTCCCGGCTCACTCAGCTCCCGCGCTGTTTTCTCTGTCCTGGCTCACTCACCTCCCGCACTGTTTTCACTGTCCCGGCTCACTCACCTCTCGCGCTGTTTTCACTGTCCCGGCTCACTCTCCTCTCGCGCTGTTTTCACTGTCCCGACTCACTCACCTCCTTCGCTGTTTTCACTGTCCCGGCTCACTCAGCTCCCGCGCTGTTTTCACTGTCCCGGCTCACTCTCCTCTCGCGCTGTTTTCACTGTCCCGACTCACTCACCTCCTTCGCTGTTTTCACTGTCCCGGCTCACTCAGCTCCCGCGCTGTTTTCACTGTCCTGGCTCACTCACCTCAATGCGCTGTTTTCACTGTCCCAGCTCACTCACCTCTTGCGCTATTTTCTCTCTCCCGGCTCACTCACCTCTCGCGCTGTTTTCACTGTCCCGGCTCACTCAACTCCGGCGCTGTTTTCACTGTCCCGGCTCACTCACTTCTCGCGCTGTTTTCACTGTCCCGGCTCACTCACCTCTCGCGCTGTTTTCATTGTCCCGGCTCACTCACCTCTCGTGCTGTTTTCACTGTCCCGGCTCACTCACCTCTCGCGCTGTTTTCACTGTCCCGGCTCACTCAACTCCGGCGCTGTTTTCACTGTCCCGGCTCACTCACCTCTCGCGCTGTTTTCACTGTCCCGGATCCCTCAGCTCCCGCGCTGTTTTCACTGTCCCGGCTCCCTCAGCTCCCGCGCTGTTTTCACTTTCCCGGCTCACTCAACTCCGGCGCTGTTTTCACTGTCCCGGCTCACTCACATCCCGCGCTGTTTTCACTGTCGCGGCTCACTCAGCTCCCGCGCTGTTTTCACTGTCCCGGCTCACTCTCCTCTCGTGCTGTTTTCACTGTCCCGGCTCACTCACCTCTCCCGCTGTTTTCACTGTCCCAGCTCACTCTCCTCTCGCGCTCTTTTCACTGTCCCGACTCACTCACCTCCTTCGCTGATTTCACTGTCCCGGCTCACTCAGCTCCCGCGCTGTTTTCGCTGTCCTGGCTCACTCACCTCAATGCGCTGTTTTCACTGTCCCAGCTCACTCACCTCTTGCGCTATTTTCTCTGTCCCGGCTCACTCAACTCCCGCGCTGTTTTCACTGTCCCGGCTCAATCAACTCCCGCGCTATTTTCACTGTCCCGGCTCACTCACCTTTCGCGCTGTTTTCACTGTCCCGGCTCAATTAGCTCCCGCGCTGCTTTCACTGTCCCGGCTCACTCACCTCTCGCACTGTTTTCACTGTCCGGCTCACTCACCTCTCGCGCTGTTTTCACTGCCCCGGCTCACTCACCTCTTGCGCTGTTTTCACTGTCCCGGCTCACTCACCTCTCGCGCTGTTTTCACTGTCCCGGCTCACTCACCTCTCGCGCTGTTTTCACTGTCCCGGCTCACTCACCTCTCGCGCTGTTTTCACTGTTCCGGCTCACTCAGCTCCCGCGCTGTTTTCACCGCCCCGGCTCACTCACCTCTTGCGCTGTTTTCACTGCCCCGGCTCACTCACCTCTCGCGCTGTTTTCACTGCCCCGGCTCACTCACCTCCCGTGCTCTTTTCACTGTCCCGGCTCACTCACCTCTCGCGCTGTTTTCACTGTTCCGGATCACTCAGCTCCCGTGCTGTTTTCACTGTCCCGGCTCACTCACATCTCGCGCTGTTTTCACTGTCCCGGCTCACTCAGCTCCCGCGCTGTTTTCTCTGTCCTGGCTCACTCACCTCCCGCACTGTTTTCACTGTCCCGGCTCACTCACCTCTCGCGCTGTTTTCACTGTCCCGGCTCACTCTCCTCTCGCGCTGTTTTCACTGTCCCGACTCACTCACCTCCTTCGCTGTTTTCACTGTCCCGGCTCACTCAGCTCCCGCGCTGTTTTCACTGTCCTGGCTCACTCACCTCAATGCGCTGTTTTCACTGTCCCAGCTCACTCACCTCTTGCGCTATTTTCTCTCTCCCGGCTCACTCACCTCTCGCGCTGTTTTCACTGTCCCGGCTCACTCAACTCCGGCGCTGTTTTCACTGTCCCGGCTCACTCACTTCTCGCGCTGTTTTCACTGTCCCGGCTCACTCACCTCTCGCGCTGTTTTCATTGTCCCTGCTCACTCACCTCTCGTGCTGTTTTCACTGTCCCGGCTCACTCACCTCTCGCGCTGTTTTCACTGTCCCGGCTCACTCAACTCCGGCGCTGTTTTCACTGTCCCGGCTCACTCACCTCTCGCGCTGTTTTCACTGTCCCGGATCCCTCAGCTCCCGCGCTGTTTTCACTGTCCCGGCTCCCTCAGCTCCTGCGCTGTTTTCACTTTCCCGGCTCACTCAACTCCGGCGCTGTTTTCACTGTCCCGGCTCACTCACATCCCGCGCTGTTTTCACTGTCGCGGCTCACTCTGCTCCCGCGCTGTTTTCACTGTCCCGGCTCACTCTCCTCTCGTGCTCTTTTCACTGTCCCGGCTCACTCACCTCCTTCGCTGTTTTCACTGTCCCGGCTCACTCAGCTCCCGCGCTGTTTTCACTGTCCCGGCTCACTCACCTCTCGCGCTGTTTTCACTGTCCCAGCTCACTCTCCTCTCGCGCTCTTTTCACTGTCCCGACTCACTCACCTCCTTCGCTGATTTCACTGTCCCGGCTCACTCAGCTCCCGCGCTGTTTTCGCTGTCCTGGCTCACTCACCTCAATGCGCTGTTTTCACTGTCCCAGCTCACTCACCTCTTGCGCTATTTTCTCTGTCCCGGCTCTCTCAACTCCCGCGCTGTTTTCACTGTCCCGGCTCAATCAACTCCCGCGCTGTTTTCACTGTCCCGGCACACTCACCTCTCGCGCTGTTTTCATTGTCCCGGCTCACTCACCTCCCGCGCTGTTTTCACTGTCCCGGCTCACTCAGCTCCCGCGCTGTTTTCACTGTCCCGGCTCACTCAGCTCCCGCGCTGTTTTCACTGTCCCGGCTCACTCACCACTCGCGCTGTTTTCACTGTCCCGGCTCACTCAGCTCTCGCGCTGTTTTCACTGTCCCGGCTCACTCACAATCCGCGCTGTTTTCACTGTCCCGGCTCACTCACCTCTCGCGCTGTTTTCACTGTCCCGGCTCACTCACCTCCCGCGCTGTTTTCACTGTCCCGGCTCACTCAGCTCCCGCGCTGTTTTCACTGTCCCGGCTCACTCACCTCTCGCGCTGTTTTCACTGTCCCGGCTCACTCAGCTCCCGCGCTGTTTTCACTGTCCCGGCTCACTCAGCTCCCGCGCTGTTTTCACTGTCCCGGCTCACTCAGCTCCCGCGCTGTTTTCAATGTCCCGGCTCACTCACCTCTCGCGCTGTTTTCACTGTCCCGGCTCACTCAGCTCCCGCGCTGTTTTCACTGTCCCGGCTCACTCAGCTCCCGCGCTGTTTTCACTGTCCCGGCTCACTCTCCTCTCGCTGTTTTCAATGTCCGGGCTCACTCACCTCTCGCTCTGATTTCACTGTGCCGGCTCACTCACCTCCCGCGCTGTTTTCACTGTCCCGGCTCACTCACCTCCCGCGCTGTTTTCACTGTCCCGGCTCACTCACCTCTCGCGCTGTTTTCACTGTCCCGGCTCACTCAGCTCCCGCGCTGTTTTCACTGTCCCGGCTCACTCAGCTCCCGCGCTGTTTTCACTGTCCCGGCTCACTCAGCTCTCGCGCTGTTTTCACTGTCCCGGCTCACTCACCTCTCGCGCTGTTTTCACTGTCCCGGCTCACTCAGCTCCCGCGCTGTTTTCACTGTCCCGGCTCACTCAGCTCCCGCGCTGTTTTCACTGTCCCGGCTCACTCAGCTCCCGCGCTGTTTTCACTGTCCCGGCTCACTCACCTCTCGCTCTGTTTTCACTGTCCCGGCTCACTCAGCTCCCGTGCTGTTTTCACTGTCCCGGCTCACTCACCTCCCGCGCTGTTTTCACTCTCCCGGCTCACTCAGCTCCCGTGCTGTTTTCACTGTCCCGGCTCACTCACCTCCCGCGCTGTTTTCAATGTACCGGCTCACTCAGCTCCCGCGCTGTTTTCAATGTCCCGGATCACTCAGCTCCCGCGCTGTTTTCACTGTCCCGGCTCACTCACCTCTCGCGCTGTTTTCACTGTCCCGGCTCACTCACCTCTCGCGCTGTTTTCACTGTCCCGGCTCACTCACCTTTCGCGCTGTTTTCACTGTCCCGGCTCACTTAGCTCCCGCACTGCTTTCACTGTCCCGGCTCACTCACCTCTCGCACTGTTTTCACTGTCCGGCTCACTCACCTCTCGCGCTGTTTTCACTGCCCCGGCTCACTCACCTCTTGCGCTGTTTTCACTGTCCCGGCTCACTCACCTCTCGCGCTGTTTTCACTGTCCCGGCTCACTCACCTCTCGCGCTGTTTTCACTGTCCCGGCTCACTCACCTCTCGCGCTGTTTTCACTGTTCCGGCTCACTCAGCTCCCGTGCTGTTTTCACTGTCCCGGCTCACTCAGCTCCTGCGCTGTTTTCTCTGTCCTGGCTCACTCACCTCCCGCACTGTTTTCACTGTCCCGGCTCACTCACCTCTCGCGCTGTTTTCACTGTCCCGACTCACTCTCCTCTCGCGCTGTTTTCACTGTCCCGACTCACTCACCTCCTTCGCTGTTTTCACTGTCCCGGCTCACTCAGCTCCCGCGCTGTTTTCACTGTCCCGGCTCACTCTCCTCTCGCGTTGTTTTCACTGTCCCGACTCACTCACCTCCTTCGCTGTTTTCACTGTCCCGGCTCACTCAGCTCCCGCGCTGTTTTCACTGTCCTGGCTCACTCACCTCAATGCGCTGTTTTCACTGTCCCAGCTCACTCACCTCTTGCGCTATTTTCTCTCTCCCGGCTCACTCACCTCTCGCGCTGTTTTCACTGTCCCGGCTCACTCAACTCCGGCGCTGTTTTCACTGTCCCGGCTCACTCACCTCTCGCGCTGTTTTCATTGTCCCGGCTCACTCACCTCTCGTGCTGTTTTCACTGTCCCGGCTCACTCACCTCTCGCGCTGTTTTCACTGTCCCGGCTCACTCAACTCCGGCGCTGTTTTCACTGTCCCGGCTCACTCACCTCTCGCGCTGTTTTCACTGTCCCGGATCCCTCAGCTCCCGCGCTGTTTTCACTGTCCCGGCTCCCTCAGCTCCCGCGCTGTTTTCACTTTCCCGGCTCACTCAACTCCGGCGCTGTTTTCACTGTCCCGGCTCACTCACATCCCGCGCTGTTTTCACTGTCGCGGCTCACTCACCTCCCGCGCTGTTTTCAATGTACCGGCTCACTCAGCTCCCGCGCTGTTTTCAATGTCCCGGTTCACTCAGCTCCCGCGCTTTTTTCACTGTCCCGGCTCACTCAGCTCCCGTGCTGTTTTCACTGTCCCGGCTCACTCACCTCCCGCGCTGTTTTCAATGTACCGGCTCACTCAGCTCCCGCGCTGTTTTCAATGTCCCGGATCACTCAGCTCCCGCGCTGTTTTCACTGTCCCGGCTCACTCACCTCTCGCGCTGTTTTCACTGTCCCGGCTCACTCACCTCTCGCGCTGTTTTCACTGTCCCGGCTCACTCACCTTTCGCGCTGTTTTCACTGTCCCGGCTCACTTAGCTACCGCACTGCTTTCACTGTCCCGGCTCACTCACCTCTCGCACTGTTTTCACTGTCCGGCTCACTCACCTCTCGCGCTGTTTTCACTGCCCCGGCTCACTCACCTCTTGCGCTGTTTTCACTGTCCCGGCTCACTCACCTCTCGCGCTGTTTTCACTGTCCCGGCTCACTCACCTCTCGCGCTGTTTTCACTGTCCCGGCTCACTCACCTCTCGCGCTGTTTTCACTGTCCCGGCTCACTCACCTCTCCCGCTGTTTTCACTGTCCCAGCTCACTCTCCTCTCGCGCTCTTTTCACTGTCCCGACTCACTCACCTCCTTCGCTGATTTCACTGTCCCGGCTCACTCAGCTCCCGCGCTGTTTTCGCTGTCCTGGCTCACTCACCTCAATGCGCTGTTTTCACTGTCCCAGCTCACTCACCTCTTGCGCTATTTTCTCTGTCCCGGCTCACTCAACTCCCGCGCTGTTTTCACTGTCCCGGCTCAATCAACTCCCGCGCTATTTTCACTGTCCCGGCTCACTCACCTTTCGCGCTGTTTTCACTGTCCCGGCTCAATTAGCTCCCGCGCTGCTTTCACTGTCCCGGCTCACTCACCTCTCGCACTGTTTTCACTGTCCGGCTCACTCACCTCTCGCGCTGTTTTCACTGCCCCGGCTCACTCACCTCTTGCGCTGTTTTCACTGTCCCGGCTCACTCACCTCTCGCGCTGTTTTCACTGTCCCGGCTCACTCACCTCTCGCGCTGTTTTCACTGTCCCGGCTCACTCACCTCTCGCGCTGTTTTCACTGTTCCGGCTCACTCAGCTCCCGCGCTGTTTTCACCGCCCCGGCTCACTCACCTCTTGCGCTGTTTTCACTGCCCCGGCTCACTCACCTCTCGCGCTGTTTTCACTGCCCCGGCTCACTCACCTCCCGTGCTCTTTTCACTGTCCCGGCTCACTCACCTCTCGCGCTGTTTTCACTGTTCCGGATCACTCAGCTCCCGTGCTGTTTTCACTGTCCCGGCTCACTCACATCTCGCGCTGTTTTCACTGTCCCGGCTCACTCAGCTCCCGCGCTGTTTTCTCTGTCCTGGCTCACTCACCTCCCGCACTGTTTTCACTGTCCCGGCTCACTCACCTCTCGCGCTGTTTTCACTGTCCCGGCTCACTCTCCTCTCGCGCTGTTTTCACTGTCCCGACTCACTCACCTCCTTCGCTGTTTTCACTGTCCCGGCTCACTCAGCTCCCGCGCTGTTTTCACTGTCCTGGCTCACTCACCTCAATGCGCTGTTTTCACTGTCCCAGCTCACTCACCTCTTGCGCTATTTTCTCTCTCCCGGCTCACTCACCTCTCGCGCTGTTTTCACTGTCCCGGCTCACTCAACTCCGGCGCTGTTTTCACTGTCCCGGCTCACTCACTTCTCGCGCTGTTTTCACTGTCCCGGCTCACTCACCTCTCGCGCTGTTTTCATTGTCCCTGCTCACTCACCTCTCGTGCTGTTTTCACTGTCCCGGCTCACTCACCTCTCGCGCTGTTTTCACTGTCCCGGCTCACTCAACTCCGGCGCTGTTTTCACTGTCCCGGCTCACTCACCTCTCGCGCTGTTTTCACTGTCCCGGATCCCTCAGCTCCCGCGCTGTTTTCAGTGTCCCGGCTCCCTCAGCTCCTGCGCTGTTTTCACTTTCCCGGCTCACTCAACTCCGGCGCTGTTTTCACTGTCCCGGCTCACTCACATCCCGCGCTGTTTTCACTGTCGCGGCTCACTCAGCTCCCGCGCTGTTTTCACTGTCCCGGCTCACTCTCCTCTCGTGCTCTTTTCACTGTCCCGGCTCACTCACCTCCTTCGCTGTTTTCACTGTCCCGGCTCACTCAGCTCCCGCGCTGTTTTCACTGTCCCGGCTCACTCACCTCTCGCGCTGTTTTCACTGTCCCAGCTCACTCTCCTCTCGCGCTCTTTTCACTGTCCCGACTCACTCACCTCCTTCGCTGATTTCACTGTCCCGGCTCACTCAGCTCCCGCGCTGTTTTCGCTGTCCTGGCTCACTCACCTCAATGCGCTGTTTTCACTGTCCCAGCTCACTCACCTCTTGCGCTATTTTCTCTGTCCCGGCTCTCTCAACTCCCGCGCTGTTTTCACTGTCCCGGCTCAATCAACTCCCGCGCTGTTTTCACTGTCCCGGCACACTCACCTCTCGCGCTGTTTTCATTGTCCCGGCTCACTCACCTCCCGCGCTGTTTTCACTGTCCCGGCTCACTCAGCTCCCGCGCTGTTTTCACTGTCCCGGCTCACTCAGCTCCCGCGCTGTTTTCACTGTCCCGGCTCACTCACCACTCGCGCTGTTTTCACTGTCCCGGCTCACTCAGCTCTCGCGCTGTTTTCACTGTCCCGGCTCACTCACAACCCGCGCTGTTTTCACTGTCCCGGCTCACTCAACTCTCGCGCTGTTTTCACTGTCCCGGCTCACTCACCTCCCGCGCTGTTTTCACTGTCCCGGCTCACTCAGCTCCCGCGCTGTTTTCACTGTCCCGGCTCACTCACCTCTCGCGCTGTTTTCACTGTCCCGGCTCACTCAGCTCCCGCGCTGTTTTCACTGTCCCGGCTCACTCAGCTCCCGCGCTGTTTTCACTGTCCCGGCTCACTCAGCTCCCGCGCTGTTTTCAATGTCCCGGCTCACTCACCTCTCGCGCTGTTTTCACTGTCCCGGCTCACTCAGCTCCCGCGCTGTTTTCACTGTCCCGGCTCACTCAGCTCCCGCGCTGTTTTCACTGTCCCGGCTCACTCTCCTCTCGCTGTTTTCAATGTCCGGGCTCACTCACCTCTCGCTCTGATTTCACTGTGCCGGCTCACTCACCTCCCGCGCTGTTTTCACTGTCCCGGCTCACTCACCTCCCGCGCTGTTTTCACTGTCCCGGCTCACTCACCTCTCGCGCTGTTTTCACTGTCCCGGCTCACTCAGCTCCCGCGCTGTTTTCACTGTCCCGGCTCACTCAGCTCCCGCGCTGTTTTCACTGTCCCGGCTCACTCAGCTCTCGCGCTGTTTTCACTGTCCCGGCTCACTCACCTCTCGCGCTGTTTTCACTGTCCCGGCTCACTCAGCTCCCGCGCTGTTTTCACTGTCCCGGCTCACTCAGCTCCCGCGCTGTTTTCACTGTCCCGGCTCACTCAGCTCCCGCGCTGTTTTCACTGTCCCGGCTCACTCACCTCTCGCTCTGTTTTCACTGTCCCGGCTCACTCAGCTCCCGTGCTGTTTTCACTGTCCCGGCTCACTCACCTCCCGCGCTGTTTTCACTCTCCCGGCTCACTCAGCTCCCGTGCTGTTTTCACTGTCCCGGCTCACTCACCTCCCGCGCTGTTTTCAATGTACCGGCTCACTCAGCTCCCGCGCTGTTTTCAATGTCCCGGATCACTCAGCTCCCGCGCTGTTTTCACTGTCCCGGCTCACTCACCTCTCGCGCTGTTTTCACTGTCCCGGCTCACTCACCTCTCGCGCTGTTTTCACTGTCCCGGCTCACTCACCTTTCGCGCTGTTTTCACTGTCCCGGCTCACTTAGCTCCCGCACTGCTTTCACTGTCCCGGCTCACTCACCTCTCGCACTGTTTTCACTGTCCGGCTCACTCACCTCTCGCGCTGTTTTCACTGCCCCGGCTCACTCACCTCTTGCGCTGTTTTCACTGTCCCGGCTCACTCACCTCTCGCGCTGTTTTCACTGTCCCGGCTCACTCACCTCTCGCGCTGTTTTCACTGTCCCGGCTCACTCACCTCTCGCGCTGTTTTCACTGTTCCGGCTCACTCAGCTCCCGTGCTGTTTTCACTGTCCCGGCTCACTCAGCTCCTGCGCTGTTTTCTCTGTCCTGGCTCACTCACCTCCCGCACTGTTTTCACTGTCCCGGCTCACTCACCTCTCGCGCTGTTTTCACTGTCCCGACTCACTCTCCTCTCGCGCTGTTTTCACTGTCCCGACTCACTCACCTCCTTCGCTGTTTTCACTGTCCCGGCTCACTCAGCTCCCGCGCTGTTTTCACTGTCCCGGCTCACTCTCCTCTCGCGCTGTTTTCACTGTCCCGACTCACTCACCTCCTTCGCTGTTTTCACTGTCCCGGCTCACTCAGCTCCCGCGCTGTTTTCACTGTCCTGGCTCACTCACCTCAATGCGCTGTTTTCACTGTCCCAGCTCACTCACCTCTTGCGCTATTTTCTCTCTCCCGGCTCACTCACCTCTCGCGCTGTTTTCACTGTCCCGGCTCACTCAACTCCGGCGCTGTTTTCACTGTCCCGGCTCACTCACCTCTCGCGCTGTTTTCATTGTCCCGGCTCACTCACCTCTCGTGCTGTTTTCACTGTCCCGGCTCACTCACCTCTCGCGCTGTTTTCACTGTCCCGGCTCACTCAACTCCGGCGCTGTTTTCACTGTCCCGGCTCACTCACCTCTCGCGCTGTTTTCACTGTCCCGGATCCCTCAGCTCCCGCGCTGTTTTCACTGTCCCGGCTCCCTCAGCTCCCGCGCTGTTTTCACTTTCCCGGCTCACTCAACTCCGGCGCTGTTTTCACTGTCCCGGCTCACTCACATCCCGCGCTGTTTTCACTGTCGCGGCTCACTCACCTCCCGCGCTGTTTTCAATGTACCGGCTCACTCAGCTCCCGCGCTGTTTTCAATGTCCCGGATCACTCAGCTCCCGCGCTTTTTTCACTGTCCCGGCTCACTCAGCTCCCGTGCTGTTTTCACTGTCCCGGCTCAATCACCTCCCGCGCTGTTTTCAATGTACCGGCTCACTCAGCTCCCGCGCTGTTTTCAATGTCCCGGATCACTCAGCTCCCGCGCTGTTTTCACTGTCCCGGCTCACTCACCTCTCGCGCTGTTTTCACTGTCCCGGCTCACTCACCTCTTGCGCTGTTTTCACTGTCCCGGCTCACTCACCTCTCGCGCTGTTTTCACTGTCCCGGCTCACTCACCTCTCGCGCTGTTTTCACTGTCCCGGCTCACTCACCTCTCGCGCTGTTTTCACTGTTCCGGCTCACTCAGCTCCCGTGCTGTTTTCACTGTCCCGGCTCACTCAGCTCCTGCGCTGTTTTCTCTGTCCTGGCTCACTCACCTCCCGCACTGTTTTCACTGTCCCGGCTCACTCACCTCTCGCGCTGTTTTCACTGTCCCGACTCACTCTCCTCTCGCGCTGTTTTCACTGTCCCGACTCACTCACCTCCTTCGCTGTTTTCACTGTCCCGGCTCACTCAGCTCCCGCGCTGTTTTCACTGTCCCGGCTCACTCTCCTCTCGCGCTGTTTTCACTGTCCCGACTCACTCACCTCCTTCGCTGTTTTCACTGTCCCGGCTCACTCAGCTCCCGCGCTGTTTTCACTGTCCTGGCTCACTCACCTCAATGCGCTGTTTTCACTGTCCCAGCTCACTCACCTCTTGCGCTATTTTCTCTCTCCCGGCTCACTCACCTCTCGCGCTGTTTTCACTGTCCCGGCTCACTCAACTCCGGCGCTGTTTTCACTGTCCCGGCTCACTCACCTCTCGCGCTGTTTTCATTGTCCCGGCTCACTCACCTCTCGTGCTGTTTTCACTGTCCCGGCTCACTCACCTCTCGCGCTGTTTTCACTGTCCCGGCTCACTCAACTCCGGCGCTGTTTTCACTGTCCCGGCTCACTCACCTCTCGCGCTGTTTTCACTGTCCCGGATCCCTCAGCTCCCGCGCTGTTTTCACTGTCCCGGCTCCCTCAGCTCCCGCGCTGTTTTCACTTTCCCGGCTCACTCAACTCCGGCGCTGTTTTCACTGTCCCGGCTCACTCACATCCCGCGCTGTTTTCACTGTCGCGGCTCACTCACCTCCCGCGCTGTTTTCAATGTACCGGCTCACTCAGCTCCCGCGCTGTTTTCAATGTCCCGGATCACTCAGCTCCCGCGCTTTTTTCACTGTCCCGGCTCACTCAGCTCCCGTGCTGTTTTCACTGTCCCGGCTCAATCACCTCCCGCGCTGTTTTCAATGTACCGGCTCACTCAGCTCCCGCGCTGTTTTCAATGTCCCGGATCACTCAGCTCCCGCGCTGTTTTCACTGTCCCGGCTCACTCACCTCTCGCGCTGTTTTCACTGTCCCGGCTCACTCACCTCTCGCGCTGTTTTCACTGTCCCGGCTCACTCACCTTTCGCGCTGTTTTCACTGTCCCGGCTCACTTAGCTACCGCACTGCTTTCACTGTCCCGGCTCACTCACCTCTCGCACTGTTTTCACTGTCCGGCTCACTCACCTCTCGCGCTGTTTTCACTGCCCCGGCTCACTCACCTCTTGCGCTGTTTTCACTGTCCCGGCTCACTCACCTCTCGCGCTGTTTTCACTGTCCCGGCTCACTCACCTCTCGCGCTGTTTTCACTGTCCCGGCTCACTCACCTCTCGCGCTGTTTTCACTGTTCCGGCTCACTCAGCTCCCATGCTGTTTTCACTGTCCCGGCTCACTCAGCTCCTGCGCTGTTTTCTCTGTCCTGGCTCACTCACCTCCCGCACTGTTTTCACTGTCCCGGCTCACTCACCTCTCGCGCTGTTTTCACTGTCCCGACTCACTCTCCTCTCGCGCTGTTTTCACTGTCCCGACTCACTCACCTCCTTCGCTGTTTTCACTGTCCCGGCTCACTCAGCTCCCGCGCTGTTTTCACTGTCCCGGCTCACTCTCCTCTCGCGCTGTTTTCACTGTCCCGACTCACTCACCTCCTTCGCTGTTTTCACTGTCCCGGCTCACTCAGCTCCCGCGCTGTTTTCACTGTCCCGGCTCACTCACCTCAATGCGCTGTTTTCACTGTCCCGGCTCACTCACCTCTCGCGCTGTTTTCACTGTTCCGGCTCACTCAGCTCCCGCGCTGTTTTCACCGCCCCGGCTCACTCACCTCTTGCGCTGTTTTCACTGCCCCGGCTCACTCACCTCTCGCGCTGTTTTCACTGCCCCGGCTCACTCACCTCCCGTGCTCTTTTCACTGTCCCGGCTCACTCACCTCTCGCGCTGTTTTCACTGTTCCGGATCACTCAGCTCCCGTGCTGTTTTCACTGTCCCGGCTCACTCACATCTCGCGCTGTTTTCACTGTCCCGGCTCACTCAGCTCCCGCGCTGTTTTCTCTGTCCTGGCTCACTCACCTCCCGCACTGTTTTCACTGTCCCGGCTCACTCACCTCTCGCGCTGTTTTCACTGTCCCGGCTCACTCTCCTCTCGCGCTGTTTTCACTGTCCCGACTCACTCACCTCCTTCGCTGTTTTCACTGTCCCGGCTCACTCAGCTCCCGCGCTGTTTTCACTGTCCTGGCTCACTCACCTCAATGCGCTGTTTTCACTGTCCCAGCTCACTCACCTCTTGCGCTATTTTCTCTCTCCCGGCTCACTCACCTCTCGCGCTGTTTTCACTGTCCCGGCTCACTCAACTCCGGCGCTGTTTTCACTGTCCCGGCTCACTCACTTCTCGCGCTGTTTTCACTGTCCCGGCTCACTCACCTCTCGCGCTGTTTTCATTGTCCCTGCTCACTCACCTCTCGTGCTGTTTTCACTGTCCCGGCTCACTCACCTCTCGCGCTGTTTTCACTGTCCCGGCTCACTCAACTCCGGCGCTGTTTTCACTGTCCCGGCTCACTCACCTCTCGCGCTGTTTTCACTGTCCCGGATCCCTCAGCTCCCGCGCTGTTTTCACTGTCCCGGCTCCCTCAGCTCCTGCGCTGTTTTCACTTTCCCGGCTCACTCAACTCCGGCGCTGTTTTCACTGTCCCGGCTCACTCACATCCCGCGCTGTTTTCACTGTCGCGGCTCACTCAGCTCCCGCGCTGTTTTCACTGTCCCGGCTCACTCTCCTCTCGTGCTCTTTTCACTGTCCCGGCTCACTCACCTCCTTCGCTGTTTTCACTGTCCCGGCTCACTCAGCTCCCGCGCTGTTTTCACTGTCCCGGCTCACTCACCTCTCGCGCTGTTTTCACTGTCCCAGCTCACTCTCCTCTCGCGCTCTTTTCACTGTCCCGACTCACTCACCTCCTTCGCTGATTTCACTGTCCCGGCTCACTCAGCTCCCGCGCTGTTTTCGCTGTCCTGGCTCACTCACCTCAATGCGCTGTTTTCACTGTCCCAGCTCACTCACCTCTTGCGCTATTTTCTCTGTCCCGGCTCTCTCAACTCCCGCGCTGTTTTCACTGTCCCGGCTCAATCAACTCCCGCGCTGTTTTCACTGTCCCGGCACACTCACCTCTCGCGCTGTTTTCATTGTCCCGGCTCACTCACCTCCCGCGCTGTTTTCACTGTCCCGGCTCACTCAGCTCCCGCGCTGTTTTCACTGTCCCGGCTCACTCAGCTCCCGCGCTGTTTTCACTGTCCCGGCTCACTCACCACTCGCGCTGTTTTCACTGTCCCGGCTCAC
Source organism: Scyliorhinus torazame (assembly GCF_047496885.1). NCBI lineage: Eukaryota > Metazoa > Chordata > Chondrichthyes > Carcharhiniformes > Scyliorhinidae > Scyliorhinus > Scyliorhinus torazame. Next base: position 71,771,966 of record NC_092722.1, on the reverse strand, counting down.
TCAGCTCTCGCGCTGTTTTCACTGTCCCGGCTCACTCACAACCCGCGCTGTTTTCACTGTCCCGGCTCACTCAACTCTCGCGCTGTTTTCACTGTCCCGGCTCACTCACCTCCCGCGCTGTTTTCACTGTCCCGGCTCACTCAGCTCCCGCGCTGTTTTCACTGTCCCGGCTCACTCACCTCTCGCGCTGTTTTCACTGTCCCGGCTCACTCAGCTCCCGCGCTGTTTTCACTGTCCCGGCTCACTCAGCTCCCGCGCTGTTTTCACTGTCCCGGCTCACTCAGCTCCCGCGCTGTTTTCAATGTCCCGGCTCACTCACCTCTCGCGCTGTTTTCACTGTCCCGGCTCACTCAGCTCCCGCGCTGTTTTCACTGTCCCGGCTCACTCAGCTCCCGCGCTGTTTTCACTGTCCCGGCTCACTCTCCTCTCGCTGTTTTCAATGTCCGGGCTCACTCACCTCTCGCTCTGATTTCACTGTGCCGGCTCACTCACCTCCCGCGCTGTTTTCACTGTCCCGGCTCACTCACCTCCCGCGCTGTTTTCACTGTCCCGGCTCACTCACCTCTCGCGCTGTTTTCACTGTCCCGGCTCACTCAGCTCCCGCGCTGTTTTCACTGTCCCGGCTCACTCAGCTCCCGCGCTGTTTTCACTGTCCCGGCTCACTCAGCTCTCGCGCTGTTTTCACTGTCCCGGCTCACTCACCTCTCGCGCTGTTTTCACTGTCCCGGCTCACTCAGCTCCCGCGCTGTTTTCACTGTCCCGGCTCACTCAGCTCCCGCGCTGTTTTCACTGTCCCGGCTCACTCAGCTCCCGCGCTGTTTTCACTGTCCCGGCTCACTCACCTCTCGCTCTGTTTTCACTGTCCCGGCTCACTCAGCTCCCGTGCTGTTTTCACTGTCCCGGCTCACTCACCTCCCGCGCTGTTTTCACTCTCCCGGCTCACTCAGCTCCCGTGCTGTTTTCACTGTCCCGGCTCACTCACCTCCCGCGCTGTTTTCAATGTACCGGCTCACTCAGCTCCCGCGCTGTTTTCAATGTCCCGGATCACTCAGCTCCCGCGCTGTTTTCACTGTCCCGGCTCACTCACCTCTCGCGCTGTTTTCACTGTCCCGGCTCACTCACCTCTCGCGCTGTTTTCACTGTCCCGGCTCACTCACCTTTCGCGCTGTTTTCACTGTCCCGGCTCACTTAGCTCCCGCACTGCTTTCACTGTCCCGGCTCACTCACCTCTCGCACTGTTTTCACTGTCCGGCTCACTCACCTCTCGCGCTGTTTTCACTGCCCCGGCTCACTCACCTCTTGCGCTGTTTTCACTGTCCCGGCTCACTCACCTCTCGCGCTGTTTTCACTGTCCCGGCTCACTCACCTCTCGCGCTGTTTTCACTGTCCCGGCTCACTCACCTCTCGCGCTGTTTTCACTGTTCCGGCTCACTCAGCTCCCGTGCTGTTTTCACTGTCCCGGCTCACTCAGCTCCTGCGCTGTTTTCTCTGTCCTGGCTCACTCACCTCCCGCACTGTTTTCACTGTCCCGGCTCACTCACCTCTCGCGCTGTTTTCACTGTCCCGACTCACTCTCCTCTCGCGCTGTTTTCACTGTCCCGACTCACTCACCTCCTTCGCTGTTTTCACTGTCCCGGCTCACTCAGCTCCCGCGCTGTTTTCACTGTCCCGGCTCACTCTCCTCTCGCGCTGTTTTCACTGTCCCGACTCACTCACCTCCTTCGCTGTTTTCACTGTCCCGGCTCACTCAGCTCCCGCGCTGTTTTCACTGTCCTGGCTCACTCACCTCAATGCGCTGTTTTCACTGTCCCAGCTCACTCACCTCTTGCGCTATTTTCTCTCTCCCGGCTCACTCACCTCTCGCGCTGTTTTCACTGTCCCGGCTCACTCAACTCCGGCGCTGTTTTCACTGTCCCGGCTCACTCACCTCTCGCGCTGTTTTCATTGTCCCGGCTCACTCACCTCTCGTGCTGTTTTCACTGTCCCGGCTCACTCACCTCTCGCGCTGTTTTCACTGTCCCGGCTCACTCAACTCCGGCGCTGTTTTCACTGTCCCGGCTCACTCACCTCTCGCGCTGTTTTCACTGTCCCGGATCCCTCAGCTCCCGCGCTGTTTTCACTGTCCCGGCTCCCTCAGCTCCCGCGCTGTTTTCACTTTCCCGGCTCACTCAACTCCGGCGCTGTTTTCACTGTCCCGGCTCACTCACATCCCGCGCTGTTTTCACTGTCGCGGCTCACTCACCTCCCGCGCTGTTTTCAATGTACCGGCTCACTCAGCTCCCGCGCTGTTTTCAATGTCCCGGATCACTCAGCTCCCGCGCTTTTTTCACTGTCCCGGCTCACTCAGCTCCCGTGCTGTTTTCACTGTCCCGGCTCAATCACCTCCCGCGCTGTTTTCAATGTACCGGCTCACTCAGCTCCCGCGCTGTTTTCAATGTCCCGGATCACTCAGCTCCCGCGCTGTTTTCACTGTCCCGGCTCACTCACCTCTCGCGCTGTTTTCACTGTCCCGGCTCACTCACCTCTCGCGCTGTTTTCACTGTCCCGGCTCACTCACCTTTCGCGCTGTTTTCACTGTCCCGGCTCACTTAGCTACCGCACTGCTTTCACTGTCCCGGCTCACTCACCTCTCGCACTGTTTTCACTGTCCGGCTCACTCACCTCTCGCGCTGTTTTCACTGCCCCGGCTCACTCACCTCTTGCGCTGTTTTCACTGTCCCGGCTCACTCACCTCTCGCGCTGTTTTCACTGTCCCGGCTCACTCACCTCTCGCGCTGTTTTCACTGTCCCGGCTCACTCACCTCTCGCGCTGTTTTCACTGTTCCGGCTCACTCAGCTCCCATGCTGTTTTCACTGTCCCGGCTCACTCAGCTCCTGCGCTGTTTTCTCTGTCCTGGCTCACTCACCTCCCGCACTGTTTTCACTGTCCCGGCTCACTCACCTCTCGCGCTGTTTTCACTGTCCCGACTCACTCTCCTCTCGCGCTGTTTTCACTGTCCCGACTCACTCACCTCCTTCGCTGTTTTCACTGTCCCGGCTCACTCAGCTCCCGCGCTGTTTTCACTGTCCCGGCTCACTCTCCTCTCGCGCTGTTTTCACTGTCCCGACTCACTCACCTCCTTCGCTGTTTTCACTGTCCCGGCTCACTCAGCTCCCGCGCTGTTTTCACTGTCCTGGCTCACTCACCTCAATGCGCTGTTTTCACTGTCCCAGCTCACTCACCTCTTGCGCTATTTTCTCTCTCCCGGCTCACTCACCTCTCGCGCTGTTTTCACTGTCCCGGCTCACTCAACTCCGGCGCTGTTTTCACTGTCCCGGCTCACTCACCTCTCGCGCTGTTTTCATTGTCCCGGCTCACTCACCTCTCGTGCTGTTTTCACTGTCCCGGCTCACTCACCTCTCGCGCTGTTTTCACTGTCCCGGCTCACTCAACTCCGGCGCTGTTTTCACTGTCCCGGCTCACTCACCTCTCGCGCTGTTTTCACTGTCCCGGATCCCTCAGCTCCCGCGCTGTTTTCACTGTCCCGGCTCCCTCAGCTCCCGCGCTGTTTTCACTTTCCCGGCTCACTCAACTCCGGCGCTGTTTTCACTGTCCCGGCTCACTCACATCCCGCGCTGTTTTCACTGTCGCGGCTCACTCACCTCCCGCGCTGTTTTCAATGTACCGGCTCACTCAGCTCCCGCGCTGTTTTCAATGTCCCGGATCACTCAGCTCCCGCGCTGTTTTCACTGTCCCGGCTCACTCACCTCTCGCGCTGTTTTCACTGTCCCGGCTCACTCACCTCTCGCGCTGTTTTCACTGTCCCGGCTCACTCACCTTTCGCGCTGTTTTCACTGTCCCGGCTCACTTAGCTCCCGCGCTGCTTTCACTGTCCCGGCTCACTCACCTCTCGCACTGTTTTCACTGTCCGGCTCACTCACCTCTCGCGCTGTTTTCACTGCCCCGGCTCACTCACCTCTTGCGCTGTTTTCACTGTCCCGGCTCACTCACCTCTCGCGCTGTTTTCACTGTCCCGGCTCACTCACCTCTCGCGCTGTTTTCACTGTCCCGGCTCACTCACCTCTCGCGCTGTTTTCACTGTTCCGGCTCACTCAGCTCCCGTGCTGTTTTCACTGTCCCGGCTCACTCAGCTCCTGCGCTGTTTTCTCTGTCCTGGCTCACTCACCTCCCGCACTGTTTTCACTGTCCCGGCTCACTCACCTCTCGCGCTGTTTTCACTGTCCCGGCTCACTCTCCTCTCGCGCTGTTTTCACTGTCCCGACTCACTCACCTCCTTCGCTGTTTTCACTGTCCCGGCTCACTCAGCTCCCGCGCTGTTTTCACTGTCCCGGCTCACTCTCCTCTCGCGCTGTTTTCACTGTCCCGACTCACTCACCTCCTTCGCTGTTTTCACTGTCCCGGCTCACTCAGCTCCCGCGCTGTTTTCACTGTCCTGGCTCACTCACCTCAATGCGCTGTTTTCACTGTCCCAGCTCACTCACCTCTTGCGCTATTTTCTCTCTCCCGGCTCACTCACCTCTCGCGCTGTTTTCACTGTCCCGGCTCACTCAACTCCGGCGCTGTTTTCACTGTCCCGGCTCACTCACTTCTCGCGCTGTTTTCACTGTCCCGGCTCACTCACCTCTCGCGCTGTTTTCATTGTCCCGGCTCACTCACCTCTCGCGCTGTTTTCACTGTCCCGGCTCACTCAACTCCGGCGGTTTTCACTGTCCCGGCTCACTCACCTCTCGCGCTGTTTTCACTGTCCCGGATCCCTCAGCTCCCGCGCTGTTTTCACTGTCCCGGCTCCCTCAGCTCCCGCGCTGTTTTCACTTTCCCGGCTCACTCAACTCCGGCGCTGTTTTCACTGTCCCGGCTCACTCACATCCCGCGCTGTTTTCACTGTCACGGCTCACTCAGCTCCCGCGCTGTTTTCACTGTCCCGGCTCACTCTCCTCTCGTGCTCTTTTCACTGTCCCGGCTCACTCACCTCCTTCGCTGTTTTCACTGTCCTGGCTCACCTAGCTCCCGCGCTGTTTTCACTGTCCCGGCTCACTCACCTCTCGCGCTGTTTTCACTGTCCCAGCTCACTCTCCTCTCGCGCTCTTTTCACTGTCCCGACTCACTCACCTCCTTCGCTGATTTCACTGTCCCGGCTCACTCAGCTCCCGCGCTGTTTTCGCTGTCCTGGCTCACTCACCTCAATGCGCTGTTATCACTGTCCCAGCTCACTCACCTCTTGCGCTATTTTCTCTGTCCCGGCTCACTCAACTCCCGCGCTGTTTTCACTGTCCCGGCTCAATCAACTCCCGCGCTATTTTCACTGTCCCGGCTCACTCACCTCTCGCGCTGTTTTCATTGTCCCGGCTCACTCACCTCCCGCGCTGTTTTCACTGTCCCGGCTCACTCAGCTCCCGCGCTGTTTTCACTGTCCCGGCTCACTCAGCTCCCGCGCTGTTTTCACTGTCCCGGCTCACTCACCTCTCGCGCTGTTTTCACTGTCCCGGCTCACTCAACTCCCGCGCTGTTTTCACTGTCCCGGCTCACTCAGCTCCCGCGCTGTTTTCACTGTCCCGACTCACTCACCTCCTTCGCTGATTTCACTGTCCCGGCTCACTCAGCTCCCTGGCTGTTTTCGCTGTCCTGGCTCACTCACCTCAATGCGCTGTTTTCACTGTCCCAGCTCACTCACCTCTTGCGCTATTTTCTCTGTCCCGGCTCACTCAACTCCCGCGCTGTTTTCACTGTCCCGGCTCAATCAACTCCCGCGCTATTTTCACTGTCCCGGCTCACTCACCTCTCGCGCTGTTTTCATTGTCCCGGCTCACTCACCTCCCGCGCTGTTTTCACTGTCCCGGCTCACTCAGCTCCCGCGCTGTTTTCACTGTCCCGGCTCACTCAGCTCCCGCGCTGTTTTCACTGTCCCGGCTCACTCAGCTCTCGCGCTGTTTTCACTGTCCCGGCTCACTCAACTCCCGCGCTGTTTTCACTGTCCCGACTCACTCACCTACCGCGCTGTTTTCGCTGTCCCGGCTCACTCAACTCCCGCGCTTTTTTCACTGTCCCGCCTCACTCACCTCCCGCGCTGTTTTCACTGTCCCGGCTCACTCACCTCCCGCGCTGTTTTCACTGTCCCGGCTCACTCAACTCCCGTGCTGTTTTTACTGTCCCGCCTCACTCACCTCCCGTGCTGTTTTTACTGTCCCGGGTCATTCAGCTCCCGTGCTGTTTTCACTGTCCCGGCTCACTCACCTCCTTCGCTGTTTTCACTGTCCCGGCTCACTCAGCTCCCACGCTATTTTCACTGTCCCGGCTCACTCACCTCTCGTGCTGTTTTCACTGTCCCGGCTCACTCAGTTCCTGCGCTGTTTTCACTGACCCGGCTCACTCAGCTCTCGTGCTGTTTTCACTGTCCCGGCTCACTCAGCTCCCGCGCTGTTTTCACTGTCCCGGCTCCCTCACCTCTCGCGCTATTTTCACTCTCCCGGCTCCCTCACCTCTCGCGCTGTTTTCACTGTCCCGGCTCACTCACCTCTCGCGCTGTTTTCACTGTCCCGGCTCACTCACCTCCCGCGCTGTTTTCACTGTCCCGGCTCACTCACCTCTCGCGCTGTTTTCACTGTCCGGGCTCACTCACCTCCCGCGCTGTTTTCACTGTCCCGGCTCACTCACCTCCCGCGCTGTTTTCACTGTCCCGCCTCACTCACCTCCCGCGCTGTTTTCACTGTCCCGGGTCACTCAGCTCCCGCGCTGTTTTCACTGTCCCGGCTCACTCACCTCTCGCGCTGTTATCACTGTCCCGGCTCACTCACCTCCCGCGCTGTTTTCACTGTCCCGCCTCACTCACCTCCCGCGCTGTTTTCACTGTCCCGGGTCACTCAGCTCCCGCGCTGTTTTCACTGTCCCGGCTCACTCAGCTCCCGCGCTGTTTTCACTGTCCCGGCTCACTCACCTCTCGCGCTGTTTTCACTGTCCCGGCTCACTCACCTCTCGCGCTGTTTTCACTGTCCCGGCTCAATCAGCTCCCGCGCTGTTTTCACTGTCCCGGCTCACTCACCTCCCGCGCTGTTTTCACTGTCCCGCCTCACTCACCTCCCGCGCTGTTTTCACTGTCCCGGCTCACTCACCTCCCGCGCTGTTTTCACTGTCCCGGCTCACTCACCTCCCGTGCAGTTTTCACTGTCCCGGCTCACTCACATCCCGCGCTGTTTTCACTGTCCGGCTCACTCACCTCCCGCGCTGTTTTCACTGTCCCGGCTCACTCACCTCCCGCGCTGTTTTCACTGTCCCGGCTCACTCACATCCTGCGCTGTTTTCACTGTCTGGCTCACTCACCTCTCGCGCTGTTTTCAATGTCCCGGCTCACTCAGCTCCCGCGCTGTTTTCACTGTCCCGGCTCACTCAGCTCCCGCGCTGTTTTCACTGTCCCGGCTCACTCACCTCTCGCGCTGTTTTCACTGTCCCGGCTCACTCACCTCTCGCGCTGTTTTCACTGTCCCGGCTCACTCACCTCTCGCGCTGTTTTCACTGTCCCGGCTCACTCACCTCTCGCTCTGTGTTCACTGTCCCGGCTCACTTAACTCCCAGCGCTGTTTTCACTGTCCCTGCTCACACACCTCCCGCGCTGTTTTCAAAATCCCGGCTCACTCACCTCTCGCGCTGTTTTCACTGTCCCGGCTCACTCACATCATTCGCTGTTTTCACTGTCCCGGCTCACTCACCTCCCCGCTGTTTTCACTGTCCCGGCTTTCTCTCCTCTCGCGCTGTTTTCAATGTCCCGCCTCACTCACCTCTCGCACTGTTTTCACTGTCTCGGCTCACTCACCCCTCGCGCTGTTTTCACTGTCCCGGCTCACTCACCTCCCGCGCTGTTTTCACTGTCCCGGCTCACTCAGCTCCCGCGCTGTTTTCACTATCCAGGCTCACTCACCTCTCGCGCTGTTTTCACTATCCAGGCTCACTCAGCTCTCGCGCTGTTTTCAATGTCCCGACTCACTCAGCTCCCGCTCTGTGTTCACTGTCCCGGCTCACTCACCTCGAGCGTTGTTTTCACTGTCCCGACTCACTCACCTCCTTCGCTGTTTTCACTGTCCCGGCTCACTCAGCTCCCGCGCTGTTTTCACTGTCCCGCCTCACTCAGCTCTCGCGCTGTTTTCAATGTCCCGACTCACTCAGCTCCCGCTCTGTGTTCACTGTCCCGGCTCACTTAACTCCCGCGCTGTTTTCGCTGTCCCGGCTCACACACCTCCCGCGCTGTTTTCAAAATCCCGGCTCACTCACCTCTCGCGCTGTTTTCACTGTCCCGGCTCACTCACATCATTCGCTGTTTTCACTGTCCCGGCTCACTCACCTCCCCGCTGTTTTCACTGTCCCGGCTCACTCACCTCCCGCGCTGTTTTCAATGTCCCGGCTCACTCACCTCTCGCACTGTTTTCACTGTCTCGGCTCACTCACCCCTCGCTCTGTTTTCACTGTCCCGGCTCACTCACCTCTCGCGCTGCTTTCACTGTCCCGGCTCACTCAGCTCCCGCGCTGTTTTCATAATCCAGGCTCACTCACCTCTCGCGCTGTTTTCACTGTACCGGCTCACTCACTTCTCGCGCTGTTTTCACTGTCCCGGCTCACTCACCTCCTTCGCTGTTTTCACTGTCCCGGCTCACTCAGCTCCCGCGCTGTTTTCACTGTCCCGGCTCACTCACCTCTCGCGCTGTTTTCACTGTCCCGGCTCACTCACCTCCTTCGCTGTTTTCACTGTCCCGGCTCACTCTCCTCTCGCGCTGTTTTCACTGTCCCGACTCACTCACCTCCTTCGCTGTTTTTACTGTCCCGGCTCACTCAGCTCCCGCGCTGTTTTCACTGTCCTGGCTCACTCACCACAATGCGCTGTTTTCACTGTCCCAGCTCACTCACCTCTTGTGCTATTTTCACTGTCCCGGCTCACTCAACTCCCGCGCTGTTTTCACTGTCCCGGCTCCCTCACCTCTCGCGCTGTTTTCACTGTCCCGGCTCACTCAACTCCGGCGCTGTTTTCACTGTCCCGGCTCACTCACTTCTCGCGCTGTTTTCACTGTCCCGGCTCACTCAGCTCCCGTGCTGCTTTCACTGTCCCGGCTCACTCACCTCTCGCGCTGTTTTCATTGTCCCGGCTCACTCACCTCCTGCGCTGTTTTCACTGTCCCGGCTCACTCACCTCCCGCGCTGTTTTCACTGTCCCGGCTCACTCACCTCTCGCGCTGTTTTCATTGTCCCGGCTCACTCAACTCCTGCGCTGTTTTCACTGTCCCGGCTCAATCAACTCCTGCGCTGTTTTCACTGTCCCGGCTCACTCAGCTCCCGCGCTGCTTTCACTGTCCCGGCTCACTCACCTCTCGCGCTGTTTTCATTGTCCCGGCTCACTCAACTCCCGCGCTGTTTTCACTGTCCCGGCTCACTCACCTCTCGCGCTGTTTTCACTGTCCCAGCTCACTCACCTCTCGCGCTGTTTTCACTGTCCCGGCTCACTCAACTCCCGCGCTTTTTTCACTGTCCCGCCTCACTCACCTCCCGTGCTGTTTTTACTGTCCCGGGTCATTCAGCTCCCGTGCTGTTTTCACTGTCCCGGCTCACTCACCTACCGCGCTGTTTTCACTGTCCCGGCTCACTCACCTCTCGTGCTGTTTTCACTGTCCCGGCTCACTCATCTCCCGCGCTGTTTTCAATGTCCCGTATCACTCACCTCTCGCACTGTTTTCACTGTCTCGGCTCACTCACCCCTCGCGCTGTTTTCACTGTCCCGGCTCACTCACCTCTCGCGCTGCTTTCACTGTCCAGGCTCACTCAGCTCCCGCGCTGTTTTCACTATCCAGGCTCACTCACCTCTCGCGCTGTTTTCACTATCCAGGCTCACTCAGCTCCCGCGCTGTTTTCAATGTCCCGGCTCACTCACCTCTCGCGCTGTTTTCACTGTCCCGGCTCACTCACCTCTCGCGCTGTATTCACTGTCCCGGCTCACTCACCTCTCGCGCTGTTTTCACTGTCCCGGCTCACTCAGCTCCCGTGCTGCTTTCACTGTCCCGGCTCACTCACCTCTCGCGCTGTTTTCATTGTCCCGGCTCACTCACCTCTCGCGCTGTTTTCACTGTCCCGGCTCAGTCACCTCCCGCGCTGTTTTCACTGTCCCGGCTCACTCACCTCCCACGCTGTTTTCACTGTCCCGGCTCACTCACCTCCCGCGCTGTTTTCACTGTCCCGGCTCACTCACCTCCCGCGCTGTTTTCACTGTCCCGGCTCACTCACCTCTCGCGCTGTTTTCTCTGTCCCGGCTCAATCACCTCCCGCGCTGTTTTCACTGTCCCGGCTCACTCAACTCCCGCGCTGTTTTCACTGTCCCGGCTCACTCACCTCTCGCCCTGTTTTCACTGTCCCGGCTCACTCACCTCCCGCGCTGTTTTCACTGTCCCGGCTCACTCAGCTCCCGCGCTGTTTTCACTGTCCCGGCTCACTCAGCTCCCGCGCTGCTTTCACTGTCCCGGCTCACTCAGCTCCCGCGCTGTTTTCACTGTCCCGGCTCACTCACCTCTCGCGCTGTTTTCACTGTCCCGGCTCACTCACCTCTCACGCTGTTTTCACTGTCCCGGCTCACTCACCTCTCGCTCTGTGTTCACTGTCCCGGCTCACTTAACTCCCGTGCTGTTTTCACTGTCCCGGCTCACTCACCTCCCGCGCTGTTTTTAAAATCCCGGCTCACTCACCTCTCGCGCTGTTTTCACTGTCCCGGCTCACTCACATCATTCGCTGTTTTCACTGTCCCGGCTCACTCACCTCCCGCGCTGTTTTCAATGTCCCGGCTCACTCACCTCTCGCACTGTTTTCACTATCCAGGCTCACTCACCTCTCGCGCTGTTTTCACTATCCAGGCTCACTCAGCTCCCGCGCTGTTTTCAATGTCCCGACTCACTCAGCTCCCGCTCTGTGTTCACTGTCCCGGCTCACTTACCTCCTTCGCTGTTTTCACTGTCCCGGATCACTGAGCTCCCGCGCTGTTTTCACTGTCCCGGCTCACTCAGCTCTCGCGCTGTTTTCAATGTCCCGACTCACTCAGCTCCCGCTCTGTGTTCACTGTCCCGGCTCACTTAACTCCCGCGCTGTTTTCGCTGTCCCGGCTCACACACCACCCGCGCTGTTTTCAAAATCCCGGCTCACTCACCTCTCGCGCTGTTTTCACTGTCCCGGCTCACTCACATCATTCGCTGTTTTCACTGTCCCGGCTCACTCACCTCCCCGCTGTTTTCACTGTCCCGTCTCACTCACCTCCCGCGCTGTTTTCAATGTCCCGGCTTGCTCACCTCTCGCACTGTTTTCACTGTCTCGGCTCACTCACCCCTCGCTCTGTTTTCACTGTCCCGGCTCACTCACCTCTCGCGCTGCTTTCACTGTCCCGGCTCACTCAGCTCCCGCGCTGTTTTCACTATCCAGGCTCACTCACCTCTCGCGCTGTTTTCACTGTACCGGCTCACTCACTTCTCGCGCTGTTTTCACTGTCCCGGCTCACTCACCTCTCGCGCTGTTTTCACTGTCCCGGCTCACTCACCTCTCACGCTGTTTTCACTGTCCCGGCTCACTCTCCTCTCGCGCTGTTTTCACTGTCCCGACTCACTCACCTCCTTCGCTGTTTTCACTGTCCCGGCTCACTCAGCTCCCGCGCTGTTTTCACTGTCCCGGCTCACTCACCTCTCGCGCTGTTTTCACTGTCCCGGCTCACTCACCTCCTTCACTGTTTTCACTGTCCCGGCTCACTCTCCTCTCGCGCTGTTTTCACTGTCCCGACTCACTCACCTCCTTCGCTGTTTTCACTGTCCCGGCTCACTCAGCTCCCGCGCTGTTTTCACTGTCCTGGCTCACTCACCACAATGCGCTGTTTTCACTGTCCCAGCTAACTCACCTCTTGTGCTAATTTCTCTGTCCCGGCTCACTCACCTCTCGCGCTGTTTTCACTGTCCCGGCTCACTCAACTCCGGCGCTGTTTTCACTGTCCCGGCTCACTCACTTCTCGCGCTGTTTTCACTGTCCCGGCTCACTCAACTCCGGCGCTGTTTTCACTGTCCCGGCTCACTCACATCTCGCGCTGTTTTCACTGTCCCGGCTCACTCAACTCCCGCGCTGTTTTCACTGTCCCGGCTCACTCACCTCTCGCGCTGTTTTCACTGTCCCGGCTCACTCAACTCCGGCGCTGTTTTCACTGTCCCGGCTCACTCACTTCTCGCGCTGTTTTCACTGTCCCGGCTCACTCAGCTCCCATGCTGCTTTCACTGTCCCGGCTCACTCACCTCTCGCGCTGTTTTCATTGTCCCGGCTCACTCACCTCCTGTGCTGTTTTCACTGTCCCGTCGCACTCACCTCCCGCGCTGTTTTCACTGTCCCGGCTCACTCACCTCTCACGCTGTTTTCAATGTCCCGGCTCACTCAACTCCCGCGCTGTTTTCACTGTCCCGGCTCAATCAACTCCTGCGCTGTTTTCACTGTCCCGGCTCACTCAGCTCCCGCGCTGCTTTCACTGTCCCGGCTCACTCACCTCTCGCGCTGTTTTCATTGTCCCGGCTCACTCAACTCCCGCGCTGTTTTCACTGTCCCGGGTCATTCAGCTCCCGTGCTGTTTTCACTGTCCCGGCTCACTCACCTACCGCGCTGTTTTCACTGTCCCGGCTCACTCACCTCTCGTGCTGTTTTCACTGTCCCGGCTCACTCATCTCCCGCGCTGTTTTCAATGTCCCGGATCACTCACCTCTCGCACTGTTTTCACTGTCTCGGCTCACTCACCCCTCGCGCTGTTTTCACTGTCCCGGCTCACTCACCTCGCGCGCTGCTTTCACTGTCCCGGCTCACTCAGCTCCCGCGCTGTTTTCACTGTCCAGGCTCACTCATCTGTCGCGCTGTTTTCACTATCCAGGCTCACTCAGCTCCCGCGCTGTTTTCAATGTCCCGGCTCACTCACCTCCCGCGCTGTTTTCACTGTCCCGGCTCACTCACCTCTCGCGCTGTTTTCATTGTCCCGGCTCACTCAACTCCCGCGCTGTTTTCACTGTCCCGGCTCAATCAACTCCTGCGCTGTTTTCACTGTCCCGGCTCACTCAGCTCCCGCGCTGCTTTCACTGTCCCGGCTCACTCACCTCTCGCGCTGTTTTCATTGTCCCGGCTCACTCAACTCCCGCGCTGTTTTCACTGTCCCGGCTCACTCACCTCTCGCGCTGTTTTCACTGTCCCAGCTCACTCACCTCTCGCGCTGTTTTCACTGTCCCGGCTCACTCAACTCCCGCGCTTTTTTCACTGTCCCGCCTCACTCACCTCCCGTGCTGTTTTTACTGTCCCGGGTCATTCAGCTCCCGTGCTGTTTTCACTGTCCCGGCTCACTCACCTACCGCGCTGTTTTCACTGTCCCGGCTCACTCACCTCTCGTGCTGTTTTCACTGTCCCGGCTCACTCATCTCCCGCGCTGTTTTCAATGTCCCGGATCACTCACCTCTCGCACTGTTTTCACTGTCTCGGGTCACTCACCCCTCGCGCTGTTTTCACTGTCCCGGCTCACTCACCTCTCGCGCTGCTTTCACTGTCCCGGCTCACTCAGCTCCCGCGCTGTTTTCACTATCCAGGCTCACTCACCTCTCGCGCTGTTTTCACTATCCAGGCTCACTCAGCTCTCGCGCTGTTTTCAATGTCCCGGCTCACTCACCTCTCGCGCTGTTTTCACTGTCCCGGCTCACTCACCTCTCGCGCTGTATTCACTGTCCCGGCTCACTCACCTCTCGCGCTGTTTTCACTGTCCCGGCTCACTCAGCTCCCGTGCTGCTTTCACTGTCCCGGCTCACTCACCTCTCGCGCTGTTTTCATTATCCCGGCTCACTCACCTCTCGCGCTGTTTTCACTGTCCCGGCGCAGTCACCTCCCGCGCTGTTTTCACTGTCCCGGCTCACTCACCTCCCGCGCTGTTTTCAAAATCCTGGCTCACTCACCTCTCGCGCTGTTTTCACTGTCCCGGATCACTCACTTCTCGCGCTGTTTTCACTGTCCCGGCTCACTCACCTCTCGCGCTGTTTTCACTGTCCCGACTCACTCACCTCCCGCTCTGTTTTCACTGTCCCGGCTCAATCACCTCCCACGCTGTTTTCACTGTCCCGGCTCACTCACCTCCCGCGCTGTTTTCACTGTCCCGGCTCACTCACCTCCCGCGCTGTTTTCACTGTCCCGGCTCACTCACCTCTCGCGCTGTTTTCTCTGTCCCGGCTCAATCACCTCCCGCCCTGTTTTCACTGTCCCGGCTCACTCAACTCCCGCGCTGTTTTCACTGTCCCGGCTCACTCACCTCTCGCGCTGTTTTCACTGTCCCGGCTCACTCACATCTCGCGCTGTTTTCACTGTCCCGGCTCACTCAACTCCCGCGCTGTTTTCACTGTCCCGGCTCACTCACCTCTCGCGCTGTTTTCACTGTCCCGGCTCACTCAACTCCGGCGCTGTTTTCACTGTCCCGGCTCACTCACTTCTCGCGCTGTTTTCACTGTCCCGGCTCACTCAGCTCCCGTGCTGCTTTCACTGTCCCGGCTCACTCACCTCTCGCGCTGTTTTCATTGTCCCGGCTCACTCACCTCCTGCGCTGTTTTCACTGTCCCGTCTCACTCACCTCCCGCGCTGTTTTCACTGTCCCGGCTCACTCACCTCTCACGCTGTTTTCATTGTCCCGGCTCACTCAACTCCCGCGCTGTTTTCACTGTCCCGGCTCAATCAACTCCTGCGCTGTTTTCACTGTCCCGGCTCACTCAGCTCCCGCGCTGCTTTCACTGTCCCGGCTCACTCACCTCTCGCGCTGTTTTCATTGTCCCGGCTCACTCAACTCCCGCGCTGTTTTCACTGTCCCGGGTCATTCAGCTCCCGTGCTGTTTTCACTGTCCCGGCTCACTCACCTACCGCGCTGTTTTCACTGTCCCGGCTCACTCACCTCTCGTGCTGTTTTCACTGTCCCGGCTCACTCATCTCCCGCGCTGTTTTCAATGTCCCGGATCACTCACCTCTCGCACTGTTTTCACTGTCTCGGCTCACTCACCCCTCGCGCTGTTTTCACTGTCCCGGCTCACTCACCTCGCGCGCTGCTTTCACTGTCCCGGCTCACTCAGCTCCCGCGCTGTTTTCACTGTCCAGGCTCACTCATCTGTCGCGCTGTTTTCACTATCCAGGCTCACTCAGCTCCCGCGCTGTTTTCAATGTCCCGGCTCACTCACCTCCCGCGCTGTTTTCACTGTCCCGGCTCACTCACCTCTCGCGCTGTTTTCATTGTCCCGGCTCACTCAACTCCCGCGCTGTTTTCACTGTCCCGGCTCAATCAACTCCTGCGCTGTTTTCACTGTCCCGGCTCACTCAGCTCCCGCGCTGCTTTCACTGTCCCGGCTCACTCACCTCTCGCGCTGTTTTCATTGTCCCGGCTCACTCAACTCCCGCGCTGTTTTCACTGTCCCGGCTCACTCACCTCTCGCGCTGTTTTCACTGTCCCAGCTCACTCACCTCTCGCGCTGTTTTCACTGTCCCGGCTCACTCAACTCCCGCGCTTTTTTCACTGTCCCGCCTCACTCACCTCCCGTGCTGTTTTTACTGTCCCGGGTCATTCAGCTCCCGTGCTGTTTTCACTGTCCCGGCTCACTCACCTACCGCGCTGTTTTCACTGTCCCGGCTCACTCACCTCTCGTGCTGTTTTCACTGTCCCGGCTCACTCATCTCCCGCGCTGTTTTCATTGTCCCGGATCACTCACCTCTCGCACTGTTTTCACTGTCTCGGGTCACTCACCCCTCGCGCTGTTTTCACTGTCCCGGCTCACTCACCTCTCGCGCTGCTTTCACTGTCCCGGCTCACTCAGCTCCCGCGCTGTTTTCACTATCCAGGCTCACTCACCTCTCGCGCTGTTTTCACTATCCAGGCTCACTCAGCTCTCGCGCTGTTTTCAATGTCCCGGCTCACTCACCTCTCGCGCTGTTTTCACTGTCCCGGCTCACTCACCTCTCGCGCTGTATTCACTGTCCCGGCTCACTCACCTCTCGCGCTGTTTTCACTGTCCCGGCTCACTCAGCTCCCGTGCTGCTTTCACTGTCCCGGCTCACTCACCTCTCGCGCTGTTTTCATTGTCCCGGCTCACTCACCTCTCGCGCTGTTTTCACTGTCCCGGCGCAGTCACCTCCCGCGCTGTTTTCACTGTCCCGGCTCACTCACCTCCCGCGCTGTTTTCAAAATCCTGGCTCACTCACCTCTCGCGCTGTTTTCACTGTCCCGGATCACTCACTTCTCGCGCTGTTTTCACTGTCCCGGCTCACTCACCTCTCGCGCTGTTTTCACTGTCCCGACTCACTCACCTCCCGCTCTGTTTTCACTGTCCCGGCTCAATCACCTCCCACGCTGTTTTCACTGTCCCGGCTCACTCACCTCCCGCGCTGTTTTCACTGTCCCGGCTCACTCACCTCCCGCGCTGTTTTCACTGTCCCGGCTCACTCACCTCTCGCGCTGTTTTCTCTGTCCCGGCTCAATCACCTCCCGCCCTGTTTTCACTGTCCCGGCTCACTCATCTCCCGCGCTGTTTTCACTGTCCCGGCTCACTCACCTCTCGCGCTGTTTTCACTGTCCCGGCTCACTCACCTCCCGCGCTGTTTTCACTGTCCCGGCTCACTCATCTCCCGCGCTGTTTTCACTGTCCCGGCGCAGTCACCTCCCGCGCTGTTTTCACTGTCCCGGCTCACTCACCTCCCGCGCTGTTTTCAAAATCCTGGCTCACTCACCTCTCGCGCTGTTTTCACTGTCCCGGATCACTCACTTCTCGCGCTGTTTTCACTGTCCCGGCTCACTCACCTCTCGCGCTGTTTTCACTGTCCCGACTCACTCACCTCCCGCTCTGTTTTCACTGTCCCGGCTCAATCACCTCCCACGCTGTTTTCACTGTCCCGGCTCACTCACCTCCCGCGCTGTTTTCACTGTCCCGGCTCACTCACCTCCCGCGCTGTTTTCACTGTCCCGGCTCACTCACCTCTCGCGCTGTTTTCTCTGTCCCGGCTCAATCACCTCCCGCCCTGTTTTCACTGTCCCGGCTCACTCATCTCCCGCGCTGTTTTCACTGTCCCGGCTCACTCACCTCTCGCGCTGTTTTCACTGTCCCGGCTCACTCACCTCCCGCGCTGTTTTCACTGTCCCGGCTCACTCATCTCCCGCGCTGTTTTCACTGTCCCGGCTCACTCAGCTCCCGCGCTGCTTTCACTGTCCCGGCTCACTCAGCTCCCGCGCTGTTTTCACTGTCCCGGCTCACTCACCTCTCGCGCTGTTTTCACTGTCCCGGCTCACTCACCTCTCGCGCTGTTTTCACTGTCCCGGCTCACTCACCTCTCGCTCTGTGTTCACTGTCCCGGCTCACTTAACTCCCGTGCTGTTTTCACTGTCCCGGCTCACTCACCTCCCGCGCTGTTTTTAAAATCCCGGCTCACTCACCTCTCGCGCTGTTTTCACTGTCCCGGCTCACTCACATCATTCGCTGTTTTCACTGTTTCGGCTCACTCACCTCCCGCGCTGTTTTCAATGTCCCGGCTCACTCACCTCTCGCACTGTTTTCACTATCCAGGCTCACTCACCTCTCGCGCTGTTTTCACTATCCAGGCTCACTCAGCTCCCGCGCTGTTTTCAATGTCCCGACTCACTAAGCTCCCGCTCTGTGTTCACTGTCCCGGCTCACTCACCTCTCGCGCTGTTTTCACTGTCCCGACTCACTCACCTCCTTCGCTGTTTTCACTGTCCCGGCTCACTCAGCTCCCGCGCTGTTTTCACTGTCCCGACTCACTCAGCTCCCGCTCTGTGTTCACTGTCCCGGCTCACTTAACTCCCGCGCTGTTTTCGCTGTCCCGGCTCACACACCTCCCGCGCTGTTTTCAAAATCCCGGCTCACTCACCTCTCGCGCTGTTTTCACTGTCCCGGCTCACTCACATCATTCGCTGTTTTCACTGTCCCGGCTCACTCACCTCCCCGCTGTTTTCACTGTCCCGGCTCACTCACCTCCCGCGCTGTTTTTAATGTCCCGGCTCACTCACCTCTCGCACTGTTTTCACTGTCTCGGCTCACTCACCCCTCGCTCTGTTTTCACTGTCCCGGCTCACTCACCTCTCGCGCTGCTTTCACTGTCCCGGCTCACTCAGCTCCCGCGCTGTTTTCACTATCCAGGCTCACTCACCTCTCGCGCTGTTTTCACTGTACCGGCTCACTCACTTCTCGCGCTGTTTTCACTGTCCCGGCTCACTCACCTCTCGCGCTGTTTTCACTGTCCCGGCTCACTCACCTCTCACGCTGTTTTCACTGTCCCGGCTCACTCTCCTCTCGCGCTGTTTTCACTGTCCCGACTCACTCACCTTCTTCGCTGTTTTCACTGTCCCGGCTCACTCAGCTCCCGCGCTGTTTTCACTGTCCCGGCTCACTCACCTCTCGCGCTGTTTTCACTGTCCCGGCTCACTCACCTCCTTCGCTGTTTTCACTGTCCCGGCTCACTCTCCTCTCGCGCTGTTTTCACTGTCCCGACTCACTCACCTCCTTCGCTGTTTTCACTGTCCCGGCTCGCTCAGCTCCCGCGCTGTTTTCACTGTCCTGGCTCACTCACCACAATGCGCTGTTTTCACTGTCCCAGGTCACTCACCTCTTGTGCCATTTTCTCTGTCCCGGCTCACTCACCTCTCGCGCTGTTTTCACTGTCCCGGCTCACTCAACTCCGGCGCTGTTTTCACTGTCCCGGCTCACTCACTTCTCGCGCTGTTTTCACTGTCCCGGCTCACTCAACTCCGGCGCTGTTTTCACTGTCCCGGCTCACTCAACTCCCGCGCTGTTTTCACTGTCCCGGCTCACTCACCTCTCGCGCTGTTTTCACTGTCCCGGCTCACTCAACTCCGGCGCTGTTTTCACTGTCCCGGCTCACTCACTTCTCGCGCTGTTTTCACTGTCCCGGCTCACTCAGCTCCCGTGCTGCTTTCACTGTCCCGGCTCACTCACCTCTCGCGCTGTTTTCATTGTCCCGGCTCACTCACCTCCTGCGCTGTTTTCACTGTCCCAGCTCACTCACCTCCCGCGCTGTTTTCACTTTCCCGGCTCACTCACCTCTCGCGCTGTTTTCATTGTCCCGGCTCACTCAGCTCCCGCGCTGCTTTCACTGTCCCGGCTCACTCAGCTCCCGCGCTGTTTTCACTGTCCCGGCTCACTCACCTCTCGCGCTGTTTTCACTGTCCTGGCTCACTCACCTCTCGCGCTGTTTTCACTGTCCCGGCTCACTCACCTCTCGCTCTGTGTTCACTGTCCCGGCTCACTTAACTCCCGTGCTGTTTTCACTGTCCCGGCTCACTCACCTCCCGCGCTGTTTTTAAAATCCCGGCTCATTCACCTCTCGCGCTGTTTTCACTGTCCCGGCTCACTCACATCATTCGCTGTTTTCACTGTCCCGGCTCACTCACCTCCCGCGCTGTTTTCAATGTCCCGGCTCACTCACCTCTCGCACTGTTTTCACTATCCAGGCTCACTCACCTCTCGCGCTGTTTTCACTATCCAGGCTCACTCAGCTCCCGCGCTGTTTTCAATGTCCCGACTCACTAAGCTCCCGCTCTGTGTTCACTGTCCCGGCTCACTCACCTCTCGCGCTGTTTTCACTGTCCCGACTCACTCACCTCCTTCGCTGTTTTCACTGTCCCGGCTCACTCAGCTCCCGCGCTGTTTTCACTGTCCCGACTCACTCAGCTCCCGCTCTGTGTTCACTGTCCCGGCTCACTTAACTCCCGCGCTGTTTTCGCTGTCCCGGCTCACACACCTCCCGCGCTGTTTTCAAAATCCCGGCTCACTCACCTCTCGCGCTGTTTTCACTGTCCCGGCTCACTCACATCATTCGCTGTTTTCACTGTCCCGGCTCACTCACCTCCCCGCTGTTTTCACTGTCCCGGCTCACTCACCTCCCGCGCTGTTTTTAATGTCCCGGCTCACTCACCTCTCGCACTGTTTTCACTGTCTCGGCTCACTCACCCCTCGCTCTGTTTTCACTGTCCCGGCTCACTCACCTCTCGCGCTGCTTTCACTGTCCCGGCTCACTCAGCTCCCGCGCTGTTTTCACTATCCAGGCTCACTCACCTCTCGCGCTGTTTTCACTGTACCGGCTCACTCACTTCTCGCGCTGTTTTCACTGTCCCGGCTCACTCACCTCTCGCGCTGTTTTCACTGTCCCGGCTCACTCACCTCTCACGCTGTTTTCACTGTCCCGGCTCACTCTCCTCTCGCGCTGTTTTCACTGTCCCGACACACTCACCTCCTTCGCTGTTTTCACTGTCCCGGCTCACTCAGCTCCCGCGCTGTTTTCACTGTCCCGGCTCACTCACCTCTCGCGCTGTTTTCACTGTCCCGGCTCACTCACCTCCTTCGCTGTTTTCACTGTCCCGGCTCACTCTCCTCTCGCGCTGTTTTCACTGTCCCGACTCACTCACCTCCTTCGCTGTTTTCACTGTCCCGGCTCACTCAGCTCCCGCGCTGTTTTCACTGTCCTGGCTCACTCACCACAATGCGCTGTTTTCACTGTCCTAGGTCACTCACCTCTTGTGCCATTTTCTCTGTCCCGGCTCACTCACCTCTCGCGCTGTTTTCACTGTCCCGGCTCACTCAACTCCGGCGCTGTTTTCACTGTCCCGGCTCACTCACTTCTCGCGCTGTTTTCACTGTCCCGGCTCACTCAACTTCGGCGCTGTTTTCACTGTCCCGGCTCACTCAACTCCCGCGCTGTTTTCACTGTCCCGGCTCACTCACCTCTCGCGCTGTTTTCACTGTCCCGGCTCACTCAACTCCGGCGCTGTTTTCACTGTCCCGGCTCACTCACTTCTCGCGCTGTTTTCACTGTCCCGGCTCACTCAGCTCCCGTGCTGCTTTCACTGTCCCGGCTCACTCACCTCTCGCGCTGTTTTCATTGTCCCGGCTCACTCACCTCCTGCGCTGTTTTCACTGTCCCGGCTCACTCACCTCCCGCGCTGTTTTCACTGTCCCGGCTCACTCACCTCTCGCGCTGTTTTCATTGTCCCGGCTCACTCAACTCCCGCGCTGTTTTCACTGTTCCGGCTCAATCAACTCCCGCGCTGTTTTCACTGTCCCGGCTCACTCAGTTCCCGCGCTGCTTTCACTGTCCCGGCTCACTCACCTCTCGCGCTGTTTTCATTTTCCCGGCTCACTCAACTCCCGCGCTGTTTTCACTGTCCCGGCTCACTCACCTCTCGCGCTGTTTTCACTGTCCCAGCTCACACACCTCTCGCGCTGTTTTCACTGTCTCGGCTCACTCAACTCCCGCGCTTTTTTCACTGTCCCGCCTCACTCACCTCCCGTGCTGTTTTTACTGTCCCGGGTCATTCAGCTCCCGTGCTGTTGTCACTGTCCCGGCTCACTCACCTACCGCGCTGTTTTCACTGTCCCGGCTCACTCACCTCTCGTGCTGTTTTCACTGTCCCGGCTCACTCATCTCCCGCGCTGTTTTCAATGTCCCGGATCACTCACCTCTCGCACTGTTTTCACTGTCCCGGCTCACTCACCTCTCACGCTGTTTTCACTGTCCCGGCTCACTCTCCTCTCGCGCTGTTTTCACTGTCCCGACACACTCACCTCCTTCGCTGTTTTCACTGTCCCGGCTCACTCAGCTCCCGCGCTGTTTTTACTGTCCCGGCTCACTCACCTCTCGCGCTGTTTTCACTGTCCCGGCTCACTCACCTCCTTCGCTGTTTTCACTGTCCCGGCTCACTCTCCTCTCGCGCTGTTTTCACTGTCCCGACTCACTCACCTCCTTCGCTGTTTTCACTGTCCCGGCTCACTCAGCTCCCGCGCTGTTTTCACTGTCCTGGCTCACTCACCACAATGCGCTGTTTTCACTGTCCTAGGTCACTCACCTCTTGTGCCATTTTCTCTGTCCCGGCTCACTCACCTCTCGCGCTGTTTTCACTGTCCCGGCTCACTCAACTCCGGCGCTGTTTTCAATGTCCCGGCTCACTCACTTCTCGCGCTGTTTTCACTGTCCCGGCTCACTCAACTTCGGCGCTGTTTTCACTGTCCCGGCTCACTCAACTCCCGCGCTGTTTTCACTGTCCCGGCTCACTCACCTCTCGCGCTGTTTTCACTGTCCCGGCTCACTCAACTCCGGCGCTGTTTTCACTGTCCCGGCTCACTCACTTCTCGCGCTGTTTTCACTGTCCCGGCTCACTCAGCTCCCGTGCTGCTTTCACTGTCCCGGCTCACTCACCTCTCGCGCTGTTTTCATTGTCCCGGCTCACTCACCTCCTGCGCTGTTTTCACTGTCCCGGCTCACTCACCTCCCGCGCTGTTTTCACTGTCCCGGCTCACTCACCTCTCGCGCTGTTTTCATTGTCCCGGCTCACTCAACTCCCGCGCTGTTTTCACTGTTCCGGCTCAATCAACTCCCGCGCTGTTTTCACTGTCCCGGCTCACTCAGTTCCCGCGCTGCTTTCACTGTCCCGGCTCACTCACCTCTCGCGCTGTTTTCATTGTCCCGGCTCACTCAACTCCCGCGCTGTTTTCACTGTCCCGGCTCACTCACCTCTCGCGCTGTTTTCACTGTCCCAGCTCACACACCTCTCGCGCTGTTTTCACTGTCTCGGCTCACTCAACTCCCGCGCTTTTTTCACTGTCCCGCCTCACTCACCTCCCGTGCTGTTTTTACTGTCCCGGGTCATTCAGCTCCCGTGCTGTTGTCACTGTCCCGGCTCACTCACCTACCGCGCTGTTTTCACTGTCCCGGCTCACTCACCTCTCGTGCTGTTTTCACTGTCCCGGCTCACTCATCTCCCGCGCTGTTTTCAATGTCCCGGATCACTCACCTCTCGCACTGTTTTCACTGTCCCGGCTCACTCACCTCTCGCGCTGCTTTCACTGTCCCGGCTCACTCAGCTCCCGCGCTGTTTTCACTATCCAGGCTCACTCACCTCTCGCGCTGTTTTCACTATCCAGGCTCATCCAGCTGCCGCGCTGTTTTCACTGTCCCGGCTCACTCACCTCTCGCGCTGTTTTCACTATCCAGGCTCACTCAGCTCTCGCGCTGTTTTCAATGTCCCGGCTCACTCACCTCTCGCGCTGTTTTCACTGTCCCGGCTCACTCACCTCTCGCGCTGTATTCACTGTCCCGGCTCACTCACCTCTCGCGCTGTTTTCACTGTCCCGGCTCACTCAGCTCCCGTGCTGCTTTCACTGTCCCGGCTCACTCACCTCTCGCGCTGTTTTCATTGTCCCGGCTCACTCACCTCTCGCGCTGTTTTCACTGTCCCGGCTCAGTCACCTCCCGCGCTGTTTTCACTGTCCCGGCTCACTCACCTCCCGCGCTGTTTTCAAAATCCTGGCTCACTCACCTCTCGCGCTGTTTTCACTGTCCCGGCTCACTCACCTCTCGCTCTGTGTTCACTGTCCCGGCTCACTTAACTCCCGTGCTGTTTTCACTGTCCCGGCTCACTCACCTCCCGCGCTGTTTTTAAAATCCCGGCTCATTCACCTCTCGCGCTGTTTTCACTGTCCCGGCTCACTCACATCATTCGCTGTTTTCACTGTCCCGGCTCACTCACCTCCCGCGCTGTTTTCAATGTCCCGGCTCACTCACCTCTCGCACTGTTTTCACTATCCAGGCTCACTCACCTCTCGCGCTGTTTTCACTATCCAGGCTCACTCAGCTCCCGCGCTGTTTTCAATGTCCCGACTCACTAAGCTCCCGCTCTGTGTTCACTGTCCCGGCTCACTCACCTCTCGCGCTGTTTTCACTGTCCCGACTCACTCACCTCCTTCGCTGTTTTCACTGTCCCGGCTCACTCAGCTCCCGCGCTGTTTTCACTGTCCCGACTCACTCAGCTCCCGCTCTGTGTTCACTGTCCCGGCTCACTTAACTCCCGCGCTGTTTTCGCTGTCCCGGCTCACACACCTCCCGCGCTGTTTTCAAAATCCCGGCTCACTCACCTCTCGCGCTGTTTTCACTGTCCCGGCTCACTCACATCATTCGCTGTTTTCACTGTCCCGGCTCACTCACCTCCCCGCTGTTTTCACTGTCCCGGCTCACTCACCTCCCGCGCTGTTTTTAATGTCCCGGCTCACTCACCTCTCGCACTGTTTTCACTGTCTCGGCTCACTCACCCCTCGCTCTGTTTTCACTGTCCCGGCTCACTCACCTCTCGCGCTGCTTTCACTGTCCCGGCTCACTCAGCTCCCGCGCTGTTTTCACTATCCAGGCTCACTCACCTCTCGCGCTGTTTTCACTGTACCGGCTCACTCACTTCTCGCGCTGTTTTCACTGTCCCGGCTCACTCACCTCTCGCGCTGTTTTCACTGTCCCGGCTCACTCACCTCTCACGCTGTTTTCACTGTCCCGGCTCACTCTCCTCTCGCGCTGTTTTCACTGTCCCGACACACTCACCTCCTTCGCTGTTTTCACTGTCCCGGCTCACTCAGCTCCCGCGCTGTTTTCACTGTCCCGGCTCACTCACCTCTCGCGCTGTTTTCACTGTCCCGGCTCACTCACCTCCTTCGCTGTTTTCACTGTCCCGGCTCACTCTCCTCTCGCGCTGTTTTCACTGTCCCGACTCACTCACCTCCTTCGCTGTTTTCACTGTCCCGGCTCACTCACCTCCCGTGCTGTTTTTACTGTCCCGGGTCATTCAGCTCCCGTGCTGTTTTCACTGTCCCGGCTCACTCACCTACCGCGCTGTTTTCACTGTCCCGGCTCACTCACCTCTCGTGCTGTTTTCACTGTCCCGGCTCACTCATCTCCCGCGCTGTTTTCATTGTCCCGGATCACTCACCTCTCGCACTGTTTTCACTGTCTCGGGTCACTCACCCCTCGCGCTGTTTTCACTGTCCCGGCTCACTCACCTCTCGCGCTGCTTTCACTGTCCCGGCTCACTCAGCTCCCGCGCTGTTTTCACTATCCAGGCTCACTCACCTCTCGCGCTGTTTTCACTATCCAGGCTCACTCAGCTCTCGCGCTGTTTTCAATGTCCCGGCTCACTCACCTCTCGCGCTGTTTTCACTGTCCCGGCTCACTCACCTCTCGCGCTGTATTCACTGTCCCGGCTCACTCACCTCTCGCGCTGTTTTCACTGTCCCGGCTCACTCAGCTCCCGTGCTGCTTTCACTGTCCCGGCTCACTCACCTCTCGCGCTGTTTTCATTGTCCCGGCTCACTCACCTCTCGCGCTGTTTTCACTGTCCCGGCGCAGTCACCTCCCGCGCTGTTTTCACTGTCCCGGCTCACTCACCTCCCGCGCTGTTTTCAAAATCCTGGCTCACTCACCTCTCGCGCTGTTTTCACTGTCCCGGATCACTCACTTCTCGCGCTGTTTTCACTGTCCCGGCTCACTCACCTCTCGCGCTGTTTTCACTGTCCCGACTCACTCACCTCCCGCTCTGTTTTCACTGTCCCGGCTCAATCACCTCCCACGCTGTTTTCACTGTCCCGGCTCACTCACCTCCCGCGCTGTTTTCACTGTCCCGGCTCACTCACCTCCCGCGCTGTTTTCACTGTCCCGGCTCACTCACCTCTCGCGCTGTTTTCTCTGTCCCGGCTCAATCACCTCCCGCCCTGTTTTCACTGTCCCGGCTCACTCATCTCCCGCGCTGTTTTCACTGTCCCGGCTCACTCACCTCTCGCGCTGTTTTCACTGTCCCGGCTCACTCACCTCCCGCGCTGTTTTCACTGTCCCGGCTCACTCATCTCCCGCGCTGTTTTCACTGTCCCGGCGCAGTCACCTCCCGCGCTGTTTTCACTGTCCCGGCTCACTCACCTCCCGCGCTGTTTTCAAAATCCTGGCTCACTCACCTCTCGCGCTGTTTTCACTGTCCCGGATCACTCACTTCTCGCGCTGTTTTCACTGTCCCGGCTCACTCACCTCTCGCGCTGTTTTCACTGTCCCGACTCACTCACCTCCCGCTCTGTTTTCACTGTCCCGGCTCAATCACCTCCCACGCTGTTTTCACTGTCCCGGCTCACTCACCTCCCGCGCTGTTTTCACTGTCCCGGCTCACTCACCTCCCGCGCTGTTTTCACTGTCCCGGCTCACTCACCTCTCGCGCTGTTTTCTCTGTCCCGGCTCAATCACCTCCCGCCCTGTTTTCACTGTCCCGGCTCACTCATCTCCCGCGCTGTTTTCACTGTCCCGGCTCACTCACCTCTCGCGCTGTTTTCACTGTCCCGGCTCACTCACCTCCCGCGCTGTTTTCACTGTCCCGGCTCACTCATCTCCCGCGCTGTTTTCACTGTCCCGGCTCACTCAGCTCCCGCGCTGCTTTCACTGTCCCGGCTCACTCAGCTCCCGCGCTGTTTTCACTGTCCCGGCTCACTCACCTCTCGCGCTGTTTTCACTGTCCCGGCTCACTCACCTCTCGCGCTGTTTTCACTGTCCCGGCTCACTCACCTCTCGCTCTGTGTTCACTGTCCCGGCTCACTTAACTCCCGTGCTGTTTTCACTGTCCCGGCTCACTCACCTCCCGCGCTGTTTTTAAAATCCCGGCTCACTCACCTCTCGCGCTGTTTTCACTGTCCCGGCTCACTCACATCATTCGCTGTTTTCACTGTTTCGGCTCACTCACCTCCCGCGCTGTTTTCAATGTCCCGGCTCACTCACCTCTCGCACTGTTTTCACTATCCAGGCTCACTCACCTCTCGCGCTGTTTTCACTATCCAGGCTCACTCAGCTCCCGCGCTGTTTTCAATGTCCCGACTCACTAAGCTCCCGCTCTGTGTTCACTGTCCCGGCTCACTCACCTCTCGCGCTGTTTTCACTGTCCCGACTCACTCACCTCCTTCGCTGTTTTCACTGTCCCGGCTCACTCAGCTCCCGCGCTGTTTTCACTGTCCCGACTCACTCAGCTCCCGCTCTGTGTTCACTGTCCCGGCTCACTTAACTCCCGCGCTGTTTTCGCTGTCCCGGCTCACACACCTCCCGCGCTGTTTTCAAAATCCCGGCTCACTCACCTCTCGCGCTGTTTTCACTGTCCCGGCTCACTCACATCATTCGCTGTTTTCACTGTCCCGGCTCACTCACCTCCCCGCTGTTTTCACTGTCCCGGCTCACTCACCTCCCGCGCTGTTTTTAATGTCCCGGCTCACTCACCTCTCGCACTGTTTTCACTGTCTCGGCTCACTCACCCCTCGCTCTGTTTTCACTGTCCCGGCTCACTCACCTCTCGCGCTGCTTTCACTGTCCCGGCTCACTCAGCTCCCGCGCTGTTTTCACTATCCAGGCTCACTCACCTCTCGCGCTGTTTTCACTGTACCGGCTCACTCACTTCTCGCGCTGTTTTCACTGTCCCGGCTCACTCACCTCTCGCGCTGTTTTCACTGTCCCGGCTCACTCACCTCTCACGCTGTTTTCACTGTCCCGGCTCACTCTCCTCTCGCGCTGTTTTCACTGTCCCGACTCACTCACCTTCTTCGCTGTTTTCACTGTCCCGGCTCACTCAGCTCCCGCGCTGTTTTCACTGTCCCGGCTCACTCACCTCTCGCGCTGTTTTCACTGTCCCGGCTCACTCACCTCCTTCGCTGTTTTCACTGTCCCGGCTCACTCTCCTCTCGCGCTGTTTTCACTGTCCCGACTCACTCACCTCCTTCGCTGTTTTCACTGTCCCGGCTCGCTCAGCTCCCGCGCTGTTTTCACTGTCCTGGCTCACTCACCACAATGCGCTGTTTTCACTGTCCCAGGTCACTCACCTCTTGTGCCATTTTCTCTGTCCCGGCTCACTCACCTCTCGCGCTGTTTTCACTGTCCCGGCTCACTCAACTCCGGCGCTGTTTTCACTGTCCCGGCTCACTCACTTCTCGCGCTGTTTTCACTGTCCCGGCTCACTCAACTCCGGCGCTGTTTTCACTGTCCCGGCTCACTCAACTCCCGCGCTGTTTTCACTGTCCCGGCTCACTCACCTCTCGCGCTGTTTTCACTGTCCCGGCTCACTCAACTCCGGCGCTGTTTTCACTGTCCCGGCTCACTCACTTCTCGCGCTGTTTTCACTGTCCCGGCTCACTCAGCTCCCGTGCTGCTTTCACTGTCCCGGCTCACTCACCTCTCGCGCTGTTTTCATTGTCCCGGCTCACTCACCTCCTGCGCTGTTTTCACTGTCCCAGCTCACTCACCTCCCGCGCTGTTTTCACTTTCCCGGCTCACTCACCTCTCGCGCTGTTTACATTGTCCCGGCTCACTCAGCTCCCGCGCTGCTTTCACTGTCCCGGCTCACTCAGCTCCCGCGCTGTTTTCACTGTCCCGGCTCACTCACCTCTCGCGCTGTTTTCACTGTCCTGGCTCACTCACCTCTCGCGCTGTTTTCACTGTCCCGGCTCACTCACCTCTCGCTCTGTGTTCACTGTCCCGGCTCACTTAACTCCCGTGCTGTTTTCACTGTCCCGGCTCACTCACCTCCCGCGCTGTTTTTAAAATCCCGGCTCATTCACCTCTCGCGCTGTTTTCACTGTCCCGGCTCACTCACATCATTCGCTGTTTTCACTGTCCCGGCTCACTCACCTCCCGCGCTGTTTTCAATGTCCCGGCTCACTCACCTCTCGCACTGTTTTCACTATCCAGGCTCACTCACCTCTCGCGCTGTTTTCACTATCCAGGCTCACTCAGCTCCCGCGCTGTTTTCAATGTCCCGACTCACTAAGCTCCCGCTCTGTGTTCACTGTCCCGGCTCACTCACCTCTCGCGCTGTTTTCACTGTCCCGACTCACTCACCTCCTTCGCTGTTTTCACTGTCCCGGCTCACTCAGCTCCCGCGCTGTTTTCACTGTCCCGACTCACTCAGCTCCCGCTCTGTGTTCACTGTCCCGGCTCACTTAACTCCCGCGCTGTTTTCGCTGTCCCGGCTCACACACCTCCCGCGCTGTTTTCAAAATCCCGGCTCACTCACCTCTCGCGCTGTTTTCACTGTCCCGGCTCACTCACATCATTCGCTGTTTTCACTGTCCCGGCTCACTCACCTCCCCGCTGTTTTCACTGTCCCGGCTCACTCACCTCCCGCGCTGTTTTTAATGTCCCGGCTCACTCACCTCTCGCACTGTTTTCACTGTCTCGGCTCACTCACCCCTCGCTCTGTTTTCACTGTCCCGGCTCACTCACCTCTCGCGCTGCTTTCACTGTCCCGGCTCACTCAGCTCCCGCGCTGTTTTCACTATCCAGGCTCACTCACCTCTCGCGCTGTTTTCACTGTACCGGCTCACTCACTTCTCGCGCTGTTTTCACTGTCCCGGCTCACTCACCTCTCGCGCTGTTTTCACTGTCCCGGCTCACTCACCTCTCACGCTGTTTTCACTGTCCCGGCTCACTCTCCTCTCGCGCTGTTTTCACTGTCCCGACACACTCACCTCCTTCGCTGTTTTCACTGTCCCGGCTCACTCAGCTCCCGCGCTGTTTTCACTGTCCCGGCTCACTCACCTCTCGCGCTGTTTTCACTGTCCCGGCTCACTCACCTCCTTCGCTGTTTTCACTGTCCCGGCTCACTCTCCTCTCGCGCTGTTTTCACTGTCCCGACTCACTCACCTCCTTCGCTGTTTTCACTGTCCCGGCTCACTCAGCTCCCGCGCTGTTTTCACTGTCCTGGCTCACTCACCACAATGCGCTGTTTTCACTGTCCTAGGTCACTCACCTCTTGTGCCATTTTCTCTGTCCCGGCTCACTCACCTCTCGCGCTGTTTTCACTGTCCCGGCTCACTCAACTCCGGCGCTGTTTTCACTGTCCCGGCTCACTCACTTCTCGCGCTGTTTTCACTGTCCCGGCTCACTCAACTTCGGCGCTGTTTTCACTGTCCCGGCTCACTCAACTCCCGCGCTGTTTTCACTGTCCCGGCTCACTCACCTCTCGCGCTGTTTTCACTGTCCCGGCTCACTCAACTCCGGCGCTGTTTTCACTGTCCCGGCTCACTCACTTCTCGCGCTGTTTTCACTGTCCCGGCTCACTCAGCTCCCGTGCTGCTTTCACTGTCCCGGCTCACTCACCTCTCGCGCTGTTTTCATTGTCCCGGCTCACTCACCTCCTGCGCTGTTTTCACTGTCCCGGCTCACTCACCTCCCGCGCTGTTTTCACTGTCCCGGCTCACTCACCTCTCGCGCTGTTTTCATTGTCCCGGCTCACTCAACTCCCGCGCTGTTTTCACTGTTCCGGCTCAATCAACTCCCGCGCTGTTTTCACTGTCCCGGCTCACTCAGTTCCCGCGCTGCTTTCACTGTCCCGGCTCACTCACCTCTCGCGCTGTTTTCATTTTCCCGGCTCACTCAACTCCCGCGCTGTTTTCACTGTCCCGGCTCACTCACCTCTCGCGCTGTTTTCACTGTCCCAGCTCACACACCTCTCGCGCTGTTTTCACTGTCTCGGCTCACTCAACTCCCGCGCTTTTTTCACTGTCCCGCCTCACTCACCTCCCGTGCTGTTTTTACTGTCCCGGGTCATTCAGCTCCCGTGCTGTTGTCACTGTCCCGGCTCACTCACCTACCGCGCTGTTTTCACTGTCCCGGCTCACTCACCTCTCGTGCTGTTTTCACTGTCCCGGCTCACTCATCTCCCGCGCTGTTTTCAATGTCCCGGATCACTCACCTCTCGCACTGTTTTCACTGTCCCGGCTCACTCACCTCTCACGCTGTTTTCACTGTCCCGGCTCACTCTCCTCTCGCGCTGTTTTCACTGTCCCGACACACTCACCTCCTTCGCTGTTTTCACTGTCCCGGCTCACTCAGCTCCCGCGCTGTTTTTACTGTCCCGGCTCACTCACCTCTCGCGCTGTTTTCACTGTCCCGGCTCACTCACCTCCTTCGCTGTTTTCACTGTCCCGGCTCACTCTCCTCTCGCGCTGTTTTCACTGTCCCGACTCACTCACCTCCTTCGCTGTTTTCACTGTCCCGGCTCACTCAGCTCCCGCGCTGTTTTCACTGTCCTGGCTCACTCACCACAATGCGCTGTTTTCACTGTCCTAGGTCACTCACCTCTTGTGCCATTTTCTCTGTCCCGGCTCACTCACCTCTCGCGCTGTTTTCACTGTCCCGGCTCACTCAACTCCGGCGCTGTTTTCAATGTCCCGGCTCACTCACTTCTCGCGCTGTTTTCACTGTCCCGGCTCACTCAACTTCGGCGCTGTTTTCACTGTCCCGGCTCACTCAACTCCCGCGCTGTTTTCACTGTCCCGGCTCACTCACCTCTCGCGCTGTTTTCACTGTCCCGGCTCACTCAACTCCGGCGCTGTTTTCACTGTCCCGGCTCACTCACTTCTCGCGCTGTTTTCACTGTCCCGGCTCACTCAGCTCCCGTGCTGCTTTCACTGTCCCGGCTCACTCACCTCTCGCGCTGTTTTCATTGTCCCGGCTCACTCACCTCCTGCGCTGTTTTCACTGTCCCGGCTCACTCACCTCCCGCGCTGTTTTCACTGTCCCGGCTCACTCACCTCTCGCGCTGTTTTCATTGTCCCGGCTCACTCAACTCCCGCGCTGTTTTCACTGTTCCGGCTCAATCAACTCCCGCGCTGTTTTCACTGTCCCGGCTCACTCAGTTCCCGCGCTGCTTTCACTGTCCCGGCTCACTCACCTCTCGCGCTGTTTTCATTGTCCCGGCTCACTCAACTCCCGCGCTGTTTTCACTGTCCCGGCTCACTCACCTCTCGCGCTGTTTTCACTGTCCCAGCTCACACACCTCTCGCGCTGTTTTCACTGTCTCGGCTCACTCAACTCCCGCGCTTTTTTCACTGTCCCGCCTCACTCACCTCCCGTGCTGTTTTTACTGTCCCGGGTCATTCAGCTCCCGTGCTGTTGTCACTGTCCCGGCTCACTCACCTACCGCGCTGTTTTCACTGTCCCGGCTCACTCACCTCTCGTGCTGTTTTCACTGTCCCGGCTCACTCATCTCCCGCGCTGTTTTCAATGTCCCGGATCACTCACCTCTCGCACTGTTTTCACTGTCCCGGCTCACTCACCTCTCGCGCTGCTTTCACTGTCCCGGCTCACTCAGCTCCCGCGCTGTTTTCACTATCCAGGCTCACTCACCTCTCGCGCTGTTTTCACTATCCAGGCTCATCCAGCTGCCGCGCTGTTTTCACTGTCCCGGCTCACTCACCTCTCGCGCTGTTTTCACTATCCAGGCTCACTCAGCTCTCGCGCTGTTTTCAATGTCCCGGCTCACTCACCTCTCGCGCTGTTTTCACTGTCCCGGCTCACTCACCTCTCGCGCTGTATTCACTGTCCCGGCTCACTCACCTCTCGCGCTGTTTTCACTGTCCCGGCTCACTCAGCTCCCGTGCTGCTTTCACTGTCCCGGCTCACTCACCTCTCGCGCTGTTTTCATTGTCCCGGCTCACTCACCTCTCGCGCTGTTTTCACTGTCCCGGCTCAGTCACCTCCCGCGCTGTTTTCACTGTCCCGGCTCACTCACCTCCCGCGCTGTTTTCAAAATCCTGGCTCACTCACCTCTCGCGCTGTTTTCACTGTCCCGGCTCACTCACCTCTCGCTCTGTGTTCACTGTCCCGGCTCACTTAACTCCCGTGCTGTTTTCACTGTCCCGGCTCACTCACCTCCCGCGCTGTTTTTAAAATCCCGGCTCATTCACCTCTCGCGCTGTTTTCACTGTCCCGGCTCACTCACATCATTCGCTGTTTTCACTGTCCCGGCTCACTCACCTCCCGCGCTGTTTTCAATGTCCCGGCTCACTCACCTCTCGCACTGTTTTCACTATCCAGGCTCACTCACCTCTCGCGCTGTTTTCACTATCCAGGCTCACTCAGCTCCCGCGCTGTTTTCAATGTCCCGACTCACTAAGCTCCCGCTCTGTGTTCACTGTCCCGGCTCACTCACCTCTCGCGCTGTTTTCACTGTCCCGACTCACTCACCTCCTTCGCTGTTTTCACTGTCCCGGCTCACTCAGCTCCCGCGCTGTTTTCACTGTCCCGACTCACTCAGCTCCCGCTCTGTGTTCACTGTCCCGGCTCACTTAACTCCCGCGCTGTTTTCGCTGTCCCGGCTCACACACCTCCCGCGCTGTTTTCAAAATCCCGGCTCACTCACCTCTCGCGCTGTTTTCACTGTCCCGGCTCACTCACATCATTCGCTGTTTTCACTGTCCCGGCTCACTCACCTCCCCGCTGTTTTCACTGTCCCGGCTCACTCACCTCCCGCGCTGTTTTTAATGTCCCGGCTCACTCACCTCTCGCACTGTTTTCACTGTCTCGGCTCACTCACCCCTCGCTCTGTTTTCACTGTCCCGGCTCACTCACCTCTCGCGCTGCTTTCACTGTCCCGGCTCACTCAGCTCCCGCGCTGTTTTCACTATCCAGGCTCACTCACCTCTCGCGCTGTTTTCACTGTACCGGCTCACTCACTTCTCGCGCTGTTTTCACTGTCCCGGCTCACTCACCTCTCGCGCTGTTTTCACTGTCCCGGCTCACTCACCTCTCACGCTGTTTTCACTGTCCCGGCTCACTCTCCTCTCGCGCTGTTTTCACTGTCCCGACACACTCACCTCCTTCGCTGTTTTCACTGTCCCGGCTCACTCAGCTCCCGCGCTGTTTTCACTGTCCCGGCTCACTCACCTCTCGCGCTGTTTTCACTGTCCCGGCTCACTCACCTCCTTCGCTGTTTTCACTGTCCCGGCTCACTCTCCTCTCGCGCTGTTTTCACTGTCCCGACTCACTCACCTCCTTCGCTGTTTTCACTGTCCCGGCTCACTCAGCTCCCGCGCTGTTTTCACTGTCCTGGCTCACTCACCACAATGCGCTGTTTTCACTGTCCTAGGTCACTCACCTCTTGTGCCATTTTCTCTGTCCCGGCTCACTCACCTCTCGCGCTGTTTTCACTGTCCCGGCTCACTCAACTCCGGCGCTGTTTTCACTGTCCCGGCTCACTCACTTCTCGCGCTGTTTTCACTGTCCCGGCTCACTCAACTTCGGCGCTGTTTTCACTGTCCCGGCTCACTCAACTCCCGCGCTGTTTTCACTGTCCCGGCTCACTCACCTCTCGCGCTGTTTTCACTGTCCCGGCTCACTCAACTCCGGCGCTGTTTTCACTGTCCCGGCTCACTCACTTCTCGCGCTGTTTTCACTGTCCCGGCTCACTCAGCTCCCGTGCTGCTTTCACTGTCCCGGCTCACTCACCTCTCGCGCTGTTTTCATTGTCCCGGCTCACTCACCTCCTGCGCTGTTTTCACTGTCCCGGCTCACTCACCTCCCGCGCTGTTTTCACTGTCCCGGCTCACTCACCTCTCGCGCTGTTTTCATTGTCCCGGCTCACTCAACTCCCGCGCTGTTTTCACTGTTCCGGCTCAATCAACTCCCGCGCTGTTTTCACTGTCCCGGCTCACTCAGTTCCCGCGCTGCTTTCACTGTCCCGGCTCACTCACCTCTCGCGCTGTTTTCATTTTCCCGGCTCACTCAACTCCCGCGCTGTTTTCACTGTCCCGGCTCACTCACCTCTCGCGCTGTTTTCACTGTCCCAGCTCACACACCTCTCGCGCTGTTTTCACTGTCTCGGCTCACTCAACTCCCGCGCTTTTTTCACTGTCCCGCCTCACTCACCTCCCGTGCTGTTTTTACTGTCCCGGGTCATTCAGCTCCCGTGCTGTTGTCACTGTCCCGGCTCACTCACCTACCGCGCTGTTTTCACTGTCCCGGCTCACTCACCTCTCGTGCTGTTTTCACTGTCCCGGCTCACTCATCTCCCGCGCTGTTTTCAATGTCCCGGATCACTCACCTCTCGCACTGTTTTCACTGTCCCGGCTCACTCACCTCTCACGCTGTTTTCACTGTCCCGGCTCACTCTCCTCTCGCGCTGTTTTCACTGTCCCGACACACTCACCTCCTTCGCTGTTTTCACTGTCCCGGCTCACTCAGCTCCCGCGCTGTTTTTACTGTCCCGGCTCACTCACCTCTCGCGCTGTTTTCACTGTCCCGGCTCACTCACCTCCTTCGCTGTTTTCACTGTCCCGGCTCACTCTCCTCTCGCGCTGTTTTCACTGTCCCGACTCACTCACCTCCTTCGCTGTTTTCACTGTCCCGGCTCACTCAGCTCCCGCGCTGTTTTCACTGTCCTGGCTCACTCACCACAATGCGCTGTTTTCACTGTCCTAGGTCACTCACCTCTTGTGCCATTTTCTCTGTCCCGGCTCACTCACCTCTCGCGCTGTTTTCACTGTCCCGGCTCACTCAACTCCGGCGCTGTTTTCAATGTCCCGGCTCACTCACTTCTCGCGCTGTTTTCACTGTCCCGGCTCACTCAACTTCGGCGCTGTTTTCACTGTCCCGGCTCACTCAACTCCCGCGCTGTTTTCACTGTCCCGGCTCACTCACCTCTCGCGCTGTTTTCACTGTCCCGGCTCACTCAACTCCGGCGCTGTTTTCACTGTCCCGGCTCACTCACTTCTCGCGCTGTTTTCACTGTCCCGGCTCACTCAGCTCCCGTGCTGCTTTCACTGTCCCGGCTCACTCACCTCTCGCGCTGTTTTCATTGTCCCGGCTCACTCACCTCCTGCGCTGTTTTCACTGTCCCGGCTCACTCACCTCCCGCGCTGTTTTCACTGTCCCGGCTCACTCACCTCTCGCGCTGTTTTCATTGTCCCGGCTCACTCAACTCCCGCGCTGTTTTCACTGTTCCGGCTCAATCAACTCCCGCGCTGTTTTCACTGTCCCGGCTCACTCAGTTCCCGCGCTGCTTTCACTGTCCCGGCTCACTCACCTCTCGCGCTGTTTTCATTGTCCCGGCTCACTCAACTCCCGCGCTGTTTTCACTGTCCCGGCTCACTCACCTCTCGCGCTGTTTTCACTGTCCCAGCTCACACACCTCTCGCGCTGTTTTCACTGTCTCGGCTCACTCAACTCCCGCGCTTTTTTCACTGTCCCGCCTCACTCACCTCCCGTGCTGTTTTTACTGTCCCGGGTCATTCAGCTCCCGTGCTGTTGTCACTGTCCCGGCTCACTCACCTACCGCGCTGTTTTCACTGTCCCGGCTCACTCACCTCTCGTGCTGTTTTCACTGTCCCGGCTCACTCATCTCCCGCGCTGTTTTCAATGTCCCGGATCACTCACCTCTCGCACTGTTTTCACTGTCCCGGCTCACTCACCTCTCGCGCTGCTTTCACTGTCCCGGCTCACTCAGCTCCCGCGCTGTTTTCACTATCCAGGCTCACTCACCTCTCGCGCTGTTTTCACTATCCAGGCTCATCCAGCTGCCGCGCTGTTTTCACTGTCCCGGCTCACTCACCTCTCGCGCTGTTTTCACTATCCAGGCTCACTCAGCTCTCGCGCTGTTTTCAATGTCCCGGCTCACTCACCTCTCGCGCTGTTTTCACTGTCCCGGCTCACTCACCTCTCGCGCTGTATTCACTGTCCCGGCTCACTCACCTCTCGCGCTGTTTTCACTGTCCCGGCTCACTCAGCTCCCGTGCTGCTTTCACTGTCCCGGCTCACTCACCTCTCGCGCTGTTTTCATTGTCCCGGCTCACTCACCTCTCGCGCTGTTTTCACTGTCCCGGCTCAGTCACCTCCCGCGCTGTTTTCACTGTCCCGGCTCACTCACCTCCCGCGCTGTTTTCAAAATCCTGGCTCACTCACCTCTCGCGCTGTTTTCACTGTCCCGGATCACTCACTTCTCGCGCGTTTTCACTGTCCCGGCTCACTCACCTCTCGCGCTGTTTTCACTGTCCCGACTCACTCACCTCCCGCTCTGTTTTCACTGTCCCGGCTCAATCACCTCCCACGCTGTTTTCACTGTCCCGGCTCACTCACCTCCCGCGCTGTTTTCAGTGTCCCGGCTCACTCAACTCCCGCGCTGTTTTCACTGTCCCGGCTCACTCACCTCTCGCGCTGTTTTCTCTGTCCCGGCTCAATCACCTCCCGCGCTGTTTTCACTGTCCCGGCTCACTCAAATCCCGCGCTGTTTTCACTGTCCCGGCTCACTCACCTCTCGCGCTGTTTTCACTGTCCCGGCTCACTCACCTCCCGCGCTGTTTTCACTGTCCCGGCTCACTCAGCTCCCGCGCTGTTTTCACTGTCCCGGCTCACTCAGCTCCCGCGCTGCTTTCACTGTCCCGGCTCACTCAGCTCCCGCGCTGTTTTCACTGTCCCGGCTCACTCACCTCTCGCGCTGTTTTCACTGTCCCGGCTCACTCACCTCTCGCGCTGTTTTCACTGTCCCGGCTCACTCACCTCTCGCTCTGTGTTCACTGTCCCGGCTCACTTAACTCCCGTGCTGTTTTCACTGTCCCGGCTCACTCACCTCCCGCGCTGTTTTCAAAATCCCGGCTCACTCACCTCTCGCGCTGTTTTCACTGTCCCGGCTCACTCACATCATTCGCTGTTTTCACTGTCCCGGCTCACTCACCTCCCGCGCTGTTTTCAATGTCCCGGCTCACTCACCTCTCGCACTGTTTTCACTGTCTCGGCTCACTCACCCCTCGCTCTGTTTTCACTGTCCCGGCTCACTCACCTCTCGCGCTGCTTTCACTGTCCCGGCTCACTCAGCTCCCGCGCTGTTTTCACTATCCAGGCTCACTCACCTCTCGCGCTGTTTTCACTGTACCGGCTCACTCACTTCTCGCGCTGTTTTCACTGTCCCGGCTCACTCACCTCACGCGCTGTTTTCACTGTCCCGGCTCACTCACCTCTCACGCTGTTTTCACTGTCCCGGCTCACTCTCCTCTCGCGCTGTTTTCACTGTCCCGACTCACTCACCTCCTTCGCTGTTTTCACTGTCCCGGCTCACTCAGCTCCCGCGCTGTTTTCACTGTCCCGGCTCACTCACCTCTCGCGCTGTTTTCACTGTCCCGCCTCACTCACCTCCTTCGCTGTTTTCACTGTCCCGGCTCACTCTCCTCTCGCGCTGTTTTCACTGTCCCGACTCACTCACCTCCTTCGCTGTTTTCACTGTCCCGGCTCACTCAGCTCCCGCGCTGTTTTCACTGTCCAGGCTCACTCACCACAATGCGCTGTTTTCACTGTCCCAGGTCACTCACCTCTTGTGCCATTTTCTCTGTCCCGGCTCACTCACCTCTCGCGCTGTTTTCACTGTCCCGGCTCACTCAACTCCGGCGCTGTTTTCACTGTCCCGGCTCACTCACTTCTCGCGCTGTTTTCACTGTCCCGGCTCACTCAACTCCGGCGCTGTTTTCACTGTCCCGGCTCACTCAACTCCCGCGCTGTTTTCACTGTCCCGGCTCACTCACCTCTCGCGCTGTTTTCACTGTCCCGGCTCACTCAACTCCTGCGCTGTTTTCACTGTCCCGGCTCACTCACTTCTCGCGCTGTTTTCACTGTCCCGGCTCACTCAGCTCCCGTGCTGCTTTCACTGTCCCGGCTCACTCACCTCTCGCGCTGTTTTCATTGTCCCGGCTCACTCACCTCCTGCGCTGTTTTCACTGTCCCGGCTCACTCACCTCTCGCGCTGTT
The DNA here is from genome assembly GCF_047496885.1 of Scyliorhinus torazame. Lineage (NCBI taxonomy): Eukaryota > Metazoa > Chordata > Chondrichthyes > Carcharhiniformes > Scyliorhinidae > Scyliorhinus > Scyliorhinus torazame. The sequence continues at coordinate 71,733,556 of NC_092722.1, read as the reverse complement.
TTCACTGTCCCGGCTCACTCACCTCTCGCGCTGTTTTCATTGTCCCGGCTCACTCAACTCCCGCGCTGTTTTCACTGTTCCGGCTCAAGCAACTCCCGCGCTGTTTTCACTGTCCCGGCTCACTCAGTTCCCGCGCTGCTTTCACTGTCCCGGCTCACTCACCTCTCGCGCTGTTTTCATTGTCCCGGCTCACTCAACTCCCGCGCTGTTTTCACTGTCCCGGCTCACTCACCTCTCGCGCTGTTTTCACTGTCCCAGCTCACACACCTCTCGCGCTGTTTTCACTGTCTCGGCTCACTCAACTCCCGCGCTTTTTTCACTGTCCCGCCTCACTCACCTCCCGTGCTGTTTTTACTGTCCCGGGTCATTCAGCTCCCGTGCTGTTTTCACTGTCCCGGCTCACTCACCTACCGCGCTGTTTTCACTGTCCCGGCTCACTCACCTCTCGTGCTGTTTTCACTGTCCCGGCTCACTCATCTCCCGCGCTGTTTTCAATGTCCCGGATCACTCACCTCTCGCACTGTTTTCACTGTCTCGGCTCACTCACCCCTCGCGCTGTTTTCACTGTCCCGGCTCACTCACCTCTCGCGCTGCTTTCACTGTCCCGGCTCACTCAGCTCCCGCGCTGTTTTCACTATCCAGGCTCACTCACCTCTCGCGCTGTTTTCACTATCCAGGCTCATCCAGCTGCCGCGCTGTTTTCACTGTCCCGGCTCACTCACCTCTCGCGCTGTTTTCACTATCCAGGCTCACTCAGCTCTCGCGCTGTTTTCACTGTCCCGGCTCACTCACCTCTCGCGCTGTATTCACTGTCCCGGCTCACTCACCTCTCGCGCTGTTTTCACTGTCCCGGCTCACTCAGCTCCCGTGCTGCTTTCACTGTCCCGGCTCACTCACCTCTCGCGCTGTTTTCATTGTCCCGGCTCACTCACCTCTCGCGCTGTTTTCACTGTCCCGGCTCAGTCACCTCCCGCGCTGTTTTCACTGTCCCGGCTCACTCACCTCCCGCGCTGTTTTCAAAATCCTGGCTCACTCACCTCTCGCGCTGTTTTCACTGTCCCGGATCACTCACTTCTCGCGCTGTTTTCACTGTCCCGGCTCACTCACCTCTCGCGCTGTTTTCACTGTCCCGACTCACTCACCTCCCGCTCTGTTTTCACTGTCCCGGCTCAATCACCTCCCACGCTGTTTTCACTGTCCCGGCTCACTCACCTCCCGCGCTGTTTTCAGTGTCCCGGCTCACTCAACTCCCGCGCTGTTTTCACTGTCCCGGCTCACTCACCTCTCGCGCTGTTTTCTCTGTCCCGGCTCAATCACCTCCCGCGCTGTTTTCACTGTCCCGGCTCACTCAAATCCCGCGCTGTTTTCACTGTCCCGGCTCACTCACCTCTCGCGCTGTTTTCACTGTCCCGGCTCACTCACCTCCCGCGCTGTTTTCACTGTCCCGGCTCACTCAGCTCCCGCGCTGTTTTCACTGTCCCGGCTCACTCAGCTCCCGCGCTGCTTTCACTGTCCCGGCTCACTCAGCTCCCGCGCTGTTTTCACTGTCCCGGCTCACTCACCTCTCGCGCTGTTTTCACTGTCCCGGCTCACTCACCTCTCGCGCTGTTTTCACTGTCCCGGCTCACTCACCTCTCGCTCTGTGTTCACTGTCCCGGCTCACTTAACTCCCGTGCTGTTTTCACTGTCCCGGCTCACTCACCTCCCGCGCTGTTTTCAAAATCCCGGCTCACTCACCTCTCGCGCTGTTTTCACTGTCCCGGCTCACTCACATCATTCGCTGTTTTCACTGTCCCGGCTCACTCACCTCCCGCGCTGTTTTCAATGTCCCGGCTCACTCACCTCTCGCACTGTTTTCACTTTCTCGGCTCACTCACCCCTCGCGCTGTTTTCACTGTCCCGGCTCACTCACCTCTCGCGCTGCTTTCACTGTCCCGGCTCACTCAGCTCCCGCGCTGTTTTCACTGTCCCGGCTCACTCACCTCCCGCGCTGTTTTCACTGTCCCGGCTCACTCACCTCCCGCGCTGTTTTCACTGTCCCGGCTCACTCACCTCTCGCGTTGTTTTCACTGTCCCGGCTCACTCACCTCTCGCGCTGTTTTCACTGTCCCGGCTCACTCACCTCTCGCGCTGTTTTCACTGTTCCGGCTCACTCAGCTCCCGCGCTGTTTTCACTGTCCCGGCTCACTCACCTCCCGCGCTGTTTTCACTGTCCCGGCTCACTCACCTCTCGCGCTGTTTTCACTGTCCCGGCTCACTCACCTCTCGCTCTGTGTTCACTGTCCCGGCTCACTTAACTCCCGTGCTGTTTTCACTGTCCCGGCTCACTCACCTCCCGCGCTGTTTTCAAAATCCCGGCTCACTCACCTCTCGCGCTGTTTTCACTGTCCCGGCTCACTCACATCATTCGCTGTTTTCACTGTCCCGGCTCACTCACCTCCCGCGCTGTTTTCAATGTCCCGGCTCACTCACCTCTCGCACTGTTTTCACTTTCTCGGCTCACTCACCCCTCGCGCTGTTTTCACTGTCCCGGCTCACTCACCTCTCGCGCTGCTTTCACTGTCCCGGCTCACTCAGCTCCCGCGCTGTTTTCACTGTCCCGGCTCACTCACCTCCCGCGCTGTTTTCACTGTCCCGGCTCACTCACCTCCCGCGCTGTTTTCGCTGTCCCGGCTCACTCACCTCTCGCGTTGTTTTCACTGTCCCGGCTCACTCACCTCTCGCGCTGTTTTCACTGTCCCGGCTCACTCACCTCTCGCGCTGTTTTCACTGTTCCGGCTCACTCACCTCTCGCGATGTTTTCACTGTCCCGGCTCACTCACCTCTCGCTCTGTTTTCACTGTCCCGGCTCACTCACCTCCCGCGCTGTTTTCAAAATCCCGGCTCACTCACCTCTCGCGCTGTTTTCACTGTCCCGGCTCACTCACATCATTCGCTGTTTTCACTGTCCCGGCTCACTCACCTCCCGCGCTGTTTTCAATGTCCCGGCTCACTCACCTCTCGCACTGTTTTCACTGTCTCGGCTCACTCACCCCTCGCGCTGTTTTCACTGTCCCGGCTCACTCACCTCTCGCGCTGCTTTCACTGTCCCGGCTCACTCAGCTCCCGCGCTGTTTTCACTGTCCCGGCTCACTCACCTCCCGCGCTGTTTTCACTGTCCCGGCTCACTCACCTCCCGCGCTGTTTTCACTGTCCCGGCTCACTCACCTCTCGCGTTGTTTTCACTGTCCCGGTTCACTCACCTCTCGCGCTGTTTTCACTGTCCCGGCTCACTCAGCTCCCGCGCTGTTTTCAATGTCCCGGCTGACTCACCTCTCGCGCTGTTTTCACTGTCCCGGCTCACTCACCTCTCGCGCTGTTTTCGCTGTCCCGGCTCACTCAGCTCCCGCGCTGTTTTCACTGTCCCAGCTCACTCAGCTCCCGCGCTGTTTTCACTGTCCCGGCTCACTCACCTCCCGCGCTGTTTTCACTGTCCCGGCTCACTCACCCCTCGCGCTGTTTTCACTGTCTCGGCTCACTCAGCTCTCGCGCTGTTTTCACTGTCCCGGCTCACTCACCTCTCGCGCTGTTTTCACTGTCTCGGCTCACTCAGCTCCCGCACTGTTTTCACTGTCCCGGCTCACTCACCCCTCGCGCTGTTTTCACTGTCTCGGCTCACTCAGCTCTCGCGCTGTTTTCACTGTCCCGGCTCACTCAGCTCTCGCGCTGTTTTCACTGTCTCGGCTCACTCAGCTCTCGCGCTGTTTTCACTGTCCCGGCTCACTCAGCTCCCGCGCTGTTTTCACTGTCCCGGCTCACTCACCTCTCGCGCTGTTTTCATTGTCCCGGCTCACTCACCTCTCGCGCTGTTTTCACTGTCCCGGCTCACTCAGCTCTCACGCTGTTTTCACTGTCCCTGCTCACTCACCTCTCGCGCTGTTTTCACTGTCCTTTCTCACTCTCCTCCCGCGCTGTTTTCACTGTCCCGGCTCACTCAGCTCTCGCGCTGTTTTCACTGTCCCGGCTCACTCACCTCCTTCGCTGTTTTCAATGTCCCGTCTCACTCACCTCTCGCGCTGTTTTCACTGTCCCGGCTCACTCACCTCCCGCGCTGTTTTCACTGTCCCGGCTCACTCACCTCCCGCGCTGTTTCCAAATTGTTGGTGTGTTTCAATGTTGAGGTTGTTGTTGGCCATGACCCTCCGGAAATATACCTCCGCATTGTAGCATGCGGAAACTGCTTTCTGGCGCAAGGCCGTTGACACTCTTCAATGTTAATTGGTCATCTTAATGAGGGTCCATGGGCTTCTCACTGCAAATGTAGGTTCTCCAGCCAATTTGCTGGGACCGTGCTCTCCAGCTACCACCCCCGCTAAGAGGTTCGAGCAACGCTTAAACATCACTTGCACAGCCAACCCCAGTTAGCTCGCAGCCATTGTTCCGAGAAGTCTGGCCCCCAGATTCGGCGATATGGGTCTGGCGAGGCTCCGAGTGAGCTCGCAACCAGGAGGGATGTTTTGTTCCCCAAGGGTTCCGGAGGGTGAGCCACAGGGCACCAAGTGCCGCATGGGATGAGGTGGCGGCGGCTGTAAGCTCGGAGCGTGACCAGAAAGTGGCCTCCAGTGTCAGAATTACTTCATCCACAGGGGAGTGGAAATAATGAACCCGCTCCCTGATAGGATGGTGGAGAAAGGTAATCTCGCAACATTTAAGAAGCATCTAGATGAGCACGTGTAGCCATCTGGGATGGCCACTTTCAGTATATAAAATGGACAGTTGCAGAGCATACAGGGAAAATGGACAATGCAAAGCAACAAGCAGGCACAGAGCCTGAATGTGTATTTGGAAGACAGTCTGCAGACGGAACCAAAACCCTGGGTTGATTTACATATTGATGGCCCATCTCCGGGAAACAAAGAACGAGTGCTCAGGTAGCCGATACTGTCCCAGACATTCCGACGTCACTACCCCAGCAAGGAGACACAAACAAAGCAAGGCCAACGGCTACTTAGGACACGCCCAGCCATCAAGGCACCGCCCCTTTATTGGTTTAGATCGATGACAATGATCAAGAAGCTGCCCAATTAATTGGGACCAAGTTTAAGGCCCACCTAAAAGCGCGCGAAGCCCCTCCATGTATAAGAAGGAACCCCCGCCAAAGGTTCAGTCTCTTGGATTTTGCTCTCAAGCGGAGAGACCCTTCCACCAGCACTACCAGAAGCAAGTAAGTTCAAGGTCAACGCTCGCTACCAGACGGACGACCTTAGCTGTACTCCTGTTACCTCTTCAAACCCAACAGCCTCAGATCCGAACAACGGCCATTGTTCCTCTGACCTAAGTGGGCACCCGAAGTTAAGTATAGGTGTTAGTGATAGATATAGTTTAGCTTGTAGTATTATTGTGCATTAGTAAATCATACTGTGTGTAAATAAATACCATTGACTTTGAACTAACTAACTGGTGTATTGGCTCTTTGATTGGTATTCGGGTTGAACCTTGTGGCGGTATCGAGAGATACCTGGCGACTCTGAAAGCATACTCAGAATTAGGATTAAGAAAGGCGACCTTATTAACCGCCATATTTATAGCCAGTAAATATAGCAACATTACCGGCGACCTAGAAGTTTCTTTGTCACTCCAGAGAACCCAAATTTGAATTAGAAACCCAATTGGAAAAAGTAAAAACCACAAGCATAAGACCAATATCGATCAAACCTCCAAGATTCGGAAGTGTGCTATTTGCATGCGTACTAACAAGGGATGTAAGGTAACCTTGATAGATTTTGTTGAGTAAAACTGTCGGGAGTTTTGTAGACCGGAAAATAGCTTAAGCCGTACCCGTGTTTGCATCACGGCTTTATTCCCCCCGTTCCAAATTTAGGGTAGAAACCCAGAGATAACAGAAGAGATGGCAATGAAGGCAATGGAACGCCTTATGAACCCCCAGGAATTCGAGGTCGCAGCGACCAATAGAACAGAGCAGTGTTCCAAATGGGAAGAGGAAATTCGGAAATATCTAAAAGGGAAAGGATGGCCCATTTGGAGCGAATTTTGTGAAAATGAGGAAATAGGTCCCGGAAGTATAGGACAGACTTGGTGGGAGAACCTGACCGAGATTCATAAGAAAAGCTTAGGGAAAGCTCGTAAGTCGATGGCAATCGTGTCCTGCTTGGCACAATTGCGAGGCACAGAGGAGGTCGTGAAGATGCTCCGCAGTTGGGAGAATAGTGAGGGAGACGTTAGCGAGTGCGAGAAAGTTAACAGGCAACTTAGAGAGCAGTTAGCGGCAAAGGACAAGGAAATGGCTGATGTCAAACGGGCACACCAATCTTGCCTCGCTCACCGAAGCAGCTTTCAGTCACAATATGATAAGGCCTACCAAGACATGCAACACGCGGTGTTGGTACAGGAAGAGACAGAACTTCAAGTTGAGTAATTAAAGAAACAATGTCAGGATTTAAAAGCAGCCCTACGAGCACTGCACAGTTCCATGATGGAACAAAGGCAGAGTTCGGTGGACCACGCCAAATGCCGAAAGCAAATTGCAGACCTGCAATCCCTGCTCTCAGTGCAAAATGGATTCCAGAATACATTCGGACCCCAGTTAGATCAGGAAAATGGCCCCGATTGGCAGGAGTTAAATGAAACTGCCCATTGCTATGTACATGGAACATGTACTCCAGACAAAATCCAGAAAAGGAAAGCACCCCCACCCCGGACCGCACAGGTAGTGCACAATCCCATGAACCCTGTCACCACACAGTGCAGGGCCACAACAGACGGAGACCCTGATTTTCTCTACACCACCTCATTAACCGTTACCCAATTTAGGGACACGTGTGACAAAATAACACCGTTCCAACCCACATCGGACCCACACCCTTATTTTGCAAGGGTTAAACAACAGGCGACCATGTACGGCCTGGACGAAAGACAGCAAGTTAAGCTCACAGTTTTGAGCCTCGACCCCTCAGTTGTGGCAGCACTTCCCGACCCACAAAATGTAGGAGGAGGCACTCTCCAGGAAATGCATGCAGCGATCCTAGATGCGATCGGCTGCAATAAGGGAGAGCCCGTAGAAGGCCTCAATAAATGTAGGCAGAAAAGACCGAGCACCCAACAGCATTTGCTGGACGCCTTTGGACCTATTTTACAGCAGTATTTGGAGAGTTAGCCCGCGCCCATTTGACACCAGAGAATATGGCCAAATGGACTCGAATCCGCTTCTCCCACGGGACCGAAACAGGACAGAGAACTTGCGCCAATTATGACCCATCAGACGATACACACAATGAGAACTGGGTACTAAAAAGATTATCCCGAGTTTGGGAACAGTCCCTTCAGGGAAAGTCAGAATACGGAAAAGCAGATGACGAGCAGACAGGTGCGAACATGCATCCAGTCAGGACACATCAGAACCCCGCATGGGTAAACGAGGGAAGAAACAGCCCACAGCAGCCTAAATCACAAGAGTGCTACAATTGTGGACAGTTAGGACATTACGCCCGAGAGTGCAATGACCCCCAGAAACAGCAGCGAAACCAGCAGACAAATACCCTAAATAAGAACAGAGCCAAGCCCATTCACAGTGGTAGCGCCCATTCCGAGAATGCAGACATGAACGACACTGATTGATAGTGTTCGGACTCCCCAATTGGGTCTGCGACACCCTTTGGGACAAGTCCGGAAGACCGGTAGTAGCAGGCACAGTCCGGGGACACCCCGTAGAATTTCTTTGGGACACAGGAGGGTCCCGTACGACGTTAAATTCCTCCACAATGTTCCAACGGGATACATGGCCCACCACAGACACCATTATCTTTAGCGGCTTCACAGGACACTTGCAGCAGGGACACATTACAGTCCCTGTGGCGATTCAGATAGGCAACATCAAAACCAAACACCCCATCGTTCTAGCAGATCTACCCCAGACAGCCAAACACATTTTGGGGATAGACTTTATGAGCTCCCACAATATTTCCTTCGACCCCATAAATAAATGTGTGTGGAGAATGTCAAAGGCAGCAGCTCGCAGTTGGAGACTACGCACACAGGATTAACGCAGTAGGAGACTTCTGGTTTGATCCACAACCATTAGTCAGGACAAAGATGTTAGAGACGTTTTACAGAAGCACAAAGCTTCTTTTGCCCAGCACAAGCATGACTGCGGCAAGATCACAGGTTTAGTAAACATCATAGGACCCGACCCCAAACCCCCAAAACACTACGGTTCCCTCCAAACAAGTCGAGGGAGAAATTGCAAAAGTAATCCAACGTTTACTTGACCAAGGCGTACTTCGTTCTGTAGCCTCAACTAACAATGCCCCAATTTGGCCCGTAAGGAAACCCGATGGTCATGGCGACTGACCATCGATTATAGGGAACTAAACAAAGTGATCCCATTAGCAGCCCCCACCGTGGCCATGAGTCCCGAGACAATGTTAAAACGGGGACTCCAGTCAAAATTTTTCTCGGTTTTGGACATCAGCAATGGTTTTTGGTCCATTCCATTGGATAAAGCGTGCCAATACAAATTTGCTTTCACCTTCCAGGGACAGCAATATACGTGGACGTGCCGACCACAAGGCTTCCACAACTCCCCCTCCATTTTCTACCGACAATTGGCGAATGGATTAGATAAATGTTCCCGATCCGATTGCCTCGTCCAGTATGTAGATGACTTACTTCTACAGACAGACACTAAGGGAGAGCACATTTCGCTTCTCACCGAATTATTAGGACTCCTTCACGAAATCGGATGTAAAGTTAACCCCAAAAAGGCCCAGATTCTCCAAGAAAAGGTCATATATTTAGGCACAGTAATCACCCATGGCAAACGAGAGATCGAGCAGAAATGCATTGACTCCATTGTTAAATTACCCTTTCCCCATAATGTTACAGCCCTACGGTCATTTCTAGGACTGGTTGGCTACTGCAGGAACCACATAGATGGTTTCGCCACAGGGGCAGACCCTCTTTCCGAGCTCCTAAAAAAGCAAACCCCATGGGAATGGCTTCCACAGCACACGGATGCCGTGGATGCATTGAAACGTGCCCTGAGCACAGCTCCCACTTTACAGGTACCAGACGCACTCACCCCATTTGCAATTGAGGTTGCAATCACCGACCGAACCCTTTCGGCCGTGCTCCTCCAGGAAAGGCACGATCATTTAGGCCCCGTAGCATACGCTTCACCTGTTCTCAATCCAGTAGAGCAAGGATTTTCTGCCTGCAAAAGGCACTTGCTCACAGTTTTTTGAGCTGTTCAGTACTTTGCGTACATAACAGGACTCAACCCCGTAACCACTTTAACAGAGCACACCCCAACCCAACTTCTACTAGACAGTAGACTAAAGGACGGCACAGTCAGCCAAATTCGCGCAGCACGATGGACCCTACTCCTACAAGGACGGGACATTACGGTTAAAAGAACTAAGACACACACGTTTCTCGCAGATAATTTACAGTATGCAGGCACCCCACATGAGTGTGAGATCATCACCACCAGGCACAATACAGGACCCTTTGTACCCAAATCAGCTCCCCCGAAACCAGACACTACACCCCAGAGACCCCAGCCCACAGACACAGTCGCACCTCTTAAGATTTATGTGGATGGCTCCTCCACAGTTTTGAACGGTAAACGAATCACTGGTTGTGGCATTTATGTAGAGGACGTGCAGGGCCGCGCATTGGAGGAAATATCACTGAAATTGCCTGGACATTTAGGTTCGCAGGCAGCAGAATTAACATCCGTAGCATATATTGTACAGCACCCCGACTCGTTCCCAACCCCCAGCCGACATATACTCCGACAGCTTATATTTCTGCAACAGCTTAACTCAGTTCCTACCCCTGTGGGAATCTAGAGGTTTTGTTTCCACAGATGGAAAGCCCCTACCCTCAGCCCCATTACTCCAGCATATCCTCAGGACAGCTAAAGATCGTTAATACAGTATCATTAAAATTCGTAGCCACCATTGTTCTTCCCCCCCTGATAATGTTAAGGCAGATGCCCTAGCAAAGACAGGTTCCAGGCACGGTCACTTTTGGAATCCCCCCGAGAGTGCGCCAGTACACGCGGCCCAGGTCTCACAGACCAATATTCAGGATTTAGCTCAAGCCCAAAAGGAAGACGAAAAGCTCCGGGAAGTTTTAAAAAGTAACTTCCCAGCTCCCTACGATAAGTACAGAAACGCTTTAACAGCACACGATGGCATAATTTTAAAAGATGGTATTTATGTGGTCCCCACCCAAGATAGAAACCAGATTATCTGCCAATTCCATGACAACCATGGACATCAAGGGATAGAAGCAACCCTTGCCCACCTCAGACCTCTCCGCTGGTGGCCCGATTTAAAACCCAATGTGATGCATTACATTGAAAATTGTTTAATCTGCTCCCAGAACAATCCAGACAGATATGCGAGGAAAGCTCAGCTCAGTCACACCCGCTCTGTTAATGGCCCCTGGACTAATTTACAGATTGATTATATAGGATCCCTACCCCCCTACAAGAATGGTTTTAAGTATGTGTTGGTAGTAATCGACACCTTCACGAAATGGGTGGATGCTTTTCCATCTCGAACTAACACGGCAAAAACAACAGCCAAGATCCTAATGCAGCACATCTTCACAAGATGGGGCCTTCCCCGTAGCATAGAGTCAGACCAAGGCTCACATTTCACAGGACGCGTCATGAAAAATGTCCTCACAATTTCCGACAAAAATTCCATATTGCCTATCACCCCCAATCAAGCGGAATCATAGAGAGAATGAATAGAACCCTCAAGGTAACCCTCAGGAAAATGGTGCAACAGCACAGCACCACATGGACACAGTTCTCCCCTTTGCACTCATGTTCATAAGGAACACGGTATCCACTTTGACAGGATACAACCCCCACACCCTCATGACCGGCCGACCCATGAAGGGAACTGAATACTTGTTAGGGCTTGATTTGGCCAGCCCCACAGTCACCGCCCTCACCTATGAGAAAGCGGTACAGCAGATTATCAATAATGTTAAAGCAGCCCAATTCGCCGCAGTTGTTAGGCTTGGCACACGAAGTAAACAAAATAAAGTATGTTTTGATAAAACGGTACACCCCACAGAATTTTCAGCAGGGCAGCAGGTCATGCTCTCCCTGTACAACCC